>NC_133324.1:200584889-201218139 GCF_042186555.1 Aquarana catesbeiana
TACTGTGAATATTGTTTGTTGCAACCCATACATTTTTTCTAATTGAACCAGTCCATCTTGAATCTAAACCTATGTTTATGCCTGTGCAGGCTACTGTACAGCAGTGGCCAAAAGTTTAGAGAATTACACAAATATTCATTTTCACAAAGTCTGCTGCCTCAGTTTTTATGATGACAATTTGCATATACTCCAGAATGTTATGAAGAGTGATCAGATGAATTGCAATTAATTGTAAAGTCCTTCTTTGCCATGAAAATGAATGTAATCCCATAAAAAAAAAAAATTCCACTCCATTTGTGAAGAAGGCTTCAGGGTGCCCAAGGAAGTCCAGCAAGCGCCAGCACAGTCTCCTACAGTTGATTCAGTTGTGGGATCAGGGCACCACCAGTGCAGAGCTTGCTCAGGAATGGTAGCAGGCAGGTGTGAGTGCATCTGCACGCACTGTGAGGCAAAGACTTTTGGAGAATGGCCTGGTGTCAAGAAGGGCAGCAAAGTAGCCACTCCTCTCCAGGAAAAACATCAGGGACAGGCTGATATTCTGCAAAAGGTACAGGGATTTGGACTGCTGAGGACTGGGGTAAAGTCATTTTCTTGAATTAATCCCCTTCCCCCGTTGTTTGGGGCATCTGAAATAAACCTTGTCCGGAGAAGAAAAGGTGGTGCTACCATCAGTCCCGTCTCATGCCAACAGTAAAGCATCCTGAGATCATTCATCTGTGGGGTTGCTTCTCAGCCAAGGGAGTGGGCTCACTCACAATTTTGCCTAAGAACACAGCCATGAATAAAGAACGGTACAAAAAATATCCTCCAAGAGAAACTTCTTCCAACCATCCAAGAACAGTTTGATGATTAACACTGCCTCTTCCAGCATGATGGAGCACCTTGCCATAAGGCAAAAGTGATAACCAAGTGGCTTGGAGAAGAAAACAGACATTTTGGGTCCATGGCCAGGAAACACCTCAAACCTTAATCCCATTGAGAACTTGTGGTCAATCCTCAAGAGGCGGGTGAACAAAATAAACCCCACAAATTCTGAAAAACTCCAAGCATTGATTATGCAAGAATGGGCTGCCTTAAGTCAGGATGTGGCCCAGAAGTTGATTGACTGCATGCCAGAGCGAATTGCAGAGGTCTTGAAAAAGCACTGTAAATATTGACTCTTTGCATAAACTTAATGTAATTGTCAATAAAAGCGTTTCACACTTATGAAATGCTTGTAATTATACTTCAGTATACCATAGTAACATCTGACAAAAAATATCTAAAAACACCGAAGTAGCAGACTGTCAAAAATAATATTTGTGTCATTCTCAAAATTTTTGGCCACGGCCGTACATTCTATGGTCTATGTAACCCCACCTACATAATACAAGCACAAGAGGCAAGTTGCAAGAGTAACAAGAGGCTATCCCAGAACTCGATGGTTTATGTAACCCCAACTACACAATACAAGCACAAGAGGCAAGATGCAACAGTAACAAGAGGCTATCCCAGAACCAGCACAAAAAGATGTGGCTAAATATGGCTACACAGGGATATGAAAAAAAATAATGTAAATTAAGTTAATTTTTGTCTAGTGTTATTCTTCTGTATAATTGTCAAACATTTTCAAAAATGCATACAGTATAATAGTGACGGTTCATTTTATATATGTTTTTGTTCCTTATACTGTACTGTTCTTTTATTTATTTATTTATTTTATTTATTTCAGGTACTTATATAGCGCCGTCAATTTACGCAGCGCTTTACATATACATTGTACATTCACATCAGTCCCTACCCTCAAGGAGCTTACAATCTAAGGTCCCTAACTCACATTCATACATACTAGGGACAATTTAGACAGGATCCAATTCTTTTATAAAAATTAAGGTATAATGTTGTAATGTTGCTACAGTACCAATGGCATTATTATGGACCAAACATGAAGCGTGCTACAAGCAACAGAATAATACCATAAAACAGATAAGAGAACCTTTTTATTGGTAAAAAAAATATATAAGCAATACTGGAACAAGCAGCAGTTGTTGTGACAGTGATGGTGTATTGTATATTGGTGAATCAAAGAAAAGTTGCAGTATATCGACAAATCCGTTAATTTTAAAAAGCTGCTGTATGCGCTGTTGACTTTGGTTCAGAGATTTTACTTTCTATCTGGTTCAAATGGCAGGACAAGGCTACAAATCTGACACAGATACAGTTTTGCAAGCATAAAACAGGAGAACACAGTTTAGGATGAAGAGCATTAAAGTGAACCTGTGTTTTTAAAATTATGAGTGATGTCATTACTGACTTGGTTGTAAAGGTAGAGCTTTCAGAGCCATCATCCTGATCCTGGCTTTACTATCTAGTGTTTCTTAGGTAGTAAGTCCAGGATCAGGATGGTGTAACTATGTAGAAAGGTATTAACTAGAAACACAGATGTGAATTCCAAAAAGTCTCACAGGTTATCCTAAAGGCACAAACATTATGAACACAGAAATGGACCCCAATAAAACTTGCTTCACATTCAGGGTCTACGCACACTGGCTTAAAAAAAAAAAAAAAAATTTTTAAATCGCTGATTCTACGGGAGTTTTGTGTTTTGCCAGTAGAAGCAGCTCAATGTTATCCTTAGTGTCCATGCACATTAGGATGCTAGAGGCATATTTTAAGCTCAGTGTTTGGTGGCAGGAAAAAAACTCTTTCTGGTTTGTGCTTTTGCGAGGAGTTGGCAGAAAAAAAAATGCTGAATGCGCCTAAATTTTCCTAAAAGCTCCTAAACATGCCTTACTCATGGACATGAGCGTTTTTTATTCTGCCAAGGGAACTGGAATTTTTTTAAACATTGTCTGTGCATTCAGAGCACCCCGAGAACTTGACAAACAAAATGACTCTTTTACCCTGTTTGTGAATTCTTCCCACAAAATCAGTACTTGGCTATGTGCTCCCCCATGTCCTGTACTTTGCCATTTCTCTTCCCTACTCTATCCAAAAAAATATTTAGCATTTACCTACACTTTAAAGAAAGTGAAATCAAATTAAAATCAATAGAACAAAATTCATCTTCATTGCATACATTTCTGATAAGAGGACCAAGTCCTTTTAGTTTGCTAAAGCCCCATTTAGTTTGTTAGTGCAATCCCCATATGTACATCTTGATGTTTTCAGATTTTTTTTTCTGTAAATCTATTGCCTAGGAAGTGAGGGAGGCCTATTGGACATGGTACAGGGTGGAGAAAAGAGAAGCTCCCACTTGTAATCTACTGTAAAACAAACAGAACAAATCCAAGTAGAGGTTAAATTACATAAAAATGGCAAAGACGGAAAGAAAAAGAAAATATAACAGCTTGTTACATTTAAAATAGCACTGAAGCCAGGCCTAACCCCCCCAAAAAATATCATTGCAGTATGCACCAAGTAAAGCATATAAATTAATCAAGGATAAAAGCTACAAAGCAAAATCTGGTGAAACCTTGCATCACCCCATTCAAGTGACATGTTCAGACGTCACATGGCATATGTTGGATTAAAGTTAATAGCTTATTTAAAAAAAATGTGAAAACAATTCAGAAATGGAACTTTTTTTTTTTTTTTTAAAGAACTGGATATGTTGAGCAAATACCATATGGGCTATAGAAAACATTGTCTTTATCAAGCTCATGCAGTCAACTCTGTTGACCTTCACTGTCTCAGGCTTGTGGCCTGTTTTAACATGCTTAATACAAAATGTAGAGGAGCACTGAACTGTTCAAACATCTCCTTCTTTAACAGTCTTTGATATACCTACTCAAGTTACTGAAAGTTTCATAAAACATTTACTTTCTTATTTTATATGGCAAACCAGTCATTCTTATACACTTGAAAATATTAACTATGAACATTTCAGAGAGGAAAATATAAAATAGCATACAGTATAGATAAAATGCAGAATTGAATACAGCAAATGCAGGGCTAGAAAAAAGGGAGCTACTGCTGTGGATTTGTTTTTGAAGGTGCAACATCTCAAGTGAATCTGTGACGAAATCTTAAAATTGGGAGCAGCTATTCCTGACTTAATTTTGATGTTCAATTAACAGTTTAAATTTACAAAGTAGTCTATAAGGATGCTTAATAACCTTCTATGACTTTTTCCCATTCTGTAGTGTTACAAGATGAAGGTTTATTTACCGTAATTGCGATTTTACATGACATCATTGGCATTAAAAAAAAAAAAAAAGGTACAAAATATGTTTTACAATGACATAAAAATGATTTGTTAGTTTATTCACCAACTTGAATCAGTACTAGATGAAACCATCTTCAACTGTATCACAAGTCTGGGGCAAGTACACAGATGGATATATTATTAGGTACAATACACTTGTGCCAATAAGCTGCACAAGGCCAAGAGACAGCTTTTACCTGTATCAAACACTCATCATTACTCCATCAGAAGAAATACAAGCTTATTTTCATAGTCACAATACTTAAAGCTTGGTAAGCCAATAAAACAAGAAACTATTCTGTGCAAATTAAGTGATCCTAGTAGAGGTAGGTTCCTTTGGGAGTTGAAGGCATATTTGTGAATTGTTTTTGGCAAAATTGCTGTAATTGGATGGGAGAACCATTAAAAAAAATTATCAGGTCCCATCATAGATTTCCAATGGCATTGAGACCTGAACTTTAACTGGGTCCACTGTAAGGCAATCAGACTTTGTGGTTGTAAACCAGTACAAATGTCCCACTGGATGGCTTTCCTCTTATTTTGGTGGGTTCTCTCCTAATATTCAGACTAATAAACATGTTATTGTGAAACATAGCGCACTTTTGTTAGAGGTGCTGTGAAGTATTTGCTGGTTGTGAATATCCACTATATCTATATTATTATATCCACAAAAACAACAAACCTGCCATGCAATGCATTTATAAATGTACAGAGCAGCAAGCACAACCAGATCCTTGACCTTTTAAGCCCCGTACTCATGGGCTGAATGTCGGGCAATGCCAGTCGGTGTGTATGGCAGCTAGTCCAACAGAAGCCGGCCATTTGGCCGGCTTCTGTCGGACGAGCATGCTGGAAAACCAGCAGCTGACTGGCTCCCGATCAGCACTCTCAGCCAATGGCGGAGAGCGCTGATCAGAGTGTTCTGGCAGAGGGGGGCATCCCCCTGTCAGAACACAACAGCTCAGCCTGGGAGATCGCTGTACTAACGGGGCTGACAGGTTTTCTTCCTTCAACCCACTGGTTGAAAAAAACTCATAGTGTGTACCAAGCTTTATTGCAGCAACATAGCCTGTTTCAGGACACACTGCCAAGCTGTTTACTGGATAATCAAAATGCAACGGTATACTGAAGTCATGTCTATGATCTCCCTTCCAGTAAGCATGTTCACAGGATTATTGTAGACCAAACTGTGACCCCTTGCTTGCTTTGATCTGGCCCTTGGGGCACTATTTTAGCCACTAATACCAACAATGGGGCATAATTCCCTTCACTGACACCAATGATAGGGCACAGTTCCTCCCAATAATACCATTGATAGGGCACAATTCTTTCCAATGATGCCAACGATGGGGCCCAATTTCTCCCAGTGACACCAACAACAGGAGGCCCAATGACACCAATGAAGGGGTAGAAATCCTTCCAATGACAGGAAGGAATAATAGAATTGGAACAAACATTGAGCTGATCCTGAGAGTCACTGCCACATCCCATTAAACAATGGACACAAAAGGCTAGGTACCCCAAGGGGATTGTATGGGCAGTGGATCAACAAGGATCAGGAATGCAGATGAAGTACAGAGAAATTCTTAGATAAAAGTATCAAAATTTTATTAATACAAATTGTGCAAAATACATACTGACATTTAAAATCAACAGTGCAACAAGAGCAGTTGGTGTCAGAAATACAGCTGCTAGAGTGTAGACGGTGAACTACAACGGCCAATAAATGGTCAGAGAAGTAGTGCAACTGCTACACAATACCCTACATGTTTCAGAAAAACACAAAAAAATTCATTTCTTTTTATGATGTATGCTTCCTTCCTCAGGGGTTTCAGATAAGCAGATTATTAAATTTCTAAAAAGAAAAAAATATTTGCATATATATATATATATATATATATATATATATATATATATATATATATATATATATATATATATATATATGTAAGTAGATTTTTCATCTGCATAAACAAATAGGAAACATGATAGACATTAATCAGTAGGTTTCAATTCGCAGAAAAAAAAAAGAAAAAACACAAAAAAAACAAGCTAGATATTAATCCAAAAACATACAAGACATCTGACTCTCTATTATAACAAAGGTGTACACAGTGATGTTGCGAGATGGAACTCCCATGCCCAGGAAATCAGTGAATAGAGGCAGTCATCCCAGTTAGATTCAAAAATCAGGATAATACACAAGACAGATAAATCTCGTTTCTGTAGGGGATTCGCTTCAATGCCAACGGGGAAGGAGCGGCACGGCAGGGCTCACGAGAGCCGCCACTAAAAGGCAGAAATGACGCACATCTAAAAACCAAAAAAAGGAAAGTAGGGATATTGTATGTATCTATGTACTATGAACATAAGCATAGTGTGCATTGGAAAGAAGGGAGAGATACAAAGTATAATTCTCCCCGTGATTCTATCAAGACAAAGCATGAAAAAGGATACATAGATATATAACTAACCTTAGCCACTCAAAGCAGACAGATCCAGTGTGGGGAGCTGTGCTCCTCTCAGCTGTGTAGCAGAGTTTTGTATTTGCTGAGAGTGAGGTTAAATACCTGATGGTGTGAGAGTGGTTATGGCCAGATAACTAGTCCCACTTCATTTAACCCATTATGCATTCGTCCAGCTTCCACCTCAAGCCACTGATCAACTCTATCCCCTATGGCGAATATCTGCGGATAAAACGCAATTGTTCCAACCATTCAGACTTTAAATATGAGGCCAACAAACTGAAAAATCGACTTCTCAAAGGTGGCTACAGTCACAAATGTCTAAAAAGAGCGTTCAAACGTGCCAACTCGAAAAACAGACATGAACTGTTAGCTTCCAAACAAACTCCAATTATTAATGAGACTTCAAGAATAATTACCACCTATACTAATGACCACAGCATAATCAGACAGATATGCCAGAAATATTGGCATTTATTGACCTCTGACCCCACCATAGGTCCCTTTGTGCCCCCTATGCCCCTAATTATCTACAGATGAGCTACCTCGGTGGGCGACCTATTAGTCCAAAGCGGTTTTTAGATGTGCGTCATTTCTGCCTTTTAGTGGCGGCTCTCGTGAGCCCTGCCGTGCCGCTCCTTCCCCGTTGGCATTGAGGCGAATTCCATACAGAAATGAGATTTATCTGTCTTGTGTATTATCCTGATTTTTTAATCTAACTGGGATGACTACCTCTATTCACTGATTTCCTGGGCATGGGAGTTCCATCTCGCAACAT
Organism: Aquarana catesbeiana; assembly: GCF_042186555.1. NCBI lineage: Eukaryota > Metazoa > Chordata > Amphibia > Anura > Ranidae > Aquarana > Aquarana catesbeiana. Next base: position 200,592,319 of record NC_133324.1, read on the forward strand.
CACTGTGTACACCTTTGTTATAATAGAGAGTCAGATGTCTTGTAAGTATTGTTTTTGGATTAATATCTAGCTTGTTGGTTTTTTTTTGCGTTTTTTCTTTTTTTTTCTGCGAATTGAAACCTACTGATCAATGTCTATCATGTTTCTTATTTGTTTATGCAGATGAAAAATTGAAAAATCTACTTACTTATATATATATTATATATATATATATATATATATATATATATATATATATATATATATATATATATATGCAAATATTTTTTTCTTTTTAGAAATTTAATAATCTGCTTATCTGAAGGAAGCATACATCATAAAAAGAAATTAATCTTTTTGTCTTTTTCTGAAACATGTAGGGTATTGTGTAGCAGTTGCACTACTTCTCTGACCATTTATTGGCCGTTGTAGTTCACCGTCTACACTCTAGGAGCTGTATTTCTGACACCAACTGCTCTTGTTGCACTGTTGATTTTAAATGTCAGTATGTATTTTGCACAATTTGTATTAATAAAATTTTGATACTTTTATCTAAGAATTTCTCAGTACTTCATCTGCATTCCTGATCCTTGTTGATCCACCGCCCATACAATCCCCTTGGGGTACCTAGCCTTTTGTGTCCAATGACAGGAAGGAAAGGGCACAATTCCTCCCACTGACACCAACGATGGGGCACAATTCCTCCCACTGACACCAAAGACAGGGCATTGTTTTTTTCCCCACTGACATCAGGACCTTTTCTACTCCCAGTCTGAAGGACAGTAAACTGGCCCTTTGTTTAGTAAGTTTGGAGACCCCTGTTATAGACATACAGGTAACATTATGAATATGCAGTATGTTGTTTTTTTGATTAACAAACCTTTCAGAAGCATTTTGCATTACATGGCTGGTTCAGTAAAAGACCAACTATTTCTATTTACATGATGAATATATGGATTAACTGCCAAACTAGAGAATCAAAATATTTGTATATAAAAAAATCAACAACATATGGGGGTTGATTAACTAAAACTGAAGAGTGCAAAAGCTGGTGTAGCTCTGCATGGTAGCCAATCAGCATCTATCATGGAATACCTAATGTAAAAGTCCCAAAAAATTCTTGTTGTTAGAGAGATGCAAGAACTGGAAGTAGAGAGCCTGAGGAGCTGATCGGTACAGCTGGGTGGCTCGGTTCCGGTGGGAGAGCTTTACCTAGGAGACATCCTGATGCTCTGCTTCCACTCTGCTACCCAGCCAAGTTTTGTGTTAGCGCCTGCTTGCTACAAACCTCAGAAACCTCACTCCAGGTTAGGATCTGCAGATATCCCTGTTGTACTAATCTCAGGCTCTCTTCTTCCAGTCACAGTGCTTTTCAAAGGGTAATTGACATGCAATGAGGAGTTGTTATATCGCCTCCTCACTGCCCAATTTAACCTTCTAATGCTGCACTAACACTCCACAATTCAGTGCATTGCACACCGTTGCAGCATGGCCCCACTGAGCTCAGCAAGTGAGTTTGACATGCGGTACTGCTTGTCAAACTCTGCAACCCAAATTAAAAATGCCACTGCCACAAAGCAGAACCCTCGTCCAGCTGTTATTTTACAGGTCGGTTAAGTGGGTGGCTGGGATGGCAGTAAAGCCAACCATTTTGACCACCACCCCCTCACCGACTGTCTGAAAGAGACCTATTTCATGAGCAGTTGTACCTATTATTCCTAGCACCAGGTGTTTGTTTTCTATATGTTTACATACTTACAGACCTTCCCAGGTCCAAAATTAATATTGACAATAATTAGGTTTGACCCCACAACAGTAACAGTTACTCATGTGGCCCCTTGGGAAAATTAATTGCCCACCCCTGCTCTAAACATAGCTCTGACTCAAGATTCATACAGTATGGGCCGGACTACATACACCCTGACAATTATACTCTGCAGCAGTCAACATTGTATGAACTGTATGACTGTCACAAAAACACACTATTGTTCTATCATCACCTACATACCATGACGCATTTTGGCAGAATAAATCCCTAGACTTATTTGTTCATGTTTCCCAACATGTAGGCTTTCTATTTCTTAGAATACTTAAAGCAAAATGCCCTGGAATGGCAGATGAAAAGGCTTTTTTAGACAAAGGTTTATTGGTCTGTACTTTCATATAGTACATTAAATTGCTCAGTATATCATGCACTAGTCACAAGCTACTCTTTTTCTGACCAACTCTGATAAGGCTGGCCACAAATCTGCATGCCCATACTTTCTCGCAATATCCTGGAAAGGCGCAGCTCTATATAGGATTGCACTACCTCTTACAAGAGGCAGGATAGTCAGCAGTAACATGACAGCCATAGCCTGCTGTATTACAACATGACTGGTCTTTCAATGCAAGAATCAAGCAAAAGTAAAAATAACTGTAGTGTTAGCTCAGCACAAAACTTTTTTTTATGAGTATGAGTAAAAATCCAATCTGTTAAGAATGTATTCAACACATTGCGTCTTTCATCTAAAGTAAGATTTATACATGACCTCTAAAAGAATTTTACAAATTTCACCCCTATGAGCCTTGTCTTAAAAAGAGGCCCTTTTTTTAAGACTTCGGAAATCTAATGAGTTATATGTAGGCAACAGGAACACAAATGACAGTTCTCAATAGAACACAAGATCCGTGCCCGCTGCCTCCTGATTTGTCCAGCCCTGATCTATGGAATTAGGCTACTATTCTGCATAATTTGCCATGCTATTCATGACAAGACTGATCTTTCATGTACCAAAAAAACTCAACTGGCAAACTCAAGTAAGAACATTTGAACAATAATCTACTCAGGCATTGAGCTGCATGGGGTACAAGTTTTATTGTATTTAAAACAAATGTTATGGTCCATGACAAATCCAAGTAAACTGGTGCTCAATACTTTGCATCAATTCACCAAACACCCAGCACAGTATTCTCTGTAAAATCAGGGAAGAGATGACAAGCTTTATGTAGTACCCAATTAGCCCAGTGGATTCTTCAAATTAACAGATTTAAAATGATTGTAAAGTCTTGTTTTTTTTCCTATAAAAATAACAAACATGTTATACTTACCTCCTCTGTGCAGTTAGTTTTGCACAGAGCAGCCTGGATCCTCCTCTTCTCAGGTCCCTCTTTGCTGCTCCTGGCCCCTCCCTCCTGCCGAGTGCCCCCACAGCAAGCAGCTTGCTATGGGGGCACCCGAGCAGAGTCACAGCTCCTTGTGTCCATTCAGACATGGAGCCCTGACCCGGCCGCGCCCCCTCTCTCCCCTGATTGGCCTGACTGACTTTGATTGACAACCTCGGGAGCCAATGGCACCACTGCTGTGTCTCAGCCAATCAGGAGGAGAGTCCAGGGCGGCTAAGACACTCATGGACATCGCTGGATAGAGATGGGGTTCAGGTAAGTAATTAGGGGTGCTGGGGAGGCTGCTACACACAGAAGGTTTTATTATCTTAATGCATAGAATGCATTGAGATAAGAAAGCTTCTGCCTTAACAACTCCTTTAAGTTCCAGTGTATGCAAAGTGGCCATAGCCTCCTCATAATATCTCAGATATAAGGATTTGTGCAAATTTAAATTAGGATTATATGTAAAACAGGTTTCAAATGTGCTAACATAGACTGTGGTATTAGTTAAGATTAATATTGCAAATATCCCAAGTCATTTTATAGGATAATAGCTACTTATAGAAGAACTGCATCAAATATCTACTGGTAAACAAAAGACCATTCCAGAAATACAGTAACACTTCTGAATGAAATTTGCACAGACTAGTGCAATACTTCCACCAAGTGTTTACTTTAAAAACTGCAAGTGATGTTTTTCTGCAGCCTACGTTACTAACAAGAATACATGTGAAATAACTAGAAAGCTTAGTTACTGGAAAGAGGAAATAAAAATAAAAGTATTATATCTGCCTCATGCACACTGGACTTTATAAAACCGGCAGTAGCTTTAGCTGTAGAATGCCGCGTTAAAAACATGAGCTTTGCTGTGTTTTGAAACGTTTTTGCAGTTCTTTACCATTTGTGATTTTTAGCAACACTATAGTCCCACAAAAGCTTGAGACTCAAAAACGCTCATAAAACGCAGAAAATGTCGCGTATAGCATTTTTTAGAGTTAGAATGTTCTTACGACTGAAAAACTCCTCTTCAAAAGCAGTAGTTCTAGGGGTTTTTTTTCCAGCCTGAAAAATGTCCCTGCCAAAAAACGCTGATAACAGCCTATGTGTGCATAGGATAACAAGCTGGGGAGTTTACTGGCTGTAGAAAAAAACACCTGAAGCCAAAAACAGCAGCTTGAAAAACACCCAGTGTGTATGAGGCCCAAGTATGCCAAAACCAAACTGACTATTCGGCGTTTATGAGCATTTTTAAACCATAAGCTTTTGTGGAATTATAGTTTTCTATAGCTAAATCCACTGGCATTTTTATAACGTCCAGTGTGCATGAGGCCTACAAATTGTCTTTATAACTATACCAAAGCAGCGCTTGACATAAATAAACACTGTTTGAAACAGCACTTCAAAATGAAGCAACTTTTGGAAATAGGTTTATTATGGCAGCATGGAACCAGCTGATTGCATGCATGTGAGTGAAGAGGGTTAAAGCGGTTATATACTGCTGGATTTTTTTTCACCTGCAAGGTAAAAAAAGCTGTTCCAGCACCGTGATGTCAGCGCTGCAGGGGTTCCCATCTTTACCCGTCTTGCTTCCCAGTTTGCTGGCTCTATGACTGGCCGGAGACGCGATGACACAACTCCCAGGCATGCGGGTGGCCATTCCTTCAGAGCGCACGTGCCAGTGATGTCACTGACTGCATGTAATGTAAATATCTCCTAAACAGTGCACGTTTAGGAGATAATTACACTACCTATAGGTAAGCCTTATTATAGGCTTACCTATAGGTAAAAGTCAGTAAAGGAAGTTTACTTCCTCTTTAATACTTTATATTACAAATGTAGCTCACCTTGTCTAGTGGTCTGTACTAAAACATAACCATGTCAGATTACATCTGGTGCTTCTAAAAAGCTTGAGAGTGACCCAGCAGCAATGTGGGAAGGGTTTTGTACAGCTGTGTAACCACTTCAATACCAGGCACTTATGCCTCGTTTCCACCGAGCGGATCGGTTCGGGTCGGATCGGTTTGGACGGCCTAGAATGGTCTGGCCTATTCAGGCGAGCGTTTCCACTGCAAATCGGACCGACATGGGCCATACGTGAGTTTAGAAAAAATGCCGTCATGGCGTCACACGTCCACCAATCAGTGTAATGTATCATAGCTCCGCCCTAACCGAACCGTTCCATTTTCTATGGCCCCACATCTGAAGCAGGACCCTGAATGGAACGGTTCGGTTGTATGGGCCGCTTTCATAATGGAAACACCCAAAATAGCGTACCGTACCAAACCGAACCGAACCGATCCGCTCAGTGGAAACGAGGCATTAGACACCTTCCTGCCTAAGCCAATTTTCAGCTTTCAGCGCTGTTGCAATTTGAATGACAATTGCGCGGCCGTGCTACACTGTACCCAAACAAATCTTTTATAATTTTGTTCCCACAAATAGAGTTTTCTTTTGGTGGTATTTGATCACCTCTGCGATTTTTATTTTTTGTGCAACAAATAAAAAAAGACCAAAAATTTTGAAAAAAAACAAGTTTTTCATGGTTTCTGTTAAAATTTTTTGTAAATAAGCAAGTTTTCGTCTTCAATGATGGGCACTATTATAGCTGCACTGACGGGCACTGATAAGGCGGCACTGATGGGCACCGATGAGGTGGCACTGATGAGGGGCACTGATAGGTGGCACTGATGGGCACTCATAGGTGGCACTGATGGGTACTTATGGGTAACATTGATGGGTACTTATGGGTGGCACTGATAGGTGGGCACTGATGGACACTGATGGGTGGCACTGCTGGGCATCACTTAATTATTCTGTTAAATAATGGTGCCAGTCAGTGCACATATGTGGGCACTGATTAGCACAGATTTGGCATTAATTTGCACATGTGGATGGCCATGGGGGATGTACCTGGCCATCCATATGTTATGTGCCTCCCTGGTGGTCCACTGTGGGCATCCGAGGGGGGAGGAGATCTGCCGATCGCTCTACCTCTACTCGCGTCTGTCAGATGCGAGTGAGGAAAAGCCGAAAACTGGCTCTTCCTGTTTACATCGTGATCAGCCGTGATTGGACATGGCTGATCATGGGGTAAAGAGCCTCCAAGATCTGTGTAGCGGTGTGTCAGACTGACAATATGCACCACCGATCGCCGCAATGCGCCCCCAGTTTAGGAACTGCCGTGTATAGGTGAGGTAAACCTCCCTCTCCTGAATGTGCAAGAATTGCGTTCAGGATAGGAATGTTTTGATCAACGCAGGAAACCACAAATTGTGGTAGAATTGCTGTAAAATCGCAATTAAACCCGCAGTTTGTGGTTTCCCGCAGCCATGGTCAGGGTAGGCTAGTGTACATGTGGCCTAACAGGCCCACAAAACAGCAGGATTTGAGGTCGTCTTTGGCTCAAAGATTCGCATGAAGGACCCTATGCCCCAAGTTGGCATCAGATGAGTCTTGAGCATCTACCTTGTCAAAAGAACATGTGACCAAAAGACCAGGTGGCAGCCTTGCAAATCTGGAAAACAGTGTCCCGATGCTGAAAAGGCCAGAACCCAATTCTTAATACCATAAGCTTACATGATGATCTGTCTGGCCCACCGAAGAATGGTGGAACAAAAAGTCCCTTTACCAGGACCGTCAGTGATGACAAAGAGAGAATCAATAAAAGCAGTGGTTGAGAGGTAGACACACACAGCAGATCTCCTTCCGATGCACTGGACCTGTAAAGATGGATTAAAGTACAATGTCTTTGTTGAGGTCAAAAGCCAAAACCACCTTAGGAAGGAAGGGGGTACTAGGGCTCAACACCACCTTGTTCTTGTAAAAGACCGGAAAGGGTTCTTTACAGCACAGATCCTCCAAGGAACACAACCTTGTGAGCAAGAGTGGAAAGGGGACAATCCTTACAGTGTCAAAAACAGTTTGGGAGAGCCCATAGAGGAGTTTGATCATTTAGAAGTACCACAACTGCCTGGATGAGTCCAGAGCTATGAGGGTTACCTAAATGCCCTCCATCTCAATCCTGTAGAGTAGTTAAGGAAGGAGTTTCAGGAAAGGAAGGCATAAGTCAGACTGTACTGATCCCATGGAGTGTCACAGTATGGGGTTATACTCACAGACCAGCAGCTATAGCAGTAGGGTGACTCCCATCCACCAGCAGGATTGGCAGACAAGCAGGTCACCCTGGCAAATAACATAAGCTCAACTGAGGTGTGGAGTCTAAGTACTAACAAGTTTTCACCAGAGCTCCTGATGGTTGAGATGGGTTTAGCTGCATGTTAGTACCAGGTCTCAGTCCGTAGGATTGTTCCACCAGGAGGTGAGCAAGCTGGGGTACAGTAGCTGATATAGCAGGTAAGGGTCAAACAGAAGCATAGTCAGTAAACAAGCCAAAGGTTGGTAGCAAGTAGTTGCAGGCTGAGATCAAGCTGAAGCATAGTCGAGGAACAAGCCAAGGTTCAGTAACGAGTGGTAGCAAAGTTATAGACGGCAGCAGGAAACACAAATGAGATACTGGCTGGAGAAAGCACAATAATCTGGCAAACAGGAAGTGCAGAGACATGGCTTAAATCAGTAAGTTTGTGGGAGGAGCAAAGAGTTCAAGGTTCAGCAGAAGTCAAGGCACAAGGCAGGGTCATCCAATGGATCAGACAGGGTGCTGTCCAGCATCTCAGGTAGCTCAGATAGAAGAGTCATTGCCAGACACAGCAGAGGTCCTGGGTTCAAGTCCAGGCCTTGACAGTACCCCCCTCCTACCAGGACATCCCCTTGATGTCTTATGGCCAGGTTTGTGAGGAAACCTCTGGTGGAATTCTCTTATTAATCTAGAGGCATAAACGTTCTCCTCAGGATTCCAAAAATTTTCTTCTGGCCCTTATCCTTCCTTTGGACCAGATATTGTAATTTGTTCCTAAAGATCCTGGAATCAAGAATTTTCTCCACCACAAATTCTTCTTCAACCTGTACCTCAACAGATGGAGCAGGTAAAAGAATTCTTCCAGAAAAAGGATTTACGCGAAGGTCAAGTAACGATATGTGAAAAACAGGGTGAATCTTCATACTGTCCGGATGTATTAAAAGAAAGGTGACCGGATGGATTTGAGCAGAAATCTGGAAAGGTCCTACAAAGTTTTGGCCCAGTTTAGCAGATGGAGCATGAACCTTCAAATTTTTGGTAGATAACCAAACTTTGTCACCCACATGAAAATGTTAGTGAAACGGTCAACGACTACCAAGATAGTGGTCATTTCTTTTGAGGGAGGTAAAACAATCACAAAGTCCAAAGAAATTGACCCCCACTGTCTTGATGACAGGAAGTGGCTGGAGCAACCCCAAAGAAGAAGCTCGGGGTGTCTTATTGCGTGCACAGGTCAGGCACAAGGGCACATAGTTTTTGACATCTCTACTGTAACCAGTTCACCAAAAGGAATGTGACAAAAGTTCTTCTGTCTTACAAATTCCAAAAATGCCCTGCAAGTTTTTTTTGTTTTTTTGTTTTTAACCTGGGGGCTTCAACCTGAGCAAATTCCGGTTACATAGAAATGATGTGGTTTAGTTCTAAAGCCATCCTTGTTCTCAAGGTTATTGTCTTTAGGATAATTGAGAAGTCGATCATTCCCATGTCCCTCTTTAAGGAGACTCAAGAATGGCTTGGTACTTGTGGCCCCTAGGAAGTTCTTATGAGGTAGGATTGTACATTCGAAGTTGCCTTCCTGGAGAGGCTCAGACAGCATCCTTGACAGGGCATCAGCCTTACCACCCCTCGATCCAGGTCTATACAAGATAATAGAATTGAACCTGAAAAAGAACAGAGACCAACGTGCTTGTCTAGAAGATAATCTCTTGGCAGAAAGAATGATTTCCAAATTTTTATGATCAGTGAGAACAGTTACAGGATGATTAGTCTTTTCCAGCAGATGCCTCCATTCAGAAGAGGCTTCCTTAATTGCCAGCAAGTCTTTATTCCCAATGTCATAAAACCTTTCAGCTGAAGACATTAAATAAGATAAGTAAGCACAAGGACGAAGCTGCATCTTTACTCAATGAAGCTGAGAGAGGATAGCTCCCACAGCAGAGTCTGAAGCATCCACTTCTACGATAAAAGGTAATTCGAGATCAGAATGTACCAATACTGGTGCAGAAGTGAACAGAGTCTTTAGCTTACTAAAAGCAGTCTGTGCCTCAGATGACCACACAAAGGGCACCCCTTTCTTTGTCAGCTGTGTAACTGGTGGCATCACCTTAGAGAAGCTTCTTATGAATTTTTTGTCGAAGTTGGCAAACCCAACAAATCGTTGTGTTTCCTTAACATTTCTAGGGGCTGGCCAATCTACTACTGTTTTGATCTTCTCTGGATCCATGCTTACTCCTTCTGGAGAAATAATATACCCCACGAACTGAATCTTGGTTCGTTCAAACTCACATTTCTCCAGTTTGATGTAAAGGAGATTTTTCCTTAATGTTTCAAAGACAGAGCATACATCCTTGCAATGCTCCTAAAGACACACAGGGAAACACACTGGTACTGACAAATAGAAACTAACTGAAATGTAGGAGGTCAAAGTATGACTGGACGCTGACAGTAATGCATGGTATTACTGAAGAAGTAAACAGATGGGGGAACACAAGGAAAACAGGTAGAGGCTCAGGGTCACAGTAAGGAGTATACACGACTGGATGCAAACTGGAAACCAAAGGCCCTAGGATACTGACACACAGAAGCTGCATATACACTGGATGGACAGTTGGACACTGGGAGCACTGAAGTCACAGAGACAATACTGGGTGGCACTGGGAAACACAAAACTAGTTGCTGGGGAACACAGGGTGTTTGTGTGTAGCCACATTGGCCTAACCCAGAGCGACCCCACATGCTAGCCCTTTAAGACATCGCCCCCTCTGTGACTGTCTGGAAACCACAGTCAGTCTGTGACTGGCTACGCACACAGGGGAAGAACCAGTGCTGGAGTGTGGAACAAGTGTGACAGAATCACTCGTTCATCTCATTTAGCTGTGTTTAATCACAGATTCAGCTTTTGAGTTCAGTGTGGTTTTTACTGTGAGCTCTGTGTTTTTTTACAAGCAGTTAAAGCAGAACTTAGCTGTATCTAAGCTCCACAAACTGAAAATTCAATTTGATTCATTTTTAATATTCAAAGCAAACTCACCCATTCATCCATGTCTTCATGCTTTTTTTTTTTTTTTTTTTGCTAGCAGCATAACAGTTAAGATAGTTAGACTTAAAGAGGAGTTCCAGTCAAAAAAAAAAAATTAAAAGTCAGCAGCTACAAATACTACATCTGCTGACTTTTAATTGGACACTTACCTGTCCCAGGGTCCAGCGATGCGGGGGATCGAAGCCCCGCTCGTCTCCCCCTCCGTTCAGCGGCGCCGGCATTGCAACTGTGGGCGCCGGGCTGTGGCTTCACAGCCTGGCGCCCTTCCTGTGCCGAGGGGGAAGTGATGTCACCAGCCCAGGCACTGGAAGAGGAGACTACGAGGGACCCCCTAGCAACAGGCATTTAGAGGTAAGTAAAAAAAAAAAAAAAAATATCCAAATGTTTTTTTGTATTTTTTTTTTAGGATTTTTCATGTAGTTTTTTTTTTTTTGGGTGGAACCCCACTTTAATGTACACAGGCTTTTTACAACCTCTGCTGAACGATTTAACTTGACAGATAGTAACCGATGTTTAAAAACATCAGTTTTGCTGCGCTTACATGCCGTAATTGCGTTTAGAGGCCTTTTTTTTGCAAATAGTCAAAAATGAAAAACACCTGTAAACGAAACACAACTAAGTACAACTAACCAAATTTACACGCACTTACAAGCTGTTACAGGCATTTGGCGTTTAAAATGCCTCTGAACATGCGTCCCGAGCGCATATTATTGCTTTTCAAAAAATCTTCTAAACTTAACTGCCTAGAAATGACTATAAACAACCCTGTGTTGTAGGTGAGTTGTACAGTTGTACACTGCTATTAGCAGCATTTACGTGCGGCTGCGTTTAGGTGCGGTGGAACATTCTTGTCATTTCTGATGTGCTTCCTGATGTTTTTCTTTCCTTGTTGCCGCTGCTATCCACAGGTGAAATAGTACACTGCGGTTATGTGCATATAGCTGCGCTAAATCTGTCCTGGACGCAGTCAAATGTATTTTTTCTGACCTCACAAAAGCCCATGTAACAAAACCTTCGCTAAACGCAGTGTGTGAATGGGGCCATAGGAAAGTATTGTGTGAGTTTAGGTGTATGACTTCATCTATCTGCAGCTAAAAGAAGAATTCTATCCACCAGTGTGAAAGGGGCCTTAAAGTGATTGTAAAGCTTTGTGTTTTTTTTTTTTTTTTTAAAAACAAACATGTCACACTTACCTCCACTGTGCAGTTCATTTTGCACAGTGTGGCCCCCAACCTCCTCTTCTGGGGTCCCCCGGCGGCGCTGGTAGCTCCTCCCCACATCGTATAACCCTCTAGGAGAAGCGCTCTCCCAGGGGGTTACCTTGCTTGCATGCTCCCGAGTCCAGCATTTGCGTCCATAGAATGCCAGATTCGGCACCGCGTCATTGGATTCAATTGACAGCAGCGGGAGCCAATGGCTGCGCTGCTACAAATCTATCCAATCAAGAGCCAATAACCCCGGGCAGAGGAAGAGCACGTCTATGTCGTGGGAATTACAGGGCTCAGGTGAGTAAAATGGGGGGGGCTGGGGGGCTGGTCACTAGAAGAAATTTTTTGACCTTAATGCATAGGATGCATTAAGGTGAAAAAACACGAGGGTTTACAACCCCTTTAATGTTGTGTAAGAGTTTAGTTCTGCTTTAACCACTTACCAACCAGCCCATAGCCGAATGACGTCTGCAGGGCGGTTGGATAACTCTGGGAGGGCGTACAGTGATGTCCTCCCAGAATCCCGCTCTCGCGCGTCCCCTGGGGCGCGCACCCAAGAACATCCTCGACCGCATCACGGATCACGGTAAACGATCGCTGCCGTTTACCATGTGAATGCTCCGTCAAATGACGGACGATCACTTGTAAACAAACTGGCGTCATATCATGACGCCGGTTCCTCTCTCCCCTCTGTGTACCAATCGGTACAGTGTGAGAGGAGAGGGGGAGAGATCGCATGGCAGCAGCGCTGTAGGCTGGATCTGTAGTGCCCACAGTGCTGCTCTGTTACACAGAGCCACATCCATCCATCCATGCTCAGCCATCCCTCCATGTTCAGCCATACTCTAATACCCTGCACTACTCTGCACTACCCAGCCATACCCTGCCATACCCAGCTATACTCGGCAATACCCAGCCATACTCGGCAATACCCAGCCATACTCGGCGATACCCTGCCATACTCGGCGATACCCTGCCATACTCAGCCATGCTTAGCCATGCTCGGCTGTACTCGGCCTCTGTATGTGGCCAGGCTGTGGAAGTCACACACATGTGGTATCACTGTACTCAGGAGGAGTAGGAGAATCTATTTTGGGGTGTCATTTTTGGTATGTACATGCTATGTGATAGAAGTATTGTATAAATGGACAACTTTGTGTTAAAAAAAAATGCGTTTTAACCACTTCCCAACCGCCGGCCGTCATATGACATCCTTGAATTTGTGCAGGGATATCTGAATGATGCCTGCAGCTACAGGCATCATTCAGATATCAGCTTTTTCAGCCGGCAATTCCCTACACCATAAGAGCAATCATAGCGTCTCTTCCACTGCTTGATTGTTCTTACGGGAGGTGACAGGGGACGTCCCCCCTCCTGCCGCCCTCCGGTGCTTCTACCGACTCACCGCTACGATCGAAACCAGGATCGTTTTTTTTTTTATTTCAGGCTTCCCAGCCTAGAGGTGAGATGCGGGGTCTTACTGACCTGTCATGCCATATTCCTATTACAAGGGATGTTTACATTCCTTGTAATAGGAATAAATATGATCAAAAAATTTATATTTTGGAAAAAAGTGTCAAACTAAAATAAAGTAAAATGAATAAAAAAAAAAAAAAAAAATTTAAAGCGCCCCTGCCCCCCGTGTGCTCGCATGCAGAAGCAAACACATACGTAAGTCCCGCCCACATATGAAAACGGTGTTCAAACCACACATGTGAGGTATCGCTGCGAACATTAGAATGAGAGCAATAATTTTGGTCCCAGACCACCTCTGCAACTCAAAACATGTAACTAGTAAAAAATTTTAAAGCGTCGCCTATGGGGATTTTTAAGTAGCGAAGTTTGGCGCCATTCCACGAGCGTATGCAATTTTGAAGGATGACATGTTAGGTATCTATTTACTCGGCATAACTTCATCTTTCACATTATGCAAAAACACTGGGCTAACTTTACTGTTTTGTTTTTTTTAAAGCACAAAACAGTTTTTTTTTCCAAAAAAAGCATTCGAAAAATTGCTGCACAAATACCGTGCGAGATAAAAAGTTGCAACGACTGCCATTGTATTCTCTAGGATCTTTGCTAAAAAAAACATATATAATGTTTTGGGGTTCTATGTAATTTTCTAGCAAATAAATGATGATTTGATGATTTTTACATGTAAGAAAAATGTCAGAATTGGCCTGGGTACTCCACAACGCCTGAAGGTGCTCCCTGCATGTTGGGCCACGCTGCATAAAAGTCTCACACATGTAGTATCGCCATACTCGAGAGTAATAGCAGAATGTGTTTTGGGGTGTAATTTGTGGTATGCATATGCTGTATGTGAGAAATAACCTGCTAATGTGACAATTTTGTAAAAAAAAATAATAAAAAAAAAAAATCTTGATTTTGCAAGGAATTGTGGGAAAAAATGACAACTTCAAAAAACTCACCATGCATCTTTCTAAATACCTTGGAATGTCTTCTTTCCAAAAAGTGTCATTTGGGGGATATTTGTACTTTTCTGGCATGTTAGGGTCTCTAGAAATTAGATAGGCCGTCAGTACTTCAGGCGTGATCAATTTTCAGATATTGGCACCATAGCTTTTGGACTCTATAACTTTCACAAAGACCAAATAATATACACCAATTTGTACTTATTTTTACCAAAGACATGTAGCAGTATAAATTTTGGCCAAAATTTATAAAGAAAAATTTCAAATTTGCTAAATTTTATAACAAAGAAAAATTAATTTTTTTTTTTTTTTTACAGAATTTTCAGTCTTTTTTCTTTTATAGCGCAAAAAATAAAAAACCCAACGGTGATTAAATACCACCAAAAGAAAGCTCTATTTGTGTGAAAAAAGGACAAAAATGTCATATGGGTACAGTGTTGTATGACTGAGTAATTGTCATTCAAAATGTGAGAGCACCGAAAGCTGAAAATTGGTCTGGTTAGGAAGGGGGTTAGGAAGGTGCCCAGTGGTCAAGTGGTTAAGATTAGCCTGATAATCATATGAAAAGAAGCATCCACCTGCTGGCTAGAGAAAAGATATATGACATGTTTAAATGCATTATCTCATAAGTACTAAACTAAAAAAAAAAAATTAAAACATTATTCCAAAAATATCATATATTTTAGTCCTGAACCTAAAGAACAAAATATGTATATAACATATTACACACATAACATGAGAATATAAATGTTTTTTCATACTGAGCACATTGGTACAGTATGGGGTTTCACATATCTAGCTGATGTAGAAATCACAGTACTGTATCTGGAATCTTTCAGAGTATATTATACTGTATATAAAAGCTACTTCCTAATAACATTCATTATAAGACATAAGGAGAAACATTTAGTCCTCATGCACACGGACGTTTTTACAGCTGCTTTTTTGAGCTTTTTTTGCAGCTTAAAAAGGCCTGTCTATGTTAGTCTATGGCTTCATGCCCACCTAGGCGTTTTTGAGCTGCAAGTGGCATAGGCGTTTTTAAGCTATAAAAAAAACCCAGGACCAGTGGGTTCTGAAAGACGTTTTTCAGCTGTAAAAACGCTCTAACGCTCAAAAACGTCATTCACCAAAGTTTTTTAGCGTTTTTGATCCATTGAAAAAAAAAAAAAAAATTTGAAAAAAAAAAACGCTCAAAAACGCTAACGCGGAAAAACACTCAAAAACGCTAAAAAACGCTATTGCAAAAACGCTGAAAAAAGCTGAAAAAAGTTTAAAAAAATCACTGCAAAGATACTGGCGTTTTCATAACATTTTTTTAACAGCCTGTGTGCATGAGGGCTTAGAAGCATTAGCCCTCATGCACACAGGCTGTTAAAAAAACGTTATGAAAACGCCAGTATCTTTGCAGTGATTTTTTTTTTACTTTTTTCAGCTTTTTTCAGCGTTTTTGAGCGTTTTTCCGCGTTAGCGTTTTTGAGCGTTTTTTTTTTTTTTTTGGATCAAAAACGCTAAAAACCGTTGGTGAATGACGTATTTGAGCGTTTTTGAGCGTTTTTCGGCGTTAGAGCGTTTTTACAGCTGAAAAACGTCTTTCACAACCCACTGGTCCTGGGTTTTTTTTACAGCTTAAAAACGCCTATGCCACTTGCTGCTCAAAAACGCCTAGGTGGGCATGAAGCCATAGACTAACATAGACAGGCCTTTTTAAGCTGCAAAAAAAGCTCAAAAAAGCAGCTGTAAAAACGTCCGTGTGCATGAGGACTAAAAAATCACACAAATGCCACTTGTACAAAAAAAAAAAAAAAAAAGGACAGATCATAACAAATCATTGGATAGGAAAATTCCTAAAGTCTAATGCTCTGAAAAGAAAAGCAATGTATCTGAATCATGAGTAATGCTCAGTTAAAGAGAAAAAAAATCAAATTTTACCGCTGTCTATCCACTATATACACAGATGTGCAGAACATGCTACAGGATAGTCTACAGGGGACTAACAACAATACCGTTCCACACAGTTGTCATACTCTTTAAAATATGCATATGCTATGCAAATCTATTTTGGCATTACATGGTGCATCAGTCCATTATATGCAAATGAGACTCATACATAATATAGTATGGACAGCCAGGATCTCATGCCTGGGAGCAGACCACCTACTAATCTGGTTAAAAAGCACCAGCTGCTTCTAAGACGACTTTACCAATCTCATATTCAGCATTACTCACTATTAAGGATGAGCTCCGGCGTGTTCGCATGGCGCACGTGCCGAGCCCGCCAGGAGGTCGGCACGGCGCAGCGCTAATCACAGGCAGGGAGACATTTCCCGATCTCTGCAGCCGCACATCGGGAAATGTCTCACTGCTTGTGATTAGCGCTGCCCCGTGCCGACTTCCTGGCGGGCTCGGCACGTGCGCCATGCGAACACGCCGGAGCTCATCCCTACTCACTATGCATGGTTTGCCTGATATTGGTGTATTTTCAAGGTGCAATAGATAAAACAGACATAACAAACAAATGGAGTAACCGAAGCATGAATCTAAGAAGTGTCTATTCACTGGGCAGACAAAATGAAGGATGATAGAAAAGTAAATAAAGTGGGGCATACGAACGAAAAGGAGAATAATAAAATGAGCAAAACAAACAGCATTCACAAAAGGTAAAGGTTAATAAAAAAAACAATAAGGGTTAGTTCACACTATCAAAAAAACACTGGTCAAGAGCAGCTTGGAGCTTTCAGAACATTGCCAACATGGGGCAAAGTATATGTGTGATTTATAAAGAACTCTTCCCTCTTCCTTGCATAGACATAGAATGTATCAATCACAAAATCATAATGCGCCAACATGTGTGTCTACCCATTTCTACCAACTGCTAATCTTAAGCAGCTGGAAACACATACAGGTGTTGTTAGATAGCTGCCACCTTTGGCTCTATCTAACAACACAGGAAAATGATGTACAACAACTGATCAGACACCTGGGAAGCCGAAAGTAAACTTGTCACAAACCTTATCAAAGTCAAACTGAGCATAAGATGACAAAAAGGATCAGTAGAGATGGAATTAGATGCAGCTGAAATTTAGTAAATTACAACTTTGCTTCAGAGTACAACTACAGGAAACTTAAAAAGTATCCCTTGTTAATCCCTCCCTTACACTAACCCAGCAGTGCAAGGGTTAACAGCTCATTAAGAGCCCTTTCACACTGGGGCCGCCCGTACGTTAGTGGTAAAGCACCGCTTGTTTTAGCGGCACTGTACCGCTGTTTAAGCAGCGCTTTTCAGCTTCTAGCAGCTAAAGAAGGAGTTAAAAGCACCCGTGTTGCGGCGCTTCCGAATCGCTTTTTAGGTGCTTTGAAAGAGCTGGCCATTCATTTTAATGGGCAGGGTGTTTTGGGAAGGCTGTATACAGCCCTCCCAAACCGCCTCAAAGATGCTGCTTGCAGGACTTTTCCTAAAGTTCCACAAGCGCACCGCTCCAGTGTGAAACGTCACACTGAAATGAATGGGAGGCAGTTTCCGGGCACTTTACAGGCGGTATTTCTAGCGCTAAAACGTCTCGATGTGAAAGGGGTCTTAGGTTTAGGGTACACAGAAAAAAAGAAGATCTACTAAAAAGCTTCTCTATGCTGCTAGACCAGTCCCCACAGTGTCATCTACCCCCATGCTTCAGCGGGATAAGGTCCTGCTATCATTAAGATTAACAAAAGGTGCATAGCCCTGCATTAGATGTGATGATGCCGAGAACCTGTCCATGCAGAGGGACAGGTGACTTAAAGTGATTGTAAACCCATACTTATATATCCAGTGAAAGCACTATCTTGAGGTGATACACAGAGATTAAACAAATTTTCCTATATCTATATCTGCTGTATCTGTTTATCTGCTGTCTTCTCTACATCTGTTCAAAGTGCTGAATTTATAAGCTCTTACAATCCAAGAGGGAGGGGCTGGTGGAACAAAAAGGTAGGGACTGTGAGGGATGAACTGATGAGGGGAGTAGAAGATTTGGTTGTTAGCTGGAGGCAGGATAGGGCTCCCTGAAGAGATGAGTTTTGAGGGATCGCCTAAAAGTGGACAGAGTAGGAGATAACTTGACAGACTGGGGTAGTGAGTTCCAGAGGATGGGAGAGGCTTCAGAGAAGTCCCAGAGAAGAGCATGGGAGGAGGAGACAAGGGAGCCTGAGAGCAGAAGGTCTTGGGAGGAGCGGAGAGGACAGTTTGGGTGATATTTCGAGATAAGATTGGTGATGTAGCTCAGGGCAGTATTGTGAATGGCTTTGTATGTTGTTAGTGTTTTGAATTTTATTCGTTGGGCAATGGGAAGCCAGTGTAAGGATTGGCAGAGAGTAGTGGCAGACACTGAACGGTTGGTAAGGTGGATGAGTCTGGTAGCAACATTCATGATAGACTGAAAAGGGGATAGCTTGCAGACAGAGTAAGTTAGTAATGCAAGAGGAGAATAAAGGGGTGAGGTGAGGAGTAGAGACATAGATTTGTGTGTCATCAGCATAGAGGTGGTACTGGAAGCCATGGGTGTTTATTAACAGACTAAGGGAGGAGGTGTAAATAGAGAAGAGAAGGGGTCCAAGGACAGAACCTTGAGGTACCCCTACAGAAAGAGGAAGCGGAGAGGAGGAAACAGAGTTATGGGTTACACTGAAGGAGTGCTGTGATAGGTAGGAGAGAGTCAAGAGGCCAAGAGAGTGGAGTTTTTTGAAGCCAACAGTATCAAAGGCTGTGGCGAGGTCGAGTAGTATGAGTATGGAGTAGTGGCCATCAGTCCACACCTGCCTCAGATCACTTGATTACACTGATGATATCAGCAGAAAAACAGACAAAACAATCACAAGTGTCATCCAACCTATGCATTGGAACATGGGGAATAATAATAGACAGGTGAAAAACGGACAGAAGGAATGCCCGTATGAAAGGGGCCTAAGACCAGGTTCACACATGCGCAGTGCAAATTTAAGGTCCGTTTTCAATGCGAATTTCCAAAGCATTTGTTCAGCGGTTCAGCTGCCATTTAGATATGGTTCCGATGCTAATTTTAGGAGCAGTTGGCCACCGGCATCATTAACAATAGCTGGTTGTTAAGCAGGGGGCCAGTTCCCCGCTGACAGTTAAATGTAAAAAAAAGAATTGTCTTTAACCTCCCTGGCGGTATGATTATTTCGGATTTTAGGTGCTGAAAGCGGTACCATTATTTTGCATGGAAATTTGGCGTTTTATATTGTAGGTCTGTAAATCTTAACAATAACACACTTAAATCTGTCCAAACCAGAGTCTAGTAGATATCCCGGGTATGATAAAGTTTGAAACACAAAAACATAAATTATAATATAATAAATAAAAATAAATAATTAAAAAAAAAAAAAAAACTAGTAATAAAATAAATTTCCCCACAATTCACTATCGCTCAATTCTGCAAGTGTTCTAATTTACTATCGCTGTTTTCTAGCTGGTCTAAAGCCACTTTTGATGTAAAGGGACACTTTTTGGTTGCTATGGACAATCTCCAGTTTCCAGGCAGAAAGAACAGTGTATATCATGTAAAATTGCATGCAGGGCATGGGACAAAGCACTGGGGACAAAAGGGATGTGAAATAATTTCATACAGTACTGTAATCTGTAAAATTACAGTACTGTATGTGTTATGCTTTTGACATTTTTTTGAATTTGTCGCAGGGAACGGAGCCTGGCACGGAGAGGCTTCGGAGGAGGACGGAGCCCTCGGACACTGCGGGTGACATCGCAGGATCCCGGGGACAAGGTAAGTAATGCCGCCCCAGGATCCTGCAATGCGATCCCGAGTGTGGCTCGGGGTTACCGCTAATGGTACTGAATTTTAACCCCGAGCCACACTCGGGAAAACCACCAGGAGGTTAATAAAACTTGAGAAAAAAAAAACAGCGTGGGTGTCCCCCCCAATCCATACATTGTACTCCTACTCGTTCAACAAAAAAAAGGGTCAAAAATAAATAAAAACAGACTTTATTAAATAAGTTCTTTATTAAAAAAACAAAACAAAAACAATGTCCCCCATAGTAAATCCAGCATCAAATCACGATGAACGCCAAAGCCGCCACCCAAAAAAAAAAAAAAACTGGTCTGAACCCGACGCTGGCTCCCGCTGTCTGACAGCTCCGCCGCCTCTCAGCACTAAATAAACTAAGGGGTGGGGCACCCAGTGATGTGTGACCCCACCCCCTTGTCACTTCATCAAGCAGGGTATGCTGGGTTGTGGACATCACCAAGTGATGTCACCAGGTGGACCCGCCATTAGTTTATTTAGCGGGAGAGGCGGTGGAGCTGTCAGACGACGGGAGCCATTGTGGGGTTCAGACCTGGGTTTTTTTTTCCAGGGGCGCAGCGTTCATTGCAATTGATGCTGGATTTACTTTGGGGAAAAAAATGCACCCTGAAGTAAATCCAGCATCAATCACGATGAACGCTGCTGCGGCTGATCCGAAGAAAAAAAAAAAACTGTTCTGAACCCGGCACTTGCTTTTATTTATTTTTGACACTTTTTTTTGGAGAATGCGTAGGGGTACAATGTACCCCATTTTCATTCACATAGGGGGTGGGATCTGAGGGCCCCCTTCCTTACAGATTCCAAAAGCCCCCTGCCCGCAGACCCCCGCAAACACCAGCTAGGGTTATGGTGAGAAGGCCCTTGTCCCCATCAATATGGGGACAAGGTGCTTTGGGAGGGAGCCTCCTACCCCAAAGCACCCCCTCCACGTTGAGGGCATGTGGCCTGGTGTGGTTCAGGTAGGGCCTGCCAGGCTGCAAGCTTGGATAAGGGTCTGGTATTGATTTTGGGGGGAACCTCACACCATTTTTCTTATCATACATCACGGGACACAGAGCCATAGTAGTTACTATGTGGTTATAGGCCACCTTCAGGTGATGGACACTGGTACGCCCTAAATTAAAAAGTGCACTCCCTATATAACCCCTCCCACTGGTGGGAGTACCCCACCAGTGGGTGTTGGTCACGAGTAAAGATGTGCTGTGCTGAGCTCCACTCGAGCAATCCTTGCTGGGGCTAGCCATGCAGCCGGATCCATTCAAAATGCCTTTTTTGGCCGAATTGAATGGTATCCGGGCCTCATATCCGAAGAAATAAGGTCTTGCCTGTAATGCTTCTCTTTTAGAGTACCTTTTGGCATTAAGGCCATAAAAGTTTTATTGGCGGAGGTGCTATTACAGGTCCAGGATTGTGGGTTTGTGGGTCGATTGTGGGTCGAGGATCCCCAGCTCCTGAAGGTTTAACTGAACCCACCGTGAAGGGTGAAGATTGGGTCTGTTGGTTTACCACAGGAAACCCTGTGGCGGGAAAGGTAAGTGGAGTTTTCTAAGAAATTTTTTAAAATTTTCTTATGAATGTCTCCTTTAATTTAGTAACTGCTGTCATGCCTATGTGTCACCACTGGGGGCTGCATTGAGCACTCACCGCCTCATGCTTAGGATCAGAAGCCCGTGAAAAAGCCTGGAAAAAAAACTATTTTTAAAAAAGAGGGGAAGGGCCGTAGGTGATGCGGGGGCAAGGCATAGCGTGGCGTTGGCGTCCTCCAACATCCAGCACGGGAAAGTATGTTTTTAAAAGGCACCATGTGTGTTGTTGCAAGCTGCGGAGGGACACAAGAGCAAAGGTAAAACAGATGTTTTGTTTGCAAATAAGACTTTGGTGACATAGGCATTTCTTTGACACATTTACTACTGCATCAGTCTGAGCATTAATAGCAGTGACAGAGCTGGACTATTACTCAAGCAGTGCATGCATTCCTTCTGATAGTACCTCTGCTTTGTGCATCAGGCTATGCTCAGAAGGGGGGTGAAAAACACCTCACAAGGGCTCTAGAAAGACTTTTATAAGTCACATGGAAGCCTAGATCCATCCCAGTAAAGATGGCATCCTCCCCTGAGAGCAATATGGCTGGTCAGAGTGAGCCATCAGGAGGGGCAAGTGTTGCAGCAGCTCTAAAACACTGCAGTCCCTGTGTATATTACTAAGGAGGTTTTTTCTTCAACCATTTTAAGTTTGAAGCAAAAGATTGAAGCTTTAATTGCATCCCAGAGTGGGACTAAGCGTAGCAGGTCCTCGTCCATTGGTCAGGACCCTTTTACTGAGGAATATAGAGCAAGAGATGACAAATTTCTTTCAAAGGACCAGGAAGAGGCTAATGTCTCCTCTTCCAAAGAACCTGATATGGAAGTGTCAGGTTCTCAGGAAAGGTTGTTGGTACAGTCTCTCACTGAATTGATCCACTCCACATTTTTACTGCCAATAACGCAGTCAGTGGATGAGCCCACTTCTGGTTTGGGTTCACTAAAGCCTCCCCAATCTGATTCATGTTTTTCCTATCCATTCTTGGCTAAGGAAGCTAATGTATTCTGAGTGGGAGCACCCAGATAAACAGTTTTTTCCTCTGAAAAAGTTTTCAATACTTTATCCGATGGAGGAAGAGTTTTATAATGGGCAATTCCAGCAATTGACGCTGCTATATCCTTTGTAAACACGACTTGTCCAGTAGACAATGCTCATATGCTAAAGGATCCAACAGATAAGAAGTTGGAGTTCCTTTAAAAAAAAAAAAAAAAAAACTATTTCGCTCGCAGGTTCAGTCAGCGCTGGCAGGGATTGGAGGATCTTAGTCCTTATAGGAGCAGTTTATAGAGGTACTCAAAGTTATTCCTGATCAGCAGGCCCAGGATTTGGCCGGGATATCAGAAGCATTGTGTTTTACAGTAGACGCTATGAAAAATTCTATTCTCCAGGCCTCACGGCTCATGCTAGGGCTGGTACATGTGCGTAGAATCCTATGGTTGAAATATTGCTCAGCCAAAGCGCCATGCAAAAAGCTCTTGGCTAGTTTCCCTTTTTATGGTGAACGGTTATTTGAAGACGATTTGGATAAGCATATCCAAAGAATTTCTAATGGGAAAAGTTCCCTTTTACCGGTTAAGAAGCTTTTTTCTTTTAAACGTGCTTCTTCTATAGTGCCGGGGACATCAACCTCCAGGCAGTCATGACGGCCTCCACCGTCAGGTTCAAGAGGTAAACCTCAGGGTCAGTCCCAAGGTCAAAGGAGGACCTGGGGGATGAAACCCACAAAACAGAATATTAACCCCTTCCCGCCGACCGAACGCATATATGCGTCCTCGGCTTTCCGGGGTTATACCGGGATGATGCCCGCAGCTGCAGGCATCATCCCGGTACCGTTGTTTTCAGCGGGCGATCGGCTACCCGTGTATAACAACCGATGCGGCTAAAAGCCGCTCGGTTGTTATACCGGAGGAGCGGGAGGGGACATCCCCCCCCTCCCGCCGCCTCCCGCCGCTGTTACCGGGCCTCCCGTGCGATCGGGAGGCCCGGTGTCCGGTCCGCTGCCTTCGGCGGCTGGGGGCGGACTGGAACGAAGCTGCGAGCGGCTTCGTTCCAGCCTTCTTCTTGTAAATGCGGAAGCGACGTCATGACGTCACTTCCCGTTTACTCGGCTGCCAATGGCGCCGAATTTAAAAAAGTACACAGTATTCAGAATCGCCGTTTTCGGCGATCTGAATACTTTGAAGTGTAAAGGAGGGATGGGGGGTCTTTTAGACCCCCCATCCCTCCATAAAGAGTACCTGTCACCACATATTACTGTCACAAGGGATGTTTACATTGCTTGTGACAGCAATAAAAGTAAAAAAAAAAAAAAAAAAATTTAAACACAATTTATAAAGTACAAAAATAAATAAATTAAATAAAAAAAAAAAAAAAAAAATTTTTTAAAGTGCCCCTGTCCCCGCGAGCTTGCGCAGCGAAGAAAACGCATACGGAAGTCGCGCCCGCATATGTAAACGGTGTTCAAACCACACATGTGAGGTATCGCCGCGATCGTCAGAGCAAGAGCAATAATTCTAGCCCTAGACCTCCTCTGTAGCTCAAACCTGGTAACCGTAAAATTTTTTTAAAGCGTCGCCTATGGAAATTCAAAGGTACCGTAGTTCGTCGCCATTCCACGAGTGCGTGCAATTATAAAGGGTGACATGTTTGGTATCTATTTACTCGGCGTAACATCATCTTTCACATTATATAAAAAAATTGGGGTAACTTTACTGTTTGGATTTTTTAAAATTCATGAAAGTGTCACTTTTCCAAAAATTTGCGTTTAAAACACCGCTGCACAAATACCGTGTGATAAAAAATATTGCAACAATCGTCATTTTATTCTCTAGATTCTTTGCTAAAAAAATATATATAATGTTTGGGGGTTCTAAGTAATTTTCTAGCAAAAAATATGGATTTTAACTTGTAAACACCAAATTTCAAAAATAGGCTTAGTCATGAAAGGGTTAAAGCCTCCTTATGAAGAGGCACCCCCGCTCGCTCGAGTGGGGGGAAGGCTTCTACAGTTTTCAAGGGTCTGGCAGGAACAATGTCAGGACAGATGGGTGGCTTCCTCAATTTCTCTAGGTTACAAACTAGAGTTCCCGTCTCCTCATTTTATCAGATCAAACGTTCCCAGAGATCCAGTGAAAAAGAAGTCTCTTTCTAGCTTTGGAACATCTCTTGTCTCAAATAGTGATATCAATGGTCCCCTTGGAAGAAGCAAGGTTTAGGGTTTTATTCAAATCTGTTCACGATTCCAAAACCAAACAGTGATGTCAGACCCATTTTAGGTATCAAAGATCTAAACCGGTTTTTGAATATCCGTTCCTTTTCGCATGGAGTCAATCCGATCAGTAGTCTCCATCCTACAAGGGGGAGAACTTCTGGCGTCAATCGACATCAAGGATGCTTAGCTCCATGTGCCGATTTTCCCCGCTCACCAGAAATTTCTACGCTTCGAGGTAGAAAATCTTAATTTCCAGTTTGTAGCTCTGCCTTTCGGTCTAGCTACTGCACCTCGAGTGTTTACAAAGATCCTGGCTCCACCTTTGGCCAGGTTAAGGGCTCAAAGTATAACAATACTAGTCTACTTAGACGATCTTCTCTTAATAGATCAATCGGTAGCCCGCTTAAACCAAACTTTGGTCAGCTACCTGGAATACCTAGGTTGGATTCTCAACCTGGAGAAATCCTCCTTAAAATCATTAAGGAGATTGCAGTACTTGGGGCTGATCATAGATACAGCTCAGAAGGGAGTGTTTTTTGCCCCGGGAAAGGAGCAGTTCCTTAAGGGAACTGATTCAGTTGGTCAAAACAAAGAATCGTTCCTTATGCGCAGTTTCATTCAAGACTGCTGCAAAACAGTATCCTGTCAACTTGAAACAAAAGGGTCCAAGCTCTGGACTTTCCAATGCATTTATCCCCCAATGTGCGTCAGAGCCTCAATTGGTGGTTGAAATTCAAGAAATCTTCAAAAAGAAAAAATCCTTTCTACTAGTTACCTGGAAGGTGGTAACAACAGATGCCAGCCTTCTGGGCTGAGGAGCAGTCCTGGAAGAAGAATCTCTCCAAAGGAAATGGTCCAAATCAGAAATGACCTTGCCCATCAATATTTTAGAGATTCAGGCAGTACACCTGGCCCTCGAGGCCTGGACGCCCAGACTACGGAATTGTCCTGTCAGGATCCAATCTGACAATGCCACAGCTGTGGCCTATATCAATCACCAAGGGGGCACGAGAAGTCGTGCGGCCCAGAAAGAGGTGAATCATATTCTATCTTGGGCAGGAAAACAACATTCCTTGCCTATCAGTAATTTTTCATTCCAGGGATAGAGAAATGACAGTTGATGATACTTGAGTCGCCAACAATGCCAACAATGTTCCTGGGAGAATGGTCCCTTCACCACGACATCTTTCTGTCAATATGTCAAAGATGGGGAATTCCGGATGTGGATCTGTTTGCGTCCAGGTTCAACAACAAGATTGACAACTTTGTGTCAAGGACAAGAGATCCGATGGCATACAGAACAGATGTCTTGGGTTTTCCATGGGATCAGTTTTTCACTGATCTATGCGATCCCTCATGTTCTGCTGCTTCCGCGCCTTCTCACAGGATCAAGAAAGAAGGGAAGGAGGTGATTCTTGTGGCCCCAGCGTGGCCCAGGAGATCTTGGTTTGCTGAGATTGTAAAGATGGCGGTAGGGGACCCTTGGACCCTACCACTATGGCCAGACCTTCTCTCGCAAGGTCCAGTATTCCATCCTACCTTACAAACGCAAAAATTAGCGGTTTGGCTATTGAAACCCACATTCTGAAAGATTGTGGGCTGTTAGCTTCAGTAGTTTCTATTTGGTTAATGCTGGGAAGCTGGCCACCAGAGTTCTATACTATAGAATCTGGAAAGCATATGTCTCCTAATGTGAATCCAGGGGTTGGCACCCCAGGAAATATGTCATAGGTATGATCCTTGAATTCCTACAGATAGGATTAAGAATGAAGCTGGCCTTGAGTACTATCAGAGGCCAGATGTCGGCCTTATCGTTTTTTTTTTCCAACGACCACTTGCTTCACTCTCTCTGGTTCGTAACTTTGTTGAGGGGGTAACGTGGATTAATCCCCCAGTTTGGTCACCCCTGAACCCTTGGGACTTAATTTTAGTCCTGTCGTCTTACAGAAACAGCCAATACAAGATATTCCCTTGGTCCTCTTGACAGGGGAAAAACATAATGTCAGAGTGGGCTGCTCTTTCTTGTAAAGAGCCATATTGGTTTATTCATAAGGATGAGGTTGTATTGCGGCCTCATCCTGAATTCCTACCGAAGTTAGCATCGGGTTTTCATTTAAACCAGGATATTGTTCTGCCTTCATTTTTTTCCAGAACCTCATTTCTGTGGAAGAAAGGTCACTACATTCTCTTGATGTGGTGAGGGCAGTCAAGGTCTATTGAAAGTGACCGCTCAGATTCATAAAACAGATGTTTTGTTTGTGTTGCCAGACGGTCCTAAAGGAGGACAGGCAGCGTCGAAATCTACCATTTCTAAATGGCAAGTGAATGTTTAAGCTTTGGGTTTAAAGAGGAAAATTCCTCCTTTTCATATTAACTACTTGACGACCGCCTCACGCCGATGTACGTCGGCAAGGCGGCACGGACAGGCAAAATCACGTACAGGGTACGTGATTTGCCTTCCGCGGGTGGGGGGTCCGATCGGACCCCCCCCCGCCGCCCGAGGCGGTCCCGTTCTGTCCCCCGGCGATCAGAGATGAGGGGGAGGCCATCCGTTCGTGGCCCCCCCCTCGCGATCGCCGCCGGCCAATGGGAACACTCCTTTGCTGCTGTATGCTAAACAGCAGCAAAGGAAGTGATGTCATCTCCCCTCGGGTCGGTAGTTTCCGTTCCGGCCCGAGGAGAGACGACATGTGAGTGAGTGCACCAACACACACACAGTAGAACATGCCAGGCACACATTACACCCCGATCCCCCCCCCGATCGCCCCCCGATCCCCCCCCCAATCACCCCCCCCCCCTGTCACAAACTGACACCAGCAGTTTTTATTTATTTTTTTTTTTTTCTGATTACTGCTGTGTCAGTTTGTGACAGTTACTGTGTTAGCACAGTTACTGTTACCCCCCTGTAGGTCTAGGGTACCCCCCTAACCCCCCCTAATAAAGTTTTAACCCCTTGATCACCCCCTGTCACCAGTGTCGCTAAGCGATCATTTTTCTGATCGCTGTATTAGTGTCGCTGGTGACGCTAGTTAGTGAGGTAAATATTTAGGTTCGCCGTCAGCATTTTATAGCGTCAGGGACCCCCATATACCACCTAATAAATGTTTTAACCCCTTGATTGCCCCCTAGTTAACCCTTTCACCACTGATCACCGTATAACCGTTACGGTTGACGCTGGTTAGTTTGTTTTTTTTTTATAGTGTCAGGGCACCCGCCGTTTATTACCGAATAAAGGTTTAGCCCCCCGATCGCCCGGCGGTGATATGCGTCGCCCCAGGCAGCGTCAGATTAGCGCCAGTACCGCTAACACCCACACACACAGCATGCGCCTCCCTTAGTGGTATAGTATCTGATCGGATCAATATCTGATCCGATCAGATCTATACTAGCGTCCCCAGCAGTTTAGGGTTCCCAAAAACGCAGTGTTAGCGGGATCAGCCCAGATACCTGCTAGCAACTGCGTTTTGCCCCTCCGCCCGGCCCAGCCCAGCGCACCCAAGTGCAGTATCGATCGATCACTGTCACTTACAGAACACTAAACGCATAACTGCAGCGTTCGCAGAGTCAGGCCTGATCCCTGCGATCGCTAACAGTTTTTTTTGTACCGTTTTGGTGAACTGGCAAGCACCAGCCCCAGGCAGCGTCAGGTTAGCGCCAGTACCGCTAACACCCACGCACGCACCGTACACCTCCCTTAGTGGTATAGTATCTGATCGCATCAATATCTGATCCGATCAGATCTATACTAGCGTCCCCAGCAGTTTAGGGTTCCCAAAAACGCAGTGTTAGCGGGATCAGCCCAGATACCTGCTAGCACCTGCATTTTGCCCCTCCTCCCGGCCCAGCCCAGCCCACCCAAGTGCAGTATCGATCGATCACTGTCACTTACAAAACACTAAACGCATAACTGCAGCGTTCGCAGAGTCAGGCCTGATCCCTGCGATCGCTAACAGTTTTTTGGTAGCGTTTTGGGGAACTGGCAAGCACCAGCAGCCTAGTACACCCCGGTCGTAGTCAAACCAGCACTGCAGTAACACGTGGTGACGTGGCGAGTCCCATAAGTGCAGTTCAAGCTGGTGAGGTGGCAAGCACAAGTAGTGTCCCGCTGCCACCAAAAAGACAAACACAGGCCCGTCGTGTCCATAGTGCCCTTCCTGCTGCATTCGCCAATCCTAATTGGGAACCCACCGCTTCTGCAGCGCCCGTACTTCCCCCATTCACATCCCCAACCAAATGCAGTCGGCTGCATGAGAGGCATTTTCTTTATGTCCTCCCGAGTACCCCTACCCAGCGAACCCCCCAAAAAAGATGTTGTGTCTGCAGCAAGCGCGGATATAGGCGTGACACCCGCTATTATTGTCCCTCCTGTCCTGACAATCCTGGTCTTTGCATTGGTGAATGTTTTGAACGCTACCATTCACTAGTTGAGTATTAGCGTAGAGTACAGCATTGCACAGACTAGGCACACTTTCACAGGGTCTCCCAAGATGCCATCGCATTTTGAGAGACCCGAACCTGGAACCGGTTACCGTTATAAAAGTTAGTTACAAAAAAAGTGTAAAAAAAAAAAAAAATATGAAATAAAAAAAAAATAGTTGTCGTTTTATTGTTCTCTCTCTCTCTATTCTCTCTCTCTATTGTTCTGCTCTTTTTTACTGTATTCTATTCTGCAATGTTTTATTGTTATTGTTATTATGTTTTATCATGTTTGTTTTTCAGGTGTGTAATTATTTATACTTTACTGTTTACTGTGCTTTATTGTTAACCATTGTTAACCATTTTTTTGTCTTCAGGTACGCCATTCACGACTTTGAGTGGTTATACCAGAATGATGCTTGCAGGTTTAGGTATCATCTTGGTATCATTCTTTTCAGCCAGCGGTCGGCTTTCATGTAAAAGCAATCCTAGCGGCTAATTAGCCTCTAGACTGCCTTTACAAGCCGTGGGAGGGAATGCCCCCCCCACCCCCACCGTCTTCCGTGTTTTTCTCTGGCTCTCCTGTCTCAACAGGGAACCTGAGAATGCAGCCGGTGATTCAGCCAGCTGACCATAGAGCTGATCAGAGACCAGAGTGGCTCCAAACATCTCTATGGCCTAAGAAACCGGAAGCTACGAGTATTTCATGACTTAGATTTCGCCGGATGTAAATAGCGCCATTGGGAAATTGGGGAAGCATTTTATCACACCGATCTTGGTGTGGTCAGATGCTTTGAGGGCAGAGGAGAGATCTAGGGTCTAATAGACCACAATTTTTTCAAAAAAGAGTACCTGTCACTACCTATTGCTATCATAGGGGATATTTACATTCCCCGAGATAACAATAAAAATGATTAAAAAAAAAATATGAAAGGAACAGTTTAAAGGTAAGATTAAAAAAGCAAAAAAATAATAAAGAAAAAAAAAAAAAAAAAAAAAAAAGCACCCCTGTCGCCCCCTGCTCTCGCGCTAAGGCGAGCGCAAGCGGCGGTCTGGTGTCATATGTAAACAGCAATTGCACCATGCATGTGAGGTATCACAGCGAAGGCCAGATCGAGTGCAGTAATTTTTCCAGTAGACCTCCTCTGTAAATCTAAAGTGGTAACCTGTAAAGGCTTTTGAAGGCTTTTAAACATGTATTTATTTTGTTGCCACTGCACGTTTGTGCGCAATTTTAAAGCATGTCATGTTTGGTATCCATGTACTCGGCCTAAGATCATCTTTTTTATTTCATCAAACATTTGGGCAATATAGTGTGTTTTAGTGCATTAAAATTTAAAAAAGTGTGTTTTTTCCCCAAAAAATGCGTTTGAAAAATCGCTGCGCAATTACTGTGTGAAAAAAAAAAATGAAACACCCACCATTTTAATCTGTAGGGCATTTGCTTTAAAAAAATATATAATGTTTGGGGGTTCAAAGTAATTTTTTTGCAAAAAAAAAAAACTTTTTCATGTAAACAATAAGTGTCAGAAAGGGCTTTGTCTTCAAGTGGTTAGAAGAGTGGGTGATGTGTGACATAAGCTTCTAAATGTTGTGCATAAAATGCCAGGACAGTTCAAAACCCCCCCAAATGACCCCATTTTGGAAAGTAGACACCCCAAGCTATTTGCTGAGAGGCATGTCGAGTCCATGGAATATTTTATATTGCGACACAAGTTGCGGGAAAGAGACAATTTTTTTTTTTTTTTTTTTTTGCACAAAGTTGTCACTAAATGATATATTGCTCAAACATGCCATGGGAATATGTGAAATTACACCCCAAAATACATTCTGCTGCTTCTCCTGAGTACGGGGATACCACATGTGTGAGACTTTTTGGGAGCCTAGCCGCGTACGGGACCCCGAAAACCAAGCACCGCCTTCAGGCTTTCTAAGGGCGTGAATTTTTGATTTCACTCTTCACTGCCTATCACAGTTTCGGAGGCCATGGAATGCCCAGGTGGCACAAAACCCCCCCAAATGACCCCATTTTGGAAAGTAGACACCCCAAGCTATTTGCTGAGAGGTATAGTGAGTATTTTGCAGACCTCACTTTTTGTCACAAAGTTTTGAAAATTGAAAAAAGAAAAAAAAAAAATTTTTTTTTTTGTCTGTCTTCATTTTCAAAAACAAATGAGAGCTGCAAAATACTCACCATGCCTCTCAGCAAATAGCTTGGGGTGTCTACTTTCCAAAATGGGGTCATTTGGGGGGGTTTTATGCCACCTGGGCATTCCATGGCCTCCGAAACTGTGATAGGCAGTAAAGAGTGAAATCAAAAATTTTCACCCTTAGAAATCCTGAAGGCAGTGATTGGTTTTCGGGGTCCCGTACGCGGCTAGGCTCCCAAAAAGTCCCACACATGTGGTATCCCCATACTCAGGAGAAGCAGCTAAATGTATTTTGGGGTGCAATTCCACATATGCCCATGGCCTGTGTGAGCAATATATCATTTAGTGACAACTTTATGAAAAAAAAAAAAAAAAAAAGTGTCACTTTCCCGCAACTTGTGTCAAAATATAAAATATTCCATGGACTCAATATGCCTCTCAGCAAATAGCTTGGGGTGTCTACTTTCCAAAATGGGGTCATTTTGGGGGGTTTTGTGCCACCTGGGCATTCCATGGCCTCCGAAACTGTGATAGGCAGTGAAGAGTGAAAGCAAAAATTTACACCCTTAGAAATCCTGAAGGCGGTGATTGGTTTTCGGGGCCCCGTACACGGCTAGGCTCCCAAAAAGTCCCACACATGTGGTATCCCCATACTCAGGAGAAGCAGCTGAATGTATTTTGGGGTGCAATTCCACATAGGCCCATGGCCTGTGTGAGCAATATATCATTTAGTGACAACTTTTTGTAAATATTTTTTTTTTTTTTTTTTTTGTCATTTTTCAATCACTTGGGACAAAAAAAATAAATATTCAATGGGTTCAACATGCCTCTCAGCAATTTCCTTGGGGTGTCTACTTTCCAAAATGGGGTCATTTGTGGGGGTTTTGTACTGCCCTGCCATTTTAGCACCTCAAGAAATGACATAGGCAGTCATAAACTAAAAGCTGTGTAAATTCCAGAAAATGTACCCTAGTTTGTAGACGCTATAACTTTTGCGCAAACCAATAAATATACGCTTATTGACATTTTTTTTACCAAAGACATGTGGCCGAATACATTTTGGCCTAAATGTATGACTAAAATTTAGTTTATTGGATTTTTTTTATAACAAAAAGTAGAAAATATCATTTTTTTTCAAAATTTTCGGTCTTTTTCCGTTTATAGCGCAAAAAATAAAAACCGCAGAGGTGATCAAATACCATCAAAAGAAAGCTCTATTTGTGGGAAGAAAAGGACGCAAATTTCGTTTGGGTACAGCATTGCATGACCGCGCAATTAGCAGTTAAAGCGACGCAGTGCCAAATTGGAAAAAGACCTCTGGTCCTTAGGCAGCATAATGGTCCGGGGCTCAAGTGGTTAAAGTGCACTCCACGAGGGCTGTTAGTGCTTCTTGGGCAGTGCATCACCAAGCCTCTATGGCTCAGATCTGCAAGGCTGCAACTTGGTCTTCAGTCCATACAATTACCAGATTCTATCAAGTAGATATAAAAGATCATGAGGATGTCGCCTTTGGGCGCAATGTACTGCAGGCTGCAGTATGAGTCCTCTAGTCTCTTGGTGCCCTACTTTTGTTGCGTCTCCCTCCCTTCAGTTGGCATTGCTATGGGACATCCCACATAGTAACTACTATGGCTTTGTGTCCCGTGATGTACGATAAGAAAATAGGATTTTTATAACAGCTTACCTGTAAAATCCATTTCTTTGAAGTACATCACGGGACACAGAGGTCCCTCCCTTCTTTGGTATACACATGTATTTATTTGCTACAAAACTGAAGTACCCCCACCAGTGGGAGGGGTTATATAGGGAGTGCACTTTTTAATTTAGGGCTTGCCAGTGTCCATCACCTGAAGGTGGCTCTGTGTCCAGTGATGTACTTCAAAGAAAAGGATTTTACAGGTAAGCTGTTATAAAAAACCCTTTTTTTTTTAATTTCGGCATGGGGTTCCAGATATATCCATACCAGACCCGAAGGGCTTGGTAAGGATTGGGGGGGGCACGCTGTTTTTTTTACCTCAATTTTAAATTGTGTTCCAAACTGATGACGTGCAATTTCAGAAGCATTCCCATAGAAGTCAATGAGCCTAGAATTCGCACCTGAACTACACAGCAGTACTCAGAAAACGTACAGAACTCACACTGCGGGTGCACCGCATATTTGTGAACAGCTTCAAAGGAAACCAGAAGTTATTTTGCCTGTCATGTTAATCGGATGCGGTTCATAACGCATCCAATTCCCATATATCTGAACTGGCACTTACAGAACACTTTTAAAAAAGTTCAGCAGCTCAGGAGCTGATAAATTTAGCTTGTGAGTTGTGCAGTGGATGTTAAATTCCAGCACTGAACCCCGCTGAACCACTTGCTGCCATTACAACCAAACATCATATTAAAATAGTGCTAGGACGCAGAAATGCCACTGCAGTACCATTTTAAAATGACACCTGAGAGTGGATATTGCCATGTTAAAATTATCTTAACTTCAATGGATAGTAGCCCTACTGGGACCCTTGAGCCACTGTGCTCCAAAGAAGTTATACAAGCCATTCCGGCTATACTGATACTTGTGCAGTAGTATGCTGTTACTGCAGCTCCAAGTGTTGAGAAATGTGTGACAATAGGTTACATACATACATATTCTACATGGAAACAATTTCAAAATACTGACACAATTTAAAACTTAATGAAAAGTTCCTTTTGAATAATTTGGTTTTGTGACTGTCTTCTCCTTTACGCTCTGGTTTCATGCTTAGGTAGTGTTTTTTAAGGACATAATGATGCAGAACACTTGTTTGTTGTACATTACAATGGTTGTCAATCTAATTTTCCACCTAACAGGTTTATAACAACTCTGATCACAACAAATTAGATAGTCTTGCTCACTCAGTTATGATCCCCTAATGAACTCTTAACAAAAACAGTACAAGGTCACTGATTGAACAATAACAATACAAGAGAGTTATTATATGCCACTGTTTTTTCACTCACAGACCACTAATTGATTTCTAAACTGTGCAGTAATTTCACCTTCCAGAAAGACAAGGTCAGCTAGAAAAAGCCTCATGTCAGTTTCATAACTCCATTATTCATTTACAAAGGTCAAAAAGCTTTAAAGGGGACCCTTTCCAACAGCCTGTTAGGATCACTTCCACCATTTACTTTCATTATTCTATCTAGCTTAGAATATTATTGTAAATAACCTTATCTGAGAAATACATTTGTAGTTAAAATAGAAATGAGCATGTAGATCATAACCATATAGGGGAAAGCCTCCTCTTTCCTTTAGAAGCATATAGGCTTTGGCTCTGATGAAGAAGGACATACCTTCAAAACGCGTCAGCCTGCAGTGACCCTGGTGAGGTTCCCCCAATGCTGGAGTCATCTGCCAGTCTGGGGATGTTTAGCCACAGAGAGTGGCCTGATGTGCGCTAATACTACTTATGTTTGTGAGTAGCTCTTATTTATTACATAATTTTTTTTAAATTGTGGGATAATGCACTAGGCCAGTGCGCCCTTAGTCTTTTGTTTGTTTTTTAGTGGTTTAAGGACAACCCCAGTCCTAGAGGGCAGCAAGGCTTCAAGAATATTATCCAATCACACAATGGAATTACACTTCCTATAAGGTTATTTCACTCATCCACAGGAGATAATTACTGCCTATAGGAATGAGCCTACTGTGTCTAATGGTAAATCCAACCCTGACACAATATTAAAGCTCAAAACCTAATTATTCTCATTAAAGTGATAGTGCATGGGTCACCATATACCACACAATCCATTCCTACATTCTCTGTAAATCAGCTTCAGATTCACCTAAACCATGCAATCTGAGGCCTCGCCTACTACATTCAATCAGCCTATTAGGCCCCTCTAATGTGGGCCCACCTGTCCATTTTTCAGGTGGACCTGATCAGACCCTCCATTCTCCTCTATGGGCAGTTGGCTATAAACTGACTTGTATCCATTTACACCCGGCTACCTCTGATCATATTCAATCTGGCAAAAACCGATGTTCCCCTCCGTCTGGCTGGATCAGATCAGAGGGCAGTCGTGTGTAAAGGAACAGCCGCTCCGTTTACATTCGACTGTCCACAGAGCAGAGCGGGCTGTGTCTGCTCTGCATAAGCAGAACAGACACGGACCCGTCATTTACCTGCTCCGCTCAGCTCTGCAGGGGATCAGCAGACAGATAACCCTGCTGAGCAAAACCTGATCAGGCCCATATGAATGCATACCCCTCTCAGAACACAACAGCTCAGCGGGGGGAGATCGCTGTTCTAACGTTGGATCACTAGTACAGTGGCTCCGACCGCTGGGTTGAATGAAAACGGTTAGTGAGGTACACACTAATAGTTTTTTTAGATTTGGATTTGGCTTACCAGGTAGGTGGTGAGAACAAAACAGATCACTCTGTATCTCATCTCATGTGCAGGAGCTATCTTTAATCAATGTTTGCTTCAGTCCATGAGATAAACCTCACCTCTTGCAACAGGGTTTTACCTCTCTCCTCCACATTTATTTACCATTGTTCAGATCATAATTATGGACGATCCTGATGTAATTGATACATTTTGTCGCCCCCTTCCCCAGTTTCTACTGACTGAAAGTTCTCCAGATTTTGCGGTCTTATCAGCCCAGTTTTCCCAATGTAATAAAAGCCACATGTGCATATCACAAAATACATCACTGTACACAGTATATTGTATGACATATACAGGGACATCCTTATAGGACACTTTTTGTTTCATGACCACATTTGCAATCTTATTCATTAAAAGAAGTTAAAATTGTTTACTTTAAATTGTTTTTAGCTATTCAGCTGCTGATCACTTTCATTCGCTCTTTACTTTCATTGAGAAGATCCCATGCTCCATTGTGATGTAAGTTTACAGAGCTTGCAATGTATAAAAAAAATGCAGCTGCTGCTAAAACTTAATGTACCAGCAGTACTGTCCCAACATAAAAGTTGTGGCGGTGGCAGTAGAAAGCTTAATTAGATCTGTTTTAGCTGCACTAAGCATAGCCAGAATCTGTACATGTCACCTTATTCTTTAATTAGCTAAGGCAAGGTAAACAGCAACACTTTAGTCACAAACCAGAGTCTACCGTATACAAAAAAAAAATAATAATAATATCACTACCACTTGCCAACCAGACTTTTTCTGCCACTTTTTATTTACAAAGTTTCAATCAGTATTTTTTGCTAGAAAATTACTTAGTACCTCCAAACGTTATAAATTATTTTTAGCAGAGACCCTAAGGAATAAAATGGGGATCGTTGCAATTTTTTATGTCACATAGTGTCTGCGCAGCAGTTTTTCAAACGCAATTATTTTGGAAAAATGAATAAAAAAAAAAAAAAAACACAATATATCCCCCTAATTATTTTGCAAAATGTAAAAGATGATATTATGCAGAGTAAATAGATACCTAACATGTCACCTAACATGTCACTCTTTAAAATTACGCATCCTTGTGGAATAGCAACAAACTACAGTACATAAAAAACTCCATAGGAGACATTTTAAATGCCTTTACAGGTTGCATGTTTAGAGATAGTCTAGCGCTAGAATTATTGCTCTTGCTCTAACGTTCGCCGCAATACCTCACATGTATGGTGCGAACACCGCTTACATATGTGTGTGCGACTTACTTATACGTTCGCTTCTGCATGTGAGCACGAAGGAATGGGAGGGGGCTCTTTATTCTTAATTATTATTTTTTATTTATTTTACCGTTTATTTTTACACTGTCCCTTTCATTTTATTTTTGTTTTATCATTTTATTCCTATTACTTTACCTTTAAATGCAAAAGATCAAAAAAAAATACAATTTCTTGCTTTACAAAAAAAAAATGTGTTTACTTACAGCCTGGACCGGAAGGGACGTCATAGCATCGCTCCGGTCCTCCAAGGCCATAGAGGCGAGGAAAGCTTTCCTATGGGAGTAGCTGACAAAAGCGTCTCATTTCCTGAGTGCACTGGCAGAAACAGCAAGCCCGGGAAACACCAGTGAGCAGCGGGGGGGCGTTATCCACTTCCACTGCTTCAGAAAGCGTTCTAGAGGCTCATAAGCTGCTCGGACCATTCACGAGAAGGCCAGCCACCAGATGCAATTAACGATACCAGGGTTATGGCTGATATCTTAAGCCATAATCCTGGTAAACCACTTGCAAATCGCAACATATAAGTACGTATTGCGGTTGGCGAGTGGTTAACTTGGAATTGGGACTTGAGAACAAACATTTTATATATTGCAGCTTTGCATCCTCAGATTTGATAGCTGCACTGGTTTTTATTTTGCAGGTTAATAACAATTGTATTAAGCACAGAAAATACCAGTTGATCCTTCTGGAAATGCTATGTCCTTGTCACCTCAAGTGGGCTGAGCTAAAATTAAAAACAATCTCATCATCCTTCTGTAAAAAAAATAATTAATTCAACTCTCATTTAATGGAAATAAAGACAGGCATGTTTGAATTGCAACCTGGGTGACAACAATGGCCCCCTCCATAGATACAGTACAGTGAGTGTTGCCCAAGGACCGGAAGTGTTTTACGGACAGGAATTACCAGGATTAAAAAAAAAAAAAAAAAAAAAGGAAAATGCATGTAAAAAGAAAACAAATGCAGGCAGCACATCTAAAGGCTGGTAGGCTGCAATATATTCAGTTGTTTTCAGGTTTAGAAATGTTTTAGGTTAACATGAGATTTACATGAATTTGTTGCACGCCATTGTACACAATTGTTTAACTTACTTAGTGTCTGACATTAGGCCTGGTTCACACTATTGCGGGCAGTTGTGGGTGTAGGTATTACCTATTCCCACAGCCGCAGCCAAAATGCACTGCTGTTTAAAAATGCATGGGGCTGTCATTCTTAAATGGTACCCCTCCCATCTAAAAATGCAGCACATTTGCAGGTGCAGGAACCACAGGGAAATTGCATGGTGCAAAAGTATCATACAATTTTCCGGCTACTTCCTTTTGAAAATGTTGCAAATAATCAATGATCAAATAAATGGGCTGCTGTGCCCGTGCAAACGCGGCCCACAGAGCAGCAATAGTGTGAACCAGCCCTTCAAGATCTCAGTGGAATTGGCTGCAAAAATTAATAATTAAGGAACTTCTTTTATTTTTTCCAACCAACATGGCAATTTTGTGCAGTGTGCAGCATATGGTCTGAGCACTGACAGGCTGACCCCCCACCCCTTCAACCTCTGCAGCAATGCTGGCAGCACATATATGTCTATTTCCCAAAGACAACCTCTGGATACAACACTGAGCACATGCAATCAACTTCTTTGCTCAACCATGGCGAGGCTTGTTCTGAGTGGAACCTGTCCTGTTAAACCACTGTATGGTCTAAGCCACCATGCTGCAGCTCAGTTTCAGGGTCCTGGCAGTCTTCTTATAGCCTAGGCCAGGGATATGCAATTAGCGGGCCTCCAGCTGTTGCAGAAGTGCAAGTCCCATGAGGCATACCAAGACTCTGACAGCCACAAGCATGACACCCAGAGGCAGAGGCATGTTGGGACTTGTAGTTTTGCAACAGCTGAAGGTCCGCTAATTGCATATCCCTGGCCTAGGCCATCTTTATGTAGAGCAACAGTTCTTTTTTTAAGATCCTCAGAGAGTTCTTTGCCATGAGGTGCCATGTTGAACTTCCAGTGACCAGTATGAGAAAGTGAGAGCGATAACACCAAAATTTAATCTGCTCCCTATTCACACTTGAGACCTTGTAACACTAATGAGTCACATGACACCAGGCAGGGAAAATGGCTAATTGGGCAAAATTTGGACATTTTCACTTAGGAGCGTACTCACTTTTGTTGCCAGAGGTTTAGACAATAATGCCTGTGTGTTGAGTTATTTTGAGAGGGCAGCAAATTTACACTGTTATACAAGCTGTACACTCACTACTTTACATTGTAGTAAAGTGGCATTTCTTCAGTGTTGTCACATGAAAAATTACCAGTTACACTTACCGGTAACGGTGTTTCTAGGAAATCTTCCAGGACGGCACACTTAAGATGACTGGTCTCACCTGACAGGAAACACAATCAACAACAGAGTTTAAAAGGCCCCACCCCTCCCTCTGTCCCTCAGTTATGACAAAGTATTAGCCCACACCAGTGCAAGAGGGTACATTCTGTGAGAATTGAACAACAACAACAATTAAGGGTAGGGAAGTAGGCCTGCCATCCTGGAAGATTTCCTAGAAACACTGTTACCGGTAAGTGTAACTGGTAATTTTCTCCAGTCATCTTCCAGGACAGCACACCTGAGACGATGAACAAAAAGCTCAGGCCTACCTTAGGGTGGGACCACCGCCTGAAGGACTTTTCTGCCGAACGCTAGGTCCTGAGGTGACAACAGCTCCACCCTGTCATCCACGTGGCTGCCCTGCAGATCTGGTCAATTGCTGCGCCTGCCCTCTCTGCCCAGGAGGTCGCCAATGATCTAGTTGAGTGAGCTTTAAAGTGAGCTGGGATTGGCTTACCCGAGTACTCATAGAC
The DNA here is from genome assembly GCF_042186555.1 of Aquarana catesbeiana. Taxonomy (NCBI): domain Eukaryota; kingdom Metazoa; phylum Chordata; class Amphibia; order Anura; family Ranidae; genus Aquarana; species Aquarana catesbeiana. Next base: position 200,631,956 of record NC_133324.1, read on the forward strand.
CACTGAGATAGCCTGTTTTATCAACCTTGCTATAGTCAGCTTGGAGGCCTGCAGACCCTTTCTCTGGGCACAGAAGCTAACCAGTAGATGGTTGGATCTTCTAAAGGCTTTAACTCTCTCCAGATAGACAAGCAGACATCGTCTGACGTCTAGCAAATGAAATTCTCTCTCTCATTTTGGGGGTTCTCACAAAATGAGGGAAGTACAATCTCCTGTGACCTGTGGAATTTTGAGGTCACTTTAGGCAGGTACAAAGGATCCTGTCCGAGGATTACCCTATCCTCTAGGAGCAACAAAAGCAGGTCTTTAATTGTCAGAGCCTGTAAGTCACCAACCCTTCTGGCTGTCGTATTTGCCGGAAGGAAGGCCATTTTAAGGAAAAGGAATTTAACTTGAATCTGAGCCACCGGCTCTAAAGGCCCTTTAGTTATGGCATCCAGTACCAGGGACAAGTCCCACGGTGGAAACCTGTTTGTCTTTACCGGGGTTACTCTTTCCCTGGCTAACAAAAATCTTTTAATGAGAGGGTTCAGAGCGAGTCTACTATCCAAAAACACGGATAGGGCCGCAACCTGAACCCTGAGAATGTTGACTGCCAAGCCCTGGTCAACCCCCTCCTGAAGGAAGTCCAGAACTGTCGATATCGTTTGGAGAGTGCCTTCTCTAGCTTGAGTCCAACGAGAGAAGACCTTCTAAACCCTAGCGTACATCTGCCTAGTGACAGGCTTCCTACTTAGCAGGAGGGTATCAATCACCTTCTCCGAACAGCCCCTATTCCTGAGGATCTCCCTCTCAAGCCCCAGCCCGTCAGGGAAAAGAACCCTGGGTCGGGATGTAGAATTGGTCCCTGACAGAGGAGATTGTGCCTGGACAGGAGATGCAACGGAGGGGCAATCGACCACCTCACTAGGGTGGGGAACCATGCCCTCCTTGGCCACCAGGGTGCGATTAGAATGAGACAACAGTCTGTCTGAGACATATTCTGTAAAACCCGGGAGATGAGTACCAAGGGAGGGAACGTGTATGCCAGGCTGAACCTCCAGCTCTGGGCTAAAGCGTCCACTCCCTGGGTGCCCTGTTCCCTGGCAAGAGAGAAGAACTTCCGGACCTTCCTGTTCTTTCTGCAAGCAAACAGATCGATCTCTGGTCTGCCAAACTGTTCACTTACCAGCGAAAACACCTTGCTGTTCAGCTCCCACTCTCCCTGAAGAATGGGCTGCCTCCTGAGGAAGTCCGCCTGTATATTGAGGGTCCCTCTTATATGGACCGCTGAAATTGAGGAGATTCTCCTCTGCCTCCTCCAGGATCCCCTGGGTTAAATTCAATAGCCTCCGGGACCTTGTTCCTCCCTGGCGGTTTAAGTAGGACACTGTCACCGCGTTGTCCGAGAAGACCTGTACTTCTCTCCCCTGGATCTGGTCCCCGAAAACCTCTAAGGCTTTCCTGACCGCCAGGAGTTCCCTGAAATTGGAAGAGGCCCTGCTCTGACCCTGGGCACAGAGATCTCCTAAGTGAGCTCCCCATCCCCAGGCACTCGCGTCAGTTGTCACGCTCAACAGATCTTGTTGGGCCCAGGACCGACCCCCCGACAGGTTGCTCGGTCTGAGCCACCAGTCCAGGGAGTCTCTTACCTCTCCTGAGAGGGAAACCCTTACATGCAGGGATTCCCTTGATTCCCAGGAGGAGAGAAGGAATCCCGGGAAGGCCCGAGAATGGTTACCGCTGGGATGCCGGATGTCATTACCCCCAGAATTCTCATGATGGACCTCAAAGAGACCCTCCTGGGTTCGTAGAGAGTGGACACTGCCCCCGCACCCTTATGATCATTTCCTGGGGAAGGAAAATCTTTTGAGCTACCGAGTCCACTAGGTACCCCAAGTACACCTTGGACTGTGAGGGGTCCAGGGAGAACTTCTACCGGCTGGGCTGATCATCCAACCTAGGGATTCTAAGGTGTCCATCACTTTGTCCCGGTCTGACCAGAGCTGTTGCAGGACTGGATTGTAAATAAGCATATCGTCCAAATAAGAGATCAAGGCTACTCCCTGGAGGTGAAAAAATGAAATCACCTCGGCGAGAACCTTCGTAACGATTCTCGGGCTGGCCGCAAGGCCCAAGGGGAGAGCCATGAATTGGACGCCCTGCCCTGACTGAACCGCGAAACAAAGAAACTTCTGGTGTTTCTGGGCAATGGGGACATGGAGATATGCATCCTTCAGATCTAGCGTGACCATGAAGACCCCCTCTTGGAGATGCCTCCTGAGCGTGTAAATGCTTTTCATATGGAATTTCTTGTACTGTAAGTACCCGTTCAGTTTCCGTAAGTTTATAATCAATCGAAATTTGCCTGAGGGTTTTAGAACCACAAATATGTGGGTATAAAACCCCCTGCCGACCTGATTTGCTGGAACAGGGATGATGACCTCCTGTTCCGCCAACTCCCAGACACTCTCTAACAGGCCCCTTGCTTTTTGTGGGTCTTTGGTGAGATAAGTGAGCACAAAGCTCGGAGGAGGGGTGGACAGGAATTCTAACCTGTAACCCTCCTTTACAAGGTTTAAAATGCGGGAGAAACCACAAGAGCCTTCTACCAACTTTTAGGCTGGCATCATTTTGCTTCCTTGTTGGAAGGTCCGGGCCCAGAAAAAAGGATTCTACCTTTTTGTTTGCCCTTCCCGAACCCCCACTTCCTACCCATCTCCTTCTTACCCTTAAAACGGTCTTTTGAAGGGGGGCCCTCAAAAAAAAATGTTTAATCTTATCCTTTTTGGGTTTGGCTGGGAACTTTTGGCCTTCTCTGTAGACCCGGAAAGGACTTGTTTCAAGCCGGCTGCAAAGAGCCCCCAAAGGGTATACTGCAAAGACGTGACTGCTCTCCTAGCAGGGTTTAAGAGAACTGCAGATTTCGTGGCTCTTCTAACAGTCTCTACCACTGCGTCTGCCAAATAGGCTACCGCCTTTCCGATCACCATCCCCGGAAATGACCTGGCAGAAGTAACGCTGTGCGAGCGCTCCGCCCCTCTGCCCAGCATCCGGACCTGCGCAGTAGTGCCGGCAGACATCGAACTCGCCATGCCAGGAAACCCGCATGCTCGGCCTGTCCTCCAGGCAGGAGGGGTGTGCAGATCTACTCCTCCATCCCATCCACCACTATCAGGTAGGAGGAGAGAGTGGGAATGTGGTCCCTGGAGTTCCAGACACATTTCACTGTGTCTAGGGGCCTACAGCTCTCAGAGGGACTCTTCTGTTACCTGCTGCTCCCCCTGAGTACTCTTTGGAGACAATATCCCCCCTGGGAAAGGCAAAGCCCTACCAGACCTCGCATCCACCACTGGCCCACTGGCCTGCCTAAGGTCTGATATCCCAGGGGGGACCTCAGCCCCAGGCCTCGGTCCGGAGGAAAAACAAAAAAAGGTTTTGCTGCATCTTGTGGGAAACACAATAACTGAGGGACAGAGGGAAAGGTGGGGCCTTTTAAACTCTGTTGTTGATTGTGTTTCCTGTCAGGTGAGACCAGTCATCTCAGGTGTGCTGTCCAGGAAGATGACTGGAGAAAGATATAATAAAATATTTACAAAAATGTGAGGGGTGTACTCACTTTTGTGAGATATTGTATATAGCTATATGAACCCTAACACACTACCCTACTCTGTGACACCATCTGGAACATCTTCTCACCTCTGTGACACTATCCTGTACCTCTCCTCACCCCTGTGAGCTGATACCTCTACTCACCCCAGTGGTACCATCCGATACCCCTTTAGCTCCCTACCCTGGACAATATCCACTAACCCAATCTCTCACTTTACATCTCTTCTGCCACCCTCTTCTTATGTTTGGGGTGACGGAATAGTCTCCTCACCAATGTGTGCTAACACACTAAGCAAAGTTAAAATGGCACATATTGGCTTCCAGCCTTTAGCCTAGGTTCACACTGAATGCGGGTTTGAAATTGTGCGAGTTCAACTTAACTCAATAGACAGATGTCTATTGAAATCATCCCCAAAGTTGTCAAAAGTAGTGCAGAAACTACTTTTGGGAATCAGTGCAGCGCCGCAAAGTCGGCGTTGCACCAATTTAGACGGTGATATTGCCAGCAATAGACTCCGATTTGGCATGCAATTTGACATGTCAAATCGCATGTCAAATGGGCCCGATGTGTGCGAGAGCTAATGGAGTGATTTGATGTACTGTGCAACTGGAAGTCCTCTGGTGGCAGGAGTTGGGAATATATCTACCTGTAGTGGTGCTGCTGGAGATTTCCCATGCTCTCCCTTCTTCCTTTCAGTGCCATGGTGTCCCCAATTTGAGACATACTGTCGTAACAATACCTAAAGCTGAACTCTGAGCAAAAACAAGTTTTTGGACATTTTCACTGTAAAAATAGATTACCACTAATAAGGCTTGCCCAATGTGTGTCTGCTGATGTTACTTTTATTCAGCCCACACACTAAAGTTACAGATTAAGCTGGAGTAAAGTTCTCACAGTGGGGTTCCACGCTCATTAAGTCTTCCATTCAGAAAATATCTTGCATACTTATTACAGAATATTAAGCATTTTGTGATAGAAGGAGGAGAGCATGACGTTCACTCGCATCTCCTTCATTCACAGAATGACTTGTATTCTTTGTATAAAAAAATACTACCCTCCTGAACTGTATTCACATTCTTAATGTATTTAAAGATTTCAATCATGTCTCTATTTTGCCTTCTTTCCTCAAGACTGTATATACTGTATATTCTGCAATCTCTTTTGATATATTTTATCCCTCAGACCTTTCACTATTTTTGTTGTTCATCTCTGGATTAATTCTACGTTAACAATGTTTTTTCATTAGTGAAGTCTCTAAGAACTGGATACTGTATTCTAAATATATTGCTATAGTCCCATTGGTTACCTGGCTCTAGGGTCCTATCTGGTCCACCTCCATATATTTATGTTTTGGAGTCTTTTCTACCCTTTTTTAATTACCCTTGGTTCCAAAGAGTAAATCTGAACATATAGGGAAAAAAAAAACAGGCACAGACACCCTAAGTTAAAGCGGTTGTAAACCGTTGGACGTTTTTTTTTTTCTTACCTGCAATATAAAAAGGTATAATGTGCTAGTATGCATAAGAAATGACACAAATGGCAGTTCCTTCAGAGCGCATGCGCCACTGATGTCACTGGCTGCATCTACAATTAATATCACCTAAATGGTGCACGTTTAGGAGACATTTACACAACCTATAGGGCTTACCTTTAGTTACAATTTAGTGCTGGAAGTTTTTCTCTTTAAAAAACACGTGTTTTTGATCAGTAGATCCAAATACAAAGGAAGCTGAAGAAAAACAAAAATCTGCATCGCTGTATAAAAGTTGAGCTTAGCTCTACCCCATTCCACTTCCCCAACCCCCAAAATAATCTTAATGGGGCCCCAAATACTAATAAGCAAGTTAAGGAAGGGCAAGGACCTAAGGTTTGTTTTACAGAAAATGTTAAGATTTGCATATAATGTCAGTGACCTACTTCTCCATATTTAATATTTTAGCATCTAGTTTTCATGCATTTTTCATCAAATGGTCTGTATAAATGGAAGCTAAAAATGTTTAGAATAATTTGTCCACTTTTAATAAGGGAGTATGTCGTTGAAAAAAAAATTGACAGGCTTCCCTTCTTGACACTTGGAGGGTATGCAACCCCTTAAAACAAAATTACACCTTCTATATTTAATCACAATAAGTCCTCCTCAAGGACAGATCATATCCTCATCCCGGTTGCATCTTCCCCTATTTTGTTGGATTCCCGTATTCAGCCTATTCCATGGTCAGATCATTGTACAGTAATTGCTACTATATTATCTTTAATACCTTAATCTACCATCCAGACATGGTATATGAATGCAGTCCAATTAACTAACAAGTCTTATTGCTTCGATATACAACTCACTCTAAAAAGGACTACCTCCTGCACAACACTACTTCTGACACTTCTCCCGTTCTTTTATGGGAAGCTCATAAACCTGTTGTTAGGGGAACATGTATCCGGGTCTCCCCCCTGCTTAACAGGATATAAACCTGCGGTTACAACAGCTTGAGTCTGATTATCATAATTATTTTCTCCAATTTCAATCTCATCCCACTGAGCTGAATAAGCTTCTCTTAGAAAAGACCAAAACAAAGTTGGACTTATTGCTGGTCAAGTCAGCTGAGGTCATTTGTGGGTCCCACCATACAGTCTATAAAAAAGCCAATAAACCAGACACCTTTCTGGCTCTTAACCTCCGTCGACCTGACCAGATTCGTAAACCAATCAGGCTCAAACTCTCTAAGGATGTATTTTCAAGTAATCCTGTTAAAGTATTCTGACTTCCAAAAACAGCACTCACAATCATATGAAGCCAATCCTGATTTTACTACTGACAAGGCTGACTCTCTTTTTCATGACTTGGTCATGCCTAAATTGTCAGATACATATCACAAGTCTTTGGAACGAACTGTATCAAAGAGGTTTTGAAAGCCATTAAAAGCCTTAAATCCCAATAGCATCCAGGCCCTGATGGTTTCCCAGGCCCTATTACAATAAATTTGCTGAAAGTCTTGCCCCCTTACTGACGAATGCTTTTAATGCCTTATTGCGTCGCCACTCTTTCAGGTGTGACCGAACTAGACACTACAGTATGATCCAATTATAGGCCTCATTATTTATTATTTCCTCAACAATTGCTTTTTATTGAGTTTTAAGAACATAACAAACACAAGTGACATAGGACACAAAATAAGTCCAAAGTTGTCATATACATCCATGTTACAGAGAGCCAGTATTAGAACAGAAAATGAATATCATTAATACTATTGTCATAAGATTATGGCAACCTCTACATATATCCTTAGTGGTTATTTGGGGATCATTGGAAGCCAATATTCCCAAAATTTTTGGAATTTGGGGTAAGTATTATTGCCGATAGCCAGAACTTTTTCATATTCAAACGGTAAGGATAAGGTACCATACATGGTAAGTTCAGAGACATTAGGAGCTTGAGCTGTTTGCCAGAGTCTGGTTATAAGAGTTTTGGTGGCTAGCAAAATAAGCACAGTGACGTTATGGCATTCCTTAGGGATGCAATCTATACCCAGGTATAATAGAGCTAATGCTGGGTCAGGCTTGAGGAAGTAACCTGTGACTTAAGAGATTAACTGAAAGACTCTGTGCCAGTAGCTCGTTAAGCTTTTACATGACCATAGAATACGGAGAAGAGTACCAGTTTGGCCACATTTCCTCCAACAAAAGGGGGATATGTGGGGGTAGAACTTTGCCATGCGGCTGTGGGTCATATACCATCTGAAAAGGATTTTCCCATTGAATGATACAGTGGGTGGTTTGTTGGGATTATGCGATAGCTTTAAGCCATTGGTTCTCTGAGAATGATTGATTTAAGTTGAGTTCCCAAAGGCGCATTGGGGATGTTTTACAGAAAATCGGTTTAATCTGCAGGAGTGAATAAAACAAGGATATACCCTTGCTCTTGTTCTCGTTATTAATTAAAAATTGCCACGCTACTGAAGGAATAGATGAGGCTGGTTTAGAACATTGTTTTAGGAATGCTGATAACCGTATGTGATTGAAGATGTCTTTAGATGGGATATTGAATGTACGTTGTACTTCTTCAAATGATAAGGGTTGGGAATCAGGTAATAGAGCCTCTCGTTCGCTTCCGTCGGGGACACTGCGCATGGCCGTTAGTCACTGCTGCACAGAGACGGGCACTAGCACTGTGAGTTCTCTGACAATTGGTAAGCATTAAAAATGACATTGTCTGCAAATAAATTGATAATAGGGGACGGGCATGGAAACAAAAACCTGAGATTTCTGGGTGGGATCTTATGGTCTAGACTAATGGCTCAAGCATTAAGATTGAATATGGAGGGGGACAGGAGGCACCCCTGTCTTGTCCCGTTAGAGATGGGAAATGACTTGGAAAGAAGACTAGAGGAGTAGACTCTCGCAGAGGGAGTAGAGTATAGGGCCAGAATGGCTGTTAGGATTGTGCAAGAGAAACCAAATTTGGCCAATATTTGTTGCATGTATCCCCAATGAACTTTATCAAACGTCTTCTCTGCGTCCAAGGATAGGAGCGGAGAAGGCGTTAGAGTTCGCTCAGCATATTGGATGATGTTAAAAATTCGTCTGGTGGCATGAGGCATGTCTACCCCTAAAAAACCCGGTTTGATCTGGTTAGATCAGGCAGGATGTCATGGAGACAGAGAGCAAAAAGCTTTTCATAAATCTTAATATCAGAGTTAAGCAGTGATATAGGCCTAAAGTTGGCCGGAGTGGTAGGGTCCTTACCCAGTTTAGGCAACGTGACTATGTTGGCTGTCTGCATCTCATCCGGGAATGATGCTGTAAGGCAGGCTTCTGTGAACACCTCTGCTAAATATGGGGAGAGAATGTCCGAGAAACACTGGTAATATTCATTTGTGAGTCCAGGTGACTTTCCTGCGGGTAAGAGTTTAACAGCATAAGATATTTCAGCAACCGAAAAAGGGGGCATTAAGCAATGCGAGCTGTGATGGGGAAAGGGATGGAAGATTGATTTGAGTAAGAAAGTCCTTAATAGACTCTGGGGGGGGGGGGGGGGTAGAATCATCTTTCTTTAAGTTATTTAAGGACCTGTAGTATTTAGAGAATGCATCCGCTATGTCTTGAGGGTTGGTAAGTCTCTGTTTAGAGAATGGGTAGAATATCAGAGGGATTCTAGATTTGGCCCTACGAGTTTGTTGGCCAGCAATTTACCTGCCCGATTATCATGGGAGCAATATCTCAAATGTAAGTTTTCTTACATAAGCATCATGTTGGGAACTTAATAGGGATCTTAGGGTGTAACGCAGTTTAGTCAAAGAGGCCGAGGCCAAGTTACTGGGGGAAGTCTTATTTTGGGTTTCAAGGTCATGGATGGATTTGAGAAGCTTGTTTAGTTTGGTAGTTCAGTAGTGTACTGGCGTTTTGCTTTGGCACTTGGTAGGATAAGTCGTCTGATAAATGCCTTGTGAGTGTTCCATAGTATGAATATGTGAGGATTGGAGGTAGAGTTGGTACAGAAAAATTCCCGGAGGTGGTGAGACTTCAGGTCGTTGAATTATTGAGTTGTTACACCTCTAGATACACACTCTAGGGCGTGCATCCTTCTCCGCAATAGTTAGCGAAATGGTTGCATAGTCAGACCAAGTTGTCTGATATTGAGGAGGATGTGTGCTGCAATAGCCATTTATCTACAAGAAAAATGTCAATACGTGAATAAGAAGTATGCCTGGAAGAGAAAAAATTAAAAAATTAAAGTCTTTTTCATTACTGTGTTGGCATCTCCATACATCGTAAAGTTCTGATTCGTGCAGTAGAGAGTTCATTTCTGGACGTGAACTTGTTTGGTGGAGACGTATCTAGAGAGGCTTCGTTGACCACATTGAAGTCGCCTCCCATGATTAGGGTACCTTGCTTCAGGGATTGCACTCTGTTGATCAGCATCCGGATAAAGCGTATTTGGTGGTATTGGAAACGTATGTATTCACCAGGGTGTATGGCTTGAAGTTGATGCTACACAGCAATATGATGTATCAGCCTTCCAGGTCCAGAACAGAGTCTTTTTTTTTTTTTCAAAAAGAACAAGTTTATTGTTGTCGATCACAACATACAATTATCATGGGTGGCATAGTCATGTAAGCAACAGACATTATTTATATATATTCAAACATGCATTACTGATGTTGCATTTATATCTTTTAGGAAGATGTAGGCGTATATGCGGTTGTGATTCTTTATCTAGAGCATACAATTAAGCTATAGCATTCCATCCGGCTAGATATTCTTTGAGATTAAGTTCAGGTATCTATGAAAGCAACCTCCACTCCTGATGTACAGCTATTACCTATTGGTCACGTGGAGCATGTGTTTGTGTTTTCAAGCCATTTACCCCATACTTTATAGTATTTTTTTGGGCATCCTCTGTGGTTATATAGCACTTTTTTATATGGTAGGGATGTGTTCACATCCCTCAGCCAGTCCTGGACGGTGGGGGAGGTAGCTCTTAGCCAGTGTTTGGCTATTAGTTTCCTGGCGCTAAAAAGGGTTTCACTAAGAAGTGTGGCCGTGGGCCTGGCCATAGTGTCTGGAAGTAGGCCCAGGAGACACAGTTTGGGGTCCAGCTGTATGGGTGAACCCATGAGATCGTGGAGGAACTTCACAATCTGTGACCAGTAGTCCTGTATCACTGGGCAAGACCAGATCAGATGAAAGAAAGAGCATGGGGTACCCAGACATCGTGGACAATTTAGGTTTTGGTTTGGGGAGAATTTAGCCATTCTGGCAGGCGTAAGGTAGGATCTATGAATGATGTATAGTTGGGTCAGGCGTTCAGATATCTTAGGTGAGGATTTCCGTACGCTCTCTAGGATATCTTCCCAGTCATTAATGTCTATCTGGCCCAGGTCTGTTTCCCATTTGAATCTTGCCTTGTCTATTATTCTGGCGGTTTCTCTATTTCTTAGTGTGGTGTATAGGGTAGATATGAGTTTTTCTGGGTTGGGTCCTGTGATAACATCTACTACTGAGACCATTTGGGAGTTAGGAAAGCCACTTGCGAACTGCGTCTGTAGTGCATGCTTTAATTGCAAGTAACTGAAGTGCATGTTAGAGGGGAGGTCGAATTCTTCGCTGATTGTTTGAAAATGACGTACACCAAATAGGGTGACAACCTGATAAAGGAATACTATCCCCTTAGCTGCCCATCTGGTGACTCCGGGTAAGGACCTCAGTTCTCCCAGGAGGGGGTTGTGCCAGAGGGGTGTGTGTGAATGGAAGAAATCGTCACCCAGCATTTTAAACGCCTTTTCCCATATGTGGCGATGTTGGAGTAACATTGAATGTTGGTCTGTTTTTGTCTGCTGTTTATTCCCCTTTCTAAATAAAACTTGTAGTGGAGAGTACATGTCATTGTTTGGCTTTTTGCATACTAGTGCTTGGTATCTGGTTTCGTCAGTCTTATGGATGTGGTAGAAGTGCGATAATTGTGCAGCTATATAGTAGGTGTATAAATCTGGTGTGGCTGCACCTCCCGACGAGGTGGGGTTTTTAATCGTGTTCCAAGCCAATTTGTGTCTACTAGACCCCCATATGAAAGAGTTAATAATTTTGTCCATTTTTTTAAATAGTGTTAGCGGGATCAGTACTGGGGAGTTCCAGAACATATAAAGAAATTTTGGGAGGAGTATCATTTTAAATAGGTTAATTCTCCCCATTACTCCTAGGGGGAGCCTCGCCCATGATTGTGTGCGGGATTTCAGATAAGGAAATAATGGTTCAATGTTGTTAACTAAGTATTCAGAGGGGTCTTTCGTAATTGTTACACCCAGGTATTTAATGGAGGCGACTCTTTGTAACGGGAGGGACGCTGCAACAGATGATGGGGGCGATAAGTCAAGGGGGAGAGTCTGTGATTTGGACCAGTTCATGCTCAATCCCGAATGTTTCCCAAACTCTCCAATGATCTCAAGAACTTTTTGGAGGGAAGGGCCGGTGTCCTCTAGGTATAGCAGCATGTCATCTGCGTATAAGCTTAGTTTTTCTGACACAGGGCCCTTGTTTAGCCCTCGCACATTGGGGTTTGACCTGAGGGAGATGGCAAGGGGTTCCGCTGCGAGGGCGTATAGTAGGGGAGACAGTGGGCATCCCTGCCGGGTTCCACGACCCAAAGGGAATGAGTCAGACATGTGCCCGTTCACCACCACCCTGGCCGAGGGGGAGAAATATAGCAGTTTTACCCATTTTATGAAGTTGGGTCCAAACCCAAACCCCCTGAGACATTCCCAAAGGTACCCCCATTCCACCGAATCGAAGGCTTTTGCGGCGTCCAGCGCCACAACCGCCCTCTCCCCCGCGTTCTCATGCTCTGCCTCGATATTCATATATAGGCGCCGTAGATTCATGGCCGTATTTTTGCCGGGCATGAACCCCGTTTGATCCGGGTGAATTAAGGAAAGAATGCTTTGATTAAGGCGCGTGGCCAGTATTTTGGCCAGAATTTTGATATCTGCTTGCAGGAGCGAGATAGGGCGATAGGATTCTATGTGGTGGGGGTCCTTACCTGGTTTGGGAATCACTATGATAACTGCCTGGCGTAGGGATTCAGGAAGAGACCCAGATTCAAATATATGGTTGTAAAGCGTCAACAATTCGGGGATGAGCACTTCTGAGTAGGCTGCGTAAAAGTCGAGGGGCAACCCATCTCCACCTGGTGCTTTAGCGGGCGCGAGGGATGCTATGGCGAGTGCCACTTCATCCGACGTTAGGGGAGCCTCCAGGTCGGTGAGTTGGGATTCTGATAGTTGGGGAAAAGGGATATCATGGAGAAAGGCCTGCGTTTCTTGTGCGGTGGTCTGAACCTTAGACGAGTATAGATCAGCGAAGTATTCCTGAAAAGCTTTCGCAACCATGGGGGGGTCTGAGTATGCGGTATTATTGGGGCCCGAGAGTGTGACTACTACCGGTGGGTTTGTATCTTGGCGAGCAAGATACGCCAATAATTTTCCCGCGCGTTCCCCTTGTTCAAATATCCGTTGTCGCACAAAGAAGAGTTTTTGCTTAGCTTTTTCAAACTGTAACTGGTCTACGAGGCGGGTCTGCACTCTGAGTGCAGATGCCTTTTCCTGTGTTGGGTCGTTTTGGAACTCTCCAGTAAGCAAGTTTAGCTTGTCAGAGGCTTGAAGCATAAGGGCTTTGGAAGTTTTTTTGATTCTGTTTATGCGGGAAGATAGAACTGCGCGCGCATGGAGTTTGAATGTTTCCCATATCATACCCTTAGGGGCAGTGTTCCTATTAGTCTTGAAGAAGTATTGCCACTCCCCGTGTATGTCCTCCTGGTCTTTCAGTGTTGTAAGCCAAAAAGGGTGTAGGCGCCAGCTATGGGGTCCTGTATTGGGGACTAGTTGTAGTGTGGCCCAACATGGAGCGTGATCCGAAAGGGATCTCGTGTGGTAACCTGATTTAGATAGCTTTGGGATTAAATTATTTGATATTAAGATAAGATCAATTCGGGACATGGTGGAGTGTGTCGCCGAAAAGCATGAGTAGGCCTTGGTGTCTGGGTGTTTGTATCTCCAGGTATCGGTTAATGAAAATTCTGCTAGCGTGCGTGCAAGTCTAGTGGTTTCAGGATGAGGGGTACTTTGTTGTGATTGTAATCTATCCTTACGGGGTTCTAGGACCATATTAAAATCGCCTAGCCAAATACATTGGATATTGGGGTGTTGTGCCATGTATAGCAAACCCTTGGTAATTAAAGTGGAGTTATATGGAGGAGGAATATAAAATGCCATTATTAAATACTGCGTACCATTCAATGTGCAGTGCAGGAATATATACCGCCCCTGAGGATCGGTGCACACTGAAATGACTGCAAATGGGGTTGTCTTGGCTATTAAAATCGAAATTCCACGTGAATGCGGAGTGTGGGTGGCATGGAACGCCCAACCAATCCAAGGACGTTTAAGTGCATGTTGAAGGTGACCCGTGACATGGGTTTCCACCAGGACTATGATGTCAGCTCTATATGATTTAAGATTGTTGAAAATCGCAGTGCGTTTAATTTTATCCCAGATCCCCCGAATATTCCAGGAGAGGAATTTTATGTTGGCCATATCAGTGTAGTACAGGTGATGATAGGATAGACGTGGATCATTTTACAGGCTCCCACGCCACCACACCCCGCATGGATGAAGGGAAGACACACGTTAATTTTAAGTTCTGTCACCTTTCCCATATGACATTGGTTGCGTACTGATATGTGAAGGCATGTAACAACACCAAACTTGTTCCTAACACGAACATTTCCCACAACCCCCCTCCCTGCCCTCAGTCTCCCGAACTTGACTGGGGCATCCAGCCCAAACTTAGTGCAGCTACATTGCATTATCAAACAATCAGAAACTGCTGCACTTTTAAACATTCCACTGTCGGCGAAAGCCTATTTGGCAGCGCCGGCAGCAGAGTAAACAAAAACCCTCTTTGGGTGCGAATAAGTTCTGGATGTTAAATCAGCGATGGAGAACGTGAAACCTCTGCGGTTCAAACCGGAGGTATATTGCATAAGCCCGGGCCTATGCTCCTTTGTGGTATAGACTCTTACCATATTGGCACCAAAAAGGTTGGAGTCCAGAGTACTGTGATTGCAATGGGGGGGTGCGTCCGGTGTTCGGGGGGTGCAATAGAGATCGGATAGTTCCTTGTGTATGGTAATGGCATGTCCCGGAGATTAAGAGGGTCCCCTTGAGACCAAACCGTCAATCGCACCGCGTGAGCGGGAATGTGGGTTTGCAAGTACTCAGTACTTTGGAGGGACCGTAGTGGTGGTGGGTTCCAGGTCCTGGCAAGTTTGAGTAAATGGAGAAGGGGAGCACATAGCACGAGTACTGAGGACTAAATACGTTGTGGGCATAATACGTAGATGTCCAGGTTCAAGAGGTAGGCCATGTTGGCAGAGGAGGATCAAGGGTAGTGGGTTCAGGTAGAAAGTTAACTTAGTAGGTTAAGAAGAAAAGGCACTTACAATTTTGGTAGGACTAGGATGTGGTCAGGCTGGGCGATTTCTTGCGGCGTCTTGTTGGTCTAGCCACTCCGAAGCCAAGGTGGGGTCCTCAAAGAAGTGCACCCTGTCTTCGCCAACCACACGTAGACGTGCTGGGAAGAGCATTGCGTACTTGATGTGGTGAGCTCTTAGGCGGCGTTTGACTTCTGTGAACCGCGCTCGTTGCTTCTGCACCTCAGCAGAAAAATCTGGGAATGCAGAGATGTAGCCTGCCTGGAAGGGAATGTTGCCTTTGATTCTTGCCAATCGAAGCACCGCATCTCGGTCTCTGAAGTTTAACAGCTTGGCTATGAAGGTACGGGGTGGTGCTCCTTCAGGCGGGCGGCGTGCAGGCATACGGTGGGCCCGTTCCACCACGAAAGTTGTAGAGAAGGCTTCTCTGCCGTATGTTGTAATCAGAAGCTGCTCAAGGAAGGTGGCAGGATCTGTGCCCTCCGAACCCTCAGGGAGCCCAATGAAGCGTAGGTTGGATCTGCGGGAGCGGTTCTCGAGGTCATCATGCTTCTGTGCTAGTTGCTGCATCTGCCGCTGCAGATCATCATGGGAATGTTGCAGGGGGTATAGTGTGTCCTCCGCACGTCCAATCCTGGTCTCGGCCTCAGTAACTCTCTCCCTCAGTTTTGTCATGTCGTGCCTGATTAAAGATATGTCCACCTTTACTTCCTCTATTTTGGTCGTCAGGGTGGATTGGCACAGCGAGATGGCTTCAAGCACCTGGGCCGTGCCGTCTGCTGCTGGGTCTGTGTGAGGGGCCTCGTGTGCTGCTGGCGCGGCGCCATCTTGCTGCTCTGTGCCTCGCTCCGTCCTCCGGTATTTGTCTAAGGACGAGGAGGCAGCTGCGCCTTTTTTAGGGGGGGACATGTTCCGGCTTGTCTGTGCTGCTGGTACCCACAATTTGGGCAGAAATCTAGCCCGTGTTTGGTGCAGGATGGGGGAATAAGGATTACCACTAGCGGAGCTCCGGTCGATCACGTCCTCTCACATCGCCGTCCAGGCCACCGTCCAGAACAGAGTCTTTTAAATCAAAGGAGAGT
Organism: Aquarana catesbeiana; assembly: GCF_042186555.1. Lineage (NCBI taxonomy): Eukaryota > Metazoa > Chordata > Amphibia > Anura > Ranidae > Aquarana > Aquarana catesbeiana. The sequence goes on from NC_133324.1 coordinate 200,647,608, forward strand.
GAGTTCCGAATAGCTAATAGGACTCCACATGTTTTGCTGGAAGAGGAGGCAAGAAAAATATAGGGAGATGCCTTATGAGTACAATGTGGTGTCGCTTGGGTGTCAAAGTGAGTTTCCTGGATAAAGAGTATGTCTGCGCCGTGATTACAGGCCTCTTTCCACATAGAGCTCCTTTTAGGTAGGTGGTTGAGGCCGTTGACATTCAGCGATAGTACCTCAAGTCCCATGGGTGGTGGAAGTTTGGCCAGGTGGAGGTGCTCTGAGGCAAGAAAGTAGAAGTGGATGTGGTGGTCGTATCGAAGCTGGGAATGGCTATGTGTATGACTGATGAAGGGTTGCCAGGGTGAAGAAAGAGGTACAATTTTGGGTTGATTTGTCCTGCGGGTGGATCAAAGCAGAAATACAGGTCGCTTAGAAGTAGGGTTGTGGGGTGATGGTATCAAGTGTGGCCGTTGCGACAGACTTGTTGCCAGTCCAGGTTTGCTTTATGTGGGGATTGTGCCCATGGGTGAGCAGGAAGTTGGGCTGGAATAATGTTCCATCTGCGCAGCATGGCCAAGCCTTCTTCTAGAGAAGTTATGCGAAAGGTAAAACCTTGGTGAGTGACCTCTAGTTTCTCTAGGCATTTCCATTTGTACGGGAAGGTTGTGGTTTCGGAGCACTTTGGTTATTGTCAGAAAATTATTTCATAGTTGTAGGGTGTATTGGGAAAGATCTGGTAGGAGGCGAAAGGAAAGCTCATTTTAAAAGGTAGCTGCGCTGGGTGTCCGAATGCTTCCAATAGCTGCTCTTTAACTTGAAAATAGCGGATTCTGAGAATCACATCTCTGGGAATTTCAGCTGGCAGGAATGAAGGTTTAGGCAGGCGGTGGATGCTATCTATTGACAAGTCAGCCGACTTAAGGTTTGGGAGGACAGCAAGGAATAGGTCTCTTACAAAGTGGGGTAATTGAGAAGGTTGGATGGACTCAGGTATCCTCCTGATTTTTAAGTTGTTCTTGCAGGACCTGTCTTTTAAGTCTGCAAGTTTTGCCTTGATCCATGATATATCTTAGGTTTGCGCTGAATGTGCATCTACTAGGGTGTTGTCATTTTCAGCAAAATCACTTATGGTGTTTTCAACATGATTAACCCACTCACCCAGTTCTTGAATCTCCACTTTGTGCTGCTTTGTGATCCAATTCATTAAACCTGCTTGTAGGGAGGCTTTAAGAAAGAGCAGCATGTCTTTTAGGACAGTGTCTGATACTGGTTGGCCAGATGTGGGGAAAGTGGCTATGGGGTCAGCTAAAGATGGAGGTGATGGTGTTGTAGAGCCCGCACCCACTTCTTCTGCATGCCCTCTTCGCATGGTGGTGAAGTGTCCCTGCGAGGCTTGGATTTGGCTGGGCTGGAGAAGGTGGGGGTGGAAGTCCCAGAGTCGCTCGTTGCAGTGGTGGCTGTTGCATTAGCCAGAACCAGTGATGTGGAGGCGGATGCTAGAGGTCTGGCCGCAGACCGAGCGATTTTGTTTCCACCGCCCCTTTGTTGTGGCCCGCGGGAGATGCTCGGGAAGAAATACGACGGTTTCTGTGGCTGTGGGAGCTCTCTTTTCCTTCGTGGCATAGCTGGTGGATTCCTGCAGCTATGGACTATATGTGCGGGAGCTGGGCAGCTTTGTGGGCTCCAGATGATGGCGAATCTCCCAGAGGACGTGAAGAGCTCCCAGTTCGAGTGTCCATCTTGCTGGCCAGTCGCCACGCCCCCCACTTAGTCTAAAATATTAGCTAAAATATTAGCATGTAGACTAAACCCTATTTTTGGGAACCTGGTCCATAAAGATCAAGTAGGCTTGATCCCCTGCCGACAAGCTGGTGATAATGTCCGAAGGGTGATCCTAATGCAACATCTAGCCCGCTCCCACCAGATACCGATTTACCTCCTATCACTTGATATCAAAAAAACATTTCATACTGTCTCTGGGGTATACCTGGGATAATTTATTCTACAGAAATGAGGTTTCGGTCCTAATTTTCTCCAATGGGTAGCATCCTTGTATGCCTACCCTTAGGCATATATTGAATATTCAGGCTTTCATCCTGAGTGGTTCCTAACTGCTCAGGGAACCAGGCAGGGTGCCCCCTTTCCCCCATGATATTCGCTCTTGCTATAGAGCCCTTAACGTTACTAATCCATGCCAAACCGGATATCAAAAGGTGTCTCTACTCATCATAAGTTATGTTTGTTTGCGGATGGCGCTTTATTGTTTGTTACTTCCCCACGCCTTACCTTGCCGAATCCATTTCAATTACTAGACCGATTTGCCTTGGTGCCAGGCCTGGAGGTTAACCAACATAAATCTAAAGCTCTCAATGGTGATCGTCACAGCGATGCCTGGTTTTCTTGGTATTTTGGATTTATCCCCCGTCTTAAGTAAAATACTGGGATTCACATCATTCGGAGTACATTGCTATACACCGGATACTTATTTTCCCCTCTTGGATATTGATGTTTACTTCAATCTTTATAGGTAAGGGATAAATATGTTTATTCACTAATATCCTCTATATGTGATCACACCTTGCCTTTAATATATCATACAGGTCTTTTAGGTCCCGACTATATCCTATGGCAAAACATCTGAGATTCTATATTCCTCTCCTCTGTTGTTTTGATGATTTATGATATTGAGGCAATTGAACATCTGTTATATTATTTATGAAAAAAAAATTCTATTTATATTTTAAGCTTTTTTTCATTCTCCCATTCTCTCTACCCCTCTTTCTTTTACAACCACTCACTGAGGGTAATCTATAGTTGCAATTAGGGATGCACCGAATGTTTTTTTGGGGCCAAAACCGATACCGAAAATAAATCTTCCTTGATCCCGAAAACTGAAACCGATACCGAAACAGCTCCGATACCGAAAGTGACTGTTTTTAAAAATATTTTTATACAGGAGATGGTCAGCAACTGGGGACATGGTACAGGAGATGATCACAGACTGCAGAGATGGTACAGGAGATGATCAGAGACTGCAGAGATGGTGCAGGAGATGGTCAGAGACTGCAGAGATGGTAAACGAGATGGTTAGAGACTGCAGAGATGGTACAGGAGATGGTCAGAGACTGCAGAGATGGTACAGGAGATGGTCAGAGACCGCGGACATGGTACAGGAGATGACCAGAGACTGCAGACATGGTACAGGAGATGGTCAGAGACTGCAGACATGGTACAGGAGATGGTCAGAGACTGCAGACATGGTACAGGAGATGGTCAGAGACTGGGGACATGGTACAGGAGATGGTCAGAGACTGCAGAGATGGTACAGGAGATGGTCAGAGACTGAGGACATGGTCAGAGAGTTAGAGACTGCGGACATGATACAAGAGATCAATGCAGCCTCACCAGTGCCGTCAGATGCAGCCAGCCTGTGTCCCCGGTAGTGCAGCCTGTGTCCCCAGTAGTGCAGCCTGTGTCCCCACTGCAGCCAGTGTCCCCATTGCAGCCAATGTCCCCAGTAGTGCAGCCAGTGTCCCTATTGCAGCCAATGTCCCCAGTAGTGCAGCCTGTGTCCCCATTGCATCCAATGTCCCCAGTAGTGCAGCCTGTGTCCCCATTGCATCCAATGTCCCCAGTAGTGCAGCCTGTGTCCCCATTGCAGCCAGTGTCTCCATTGCAGCCAGTGTCCCCATTGCAGCCTGTGTCCCCAGTAGTGCAGCCTGTGTCCCCATTGCAGCCAGTGAAGGGAGAGGAGAGCCGCCGCCGCCTGTTTGATTACAGCGCCGGGAACATCACAGCTTTCATTTCAATAGCTGTGTGTTCCCCGCTGCGCGCCGTCACATACAGCTCCTCCCCCTTGTCCGGGCACTTTGATAGACAGATCACCCGCCCCTTTTGGTATCGGCAAAAATTCTCTTTCGGCTTTTTGCCAAAAGGGCCATTTTCGGCCGACATGTTTCGGTGGCCAAAATTTCGGTGCATCCCTAGCTGCAATTATATTGGATAATATGTTTATTGTGTATAATTGTATTTACTTTATTTTTGTTGTTCTTTTCTATAGTAAGAAACTCTGCATATAACACACTTGCAAAATATGTATGGTCCTGAAGAAGCTGGGGATCCCCGTAACGTGTAGACCAGTTACAAGTACATGTATCCATCAGATTTACATATTTTTTTATTTATTGAAAAAGTTTCTTTATGCATATCTATGTTTTTAATATTGTATCTATGACAATGTTTTATGTAATAAAATTTATATAGATTTTTATTTTGGTTCTGTTCTCATTTGGCATATTTTAAGTCCCTCTACTCTTTTTTTCAAAAATACCATATCCACTTATGGGATGATGCCAATGTGAATGTGAGATTGGATTTTATGACATGCCCTCTACCTTTATGGCTTTGACTCTTCTCTCCTTGAGCCCTGATGCTCAGGGTTATGTCAAGGTTGTTGCAACTGCGGCCTGTTCTGAGCAGATGACCTCTTTCTTTCTTGTCTTTCGTCTTCTTTTTGTTGCATCTTTAGTACGAGTAGATTATTTTTGCCTTCCACCACTGACTAACCTGTTGGCGTTATATCACCAGTTTCATGGACTTGAGAACGTGAGATTCTATTTGGAGGCTTTGTGCCTCTGCTCTTTATTCTAATTGAGACCAATTGTTTCATTATTGCATTTTCTTGTCTTGTTAGCTTTTATGCTCAATTGTTGTGACTTTTTTATGCGGATTTTGTGCATATTTCATATTTAAGCGTTATTAATTCTACTGTTATGCAAGTTCTGCAACTATTTCAGTGAAGAAATATTGAACAAGAAAAAAGAAAAAAATGAGAATATAAATGTGTAGTTAATCATTCCCAGCCCAGAGGCCGTATATATACACAGCCTCAGGAGCAATCAGTTATATCAGGATTATGCCTGCAGCTGCAGGCTTGATCCTGGTATAATTTTTTTTTATGCATGCAATCGGCTTTACTGTAAAAGTGGTCTGAGAAGCTTTACAGTCACTGGATTGCTTTTACAGAGCTTGGATTTTATGTTTGTGTGCACTAAAATTAATTTAAGTGTATTTTTTTTCTGAGTTTAAGAAAACAACTGCGCAAATATTGTGTGATATAAAAAATTGCAACAGCCACCATATTATTTTCCAGAGCCTAGGCTTTTTTAGAAAATATACAGTATAATGTTTGGGGTTCTAAGTAATTTTTAAAAAAAGCACTGATTTTACCATGTATGTGAAAAATTTCAAAATTGCCTTGGTAGGCAAATGGTTATTTGATATTATGTAAATTAGTATGGATGACACTGTCAGAGATTAAATACAATACATAATAAACTGCTTTGTTCACAATATCAGGATACACATGTACTGAAATGTCAGAACATACATTTAGTAAATTTAGAACCTATTTTGTATGTTCCAGGTTACAAGATAATCATCTAAGTCAGTGGTTCTCAACCTAGGGGTCAAATGATGATTTGCCAGGGGTTACCGAATCCTGGATTGTTCCTGAAGCCTGCACCGCTCTCCCAGCCTTTATGTGGCAGCCAAGCAGGGCTGTCCCTGGAGCCTGTGACCGCCCAGTTGGGCTGTTCCTAGAGCCTGTGGCCGCCTACTCAGCCTCTTCGCAGCCGCCCATTCAGTTCACGGCATGGCTGGGGGGGCAGAGACTAGAGGTCAGCTGACTGGTGAGGAATGTGAAGTGGGAGGGGCTGGAGGAGACCCTATCTCCTGATTTCGCCATGGGTGTCACTGCTTTGAGACACCACAAAGTCGGAGAAACAGTGAGTAACACTACCTGTGATTATAGTTGCCATTAAAAGTCCACACTAGAGTTCTCAGATGACCTTGCTCAAGAGCACCTAAGTTGGCTGATCAGAACTCCCCCCAGCACTGCCACTGATCCCAACTCCCCGTCAGCACTGCCACTCATCCCATTCCTCCCATTCCCCCACCAAGGAGAAAGAGAAGGAATAAAAATAGAGCATACATGTGAGGGAGAGAAAAGGAGGGGGAGGAACAAAGAAAAAGGGAGAGAAAGAATAAGAGAAAACAAGAAAGACGGCTAAAGAGAGGGATCGGGAAAAAAAAGAAATTAGGAAAGAGAGAGATAAAAGGGAAAGAAAGGAGAACAAAGAGAAAGAGTGGTACATCCTAAAATGTACCATAAGGGGTTTTAATACTGTACGAGTGGAAGGGTCTCAGGGAGCCCTAAATATCTGTGGGTTGGGGCGCAAATTACTTGTCTTGCCTTGGGTGCTGACAAACCATGCTACGAAAATAATTTTACTGTTAGGGGTCCCCACAACTTGAGAAATTTTATCAAGGGGTCACGGCCTTAGGAAGGTTGAGAAACACTAATCTAAGTGTTAACATTAGTAACCTTTGTGCAGCATGAAATGATTCCCCTTAATGTAGAAAATAGCAGTCAATAAATAATTTTCATTCCACAGCATGCACTGATTGTATTAGTGATGTGTGACACTATTACATTTATTTTCTGTCTCACTGTATTTTCAACATAATGTAAATCAATATAACTATAAAAAGAAGTGCCTTTTGACAGCAGGTAACATTAGCAGTGCTCGGTTAGTCAACAGCTAACTGGATCCAAAAATGAAAACTACTCTAACATTTGAAACCAGCATAAGCCTTGCATTAGCCTACATTAGATACCTAAAAAGAGGACATTGTTATTTGAGAGGTCTGACAGTAACCAAATTTACTGACCTGGAAATATATTGCCAAAAATTGATTACTTTAGAGGAGTACTAGACTATATAACAATATTTGCATTATGGTCACAATTATTAAACCTCCTGCAGCATTAAAGTGACTAAACTCTAATCTAAAAAAAAGTTCTATTCAGGTATGTGTAGTGCTATTCCCATAAGGGACGCTCAAAAGATTCTATACCCCACTGGTTGTCTTGACCTTGCAAGTCCTCTGACACTCTGGATTCTGACATTTCTGTTGTAAACAAAGGAAATTAAAGGCACACTGATGCAAAGTGAACCAGTTTGATTTGTTTACTGGCAAATTTATGGCGTATGTATTCGGCAACAGAGAATTTGTATCATGCAAAAGATAAGACAAGGTTAATAAGCTTGATAACAAAGCCAGTTAAGAAAATAGACAAATCAAAGAACATATAACCAGCAGAATGTAATCCTGAATAGGGTCTATGGCTACAGGCCAAAAAGCCCAGAGGAATGACTAGACTTCCATCAGACCTCTCCCTTCTAACCCCTGGCACCACAGTCCCAATAATGTATAAACTCTGAATTCACATAAAGCAAAACAACTCTAGAGGCCTTATTCCAATTCTCTAATTAGTAGTCCTTGGTTGCTCTGTGGGCCTAGGTAGGCACCAGATATTCTTATCCCTTGTGTGGGAGTATTCTGTAGTCCTTTGAAGTGGAAGGCTCATGTCTTCAGCTAGCTCTTTAAGATGGGCACAACGTGTCCTAGCAGGCAAGATGAACAATAGAGTCTCTCAGTATGGAAAAAAATAGGGTTGCATCGATACCACTTTTTTAAAGCGGCAGTAAACCCTCCTAAAGAAAAAAGATTTTAACAATATTATAAAATAACTATTAATTTTGATTCAAATAGGCACTATGAGTAAGCATAAGAATAGTTCTTATTCTTTAAATACGAAATGCTGCTTCTTCATAATTGCCGGTGCCATCTCAACTGTGGTCTTCTGCATCTGAATAGTTATTTATTTCCGCCCGCAGTACATTTTTGGCTCCGTAATCTCACGCATGCGCAGTAATTGCATTATCCAAGCCTCTTCTTCATTTCCGGTTACTACAGAAACAATGCATAGCGAATCAGTGCTTGCTTATTCCAAAAACTAGGTAATGCAGGAGGTAATTAGGAGGAAGCATCACGGGATGTCGGGGCTGACGTCCACAACTGGAAATAACGCAGCCCCGACATAGACACAGCATTTTTCCGGCAGGGTCTCGACTTGCCGGAGAGATAGAAGATACGGCGCATGCACGGGTAACGTCATCACAAACAAATATAGCAAAAACTCGCAAGGCAAGCAGATAAAGACAAAATTAGTTATGGCAAATTATTTTAAACACTGCAATTGATAATTCAATAGAAAGTCATAAGAACGGGTATACAACTGCTTTAAGACCGAGTACAAGTACTGATACTTTTTTCAAGTACTCGCGGATAACTATACTTTGTTGTTACCCAATAGGTGGCACTGACTGATGGGCACTGATATGCGGCACTGATGGTTGGCACTGATAGGTGGCACTTATGGACACTGATAGGTGGCACTGGTATGAGGCACTGACTGATGGGCACTGATTTGCACCAATAGGTGGCACTTATGGGCAATGATAGGTGGAACTGATTGGTAGGCAGTGGCACTGAAATGCAGCACTGATAATGCCTGGCATAATAAAATGAAATAAATGAAGATAAAGAGTGTACAAGAGCTCATCTTAGTACACCCTGCACTCGGCCTCAGTAAGCCTAGTCAGAATGCAGCAGCAGACATCTTGTTACACCCAGCCCATATAGTTAGTGAACTATATGGGCTGGGTGTAACAAGATGTCTGCTGCCGCCTTGTGACTGCAGGCTTACTGAAGCTGAGTGCAGGGTGTACCAAGATGAGTGTCACGGTGTACAGTCTCTAACGGAGACACGGGCCGTCACTTCCGTTAACGATTCTGATGGCCCGGGTCACCGATTCTAATGGGCGGCACATGCGGCTGCAACCCACACCCCTGGCCCAGCCAGCTTACCTTCTGCTTCCAGGACTATCTCTACTGCTCTTGACTGCTGCCCGGACTCGTGCTTCGCTCCGCCCACTGACTACCTGGAGCCTCTTCATGCAAAGGTATCGGGTGAAGTATCGGGAGCATTTGCCCGAGTACAAGTACTTGGGCAAATACTCGGTATAGGCACCGATAGCGATACTAGTATCGGTGCAACCCTAGAATAAAGTGTAGCAAGGGTTCCCTTATAGGCTTGCTGAACTGAATAAGGTACCGGAGTCTGCATGCAGTGTCCTTTGGTGTAAAGAGAAGTGTTCACTCACCAGTCCCAGCAACCTTCTGTTTTGGAGAGTGGCGTGAAGGCTCCGCAGCAAGCCTCTGCAAAGTTTGGTTCAAAGGACCCCGCTTCTCACCACGCTACCGTCCAGCTGGATCTGAAATGGATGTGATGAGGGTGGCGTCCAGGCTGCCACAGAATGATCAGATGTTGCTGGCAGCAGATGCACCGGCACCCTCACCCACTCACCCACCCACTCACACAGCACAATCTACAGTCTGAGTCACTGCTTGCAGATTCAGGCCGTGGTCCCAAGAGAGAGATTCCGTGTCCGCACAGGCTTTACATTACCTCTCCTATCATTCCGTTCTCCTTCTCCAGCCAGCTGGCACTTGTAGTCCAAAGCAGTCAGATCTCAGTGTAAACCTGGCTTTTCGGACTACACATCGCATAACATAGGATCCAGGCTGAACATTAGAGTGAACAACTGCACTGTAGCAAAAGCTGCAGAGTGTTCCCTGAATCCAGGCTGAGCACTAGAGTGAACAACTGCATTGTAGTAAGTGCTGCAGAGCGTCCCCCGATAGCGCAGGTAATCTAAGCCAGATTCTGGCTACATATGAATTCCTGGCTCAAAAAAATCCTCCAATTCTTCTCGGCCTCCTCCAAATCTAAAAATTCCTTTTTTTTGCTGATATGATCTGGCTTCCAGTTAGAGGCTACATTCATTCTCCTTGGTGTCACTGTTTGTAGGAAAGTAGTCACCCTCTCCTACTTGCTCTTGATATGGACTATGTACTATGGGATTTGCAGTGTTCATCAAGCAGTGCATATGACCAGAACTAACACACATTGCTGGTTACAAACAGAAGTGAGAGGGAAAAAGGAGATGTTTGGAAGCTCCCACAAGGTGTTACAAGGAGGCAGAAAAACACAGTAAAGTCGGCCATAGAAAAGCACGGATTGCATGAAAGAAAATTGCTCGATTCCCCAACCAACTAAGTCAGTGTTGCAGGCGTTTTGCTTCAGGTGACAAAACGCTCAGATGTGAACAGGTGCCATTGAAATGAATGGGATTTTGCTTGTTGGGCATTTTTCAGGTGTTTTACGAGCTGAAAATGCTCAGGTGTAAATGCAGCTTAACTGACCAGATCACTAGGTGAAAATAAAAGAAAAAGACTAAAAAAAAGAAAACTAATACAGCCACCACATCTAAAAATTGGTAAGCTGCAGTATAATAAATGTTTGTTTTTGGGTTTAATACTGCTTTAAAGTGCATGTAAACCCAATCATTTTTTCATAATGTAGAGTATAAGATTTCCTATCATTTGAGCCCAGTCTTGCCACAAAGAGTTAATCCAGCTCTGAGCAATCCTCTTTTATTGTTCAGTGAGATAAATCTTGACAAACAGAGAAAAACTGTCAAATTCTCCCCCTTGCTGTGAGTGACAGGTGATTTACATATCTCGCGCACTAGCCTAAGACATGCATTATTTTTTAATTCCCACCCCCACTCCTTTCTTCAGCAGCACTGCAAGGATTGGCTGTTCCACACCTCAGCATGATTTGGCATGCTAAAGTCATGTGGTTACTTTCCTGTCTTTTCACTGGATGGTAGCGTTCATAGCAGAAGTTTAGTGTAAGAAATACACAGGAGAAAATGCATAACAGACAGACGGGAGACATTTGACAGGTAAAGATACATGCAGGAGGCATGTATATCCTTATAGATAACCCCTATGGCAGTAGTTTAGAAAGGATGACATTGGGTTTACATCCACTTTAATGCTTCTTGTTGTTCTTCATAACTGAGATCCTCCAACCCCCTTATTAGCTTTGCTGCCCTTCTCTGGACTTTTTCCAGTTCCAGCACATAATTCCTGAGGACTGGTGACCAGAACTGGATGGCATACTCAAGATGTGGAGAAATCAGAGTTTTGCAAAGTTGTAGAATTATAGTCTTACTTCTTGAGTAAATACCGTTTCAATGCGTGCTAATATTCTGCTAGCTTTGCTTGCTGCAGCCTGGCATTGCATGCTATTGCTGAGCCTGTGATCTACTAGGACCCCCAGATCCTTTTCCATCCTTGATTCTCCCACAGGTTCACCACCTTGCAAGTAACCTGCATTCAAATTTTTAGCCCTCAAGTGCATTACTTTACATTTTTCAATATTATACCTCATATGCCATGTAGTAACCCACCCTTTTAATTTTATTGAAGTCTTCCGGTTAGGTTTTTATATCCTTTTGGGAAGTTATTACCCTGTTTAGCTTTGTATCGTCTGAAAACACTGAGGTTGAACTTCTAATGGGGCGTACACACGGTCGGACTTTTCAGCTACAAAAGTCCGACAGCCTGTCCGACAGACTTTCGACGGACTTTCGACGGACTTGCGGCGGACTTTCTAACGAACAGACTTGCCTACACACGATCACACAAAAGTCCGTCGAATTCTTACGTGATGACGTACACCGGACTAAAATAAGGAAGTTGATAGCCAGTAGCCAATAGCTGCCCTAGCGTGGGTTTTTGTCCGTCAGACTAGCATACAGACGAGCGGATTTTTCGACCGGACTCGAGTCCGTCGGAAAGATTTGAAGCATGTTTCAAATCTAAAGTCCGTCGGATTTGAGGCTGAAAAAGTCCGTTGAAAGTCCGGAGAAGCCCACACACGATCGGATTACCAGCCAGCTTTAGTCCGTCAGCGTCCGTTGGACTTTTGTAGACGAAAAGTCCGACCGTGTGTACGCGGCATTATACCAACCTCTATATCATTTATGAACAAATTAAACAGAATTGGTCCCAGGAAAGACCCCTGGGGTACTCCACTAACAACTCCTGACCATTCGGCAGATAAGCTATTTACAGTATCACTACCCTCTGGAAGCGGTCCTGTAGCCGGTTTTCTATCCAGGTACGTACAGTGCCTTGAAAAAGTATTCATACCCCTTGAAATTTTCCACATTTTGTCATGTTACAACCAAAAATGAAAAATTTACTTTATTTGAATTTTATGTGATAGACCAACACAAAGTGGCACATAATTGTGAAGTGGAAGGAAAATGATAAATAGTTTTCAAAATTTTAAACAAATAAATACCGTATTTATCGGCATATAACACGAACAGGCGTATAACACGCACATTCATTTTAAGAGGGAAGTTTCAGAAAAAAAACTTAAATTTTAAATAAGGAACTTTGAAGCAAAATAAGGGTCAGTGCCCATCTGCAGCCTCACCATTGCCATCAATGCAGCCTGATCAATGCCCACCTGCAGTCTCATAAGTGCCATCAATGCAGCCTTATTAGTCCACATCAATGCAGCCTCACCATTGCCATCAATGCAGCAGCCTCACCATCGCCATTAATGCAGCAGCCTCGCCATTGCCATCAATGCAGCAGCCTCGCCATTGCCATCAATGCAGCAGCCTCGCCATTGCCATCTATTGACTTCCTATTACAGAGGCCGCCAAGTAAACAGGAGATTCTCACTGTATGTAATCTGACGGCACTCGTCCCCCCCCCCCCCCCCGCCCATTGCCTCCGAGGCAGCCAAAATTGAAGTATTGGCGTATAACGCGCGCACGCTATTTGCACTCGATTTTCATGGTGAAAAAGTGAGTGTTATACGCCAATAAATACAGTATCTTAAAAGTGTGGCTTGCATTTGTAGTCAGCCCCCTTTATTCTGATACCCCTAACTAAAATCTAGTGGAACCAATTGCCTAGAGAAGTCACCCAATTAGTAAATAGAGACCACCTGTGTGTAATTTAATCTCAGTATAAATACAGCTGTTCTGTGAAGCCCTCAGAGGTTTCTTAGAAAACCAACAGCATCATAAAGGCCAAAGACCAGACAGGTCAGGGATAACGTTGTGGAGACGTTTAAAGCAGGTTTAGGTTACAAAATAAATATCCCAAGCTTTGAACATCTCACAGAACACTGTTCAAGCCAGCATCCGAAAATGTAAAGAGCATGGCACAACTGCAAACCTACCAAGACATGGCCATTCACCTAAACTGATAGGCCGGGCAAGTGGACCATTAATCAGAGAAGCAGCCAAGAGGACCATGCTAACTCTGGAGGAGCTGCAGAGATCCACAGGACAACTATTAGCAGTGCACTCCACAAATCTGGCCTTTATGGAAGAGTGGCAAGAAGAAAGCCATTGTTGAAAAAAAGCAGTCCTGTTTGCAGTTTGCGAGAAACCAAAATTGAACTTTTTGGCCTAAAAACAAAACGCTATGTGTGGCGGAAAACTAACAAATCACCTGAACTAGCAAAACTATCAAATCACCCTGAACACACCATCCCCACTATAAAACATGGGGGTGGCAGCATCATGTTGTGGTTGCACTTTTCTTCAGCAGGGACAGGGAAACTGGTCAGAGTTGATGGGAAGATGGATGGAGCCAAATACAGGGCAATTTTAGAAGAAAACCTGTTAGTCTGCAAAAGACTTGAGACTGGGGCAGAGCATCACCTTCCAGCAGGACAACGACCCTAAACATTCAGCCAGAGCTACAATGGAATGGTTTAGATCAAAGCATATGAATGTGTTATAATGGCCCAGTCAAAGTCCAGACCTAAATCCAATTAAGAATCTTTGGCAAGACCTGAAAATTGCTGTTCACAGACACGCTCTATCCAATCTGACAGAGCTTGAGCTATTTTGAAAAGAAGAATGGGCAAAAATTTCACTCTCTAGATGTGCAAAGCTGGTAGAGACATATTCAAAAAGATTTGTGGCTGTAATTGCAGTGAAAAGTGGTTCTACACAGTATTGACTCAGGGGGGCTGAATACAAATGCACGCCACACTTTTCAGATATTTATTTGTAAAAAAGAATTGAAAACCATTTATCATTTTCCTTCTACTTCACAATTATGTGCCACTTTGTTGGTCTGTCACATAAAATCTCCATTTACATTTTTGGTTATAACATGACAAAATGTGGAAAATGTGGAAGGGGTATGAATACATTTTCAATGCACTGTACACTATCATCAATGCCAACAGACCTCAAATTTGTAAATTAAGAGTTTATGGGTAACTGTGCTTTGGCGAAAACCAGACACAACAGGTCTACAGGCCTTCCTTTATCTAGATGACAGCTCACCTCCTCGTAGAATGTTAACAGCTTGGTCTGGTAAGAATTATCTTCGATAAATCCATGCTAGTTACTACTAACGATACGGTTTTCATAAGCAAATTCTAGGATTTGGTCCCTTATCTTCCCCTCCAATAATTTACAAACTATTGATTTTAGGCCGACTGGTCTGCAGTTCCCAGATATATATCTAGGCACTTTTTGGAATACTGGTACTGCACTAGCTTTTCACAAATCAGCTGGTCCCATTCCAGTCACTAAGCTATCCTTTAAAATTAGGAATAACGACCTGGCTATAAAACATAGCTAAGTTTTTTGAGGACTCTCAGATGTAAGCCTTCTGGTCCTGGTAATTTATTCACATCAAGTCTTTTTTGACAATGGCTTTGGTTAGCCACAAGTACATTCTGTGCTGTGTTACTAACAATACTGTCTTGTTTAGGACACCCTCCTCTTCCTTTGTATAAAGTATAGAGAAGAATGTATTTAAAATAGTCACCTTCTCCATGTCATTTGTAGCCAACTTCCCCTAATTATCCTTTATGGGGCCAATATGCTCTAAACTCGCCTTTTTCTATTAATACATTTAAAACATTTGGGAGGATATTTTTTTACTCTCCTCACAATGTGTCGCTTGTGGTCTATTTTAGCTACCCTGATCGTGCTCCTACATGCATGACAAAATTCTCACTATTTTTTTTCATTGAATTGAATTTGAATTGATTTCTGTGTACTATATGTGTAGTTTAACCAGAGATTAAGTTCTTGAATTGCTACCATAAGCAGTAGATATTTTAATCACTCCTGACATAAATCACTAAAATCAATAATGTCAGGGGGGCAAGGCTCTTATATATAAGGCAAACAGGTCATTTCAAAGTTAATTATATATTAGGTCTGAGTGTGAAAGGGAAAATGAACTGCCATCGAACCCAGACAACCTACTCTGTCCTAGACATTAGTTGGCCGATTGTCATGATCATTCTGCATTGATCTGGAATATGAATACAGCCCAGAGGTTTTAATTTCACTACCTGCATACTTGTTCTAAGACAACAGCATATGAAGAAAACATTTCTGTTGCTTGCTACATTTTCCTGGCCGATTGTTTTGTCTTCCTACAAATAACTATGACACCGGTGGTATCTGCTGAGCACAGAGAGATGCATGTTTATATATTTCTATGTACAAAAGCATAACACCATCTATAGCGTATGGCAAGCTTCTAAATGAAAATGCCACTTTCGCTAACAAACTTGACATAACATTTCTACACAAGCAGCTGTGCAAATTAATGTTAATAAAAATGACTTTTCCCATTTTAAACTGCGGCTTCTATGATTTTTTGTTTTTTTCAAAGACTTTCCAAAAATGTAAATGCTGTTGCTTTGCAACACTGGCAACATCTGCGGTGTTCTGTACACTGAGGGCCAGTTCACACCACATGCAGTCCAGTGTGTTTTTTTTCTGCATCAAAAACGTATGGAAAGTAGGTATATGAATTCCAATGGCATAGTTCACATTAGTGTGGTCAGTTTCAGGGCGTTCCAGTTCCAGAAAATAGAAGGTAGAACATTCTGCATTTTTCCTGCACTGGAACGCGTTAAAATGCATCAAAAACGCACCGGAATGCACTGGAACACATCAAAAATGCACCAGACCCCAGTACAGTGGAGGAAAAAAAAGCACCTAGAGTGCATCCTGGAACACATTAAAAAAACACACCAAAAACACACCAGAATGCATCAAAACTGCGCATGCAGGAACAAATCAGGAACAGATCTGGAGTGCGTTTTTGTGGTGTGAACCAGCCCTGATTGTATATACAACACCCCACGACATTCCTTGTGTAATGCAGCAATTCAATCACACAATCTCAGTTCTTGCTGCACAGGTCTTAAAATAGAGAAGTACGCCAAACCTCTTTTATATTTACTATTATTCTTCTGTGACCCAGAGTCAGCTGAGGCAGTAGACCGCTATCAACTGACAGGACAAAAATGTGCCATGTCCAGGACAAACGTGTTGGGATAATGTTGGGATCCACCCAGCCGATGCTGGAAGTGAAGAGACTGACACTCACTGCTCTCCACTGCAAGCAGACTGATAGCTGACTGATCTGTGGTCATAGAGCCATTTTGGGACAGCTTCAGTGTCATCTGGATGCATGGTCGTTTACATATACATATATATATATATATATATATATATATATATATATATATATATATATATATATATATATATATAATTTTTTTTTTTTTTTTTACTAAACACCAACATCCTTTAAGATAAAAATTGTAGGTATCCCCAGTAATGTACATGAAGCATTTCATCTTTGGTGAGGTACATTATAAGGGTGCTGTATTTGCTAAATTCTTTGTAATTATAATATCTTGCCTGGACAGCATTGTTTTTTCTAGTGGTTAACCAAAATGAAAATTCTGGACTGATCTTGAAAATTCAGGATGCACTTAGTCGAAAACCAAAAATTGACAGTTTTTTAAAAATATATTAAAGTATTATATTCAACTTTTTAATTAATAGTTTTTGAAGCGCTTTTGTGTTAAAAAAAAAAAAAAGAAAAAGCGCAAGCTCAAGAAAAATGCATCCCTTTAAATTCAATGTATGTTGGGCGTGGCCTGACGCAGCAAGTGAGCGGACGTCTTTCTTAGCAGCTCCAAGATCCCTCTGCACAATCCTGTGTAATCCTGCTCACCTGCCACACAAAATCGGCTGAAATCGCTCCTGTATGCTTGGGGAAGACTCTGTGACATTCTTGGTGGATGGGAAAGCGAAGGAAACAGCCCCCGGCCAGGATGAGTATCACCACACGCCCTGGTCAAGATGGCCGCCGCTCCACCATCCCACACTCGTCCCTGGCATCCACCCTGGATCTTTTGGATGAGGAGCCTGATCCTTCACTACCACCTTCCCCCGGGCCCTCGGCTACCCCGGTGCTATCGGTCATACCTCTCCACAACGATGATGGCCTTGAGGACGGTCCAGAACCCACCCTGCTGGATGTCCTTAAACTAACCAAGGTAAACCACTCAGATATTATGGGGAAAGTGGAGGAACTTAAACTGGACATAACAATTATGCGCCAGGACATGCATAACATGAGGGGCCGGGTCTCTGAGACTGAACACCGTATTAGCGATCTGGAAGATGCTGTCGGCCCAGTCCAAGCCACTCAAAAACGCATGGCACTAAAATCATCTCCCTGGAGGACAAGGTTGATGATTTGGAGAACCGCCTGCGTAGAAATAACTTGCGTCTGGTGGGCCTTCCCGAGCGGTTTGAGGGTTCTGACCTGGTCTCCTTCCTGGAAAGCTGGTTTACCCAGGCATTTGGTAAAGACTGCCTATCCCCCTGCTTCGTCCTGGCAGGCCGCTTCCTGCAGGCAACCCTCCTCGCACTATGGTAATCCGTCTCCTCAATTATCATGACTGGGATTCTATTCTGCTTGCTGCCCGCATAAAAGGGAGCCTAAAGATCAACAATGCATCTGTGTCTCTGTTTCCTGATTATTCCCCGGCGGTCCGTGCCTCAAGAGCCAAATATCAACACATCAAGCTGAAATTGCGGGAGAAGAACATCCAATACTCTATGTTGTTTCCCGCCACGCTGAGAGTTGTGCACCAAGGTCAGGTGCAATTTTTCCAAACCCCAGCAAATGCTCTTTCCTGGTTTGAGTCTCTGCATCAGCCGGGTCGAATGCCCGACCGGGCCCTGGACACCTGAGCCGGTTACTCTCCTGGAAATATGTTTACTTTTCCTTTTTTCTTTCTCCAGGGCCAGTTGGCCTGTACCTGTGGCAGGTGATTCAAGCTCCCTGTTTTCACATGAGGACAAGATCTCAATTTGGGATCTATGCTGCTAACTGTGTGAACATATAGTTGATATCTGATTTTCTTTAAGTTTCGTTCGCTGATTTGCCTGTATTGGCCATGTTTCTAGTATGTACTAGCAGTTCAGGATCTAAGCCTGCTCCTGGTTTTTGGGGTAATGCAGGGGTTAACTATGTGCTACTGCCAGCTCTCACTGTGTCCTTGCTAGTGATGAGAACGTTGTATGAATGGTCGACTGTGGTGTGTAAGTGTGTGTTTGCTTTCTGTCCAGCCTTGTCCTCCCTCTGGGATTGCAGCCGTGACAACACCTTAGATCTGTTGATTTTCAATAACTTAATATGTCTTTGATTAAATGTATCTCCTGGAATGTCCGGGGTCCAAATTCAAAATTTAAAAGGACTTCCCTTTTTGAATTCCTCAAGACTCATAAGCCTCATTTACTGTGCCCACAGGAGACAAACCTTATGGCGTCAAAAGTGCTTCCCCTAAAAAAACACTGGGTGATGCACGGATCTCATTCCACATTTTCTAATTATGCCAGGGGGGTGTCCATCCTCATAAGGAAGGGCCTCCCCTTCTCATGTGACAGACTGATTTTGGACCCTAATGGGCAGTACATTTTTCTTCAATGTAAAATACACGCCACCCCGTTACTTTTGGTGGTAGTGTATGCTCCCCCCACTGTCACGGCTGTACTCTTTACAGAACTGTGTACAAAACTCTCTGACCTGCCTACATTAGCCACCCTTATTGTGGGGGATTTTAACTCTGTACTTGAACCTAACTTGGATAGACTGAAACCCATCCAGCATGAATCTAGGCTGTTTTGTCAGTGGTGTGATTCCTTTGGCTATGTAGACCTTTGGCGACAACAAAACCCTTTGGCCAGGGAGTATTCTTGTCAGTCCAGGTCTTACCGTACTCTATCCAGGCTGGATTACGCACTTGGGACTTCTGACCTGGCCTCATATAGCCAGACAGTATACTATATATCTCAAACGATTAATGACCACTCCGCCCTGTGTGTTGAATTAATACTAGGCCACAGACCTTCATTTCGGCTGTAGAGGCTCAGTCCCCTCTGGATATCCACTCCCGAATTTGAAGAGCCGGTCTGGCATGACATGTCCATATATTGGGGGGACAATGCCGGATTGGCTTCCTTTGGCCCCACGTGGGATGCCTTTAAGGCGTCTGTACGGGGATCATACATCTCTCACATTGCTAAACATAGGAGGTCCTCCCGGGCTGCTCTTCTGGCCTTGGAGTCCTCTCTGGAGGCTGCTAGGGCCCAATACTCTGCGCTTCCCACCCCGGACTCCCATGGAGTTCTGGTGGGGGCGCACAGGGCCCTGGACCTCCATAGGGTGGAGCCAACGCGGACTCAGCAGTTATACCTGTCTGCCAGGTTACACGAATATAGTGGAAAAAATAGTAAAATGTTAGCTTTTCTTTCTCGCACTGAATATATAGACAGGACTATACCACAGATTCAATTGCCGGATGGCACTATTACCTCAGATCCATTGACCATAAATCTGACATTTAAGTCCTTTTACGAAAGCCTGTATACAGCCCCTCCCCCTCCGGACGAGCTGGAAACACTGGGGTTTCTTGATTCCCTTCAATTTCCTGTATTGGAAGACTCCCACATCTCCATATTAGACACTCCCCTGACAATCGAAGAGATTACTGACGCTATCTGCTCTCTACCCTCCAATAAAACCCCCGGGTTGGACGGTTTGCCCGCTGAATGGTACAAAACCTATACTGATGAATTGGCACAGAAATTACTGTCCCTTTTCAATCGGGCAATGGCGGAGGGCGAACTTCCCCCCTCCATGAATGAAGCCCTCATTGTAGTGTTACCCAAGCCTGACAAAGACAAACTATTGTGTGGGTCATACCGTCCGATCTCGTTACTAAACAACGATGTTAAAGTACTAGCGAAGGTTTTAGCTTTAAGATTACAAAAGGTCATTCTCCACCTTGTCCACAGGGACCAGAAAGGGTTCATGCCTGGGAAGAGTACATATGACAACATTTGTCGCCTTTATTTACATGTTCACAAGGCTGCCACTGACAGGAGGAGCAGACTGGTGCTATCACTTAATGTGATGAAAGCATTTGATACAGTTAGCTGGTCCTTTCTTTGGGAAACTATGCATCGTATGGGTTTCAGCATTCAATTTATTAAATGGGTCAGGCTGCTTTATGCTAACCCCAGGGCAAGGATAAGTACCAATAAAGATGTGTCGGATATGTTTACATTGCAGAGGGGAACCAGGCAGGGCTGCCCACTTTCGCCACTTCTATTTGCATTTGCCATTGGGCCACTTGCTCTGGCAGTGTGTCAGACGGTGACGGTGGGGGGCATCTGCTATGGCGGGCTGTCTGAGAGGATCTCTCTATATGCGGATGACGCTTTGATCTATTTGGACGGCTCAGAGCAGGCCTTTATCTCCTTGATGGAGGTTGTGCAGGAGTTTGGGAGGGCCTCGGGACTGAGAGTTGGCTGGAAAATGTCTGTCGCATTCCCTATAGGCCCCGAAAGGGACTATACTTACATAGCCAGGTCTAAGTTGACTATACATCATACATTTAAATATCTAGGAATATATATTAATAATAACCTATCAAGTTTCCAGACCCTCAATATCACCCCGATCATAACACAAATGGAGACCAGGCTACACTCCTGGGCCTCATTACCACTAAATTTAATTGCACGCGTAAATATTTTTAAAACTATATACTTACCCAAATTTCTCTACGTTTTTCGGGCTTCCCCAGTCTTTTTGTTTAAGAAACTTTTTACTAAAATTAATTCACTTATCTCCTCCTTTCTTTGGCAGGGTTCGAGCCCAAGAATTGCTAGGGCCTCGCTCCAGGCTGCAAAGCTGGATGGTGGGTTAGCCTGCCCTAATTTACGACACTATTTTATTGCAATTACAGCTTGCCTATGTCTATGACTGGTTTCTTGAGGCCTCCTCTTCCTGCTCTACCGCTCTATTGAATGCTATGAATGGCCACAGGACCTCACTAGTTGATACATTACATAGGGTCCATGCCTAAACGCTGCTCTCTGGGCTCACCGACTGAGGTGAGTTGGCTAGCCTGGCACTAGGGTAACAAAATAATCCCCCAAGGCTCCTTTATGGCATAATCCTAATTTCCTTGAGCTCCTGGGTCATCCAGATTCTCAGTGGTGGACAGGACATGGTATTACCCATGTCTCTCAGATTTATTTAAATGATGTATTTGTCTCATTCGAAGATCTGAAGACAAGATGTGGTGTAACAAACAAATTTTATTTTAGGTACCTTTTATTAGGTCATGCCATCAGGGCACAATTCTCTGATCTGTCTCTGGAGCTCACTGAATCACCTCTCGAGGTGTTGATGTCATATCCAGACATCCAAAAACTGGTTACATTTATATATTCTCGCCTGCAAGTTGCGGGGGTTAAACCCTTTCAGATTGCTCAGTGGAAATGGGTAAAGGAAATGCCTGGGTTGTCAGAGGGGTGGGAGGAGGCCTCAGAGGCATGCTTCCTTGACCTTATTGGATCAAATGACCAATATGTACAATTTAAATTCATACATCAGTTGCATTATACTCCTGCCAGGCTGTCCCATATGGGATATGATTCCGCAGCTTGTTGCATTGGGTGTGGCTTCTCTGAAGCTGGATACATGCATATGTTCTGGTCCTGCCCTGTCCACCTTCTGGAGGGACTTATTTTCTTTCTTTGAAAACACACTTCAAATACAGGTGCCCTGCACCCCAGAGGTTGGACTATTGGGTTTATTGAATGAATTTATATACAGGACTCATACTTGAATTCTTGTCCGTATAATACTGTTTTATGCTGGAAAGTTAATTTTGATGCAATGGAAGAATGCAACTGCTCCAGATGTGCAAATATTGTACCGTATGATAAATAAAGTTATACCAATTTTTAAACTGGTCTACAAGGGTAGGGCCTGCCCTATAAAGTTTACTAAGATCTGGCAGCCCTGGCTTGACATAGCAGATTCCTTTTGGAAGAATACTCCACTCTCACAACAATAACCGACTCTGGCCTCCCCTGGACAAATTTCAGTGAATCTGGGTAGCCGTGGCCTCAGGGTCGGCGGGCCTTATATGTAATAAAACCAGGGGGGCGGGGGAGGTGAGGCTGGACTATGTTTGTCTCTTTGTGCGAATGTGTGTTGAGGCGTGTGTGTGCGGTGTGCATGTTGTGTGAACAGAAGTATTTCTACTGCATATAGCACTTGGTTATATGACAGTTGGACCCCATGTGGTCCACACTTATTGACCTTTCATACCTAGGGGTAAAGTTCATTCCTCCGTTGAGGATTCTGAAAGTATGATATACAACTGTAGTAATTGGCCCCTGTTGGGCTAAAATACTTTCTTTTCTATTTTGTAAAAAGGATTTGTTTATGGATACATCCGTAATATATGAACCTGTAAACTATTTTCTATCAAAACAAATAAAAACTATTTAAAAAAAAAAAATTCAATGTATGTCTTCACACTTGTGCTTCCATTGCCACATTTTTGGTGCATATTTGGTCAGTAACAAAAACACACCTCCCCAATGAAATGCATTGAAATCACTGCAAAAATCTCACGTTTTTCGGTACCTTTTTTTCTATCGGCATACACCAAGAACCCTATTTTCGCCCGATAATTTTCGGAGGCCAATATATCGGTGCATGCCTATTTTTTTTTCTTCAGTAAAAGTGTATTTTTACCTCTTTGCACTACTGGCAAGTTTGTTTTAAATGGTAACTAAATCCACAAAGAAAAATGAAATATATTGTAGCTTAAAGTGTTTGTAAACCCTCGTGTTTTTTCACCTTAATGCATCCTATGCATTAAGGTGAAAAAACACCTGGCAGTGACCGGCCCCCCAGCACCCCTGTTTTACTTACTGAGCCCTGGAATTTCACTCACCGGAGACAAGCTCTTCCTCGGCCCGGGGTTCTCGGCATTTGATTGGATAGATTGATAGCAGCGCAGCCATTGGCTCCCGCTGCTGTCAATCAAATCCAATAACGTGGTTGCCGGGGGGCGGAGCAGAGTCCGGCATTTGTGTCTATGGACGCAAATGCTGGACTCGGGAGCTCGCCCGCAAGGTAACCCTCTCGGGAGAGCTCTTCTGATGCGGGGAGAAGCCGTGAGAGCCACCAAGGGACCCCAGAAGAGGATGTTTGGGGCCACTCTGTGCAAAACGAGCTGCACAATGGAGGTAAGTATGACATGTTTGTTATTTAAAAAAAAAAAAAAAAAAACGAACCTTTGCAAATCACTTTAACAATCCTTAGACGTGGTGGCTGCATTCATTTTCCTTTTTTCATGCTACGGACATTTTCAACAAACACAGAAAATATCTGTTAATTTTGTTAGAAATGCAGTGTCCTAGTCACTTCCTGTGAGCTAAGAAGAAGTAACAAACATCCTTAACTTTATTGTGTAAATTACTAGTCCCATCAATCAAATAAAGATTAACAAAGGCAGATATGTTCAAATTCCAGCCTGGGTGACAACCATGGTTCCTTCAGTAAATACAGTGGAGGAGTGAGCGTGGCCAACCAGAAAGAGAGAAAAAAAAGTGTGTTATTTACAGGATCAGCAGTTGAAAAAAACAAACTAAAAATAAAAACTACAAAAATGAAAGTAATACAACCACCACATCTAAGGACTGGTATGCTGCAATATTATATTTTTGCATTTCGTGCATGAAGTGCTTTCACTGCACTTGACTTTAACTAGGCTTAAATGAGAGGCTTTTAGGAGAAAGGTACAGTCCTTGATGGGAAGACATCTTTGTCAGGATCAAATTCCTTCCAAATGTCTTTTTTAGGGTGCATAGACTTATCTGAGCAGTGGTGATTTTCCATGCTAAAATTTTCAATGAAACCATTTTTTACTAAAGTCAACAGTCATACTAACGTATAACTAAATGCAAAACTTTTTTAGTTTTGGATAGAGTGGAAATGGATTAGAACGCTTGCCAGTTTTTACTGCTGTCTGTGCTCCCATTAGTGAGACTCACCCTCTCTAATTGTCCTGTTTACCATTATCATAGAAAGTAAAAGAAAATCCCAAATTTTGGGTTGTCCCCAGAAAAGTAATAGAGGCGAAATCTTCCAAAAGGGACACTAGTTCTGGTGACTTGGGGGGTTTCCCAAGGAATTCCCTTAATTTGCCAAGATATCCTCTCACTTCTTGTTCGGCTAGACAGTGATTGCAACCATCCCTTGCAAATAAATTGAAGAAATGGTCGCACTCTGAATTTCCCAAAAACTTGCTTGATGTACCTTTATTGTCACAAGTGTATCAGATAAACACAGGACAGGCAGTTGACGCGTTTCACAAGCGATAGCGTTTTACAATAATGCTTGTGAAAACGCGTCAACTGCCTGTCCTGTGTTTGTCTGATACACTTGTGACAATAAAGGTACATCAAGCAAGTTTTTTGGAAATTCAGAGTGCGACCATTTCTTCACATTGGACGGTGGTGAGCCGGGGTCTGCACCTGTTATCCATTTGCGCCTGAAGATTTGCCTGGAGCAGTGTGTGCTCTTCTTTGGTTTCTGCTGCAACCGTCCCTTACTTTATACAAAATGGAAAAAAAAATGTTTTGCCTATAGTTCTACTTTAAAACCTTAGTACATCTGTGTATATTCAGCATCCTACCATTTTGCACATTTTGTCCCTGCCGTGAAGAGTTCTTAAAATTAACCTGTCACTAAAATTTAAAATTACAAACTAGCAGACAGTAAAAGAAGGTGTCAAAACAGAGCACTGCTATATAAGATTTCCCTACTGCTCATGTAGGGCCTTTACCCTAAACCCCAGATGAACACAATACACAAATTGAGCATAGTGCCCTCTGTTACCTGTCTGTGCCAATTTGTAATTTATGTTAAGGAGACAGATTTATATTATAGCTCCGCTACAGATCATTAGCATGAATTGAGGTCAAAACTGAAAAGTAAACAAGGAAAGAGATCTTACCTGCATCTTGTACATAGAGCTCTTTTGGATATACTGCTTTCTACAGGAAGGGAAGACAGTCCCTGAATGGCTGATTCTTCATCTGATAAGTACCCATTTGCTTCATCTGTATTACACGAATCCCTGAATACTTCTTCTAAGTCTAAATTACAAAGAGCATTGCTTGGTTCTCCAGATGACTGCTCCTGGCAAACTAAATCCTGAGTCACAATTGAGCAAGAGTCACCACTAATATTATCATAAGAGTCACAATGACCAACTGTAATTCGGAGAACTTTATCACACAAAGTGGATTCAATGCTCTGTACTGTGTCTTCTGCCATTTTTATTCCAGGGTACTTTCAACAGTCCAAACTACTTATGCTGAATGCCTGCAAATTAAAAAGTACAGAATTACAAACAAGGTACAGATCAACTGAGATATTTCATATTATATATAATCTACTCCATTTGCTATTTTGTTTTTAAGCCACGTGTCAGCTTTTTTTTAAGATAGAAATGATTTCACCAATCCAAGAAAGGCATAAAGTTTTCCACTTTGTTAAAAGTTTATTAAAGAGGATCTTCAGACTTTAATTAAAAGTCAGCAGCTACAAATACATGTTTACTAAGGGAAGCTGTCTGACTCCTTGTGGCTTCCCACTGTGCATGCACAGGTTGTAGGCGGAGAGAACTTCTGTTTTGATTGCTTAGGCGATCGGAGCAGAAACCTTCTCCCCTTCCCAAAAAAAACCTCAAAAAATGGGATGGGGGGGTGTTAAAGCAGGCTTTTAGAATGAAGTTCTGCAATAAAAAAATGGGATGTATTTGGAGTTGCAAAGTTGAGGAACCTGATGTGTGAACTAGATTTGCAGGTATTTTAATTTGTTTTTTTTTCCAGTGGTATGTAAAGGAAGATCGCAGTTTCAAGAGAGTACTTAGTGGTATGTTAAAGGGTAACTCCACTTTTGTTGAGAAAAAAAACATACCCCTCTGGGTGATCGATGTACAGTGCAAGGACTTTACCAAACATTGTTACAGATTCCTACCTTTTGTAATTCTGAAGAAATCCCTGTGTGTTTGCTGTATCCATGTGGTAAGGTAATCTAATGGGAGAGTCTTCTTAAGTATCAACCAGCTGCTTCACCTACAGGGCACTAATGGGGAAAATTGCAGGGTCTGCATCCTTTTAGAAGCGATTTCCTATTGGGGGTATCTCACCAAAACTGACATTTTTGTTGCAGGGGATGCCTGATATCTGACTTGTAACTTGGTGCAGACTTTTGGGAAAATCAGTGAGCCAATCACACAGACAGGAAAGTGGAGTTACCCTTTAATAGATAAAGCCTCAGTTTTCGTAAGATTCAGTTTGTAGCCCGGCAAACAGGAGAACACGTCTAAGTTTGGTAAACTGACTAAATGTTTTCTTAATGTTAATAAAAATTCAGTGAAGAGATAAATTATCAGTCGTTGATTTTAACCCTGGTGATGCCCAAGGAGATCTAAATTTTGGAAGTCAGGGGCTCAATGCAGAGTACAAATAAAAGTGGCAACAAGGGAAAACCCTGTCTTGTACCATTCCAGATCAGGAACAGAAAAGATGTGGCATAATAAAGTTTAGGGTTGAAAATGTGTTTGTCAATTTCACAAATATCACAAAGAACAACATAAAAGTTACAACTTAGTGACAACCGCTAGTAAACATAGGTAATGAGTCAGCCTGATGGCTATCACCCATAGCTTGACCCCCACTAACAAACAATGCATTATAAGGGTTGATAACTGTTGCCTGTTGCGAGGAGTAGTTCTGGCCAGAGAGTCATGTTGTTCATGATAAAACTATATGGGGGAATAGTTAGAAAAAAGAAAGGGGAAACCAAATCAAATAAAAGGGGGAAGTAACCTAAGTTAGGGTGTAGATAGAGTGAGAGAGGGAAGTAAAGAAGGGGAAAAAAAGGATCATAAAGGAGAGCGAGAGCTGCTGGGGAGACACTTGTAGAGAGAGGTAGATAGTGGACAGAGGGTGGGACACCAATGGATAGACCACCTCAACCCTGCTATGTTATAGACCCAGGGAGTATTGAGAGGAGGGCAATCAATGGGGTAGGCGATAACGTTTCTTCATAAATTTTATTGTAACATTCAAATACCTGAGTCCAGAAGAGGTGGAACATCTCCCATTCCCACCAGACATGTAAATAGGTCCCTGTAGCAGAGTTACAGCGCCAACAGGAGGCTAGGGTTGACGGAAAAATGTTGTGTAACATGGAAGGGTCCCGGTACCATCGGGCCAGAATCTTGTAATTCTTTTAGTGGGAGTAGCAGGACATCGTTGACTTGTGGGTAAAATGAAATGAGGTCTGCCAATCCACGCTGGAGATGTCCTTTCCCAAGTCTGCAGACCACATCCTGGTGTAAAGCGACAAATCATCATGTGTAAGGGTTTGTATGAGACTGTATAGGGATGAAAGATGTCTGGGTGTTTCAGAGAGGGAGCACAGCCTTTCAAATTCAGAATACGAGCGGTGTATTTGGGAAGAAGCATATACCGTATTTATCGGCGTATAACACGCACCGGCGTATAACACGCACCTCAATTTAGGAGGGAATTTTAAGGAAAAAAAACTTTTAGGAGGGAAGTTGAAGGGAAAAAAACTTACATTTAAATGCCCATCATTGCAGCCTTGCCCCAGTCCAGCCTTGTCAGTGCAGCCTTGTCAGTGCAGCCATGTCAGTGCAGCCTTGCCAGTGCAGCCATGTCAGTGCAGCCTTGCCAGTGCAGCCATGCCAGTGCAGCCATGTCAGTGCAGCCTTGCTAGTGCAGCCATGTCAGTGCAGCCATGTCAGTGCAGCCATGTCAGTGCAGCCTTGCTAGTGCAGCCATGTCAGTGCAGCCATGTCAGTGCAGCCATGTCAGTGCAGCCTTCCCCAGTGTCCAGTCCAGCCTTGCCCCAGTCCAGCCTTGCCCCAGTCCAGCCTTGCTGAAGCCTGTGAGCTTCAAAATCGCCGACCGCGATTTGAAAATGGCGCCGCCGGCGCCGAAATACACAGAGCCGGTCCTCGGCTCTTCTCGGCGGCTCTCGTTTACTTTCGGTTCCACTCGGACGGTGAGCGGAGCTATCCGAAACTAGCCGAGTATACTCGGCTAGGTTCGGGCGGCGCTCGAGTGAAACCGAAAGCCGCCGAGAAGAGCCGAGGACCGGCACTGTGTATTTCGGCACCGGCGGCGCCATTTTCAAATCGCGGTCAGCGATTTTTTAATTCTGACAGGTCAGGATCGCAGGGGATCGGCGTATAACACGCACCCGCGATTTTCCCCTGATTTTAAGGGGAAAAAAGTGCGTGTTATTCGCCGATAAATACGGTAAGTGTTTTGTGAACATGGATAAGTGAAGAGTGGTAAGCCAATCACGAGAACCCGCCGGAGTAGTTGGAGTCCCCTGTAGTGGGTGTACAAAAGAATGTGCTTGTGGCCACTCGGAACGTTTGAATGACCCCAGTATCGTTGCTCCCATGCCCTGGGGGAAAGCGGGGTTGTCAAGCAGAGGTCAATGCGGAAGGGTCAGAAGATAGAATGGAGCATAATCCCCTGTTATACCAGAGTCTAAGGGCGGCGAGAGTCAGCAGCGAGGAGGTAGATAAGTGGGAAAGGTCGTTTCTGTATCACCATAGAAGAGCCGGAGGTCTACGGGGGCTAAATCCTGCTCTACCATGTCGGAAGCTTTCAGGAAAGGACGGGGAAACTAATACAGAATGCACGCCATATGGGTGGCTTTATAGTAAATCTAATAGTCAGGGAGACCTGCCCCACCCCATAGCTTCGGAAGGGTGAGTAGTTTGTAGTTCACCCTAGATAACCCGCGGTTCCACATGAACTGGATAGCGAGGGAGCGTAGAGAAACAAAGAAGGACTTGGGTACCATGATGGGGATCATTTAAAAAAGATACAGTAGTTTGGGCAGGGTGTCCATCTTTAGAGTATTAATTCGCCTGAACATGGCAAAGGGGAACCTCCCCATAATAAAGTTTAAATGAAGCTAAAGTGGTTGTATATAAATAGCCAAATGTCACTAAAGGCAACAATTCCCCACTCCCCTTTCTTTAAGTTCTAAAAAATTCCCATAATAACTTTGAAAAAAGTAAAAAATTATAGCATCTTGTTCTCACTATCCAAACACCTTAAGCACAAAATATTAAAACACTTTAAGCAATGTAACATAATAGGAATAATGTCTCCACCAATACATTTTTCCCAAATTTATGTAATGCTAACATGATAACTTAGCATTTTACGTAGTATATTTAAATGAGTCTCTGTCCCACACATAAACACACACACAAATTCTTTAGAGCCAGATTGGTCAGGAGTCAGCAACTTTTTTCAGTTTTGGGAGAAAGTCCCACATATGCCTGATGAAAGATACTGAAATATGTTCCTAAAGCTGATCATACACTATGCCATTTGATTGTACAATCTTCATTTAATTAACCACTAAGTAGTGTGAAGAATTACCTCCTTGTATTCTGGGCATTCGTTCCTGGGCACTAATTGCCCTAAACCTTAGTACTGTTAGGTGCCATGTTCAGGCACAGCAGCTGAAAGCCTCCAAGACAGTTTGACGGCCTGCCAGCAGTGAGGCTGAACAGGACACCTTCTCCAGCAGCTAAACGCCACAGCCTCATGCACCCGCTATAAATGCCCAGTATGCATGGGGCTTTAGCTGTGAATTCTATCTTTCATTTGTCAAATGCATCGCCTGCAGTTCTGGTATCTGACAGATGAATGAAGGAGGTGAGGTTATTTTCAAGGAGGAGTGGGATTTGCATGGCAAAGTAACAGGGACACCTGACTTTCCACCTCCCCACCAGCACATACTCACCTTGCCTTTGCTCCTAGGTTTAGCTGTTAAGACAGAATTAAAACACCTAGAACATTGGGATACAGAGTAGGATGTTACTCTCGTGGTTAAATAGCCCAGCGCATTCATATGCTCTGTCAAGTCAGTTTGGAGCTAAAGTATTATTAAACCCAGGACCCTGCATTCACGTTATCTGGTCTCCCACAGTACACAGAATACGGAAAAGAATTTATAAAATATAAACTGCTAAATACCTTTTCTCATCAGCAGTATATAGCAGTCTTGTGACTTCAATCAGTGTCTGGTTAAATCTTGAAGGAGGAGTTTTCATTCTGCTCTGACTGTCCTATGAGGCTGCATGACCCCTGTTATGTGCCCTGTCATGTCATGTCATGTCTGGACAGTGGAAATCACAACCACTCACCCCCCCCCCCCCCCAAAAAAAAAAAAACAAACTTTAGCAATACACACCAAACTGAGCATGTGCAGAGTGCCTCCAAAGCTCTGTTCTATCAACAGAATGGGGACAGTAAAAGGGGAGGATCAGATAAGACAGGATCAAACAGCCTTTTTACACATAGGATTAACCCCTTAGGTTCCAGTGAGTATAACAAGCATGCTTTACTGCATATACAGACTACAGACTCATTTTATTGTTGTGGGTTTAGTAACATTTTAAGCAGGACTGTATTCCCTAGGTATGTGCTGCTGGGGAAAAAGGATTATAGCAAACCTGTCGCTTTGCTCTCCTATGCCCACAGTTTTGCGTAGCCTCCCTGGCGGTTTTCCCGAGTGTGGCTCGGGGTTAAAATTCAGGACCATTAGCGGTAACCCCGAGCCACACTCGGGATCGCATTGCAGGATCCTGGGGCGGCGTTACTTACCTTGTCCCCGGGATCCTGCGATGTCACCCGCAGTGTCCGAGGGCTCCGTCCTCCTCCGAAGCCTCTCCGTCCCAGGCTCCATTCCCTGCGAGCGGCGCGACGCACGGGGGCGGAGCCTGGCGGCAAATTTAAAAAAAAGTAAAAATCATAACACATACAGTACTGTAATCTTACAGATTACAGTACTGTATGAAATGATTTCACATCCCTTTGTCCCCAGTGCTTTGGCCCATGCCCTGCATGCAGTTTTACATGATATACACTGTTCTTTCTGCCTGGAAACTGGAGATTGTCCATAGCAACCAAAAAGTGTCCCTTTACGTCAAAAGTGGCTTTAGACCAGCTAGAAAACAGCGATAGTAAATTAGGACACTTGCAGAATTGAGCGATAGTAAATTGTGGGGAAATTTATTTTATTACTATTTTTTTTTATTTTTTTTAATTATTTATTTTTATTTATTATATTATAATTTATGTTTTTGTTTTTCAAACTTTATCATACCTGGGATATCTACTAGACTCTGGTTTGGACAGATTTAAGTGTGTTATTGTTAAGATTTACAGACCTACAATATAAAACGCCAAATTTCCATGCAAAATAATTGTACCGCTTTCAGCACCTAAAATCCGAAATAATCATACCGCCAGGGAGGTTAAAGTTAATATGTTGCCTTTAACAATTAAAAAGTGGTCGGCTAAAAAAGAATGCTTAAAGCCCCCTGGCCTCTGTCTGTTCCTAAATTCCTCACTCTCTTGTCTTGTAGGTCCTGTAGTGGTCTTTGAGCGGTGTCTATAACCACAGCATGCAGAGGACACATGCATCCAACATTCCCAAAAGTCAGTTTCCTCTTCTCCAGAGATTCCAGGAAGGACACTGAAACAGGTGAGTAAAAGCATTCATATTTTCAGGCTGCTTCTTATTTTATTTTTTAAAATAGAGACAAAGCTAACAGGCTTTTATGCTTTCCTGTTGACTTCAGTTTTTTTTATTGACCCACAAAACAAGAATGGATATACTGCTCAAGAA
The DNA here is from genome assembly GCF_042186555.1 of Aquarana catesbeiana. Lineage (NCBI taxonomy): Eukaryota > Metazoa > Chordata > Amphibia > Anura > Ranidae > Aquarana > Aquarana catesbeiana. The sequence goes on from NC_133324.1 coordinate 200,679,363, forward strand.
TCTTAAGTCTTCATTGGTGTGCTTGTTTTGAATCAGAGGCTCATATTCTCTGGTGGCTGTAATGACAGAGAACTTTGCACACATCTGAAGTTAAATGGTACATAATGTAAAGCTGTGACATAAGGATTTTTCTCCATTTCTGATATGATAGTGTTAGGGTATAACTAGGAGCTTCTGTAAGACAGTCTAGAGCAGGGTTTCTTAACCAGGGTTCCTCCAGTGGTTCCTAGAGCAATTAGCAAGTTCTGCTTTTGAGATAACTTCCCAATAACACCATGGATCTTTCTAGCCAACTGTAAGGGGGTAATTCTTCCCAATGATCACTAATGTAAGGAGCATTCTTCACACCGACCATCATACTAATGTATCATGAGTTGTAGCTATTTTATATGTGATAAGTAAAAACCCTTGAAAACAATATACAAAAAAGTGTCGAGTGCAGCAGCAGTTGCAAATCATGTGATTAATGATATATAGTAGTGTCACAGAAATCTAAATTCCCATGAGCAAACAGCGCTTGCTGTTGTCGAGTGAAACCAAAAACGTTTGTTAAATGTGCAAATGCAATACTGTATATAAATTTAAATTACTAATAAAGCATGTGTATACAGTAATTCATAAGTCCATAAACAGTCATAAAAAAGTAGCTCCCTTTGCCAAAGGAAAAATGCGTGCTCTCCGTTGAAATCCCCCACAGTGGTGATTTACAGTGCTCCCAAAACAACTCACAGTAAGGTGAAGATCCGTACTCACCAAATGTAGCTAACCCTCAATGTCATACAACAAGAGAGGTCAAATGAGCTTGTGTGGTCTCATTGACCAGAAGATCCATGAACCAGCTACAAACTTAGTCTTCTTACTGCGATCCTCAATCTAAGGATTAACCTCATGGCAACCAAAAAGAAAAACGGGCTCTACACAGCGTAAAAAAGTATTTGCTCTTTATTTTAAAAGCTTTTTAAAACCAGGTACAGTTTCCAACCAGGATTAGTGTAAAGCTTTCCTGTACAGGCATACGTAGCATCAATTATACCAGGGATATGCTATTAGCGGACCTCCAGCTGCTGCAGAACTACAAGTCCCATGAGGCATAGAAAGACTCTGACAGCGGGGGTGTGGCTTGGACTCCACCGAGATGGCGGTGTGAGTCCTGAGCTCCAGCACATAGCGGGATAGAATATCGGCCCACAGAGACTAGAGGCACTACAAATACCACCCGAACCGGCGGAATGCTTCCCCAACATCCCGGCAACATGCTCAAAAAGCGACAAGCGGAACATCGCCTGAAAAAGCTGACGGACTATTATACACAGCCACCACTGCCTCGTGGGCAAGATGGCGCTGCCTCCTCTCCTTCCCCACAGACAGCTCACAGGTATCCACAGAGCTGCAATGATCAGACATACAGGCAAGCCTTTGATCCTGGGGAAACTTCACAACCCCCCTCAACAGAAGCCCAGCTAAGGCTTGCTTCAGGATGGATGACTCAGGAATGCAGCAGTAAGGTGTGAGGTTAGATCTAATGCAGACTCACAAGAAGACAATAGAGAGCTCCCTGACTCCATAGTCTCATTCCCCAGGCTGAACCAGCCAGTGCTGGATACAACACTCTAATGCCCCGTACACACGATCGGATTTTCCAACGGAAAATGTGTGATAGGACCTTGTTGTCGGAAATTCCGATCGTGTGTAGGCTCCATCACACATTTTCCATCGGATTTTCCAACACACAAAGTTTGAGAGCAGGATATAAAATTTTCCGACAACAAAATCTGTTGTCGGAAATTCCGATCGTGTGTACACAAATCCGACGCACAAAGTGCCACGCATGCTCAGAATAAATAAAGAGATGAAAGCTATTGGCCACTGCCCTGTTTATAGTCCCGACGTACGTGTTTTACGTCACCGCGTTCAGAATGATCGGCTTTTCTGACAACTTTGTGTGACCGTGTGTACGCAAGACAAGTTTGAGCCAACATCCGTCGGAAAAAATCCTAGGATTTTGTTGTCGGAATGTCCGAACAAAGTCCGACCGTGTGTACGCCCTATAAGACATGCTTATCTCGTTAAGAAGCACTATCCACACTGACATGATGGCATGTATGAGAAAATTTAACACAGAACAGCAGTGGGTGACAGTTGACCATATTGAAACCAGAATGGGAGAGTACGCCACAACCATTAATGACCTGGTAGATGCACATGACACAGCAGAAGAACAAACATGGATTAAAGCAAAATTAGCTGGTTTAGAAGACAGATCCAAAAGAAATAATGTCAAAATAAGAGGAATCCCAGAAACAGTGCAACCTTCTGATCTTCGCTCCCACGCTACCGCAATGCTAACTACCCTCATGCCTGATCTCCCTGCCATTGAGCCATCTATAGATAGAATTCACCGTTTACCAAAGCCCTCATTCATCCCAGAAAATGCTCCCAGGGATGTTCTATTCCGCATTCATTTTTATAAAACAAAAGAGCGCTTGATGTTAATCACACGCAAAGGGGAACACTGCAACACTGATTATTCCACATTGCAATTCTATACAGACTTGTCGCAGTTTACTCTGCAACTTTGCAAGAATCTGAATAACATCACTAAAGCGTTAAGAAACCACAGTGTCACTTACAGATTGGGGTACCCGACCAAATTGCTGGTTACTAAAGGTGGAGTGAACCATGTGATCACATCTCCAACCAAAGGATACAGGCTACTCCAAAAAAGGAAGATCATACCAGATGATCATCCCACCTCCTCTGATACAGAGGACTTCAGCAAAATTCCCCCTGAGTGGAAACAGGCTTCTGTTTGTACATAAATCAAGATATATAAACATTTCTGCCATTATGCCTCAAAGTGCCTGTCCTAACATAGGGCCCCGCCTTTTGGAGCTTCTTCCACACCACAAGCTCCCAAAACCTGAGCAGATATGATCTGCACCTGGGTTATGACTACCCTCCTTTAAAGTTTAAGTTTATGCTGTTTTTTTTGTTTACCAGTTTTACTTACAGGAACTATATCTGCCATTCTACTCTGAACTTTTCAACTATGCTCAACCTGCCAGACAAGACAACAGACCTTACATGAGTGTCCACAAACAGAATCATCGAGCAATCAACGCCCACAGCTCGCCTATGTATGGTCCTAACTGTGAGTACACCTACCACCTGACACAAAAAGCACCACCCTACTACAATCATTATGCCAGTTAACCACTTCAATACAGGGCATTTTCACCCCCTTCCTTCCCAGACCAATTTTTACTTTTCAACACTGTCGCACTTTAAACGACAATTGCGTGGTCGTGTGACGTTGTACCCAAACAAAATTGACGTCCTTTTTTCCCCACAAATAGAGCTTTCTTTTGGTGGTATTTGATCACCTCTGCGGTTTTTATTTTTTGCGCTATAAACAAAAGAACAGCGACAATTTAAAAAAAAAACACAATATTTTTTACTTTTTGCTATAATAAATATCCCAATTTTTTTTAAAAAAAAACATTTTTTTCCTCAGTTTCGGCCGATACGTATTCTTCTACATATTTTTGGTAGAAAAAAAAAAAAAAAATCGCAATAAGCGTATATTGATTGGTTTGCGCAAAAGTTATAGCGTCTACAATTTTTTTTCGTGACTGCGACATTATGGCGGACACATCGGACACTTTTGACACATTTTTGGCACCATTCACATTTATACAGCGATCAATGCTATAAAATTGCATGGATTACTGTATAAATATGACAGGCAGGGAAGGGGTTAACTACTAGGGGGAGACCAGGGGTTAAATGTTTCCTAGGGGAGTGATTATAACTGTAGGGGGAGGGGACGCACAAGGGGAGGAGACCAATCGGTGTTCCTCTGTACTGGGAACACAGATCGGTTTCCTCTCAACTGACAGCCGGGAAGCCCAGGCCGTCATATGACGTCCACCTAGGATGGGAGATCCCATCTGTGGACGTCATTTTACTATACGCCAGTAATGAAGTGGTTAAAATACACACATGGACTGAATCACCCAGCTAAGAGGGCATCCCTCTGGAGAGAGGCAGATTCCTCACAGTGTGATGTGCTATGTGTTCAAGAGACACACTTTCACCATAATGCACCACCTAAGTGTACTCACAAATCTCAACACTATTTCTACTCCAACATGACAGCCAAAAAGAGAGGAGTGTTGATTGCATTTAAGGACACAATTTCCTTCCACCTAATTTCCTAAACAACTGACCCATTAGGCAGGTGGCTTATCATCATAAACAATGGCCCCTACACTCTGATGAACATTTATGTTCCCAATAAACGCCAAATTAAATTTCTAAATGGACTCATGCGAAAAGTAAAGAAGATACAACAAGGATCTCTCATAATGTGCGGGGACTTTAACATTGTTCCTAATCCACAAATGGATTCTACTACAGCACCTACTAAAAAGACACCATCCTTAGCAAATATTTTACGTTCACATGAACTGTATGATTCTTGGCGTTGTACACATGCCAGTGAAAGACTACTCATTTTCCTCCAATAGACACTGTACGTACACAAGGATTGATCTGTTTCTGATGGATAAGTGGTTGCTCCAAAATGTATTCCAGGCCAAAATCGGTACGATAGCATGGTCAGGCCATGCTCCCATTCTCCTCACACTAAGGGACTCATACCCGAGCACCACCGCCTATATATGGCGTTTTTATGCGCAAATTATACAAAACCTTAGCACCAAGAAAACTTTGGAGGACCGCTTGTCCGATTACTTCCAGATCAATATCTCAACCACTGATGATGCTTTTTTATTGTGGAATGCCCACAAAGCATATATAAGAGGCATATTTATCCAACTAGGGGTTAGGATTAGGAAACAGAGGCAGCAGAAAATTACTACCTTAATGACAGAAATTGACACACTGGAAGATCTTCCCAAAAATAATCCTACTCCCTCCATCAGCGCAAAACTCACCACCATAAGACATGACCTTAGACTAATCTTACTCCATGCATTTGAACATACAGAGAAAAAGACAAAAATGTCCTTTTATTCCACTAGCAACAAAGCAGGGAAAGCATTAGCTAGAAGAATACAAGGACAACACTTCAAGACCAAAATAGCTCACCTCATCCATCCTAAAAGCAAACAAAAAGTGTATGATCCTCAAGGCATTGCAGATGCCTTTAGCGACTATTACAGCTCTCTTTATAACTTAAATCAAGACAATTTCACAGCACAACCTACTCCAACAAACATAACAGACTTTGTATCAGACATCAAATTACTCAAAACTCACACCAGCACAACTCCAAGAACTAAATTCACCCTTCTCCTTGACTGAATTACTACAGGCTATTAAGACACTCCCGAGTAACAAATCCCCTGGCCCAGATGGACTCATAGGAGAATATTATAAAAGCTTCCAAAATATTTTAAGACTGCACCTCCTCTGCTTCTTTTCCACCCGAAATGTTAGAAGCACTCATTGTCACGTTGCCTAAACCTGGGAATACACTGGATATACCCCAAAACTTCAGACCCATATCATTATTGAATAACGATCTTAAGATCTACGACAAAATGATAGCATTAAGACTGGTCGATGTTCTATCTACCCCGATTGACCCAGACCAATCGGGCTTTACAAAAGGTAGACAAGCATCTGATGCAACAAGACGCCTAATTAACATAATTCACTAATATAACATAATTAACATAAGCAATTAACATAATTGCTAGAAGAGCTTGAACGTCTTCTCGGTTTCTAGCTTTGGGTGCGGAGAAGGCGTTTGATAGAGTACACTGGCTCTATTTGACACACGCCTTAGAAAAATTTGTATTCAATGGACATTAGCTGTCTGCTATCCTAGCTTTGCACACCTCACCATCAGCTACAGTATGTACATCAGGGATGCTCTCTAAACCCTTCGGGATTACAAATGGCACGAGGCAGGGGTGTATACTGTCCTCTCTCATTTTTAATCTTCTAATGGAACCACTAGCCGCAAATATCAGACAAACACCTGAAATACAGGGTTTCGTGATCAACAATAGAAAACCCGTCATTAGTTTTTTTGCTGATGACGTAATCTTAATGCTCACGAATCCAGTGTCTTCCCTAGAAAAAGTATCTTGTTTATTCCAAAACTACGGTAGGGCGTCATACTATAAGGTGAACAAAACCAAATCATATATATTAGATCTAGGGGTGTCTCCACAAAACAAACTGGAAATGCAAGCTAAATTCCCATATATCTGGAATGATCATACAATGAATTATCTAGGGATTAATCTTACTTCTCATCCCGAACAGCTTTTTAAAGCTAATTACCTACCACTTGAAGGCAAAGTAAAAGAAGGAACACAGAAATTAAGAAAGACCCTGACAGCCACAGGCATGACACCCAGAGGCAGAGGCATGATGGAACTTGTAGTTTTGCAACAGCTGGAGGTCCGCTAATTGCATAGCCCTGAAATATACCATAAAAAGGCTTAAAGGCACTTTTCTTCTGGCAAAAGGAGTTACTTTTTCATCATTGTTTATGGACTTATGAATTACTGTATACACGTGATTATCATTTAAAATTTATGTATTGTGTTTGCACATTTAACAAAAGTTTTGGTTTCACTCGACAACGGGAAGCGCTGTTTGCTCATGAGAATTTAGATTTCTGTGACACTACTATATAGCTATTTTTAGCAGGGGTTACCTTTTGTTGAACAGGTTAAGAAACGTTGGTCTAAAGTGATGAATGCAAATACTGTGTGATGCACAAGTCTAATAAAGCTTAGCTCTTATAAAGTTTATGAAACAGCAGAGACAATACTAATAGCCACGCCCCCTTGGAACACTTTTCATCCCATTGTAGTGCAAGCACAGCTTAGATGAGAGTGACAACTCTGCTCTGATTTCAGTAGCTGTGCAGCATTGTTGCCACACCATCACAGGATGCTGCATTAGGTGGACTTGCTTGGAAGGATCAACAATTGTGGGCATTTGTAATTGTGGGCATTTGCACAAAGAAAACAAAAAGCAGAGACACATTCATAATTAAGTGCTACTGCACATATTTTTTAACGAGAGACCACAGTTTTAGTTTAATACCTATAAATCTAATGCCGCGTACACACGGTCGGACTTTTCGTCTACAAAAGTCCAACGGACGCTGACGGACTAAAGCTGGCTGGTAATCCGATCGTGTGTGGGCTTCTCCGGACTTTCAACGGACTTTTTTAGCCTCAAATCCGACGGACTTTAGATTTGAAACATGCTTCAAATCTTTACGTCGTAAGTACGACGGACCCCGAAATCCGCTCGTCTGTGTGCTAGTCCGACGGACAAAAACCCATGCTAGGGCAGCTATTGGCTACTGGCTATGAACTTCCTTATTTTAGTCCGGTGTACGTCATCACGTACGAATCCGTCGGACTTTTGTGTGGTCGTGTGTAGGCAAGTCCGTTCGTAAGAAAGTCTGCCGCAAGTCCGCCGAAGGTACGTCGGAAGTATGTCGGACAGGCTGTCGGACTTTTGTAGACGAAAAGTCCGACCGTGTGTACGCGGCATAAGTTTTGCATGCAGACAAATGCAAGGATGGTATAACCCTCACTGAATTCTGAAGTATAATCCATGACATCAAGCATCTCAATATTTCATGGTGTGGGGCACTCATTTCAAGTTCATGTTTCATTTCTGAATGAAATGACATGCTGAAACCTATAGTCCCACCACAAAAAAAAAAAAAAAAGACCAAAATAATAATGTATGACCAGCTGTAAAAATTGTTCACCTATCATTGTACTGATCACTGATGGGAGGACAGTGTCAGCTAAACATCCTCTGCACTGTTCCCTGTGGAAAGCAGGATCCTGCTATGGCCACGTTTTAGGGCTTGTTTACATTATGGCCATTGAGCTGGGTTGATTTGCATACAGTGCCTTGAAAAAGTATTTATACCCCTTGAAATTTTCCACATTTTGTCACATTACAAGCAAAAATGTAAATGTATTTTATAGGGTTGTCCCGATACCACTTTTTTAGGACCGAGTACAAGTACCGATACTTTTTTTCAAGTACTCGCCGATACCGATTACCGATACTTTTTTTTTAATGTCACGTGACAGTGTTTTTTTTTTCATTTTTTTTTTTTTTTTTTAACAGTGCTTGCTTTTTTTGGGGGGGGGGGAGGGGGTGAACGTTGTATGTGTGTGTTATTTTTTTTTTTTTTACAATTTTTATTTTTTACAATAATATTTCTTTTATTCTTTATTGTTTTTTTTTTTTTTTTAAATCAGCCCTTTTGGGGGGCTTTGGTGAGATATCAGGGGTCTTAACAGACCTCTGATATCTCCCCCTTGAGACAGAGAAAGAGACAGAGGATAGAGAATCCCCAGTCCCTTTCTCTGCAGCGTCAGCTGCACTGACAATGAATGGAGAGAAGACCGCAGCTTCTCTCCATTCATAAACTGACACATCGTAATCACAGAAGATTACAATGTTTCAGTTATGTGAATGGACAGAGTCAGCTGACTCTATCCATACACAAAGGAAGGAGGGGGAGGACGGAGGAACTGAAGGGGAGAACGGAGGGGACAGATAAGAGCAGAATGGAGGGGACAGATAAGAGCAGAACGAGGGGACAGCGGAGAGGGACAGATAAGGACAGATAAGAGCAGAACGGAGGGGACAGCTGAGAGGGACAGAGGAAAGGAGGGGGCACGGAGGAGGATGCAGTGACAGTCAGCTGTGAGCGATCACCGCTGTCTGTCACTAAAGCTGGTGAAAGCCGCTGGGGGAGAATCTTGTAACTCCCCCACGCGCCGATCACAGCTGACAGTCAAGGTATCGGGGGAGGCATCGGGAGCATTTGCCCGAGTACAAGTACTTGGGCAAATGCTCGGTATCGGTGCCGATACCGATACTAGTATCGGTATCGGGACAACCCTAGTATTTTATTCAGATTATATGTGATAGACCAACTCAAAACAGCACATACAATTGTAAAGTGGAAGGAAAATTATAAATGGTTTTCAAAATATTTTGCAAATAAACATCTGAAAAGTGTGCCATGCATTAGTATTCAGCCCCCGAGTCAGTACTTTGTAGAACCACCTTTTTGCTACAATTACAGCAGCAAGTCTTTTTAGGGATGTCTCTACCAGCTTTGCAAATCTAGAGAGAGAAATGTTTGCCCATTCTTCTTTGCAAAATAGCTCAAGCTGTCAGATTGGATGGAGAGCATCTGCGAACAACAATTTTCAAGTCTTGCCAAAGATTCTCAATCGGATTTAGGTCTGGACTTTGGGCCATTCTAACACATGAATATGCTTTGGTCTAACTCTAAACCATTCCATTGTTGTTCTGGCTGTATGTCGTTGTCCTGCTAAGGGATGTACTGAAAATTTCGGCCACTGAAACATATCGGCCGAAAATGGCCCTTTCAGCAAAAAGCCGAAAGAGAATTTTTGCCAATACTGGCGCCGAAAATGGGGCGGGGCCTGGGCGGGGTTCCGCTCCCGCCCCTGGTGCCGCCTATCAGGGGGGCTACGTATATCGTTAAAAGGGGGGAGAGTCGCCGCTGCCTGTTTGATTACAGCGCCAGGAACATCACAGCTTTTATTTCAATAGCTGTGTGTTCCCCACTGCACGCCGTCACATACAGCCCCTCCCCCTTGTCCGGGCACATTGATAGACAGATCACCCGTCCAATCCTATCAAAGTTCCCCTGACAAGGGGAGGGGCTGTATGTTACGGCGCACAGAGGGGAACACACAGCTATTGAAATGAAAGCTGTGATGTTCCCGGCGCTGTAATCAAACAGACGGCGGCTCTCCTCTCCCTTCACTGGCTGCAATGGGGACACTGGTTGCACTACTGGGGACACTGGCTACGCTGCAATGGGGACACTGGCTACGTTGCACTACTGGGGACACTGGCTAGGCTGCACTACTGGGGACACTGGCTGCACCACTGGGGACACTGGCTGGCTGCATCTGACGGGCACTGGTGAAGCTGCATTGATCTCTTGTATCATGTCTGCAGTCTCTGACCATCTCCTGTACCATGTCCTCAGTCTCTGACCATCTCCTGTACCATGTCCTCAGTCTCTGACCATCTCCTGTACCATGTCCCCAGTCTCTGACCATCTCCTGTACCATGTCCCCAGTCTCTTACCATCTCCTGTACCATGTCCGCAGTCTCTGACTATGTCCTGTACCATGTCCCCAGTCTCTGACCATCTCCTGTACCATCTCTGCAGTCTCTGACCATCTCCTGTATGATGTCCCCAGTCGCTGACCATCTCCTGTATAAAAATATTTTTAAAAACAGTCACTTTTGGTATCGGTGTTGTTTTGGTATCGGTTTTCGGGATCAAAGAAGATTTATTTTCGGTATTGGTTTCGGCACCAAAAAAAACATTTAGTGCATCCCTAGTCCTGCGTGAAGGTGAACCTCTACCCCAGTCTCAAGGCTTATGCAGACTCTAAAAAGGTTTTCTTCTAAGATTGCCCTGTATTTGGCTCCATCCATCTTCCCATTAACTCTGACCAGCTTCCCTGTCCCTGCTGAAGAAAATCATCTCCACAACATGATGCTGCCACCACCATATTTCACGGTGGGGGTGGTGTGTTCAGGGTGATGTGCAGTGTTAGTTTTCCACTAAACATCGAGTTTTATTTTTAGGCCAAAAAGTTACATTTTGGTCTCATCTGACCAGAGCACCTTCTTCCACATGCTGTGTCCCCCACATGGCTTCACACAAACTGCAAAATGGACTTATGGCTTTCTTTCAACAATGGCTTTCTTCTTGCCACTCTTCCATAAAGGCCAGTTTTGTGTAGTGCACGACTAATAGTTGTCCTGTGGACAGATTCGCCCACCTGAGCTATGGATCTCTGCAGCTCCTCCAGAGTTACCATGGTCCTCTTGGCTGCTTCTCTGACTAATGCTCTACTTGCCTGCCCTGCGAGTTTAGGTGGATAGCCATGTCTTGGTAGGTTTGCAGTCGTGCCATACTCTTTCCATTTTTCGGGTTAAAGGATTGAACAGTGCTCCGTGAGTTGTTCAAAGCTTGGGATATTTTTTTATAACCTAACCCAGCTTTAAAACTTCTCCACAACTTTATACTTGAACTGTCTGGTGTGTTCCTTGGCCTTCATGATGCTGTTTGTTGACTAAGGTTCTCTGACAAACCTCTGAGGGCTTCACAGTACAGCTGTATTTATACTGAGATTAAATTACACACAGGTGGACTCTATTTACTAATTAGGTGACTTCTGAAGACAATTGGTTCCACTAGATTTTAGTTAGGGGATATCAGAGTAAAGGGGGCTGACTACAAATGCAGGCCACACTTTTCAGATATTTATTTGTAAAAAAAATTTGGAAAACCATTTATCATTTTTCTTCCACTTCACAATTATGTGCCACTTTATGTTGGTCGCTCAACTAGCACAGTACCCCAAGAGAGGCCATCTCGGTGCAGTCACAGAGGACAGAAGGGTCCAACTAGGAGTGAAGAAGAATATATGTATATATTTACACACACATATATGCATAATGACATGTGCATATATTATGAGAAAAGGAAGAGAAGAACCTGGCTACAAATATCAAATAGCCAGAGACCAAAAAGATATGATTTAGGTACTTACTTTTGAAATTATCAATTAACAAAACATAAGGTGAGGGGTAGACTTCAGACGACCTGCTGGTAGTGATCGCAGGAATACAATCTGATAACTTGAAATAGAGAAGGAGAGAGTGGGGAAAATAGGGATACAAATTGCTGAATATTGGACTAATCAATAGAATGGGGAAATGAGTAAATAAGGCTATATGAAATGTCAAAGTTAGATTATATATAGGACAATGTCTCTCAAGACATTGTTATACTAAGTGATAAAGTCTTAGAGAAAGTAAATTAATCATGGGGAACCAAACAACTGATCTATTAAAAAAAATCTATCTCCTTTTTGATATATTTGTTTAGAATGTAATATAGATATGTATATTTTTACTGTTTGCTTATTTTTTTCCTATCTCCATGCTTATACAGTTTTTGTTGATATCATTGTTTCGATCTGCACATCCCTTGAAGAAGCATTTCAGCGAACATGTCGGGTTAATGTGCGACTTTACTATCTCAAGTTTATCTGCTTGTTGTGACCACCATAATTGTAAAAACACTGCAAATATTGTTGCTTGTCTTTTTAACTTTGAACCTACTAAAAATTATTTTTTATTCAATATTACTTTTTTTGTGTGGATTCTCCTGCACCGTTAAACTCCCTTGCTTTTCCCTACTTGTATTCATTATTTTGTGATACTTCAATAAAGTGAAAAAAGGGAAACAGTGTGATGCATTGTAACAATGCACTTCACTTCCCCCACACAAAGTACATCAGCATGCATACATTTTATCAAGTGGACTTGTGTGAACAAACCTTTAAAGTGGCACTAAACGATATCCTTACTCTCTAAAGATAATCCACACATATCTATTAATTAAAATGTTTGTAAAGGCTGAAGGTTTTTTACCTTCACGCATTCTACGCATTAAAGTAAAAAACCTCGAAACCACTAACACACCGCCCCCCCCCCCCCCCCGCAACACTTAACTGAGCCCGATCAGCAGCGGGAGTCACAGCCAGTGAACCAATGAGGAGAGAGAGGGGGCACTGCTCTATGCACACTACAAATCCCATAGTCCATTGTCCACCTCAGGAGCGAACTAGATAGGGTGGCTACGTTCCTACATACAGTGGGACCCTGGGCTGTGGTTCTCTGCGAGCAGGGGGCTTATTGGAATCTGGAAGCCCCCTTTAACAAGGGGGCCCCCAGATCCTGGCCCTCTCCTAGGTTAATAAGCATGGAGTACATTGTACCCCTACCCATTCACCCAAAAAAACGAGTGTAGTGTGACAAAATACAAGAGACAGTTTTTGACAAGTCCTTTATTAAAAAATCTCTTCTTTCTCTGCCGCCACTGCCGACCCGCTGAAAATAAAAAAAATAAATAAATAAATCGATTATCCTTTGACTGGCTCCCGCCTTTCTTTCTGCTCTAATGTCTAACACTTCTAATAAACCTATGGGGCGCGACCATCGGGTGACGTCATCCGGAGATGCCACCCCTTGTGATGCCAGGGACTCACCATGCCCCGGGCAGTGATGTCACAAGAGGGTGGGGTCTCTGGCTGATGTCCCCGATGGCCTCCCATAGTTATATGGGAAATGTCAGACAATTTCAAGACCGGAGGAAGAAGACATTTTTAATAAAGGACTTGACAAAAACTGTTTATTCTTTGTTACACTACACTACTTTTTTTGGGTGAATGGGTAGGGATACCCCATAACCATATGGGGGGCGGGATCTTGGCCCCCCTTGTTAAAGGATGCTTCCAGATTCCGATAAGCCCACAGCCCAGGGTTGTGAGGATGAGGCCCTTGTCCCCATTAACATAGGGACAAGAGCACCCATCCCCCACATGTTGAGGGCATGTGGCCTGGTATGGTTCAGGAGGGGTGCCCCCCCCCCCTTTTTCCTGGCAGGCTGCGTGCCTGTATAAGAGTCTCCGTTATTTTTTTTTTTGGCGTGGGGTTTCCCTCTCAAAATACATACCAGACTGAAGGGGATCGTTTTTTCTTGAGTTTTTTAAGCCAACACATTTTTTTTCACATTAAGCTCTCAGCAGGGAAGCCGCTGACAGCTGATGACTCATCAGTTGTAGAGGATACGGTGGCCAGCTTTGCGGCCCACTCCTTAGCAACCAGCTATTTACAGTGAATGTAAAGCAAAAAAACAAAAAAAAAAAACACTAATCGCTTCAAAAAAAAACGCAGAAAGCACAGCAAAAAGCACTGCAGAAACGCTCATATGCAACATGCATAGATGTGAATCGAACCTAAGGGAGGGTTATAACCCATCAGATTCGTGTTGCCATCTGTGTCCCACTGGGGAGATTTATCCTCACTTCCTGTCCCATAGCCAAAGCAGGACACGAGAGGAAAACCCTTCCAAAGTGAGAGAATCCTGGGTTGTCAATAGAACTAGTCTTATGCCCCATACACATGATCGGACATTGATCGGACATTCCGACAACAAAATCCATGGATTTTTTCCGACGGATGTTGGCTCAAACTTGTTTTGCATACATACAGTCGCACAAAGTTGTCGGAATTTCCGATCGCCAAGAACGTGGTAACGTACACCATGTACGATGAGACTATAAAAGGGCAGTTCAGAACCAAGCGCGGCACCCTTTGGGCTCCTATTGCTAATCTCGTGTTAGTAAAAGTTTGGTGAGAGACGATTTGCACTTTTTCAGACTCGTGGCTTTCAGATCGTTTTCTGCTGTTCAGTTTGTGCTTGTGGATTTGTATCTGGTCTTCAGTGCATGCAGCGAGTACAATTGAGTTATTGTGTTCGTGTTAGTTCGTTACTGATTTTCAGTTTGCTCTTCACAGGCCTTGCTGTTCTTCACTGCGTTCTGTTACTCCGTTCTGAGCAGCCGACCGTTTTCTAGCCATGTTGCGTATACGTACTCCTCGTAGAGTTCGTGGTGTGCGGGGGCTTGGTGTTGGGGTCCTTACTTTTACACAAGCCCAGTCCATGAACAGGGTGGGGAGGAGTTCATGGACCAAGAATTGGTTGCTCCAGTGTGACCAGTTCTGTCACATGCCTTTGCTCTGTGAGATCCGTGAGAATAATCCTGATGATTTCAGGAACTTTCTCAGGATGACAGACCCCGTATTTCACCGTTTGTTGGCTTTGCTGACCCCCTATATCAGCAGGCAGGATACCTGCATGAGGCAAGCCATCACTCCGGAGCAGAGGCTAGTCGCCACCCTGCGGTGCTTGGCGACGGGTAGAAGCCTGCAGGACCTCAAGTTCTCGACAGGCATCTCCCCCCAGGCTCTGGGGATCATTATCCCAGAGACCTGTTCTGCCATCATCCAGGTCCTGCAGAAGGAGTATATTAAGGTAAGATTTTTATCCTTTAACATCACATTTTATTGTATATAATGTTTGTTAATATATTGTATTTCTTTCCTCATTCCCTAATTACCATGATTGTAATATGCTGTGAATGTCCCCTTTGTCCTCATGCACGCTGGATTTTTTTTTGTCCTTCATACATATTTGCCTTCATTTACCTCCCCAGCATGCTCTCCTGGGCCTATATTCACCTCATGTAGTCACTTAACAATGTATTTTGTCAGCTCCATAGTAGTGCTTTACCCTAAACACCCCCTAAAATGTGTAAAATTGTGATTTGTGCTTTAAATTCAGACAGAGTGCCAGAGGCTTTTTTTGGTGTCCAAAATCATTTGGAACCCTCCCTCCCCCCAACTGCTAACTCAGCTGATACCAATCCTCTATCTGCTGACTTTGCCAAACCCATACAGACTATACCCACCTCTTTTGTGGTCAGATTTATGGATGAATTTCCCAAAGCATGTAGTGCAAGGGCCTGCCTGAATACTTTTAAATGGTACTGTTTAAATTTTTTGTATCCTATTATCTTGATAGGTAATAGCAGAATGTAAAAATGTGCTAAAATGTGTACAGTGTGTATTTATCTCTTTGTATTATGACACTTCTTACCTGTCCAGTGGGCTGCCAATAGTGTAAAGTAAGGAGGGGCTGACCAAAGTAATACACATTATTTATGTATTCATCTCTCAATGAAGTGTAAAGGGTTACCTGTCCAAAACATCTCCCTCCCCCCCATAAAATTTTACAAATGGCCCATGGGGGGGGGGGGGAATCTGATAGGTGGACATTATACCTTTGTCTTTAAATACTCCCTAAAATAAATGTTATACTGACGTTGGCCAAGAATGTTTGTGTCTAATCTGCTTTCCATGTTTATGTGCAAAATGATTAATTTATTTTTCTTGTTTGACTCCACAGTTTCCTTCCAACCCACAGGAATGGCAGACTGTGGCCTCCCACTTTGCCCAGCGGTGGGACTTTCCTAACTGCGAAGGGGCAATTGATGAGAAACACATCCACATCATCCCACCACCCAACTCGGGGGTCATACTATTATAATTAAAGGGGTTCAATAGTATTGTGATGTTGGAGGTGGTGTCGGCTACTTATGAGTTCCTGTATGTGGACGTGGGGAAGAATGGCCGGATGTCAGATGGTGGAGTCATCGCCCAGACGGAGTTCTACAGGCGTCTCCAGAATGGCAGCTTGGACTTGCCACCTCCAGAAGACAATGTGGAAGGACTCCCATTCCTCTTCATTGCGGATGAAGCATTTGCACTGGGGGACCATCCTATGCGGCCATTCCCGATGAGGACCCTCAGCCCGGACCAGAGGGTTTTCAATTACCGGTTCCGCCTATTTCTTACACCCATACACATGGCGGAGTATAATTTGAATCACATCATCCTGGCGTGCTGTGTTCTCCACAACTTTTTAAGGAAAAATTCTGCCAACTATGCTGCCTCAGTTGGGCCTGAGGCCAGAATTCATGTAAATGAACCAATCCTGACGGCGCTTGAAGCTGCCCGTTCTGGCTTGCCCCCCCGAGGTCCGTCTAAGATACTTTGAATACTTTGCGGGTAGGGGGGCCATCAATATGCCAGACAATGTCTGAGACATTTTTAAAATAAAAAACTAATTTTAACTACTAAAATATTTGCCGACATTTATTGCTTGTGTTTCTTTTAGCTGACCCTGACTGAAATGGGGGTAGTCCTGAAAATGGCGTGAATGTGTAACATTAGAAAGCACTGTTGGGTGTTATTTACTAAAGGAAAATACACTTTGCTCTACAAGTGCACTTAAGACTGCACTGAAACTGCACTTGTAGTGCAAAGTGGATTTGCCCTTACAGAGACGTAACTAGAACCTTCAGGGCCCCAGTGCAAGAAACCATGATGAGCCCCCCTTCCATCCGAGCCCCGGGCTTCCAATTTTGGGAGAGTGTCCATGGAAATCCTCCCAAAACCGTGCTTCCTGCATGACCCCTGGGACGTGCATCCAGGCCCTTTACCATGTGATCAGCTGATCACACGTAAACAGACTTGCCGGTTATCCACAGCCCTTTCCTCACACGCTGTGTCTGTGTGAGGAAAGGACTGCCGTTAACTGTCAAGAATGTCAGTAAATTGTTTACACTGATAATCAGTGCCCCAATCATCAGTGCCATCTATCAGTGCTGCCTATCAGTGCCCATCAGTGCCGTCTATCAGTGCCCATCAGTGCCGTCTATCAGTGCCCATCAGTGCCGTCTATCAGTGCCCATCAGTGCCGTTTATCAGTGCCTTCTATCAGTGCTCATCAGTGCCGTCTATCAGTGCCTTCTATCAGTGCTCATCAGTGCCCATCAGTGCCTTCTATCAGTGCTCAGTGCCTTCTATCAGTGCCCATCAGTGCCTTCTATCAGTGCCGTCTATCAGTGCCTTCTATCAGTGCCTTCTATCAGTGCTCATCAGTGCCTTCTATTAGTGCTCATCAGTCAGTGCCTTCTATCAGTGCCTTCTATCAGTGCTCATCAGTGTCCATCAGTGCCTTCTATCAGTGCCCATCAGTGCCTTCTATCAGTGCCCATCACAGTGAATGCTATTAGATCCCATCAGTG
Source organism: Aquarana catesbeiana (assembly GCF_042186555.1). Lineage (NCBI taxonomy): Eukaryota > Metazoa > Chordata > Amphibia > Anura > Ranidae > Aquarana > Aquarana catesbeiana. The sequence continues at coordinate 200,696,951 of NC_133324.1, forward strand.
CCGGACAGCACGGCTCTGAGCGGAGATCGTGTGTCATATAACAATAGCACAGAGAGACACCGGCGGCGGCATTAATGTTCTATTGGTCAGTCCTCTGGCACGGATGAGAGAGGACACACAGCTGATCTCACGGCTCCCCCTTCTCCCCCCTCCCCTCTCCTGTGTGCTCCGCGGGAAATGTGAGCTACTTAGCTTCACACTAGACTGCCCACGGAGCACACAGGAGAGGGAGGGGGGAGAAGGGGGAGCCGTGAGATCAGCTGTGTGTACTCTCTCATCGTGCCAGAGAGGACTGACAAATAGAACATTAATGCCGCTGCCAGTGTCTCTGTGCTATTGTTATATGACACACGATCTCTGCTCAGAGCGTGTGTGAAGAGCAACCCCGCTGGGCCCCCCCACAGTGGCGGAATGCCGGGCCCCGTCGCAACTGCAACTGTTGCGACCCCAGTAATTCCGCCACTGTGCCCTTAGGAAATAACCCCCATTGTCACAGAAAACACTAATTTTACCACAACAAAAGTTTGGGAGGACTGAAACAATAATCCACACATTCTTGATTATCAATCTTTTTAATACCAGCACAATCACATGTGCATTTCTAAAAAGTTTATAAAACAAACCAACATGTTTGTTATATAACAATTTTTTGGGTCACGTTAATAAAAGTAGAAATGTCCTTTTAAAAGGTAAAACAGGCATGTTTAAAAGCAACAAGAAATACACAAATCTGGAACTTACAAAGTTCAACTTTTGTAGAAATTGAAGGCAATATCAGACATAAGTATTTAGAAACTGTGTTTGATATTTCGTTCAGATGGAGTGAAGTCACCCCTAGAAAAGCCAAATTTTGAAGATGCACACAAATTGCCGAATGTCAACATGTGCTAGCTGCCATCATGGGGGATCAAGGGACGTGTTTTGGGGGTGCAACCCCTTCCTCTCAGCTACTTTATTATTGAGGAAGGGGTTGCACCCCCAAAACGCCTACATTGATCTCCTGTGATGGCAGATAGCACATGTTGACACACTGTGTGCATCCTCAAAATTTGGCTTTTCTCGAATATGTCAAAAAATCTGAAAAATCTTTCCATGCAAAAAAAAAAAATAAGGGATTTGGAGGAGTTTTAAACTCTCCCTAAAACATCAATGTTCTTCATTTTGTTTTTAACATCATTGATGTTTTTCTGGATGTTTTCCAAGTCCCTATTACACCCCATGATCTCTCCGATCAGGATCTGGACACTCTCACTGGTGAAATGACCTGGATCCACAACATCACGATCACCTAAAAATACAAAAACAAAAACACACCATGTATTATAAATCTGCCGTAATCCATCTCTTACCTGAGCCTGTGGTCGCAGACACTCACCTGTTGTGGTGACTATTTCCACCACGTCTCCCTCCTCCTCCTCCTGTTGACTTTGGTAGATTTCCACTTCCTCATGAGGTGGGGGGTCTGTGGTCTCCTCGGATGAGTGGTGTCCTCCGAGTCTTTTCTCCCCTATGTAAAAAAACACAGATATTTTATGACAGAAATAGGAACAAAAAACATTGCTTGGAAATGGGGTACAATTGTCTGTTTTGGCAGAGTTCCAAGATAAAGAAATATTTTTGTCACTTTGTCAAGCTTGAATACCTGTTTTATACAAGCTTCACAGATGTAGTCACCCCTATAGTATACACTGGAGCACCTGTGTGGGCCCCCTAATAAAAAGGGTGTTCTGGTGTCCCACACTAGTGCTAGAGTGTCCAGATGTGTAAACAGCTGCTGAGCGTCCTCTCCTTACACAGAATCCAGTTTGCATTACATTCTAGTTACAAACCCATCTAGACACCAAAATTATTTTTAGAGAAGTAGGCTAGCAAAAATGTATTCAAATGCATATGGCCAAAACAATGGTGTTTTCTAGGCCTAATGAACAATGTTTCTGACGAACGAACAATGTGCCCATGAACATGAAAGTTGCCATTTTAAACTGTACAACAGTAAAGAAAAGCACTTGGAGCAGCACAAACGTAATAAAAATAACGAATAGGAACACAGGACAACTACTTACTTTTTTGCAGCACTCTCCTGATCCTTCTATACTGATCGTGCTCCCTTAATTTGAGGTCCGACCACCGCTTCCTGAGTTGCTCCTTCGATCGTCGTACCCCAAAATTCCAGTGCAGACTCTTGACTACTTTCGCCATGATCTTGGCCTTTCTGACATTGGGGTTGGGGTAAGGTTTATACTTCCCGTCATAGTCGGCCCTTTTCAAGATGTCCACCATCTCCAACATCTCCCCAAAAGGACATATTTGAGGCCTTAAATCGTCTCCTCGGGGATCGGGATGTTTCTGGCTCCGGGCTTTCCTCCTCCTCACGTTGCTGTAATTAGCACGCACCTGCTGTTGCTTCCGCCGTGTGCTCTTCCCCCACTGCGTCGAACGAGAAGGGGCGGGAAATAGACTAGAAAGAACATCAGGGGCGGGCGGAGTCTCACGCATGCACAGGGTATATAAAGCGTAACACGCGTGCGTAGTACGTACGATCTGTGAGCGGAGGAAGGAGTTTTGGAAGCGCCGATCGTGATAACGAAGGTAACATTTAAACTTGGGCCTATACTGATTCTAGATTGAGGCCTATATTGGGACAAGATTAGGAGACTTTAGCCTGACATTAGGGTTTGTCTTGTGTATTACAAATAAAATGGATGGCTTCAATGACCACAACTTCCTCCACCTGTTCATAAACAAATACAGGGAGCTGCCCTGTCTGTGGCAGATCAAACACCCCCAATACAACAATAAACAAAAGAGACAGGCAGTGCTGGAGAAACTGCTGGAGTTGGTGAAGCCGGTGGTCCCCACAGCAAACATCCCTTATTTAAATCATCAAGCAAGAAGAAAGTTCCCCTAGTGGTGGACTTTAAAGGCACGTATATATGAATATAGGAGGAGATTTGAAATGTATAGAAAAATCATTTATTCATTTCAGAAACATTTTTTAAAAAAATATCAACAACAGTATGACTATAGCAAATAGTAAAAGGAATGCGGTTTATGCATTTATACATATGTTGGACACTGATACCAATATATTTGCACCCGACGCGTTTCGGAGAGATTGAGCTTCCTTCTTCAGGGGTGGGTGTAAGTTATATCAAGGGTTTCTAAATTGGAGATAATGTATTTAACAAAGAGATCATGAGTAAGTGTACATCTCAGGCTTTTACAGATAAAAGTACATATCATGTTTACATTGCACTCACATTGGTAATATGTAGCTTGGCTTCGCATTCCAAACAAGGAGTTAAAAACAGAGGCGTTGACACTGTCTGCCCATCCGGTGTGTTTCCCAATTGCGATCAATACGGGTTAACTATCATACCCAAGGTATTAATGTTTCATGTGTAGCAAGTACAGATGACTAGGTAGAAGATATGTGGATAGGTTTAATTCCTCATATAATATAGAGGAGAAAGCCCGTATATGTAGGGCATAGAAAAGTGTTGGATCTGAGGTTCCACTGAGGCCAGATGCGGGTCCTATAAAGTATAGAAATGTAGAAGTATGTAATAAACGATTTCAGGTGTAACTTATTTGTAAGAAAAAAGGGGGATTTTTGTAGTAATGGGGGTACAACATACCTGATCCGGCCAATGTAGAAAATTTAGGAAAGAGTCATGAGAGTAACTGGTATACGTTATGTATCCAATTTAGAAACCCTTGATATAACTCACACCCACCCCTGAAGAAGGAGGCTCAATCTGTCCGAAACGCGTCGGGTGCAAATATATTGGTATCAATGTCCAACATATGTATAAATGCATAAACCGCATTCCTTTTACTATTTGCTATAGTCAAACTGTTGTTGATATTTTTTTTTTAAATGTTTCTGAAATGAATAAATGATTTTTCTATACATTTCAAATCTCCTCCTATATTCATATATACGTGCCTTTAAAGTCCACCACTAGGGGAACTTTCTTCTTGCTTGATGATTTAACTATTGGACGTGGCACATTTTGCAGTCAATAAGCCGACTAATAATCTCCGTTTCAAATAAATTGGTAGTAGATACTGCTCCCCGCCTTTAGATTGGCAATTGCTACTGCGCACCTACTTGGTACTCTCTAGAGTTTTTACTAACCATTGAAGATATTTTCTTTCCCCATTTCAAAATCTATCTCTATCTCTATCTCTATCTCTATCTCTATCTCTATCTCTATCTCTATCTCTATCTCTATCTCTATCTCTATCTCTATCTCTATCTCTATCTCTATCTCTATCTCTATCTCTATCTCTATATATATATATATATATATATATATATATATATATATATTTTACAAATAAGAGGCAAAATGACCAACTTTACAGGTGATGAATGGGAAACACTCATGGAAGGGTATTTAAAAGATTTCGGAGATAAAGAATCTGTTGATTCCGAAATTTCCTCACTTTTCTCCAGACTTTCTAGGACCCTGGAGAAAAAAAATCACTATTTTACTGGCATGTCAGGTCCTTTCAGGATTATATCAAAGAGGATATTAATCCTGCAGGATTGCGAGTCCAGATCTTCCCGACAATAGAAGGTCTGGACACGGAATTTAAAACCAAATGGGAGCAAGCCCTGCGGGCATGTTCACAAAGTTTGATGGAAATATTGATTGAAGAATACAGAAAAAAGATCCAGTACCCTAGATACAGATATCGTAGCTCTCTGCAACAAACTACAACAGCTGAAAACCCAGAGACCCCTCACTAATAAAGAGGACAGACTCAAATTACACTTAGAAACATTCAACAAGGACATACTTATAAAAAAACGACAAAAACTTACTCGGGACAGAAACGCCTTCAGATATGGGAAGGCATACAAATGGGCCCAAAATAGACCAAACCAGAATAAAAATTACCAACACCAGGGACACCAAAGCACCCCTTCACAATCCACCTCCAACTTACCTCAAACCCATACCCAAACTTCTCAAAAAACAAATATAGGACAGAGCACTAAACGTACTTTTCGTGGAGACCCTAAGGAGGGTCAACAGGCAAAGAAACCAACCCTTGATATCCCTATGAAACTTAAATCCCTTATACCTACACACGAGTTAACCAAGAAAGCACCAAATACACAAATCAGCACACATACCCCAGGAAGTGAACCCACCCCCCAGTCAAACCCTTCAACTGTCACATCACTAGACACTATTTTCAATGACCCATCTTTTTTTAGAAAAAATCTTGATGAGTGTACAACCTACACAATCCAACCCCAATACCTACACCCAAATAGCGCTGTAACTGTCCCAACTGTTGGTCAAGAACAGGAGTTGAATGATTTAAATATAATTAACCTTTCATCTTACAAACTTTCTCACGATGAAACTGCCGTCCTCAGAAAAGGTCTAAACTTTTGCCCCAATCAAGATTTGGATAAATTTGAGATCTAAAAAGACCTCCAACTCTTAATACGCAAACTGATTCTAAAAAAACTCTACCACAAACAGGAAGGACCAAACGACTTTACCCCACAAGAACACCAAGCACTAAAGCAATTGGTGTCCCTCCTTGATGAGAATGATCCAACTGATCTCATAGATGAGATCAACCTCTCTCAAATTCTAGAATCCATCGAAACTCCTGATGAACTTTGTAGGGGAAACAAATCCACACTAAAAAAGAAATCGGACTTTTGTCCGGCACCCAGTACCCATCCGAACGCAGTAGCCTTCCTAAAATTAGTCGATAAAGAACTAGACAAGATAAAAACTCATACTAGACTTCCTAGGAACTTAACTAGAAGTGAAACAGCAGCACTCAAAACACTGTCAAATAACGACCAAATTATAATAAAAAACGCGGATAAGGGTGGGAATATTGTGGTGCAAAATAAGGAGAACTACATCAAGATGTGCAATAGAATACTAAACAACCCAGAGTGGTATCGCCAAATACCGGCAAGCTTGGTCAAAAAATACAACCAGGACTTCTATACACTAGTAGACACGGCCTACTCCAACTCGACAATCACAAAGTCTCTATGGGAATTCATTAGGAACAATTTTCCCCGTACACCGGTTTTCTATTCACTACCAAAGGTCCATAAAGATATAAAGAACCCCCCTGGTAGACCTATCATCTCCGGGATAGGGGCGATTAGCGAGAATGCTAGCAAACTGTTAGACGAAGTTTTGAAACCATTTGTTTACTCCTTACCTTCTTTTGTCAAAGATACGGTGCACTTTCTGCAAATTATTGATAAATTGGAAATTCCAGAATATGCAAGCTTTGTGACAATTGACGTCGAGTCTCTATATAGCTCTATCCCCCATGAGAAGGGTGTAGCAGCCATTAAACATGTCCTTCGCACAGCTAGAGACATAGATCCCACATATGGAGAGTTCATCATCTCATTACTAGAATTTATTCTGAGCCACAATGTTTTTACCTTTAACGGCTCCCACTACCTCCAGGTGCAGGGGGTTGCGATGGGGACATGTTGTGCCCCATCGTATGCCAACCTGTACCTGGGGGAGTGGGAGGCCATGTTTTTGAGTGACGAAAGTCTATCGATGTATACGGACCACATACGTGGATGGTACCGATACATCGATGACCTGTTCATTATATGGGATGGATCGATCGATCTCCTCCAACAATGCCTACTGAGAATGAATCGGAATTAATTTAACCTTAACTTTACAATGTAATTTGACAAGCAATGTGTCACGTTTTTGGATGTGGAGATCTCTAGAGGAGATGGAGGTAAAATTATGAGTAAACTATATAGGAAACCTACTGCAAGTAACGCAATTTTGCATGCTACGAGTTTCCACCCAAAACCCCTCCTTGATTCAATTCCATATAGCCAGTATCTTAGAGTGAGACGCAACTTCTCTAATGATGACACCTTTAAGATGGAAGCAAACAAGTTACGTGACAGACTATTAATACGAGGCTGCTCTCATGCGTTACTCAAACGCTCTTTCAAAAAAGCCCTTATGCAACCAAGAAATGAGCTACTGCACTCTGAAAAAATAAACAAAACTGGCAAAAAAGATACAGACACTATTAGGATCATCACAAAATACAGTAACCAACATAGACAAGTCCGGAATATTGTAGAAAGATACTGGCATATGCTACAATATGACCCGACTTTGGGGCCCTTTGTTCCACAGAAACCCCTTTTCACCTTTAAACATACCTCCTCTCTAAGAGACAAAGTCACTACGAGCGAATTTAAGGGGGAAGTAGATAAACACTGCAAATACAAGGGAACCTTTAGATGCGGAGATTGTAGCTATTGCAAGTATATGCTCACAGACAGAAACCCAACCCTCCCTAATGGCCAGCTTTTCCATCCCAAACACTTTGCTAATTGTAAAACATATGGTGTGGTCTATATGCTCCTGTGCGAATGTACATGCTTCTACATAGGAAAAACCAAAACAGAATTTCGGAAGAGAGCATATAGACACATCTTGAGTATGCAAACTTGTGACCCTGATCTCCCACTTGGGAGACACACTACAATAGTGCATGGGGGCAAATTTCCAAGAATCAAATTTCTTATTCTAGACCGGATACATCCGGGACCTAGAGGAGGTGACTGGAACAAGGCACTGTTACAGTTAGAATCCCGCTGGATATACAATTTAAAGGCTACCCAGCCCCCAGTTTTGAACGAAACCAAAAACATCTCTCTAGCATCCATGCTCTCTCCCTATAATTGTCACTAAAAAAACATATATAACATCTCTCTAAGTTATGTAACTCTTATATGCATTTATTTTGATCACTGCTCAACATATTTGGAGTCTCCAATATATATACAACTTCAGTCTGTAACTTGCTTCTCCATATGCTAAATATAAGGGATATGTTTTTAAGATTGACGCATTTACAGGTTTTTTACTGTACATGTATATGTTAAAACACATGATGAATGGTTATGTTGCGGCTACCTTAGCCTATGTAGTTTTCCTTGGATTAGTGTAACTCATAGATGTAATTGTATCTATTATGTTTTACAGCCTGTTTTTCATTACATGAATAATTTCAGCCTGTAAAATATTTTTTATCATATAGTGCAATCTATGTATGTATCTACAGCATCTACTTCTTGTAATCTGCTTTCATTACATGAGAAATCCCAGCCTGTAATACTGTCAGCCAGCGTTGTTTTTCCCAAAATTGTGATCTACATGCTTTTTATCTATATATGGCAACTTGTGCCTTCAATATTCCTATTGGTGATCTGCGGTTTACCCGGCACACAAAGCCGCCTGAGCGTCCTTGGCTCTTGGCGGCGTTGTGTGAGGACACAGTGTTGTTGACACTGTCCTCCATCTTGCGACCCCGGCGGGCATGCGCAGTCCGCCGGGGAAGCCAGACGTGTCGGCGGGTGTAGTGGGCGTGGCCGCGCCTCATCGCGGATGCTTGCGCATGCGCAATGGGGACCTGGCGGCGTTCGCTCCACCCGGGGGGCCATTCTGAGCGCGTCTGTCCCTCCCCTGCCACAATCAGCTGTTGGCAATTACATCAGCAGCTGATTGGTAGGGAGGGCTTTATATGCTCTCACATAGCCCAGAACGAGCGTCCGCTCTTGTGTGCAGGACGCTGTCGGTCTGGGCTGATGTCAAAAAAGTATACACTATACTAAAAGTGAGTATCCTATTACATTACCTACTACCCTCATCTAATTCACATGCTGCCTCTGCCATTCCCAATAAACACACTATGCATACCTCTACTTTTACTTCCACGCTGCTCTATTTACACAAATCTATCGCTGCAGCTGTGAGAGACTTTCTATAGCTGCTCCCTCTCTCCTCTATTCCCCTTTTGTTCTTTTTCTTTGTCCCCTTCTTTCTCTCTGTCTTTGTCTCCCCTTCTTCTTTTTTCCCTCCTTTCCCCCCCCCTCCCCATTCTCCCCTCTCTCTTTTCCCATCCCCCCCCCCCCCCCGTTTTTCATCTTTCTTTTTTTTTTTCCTTTTTTCTTCTTTTTTCTTTCTTCCTTCTTTGTTTTTTTGTTTTTCTTCTCCTTTTCTTTTTTTTTTTCTTCCCCCCCCCCCCTCTTTTCTTCACCAATCTGATCTACATCTAATCAATCACTACTACCCTACCTAGGACAACCCAGACATATCTGGACTATATTAACCCCCTAGATAAACATATATTCGCTATTGTTCACAACCCCTAATTGGATAAATTATTCATTTATCTAATTATATCCTAATTTTTCCCCCTTCCCCCTCTTGTACCATTCTCTTCCAGCCACCTAGGATACATAACGTATACCAGTTACTCTCATGACTCTTTCCTAAATTTTCTACATTGGCCGGATCAGGTATGTTGTACCCCCATTACTACCAAAATCCCCCTTTTTTCTTACAAATAAGTTACACCTGAAATCGTTTATTACATACTTCTACATTTCTACACTTTATAGGACCCGCATCTGGCCTCAGTGGAACCTCAGATCCAACACTTTTCTATGCCCCACATATACGGGCTTTCTCCTCTATTATATGAGGAATTAAACCTATCCACATATCTTCTACCTAGTCATTTGTACTTGCTACACATGAAACATTAATACCTTGGGTATGATAGTTAACCCGTATTGATCGCAATTGGGAAACACACCGGATGGGCAGACAGTGTCAACGCCTCTGTTTTTAACTCCTTGTTTGGAATGCGAAGCCAAGCTACATATTACCAATGTGAGTGCAATGTAAACATGATATGTACCTTTATCTGTAAAAGCCTGAGATGTACACTTACTCATGATCTCTTTGTTAAATACATTATCTCCAATTTAGAAACCCTTGATATAACTCACACCCACCCCTGAAGAAGGAGGCTCAATCTCTCCAAAACGCGTCGGGTGCAAATATATTGGTATCAATGTCCAACATATGTATAAATGCATAAACCGCATTCCTTTTACTATTTGCTATAGTCATACTGTTGTTGATATTTTTTTTTTTAAATGTTTCTGAAATGAATAAATGATTTTTCTATACATTTCAAATCTCCTCCTATATTCATATATACGTGCCTTTAAAGTCCACCACTAGGGGAACTTTCTTCTTGCTTGATGATTTAACTATTGGACGTGGCACATTTTGCAGTCAATAAGCCGACTAATAATCTCCGTTTCACATCCCTTATTTAAAGGCCAAAATTGGCGGCCTGAGGAGCACTTATCTTAGGGAGCGCAAGAAGGTCCAGGATTCCCAGAGATCAGGAGCTGCAGCAGATGACATTTATGTCCCCAGGTTCTGGTACTATGAGAGACTGCGATTTCTGTCAGACCACACTGAAGTCAGGGAATCCCACTCAACCCTTCCTTCCACTCTTCCTTCCACCCCAGCTGAGGCTTCCGATGTCCAACCTGGGACTTCCAGCCAGGAAGAAGTGGAGGAGCTCAACTGGAGCCAGGTATAGCATTCTTCTACAGATTTCTGGTCAATAAATAATGTTCACTAGATGTTATTATTGATCACTAATTGCCGATTTAATAGTGTTTTACATATCAATAGACAGTAATGGGCAAAAATAATTGGGACAAGAATGAAATGCTGGGCTGACAATAACAGAATGACAATCTGTTATATTTCTTAACATTCAATTTGCAACAGTCGTGAGATGAAAAGTGTGTGTGATTGATGAAGAAAAAACTAAAACGATGTCCCTTTTTCATACACAGGAAGACCTCAGCCAGGAGGAGGCTGTGGAATGTGGCAGCCGGGAGGAGGCGGGGGTAAGTGGCAGCCAGGAGGAGGCCGGGCCCAGTAGGAGCCTGACCGAATCGCAGGTTCCTACCCTCCGCCTTCCAAACAAAATATCCAGGAAGGGGAATAACGTGCAGGATTCAGCACTCAGGCTGATTCAGGAGGCTTCTGCGTCCCTCAGAGCCACCCCCACTCCTGAAGAGGCCTTTGCCTGCATGGCTGCCACAAAACTGCAGGGCATGCAGGAGGGTCAACGCCTCATGTGTGAGGACATTCTTTATAAAGCCTTAACTAATACCCACCTGTGTGAGTTCGACCATCCTCCTCCTCCTGCCACAACTCCACCACCACCACAGACACAGCATGGAAGGAAGACCAGAGAGTGATGACCTGGGTTCAGTCTGGTCTGACAAAAGATGCAGGCTCTTGTATGACCACAGCCTGGGGACACAGATGTCATCTGCTGCTGTTCAGGATCTCTTGGACTTCTGGACCAGACTGCACTCCCTTAGATATGGACTCCTCAGGCCACCAATTTTTGCCGGAAATAATTGATGTGTGCCCTGGGGGCCAAAGGCTTCGCCAATTTCTGCTGTTTCTCCAGCGCTGCCTCCCTCTTTGGTTATGAGCCCTTAATAAAATATTTTTTGTTTCAATTATACTCGCCTATGTGTGTTTTCCTTCAAAAAGGACAGTTTGTTTGTGGTGAGGCAGGTACATTTCAAAAATACAATGTCAAATTAACAAGAGACACCAAACAATCTCCTTGAGATTAAATAATACAAGATAATAATGGTGTTGTGGTAACTTGACACACAAAAATATTCTGGAGTAAAAAAAAAAAAAAAAAAAAAAAAAAAAAGGATCAGGCTTGAAAAAAATACTAACCAAAAAAAAAAAAAAAATTAAAATTTTTTAGTCAGATGTGACAAATCCAAATATTATATTGATGAAATCAACAGAAATAAGGAAGAAAGAAGTTTGTGAGAACTCTGTGTGAATATGAGCAGCAAAACTACTTCATTCTTCTAGCATTATAAAGAAGAAGAGAATGCGCTGCATTAAACAAATTTATAACATTGCAGCGTGACAAAAGTGCTATATCCATTCCGAACGCTAATTTTACCAGACCGAGCTGTTCCGTCTCGGAATTTCTTCTGAGCATGAGTGGCACTTTGTGCGTAGGAATTGTCCACACACGGTCAGAATTGACTTGATCGGATTTTGTTGTCGGAAAATTTTATAGCCTGCTCTCAAACTTTGTGTGTCGGAAAATCCATTGGAAAAAGTCAGATGGAGCCCACACACGATCGGAATTTCCGACAACAAGCTCCAATCGCACATTTTCCGTCGGAAAATCCGACTGTGTGTACAGGGCATTAATGATAACAATAAACAGGAGAAATAAAGAGGGTGAATCTCCGTAACGGGGGTATAGACAGCAATAGAAACTGACAGGTAATCTAAGCCCTCTCTACTCAAAACTTAAAAATAAATATTTTGCCTTTGCGGCTGGCCATACATTATACAATTGACTTGTACAATTTTCATTTAGATTTACCAAAACCATATTATATGAGGTCAAACCTAAACTCCTTTAATTTGTATGCAATCAGGCAGGCCCTTGCATCACACAGTTGAAGATAAATCTAAAGGAAATCGAATAAGAAAGTTGTATAATATATGGTCAGATACACAATACATACTTGCATAGTTGTTTTTTTTTTTTTTTTTTTTAACCAGAGTTTAGTGTTACTTTAATATTAACACCATATAGACATAAAAATAAAGCTTTCATTCACGCGGGGTGATTTAATCAGTGCCTTTTGCAGGGCTGTGTTTTACTGACACGGGGATGCATAGTCTCACTGTTGTCTATTGGGATGCAGCAGCTGCACAGACACAGTCGCTGCTCCCAGGGTAACATCCATGTGTTTGTGTTGAGGGCCATGCACCTGCACCCTTATGGGTGTCACATGGGGAGCAGTGGCTGTGTCCATGCAGCCACTGTGTCCCAAATGACAGCTATGGGACTGCCGTTACCTGTGCATCCCTGTCCCGGTACACAGCTCTGGACGGGCCTGGGTGTGATCATCCCATGTGAATGAGGTCTTATTGATCACTGTACAGGAAAGCACTGACATAGATACATAGTGTACAGAACATGCTTACCACCAGTAGAGCACCAAACACACTGCAAAAGTGGGTATCAAGGGTTAATAGTGATATCCACAAATCCGCAGTGCTCCTTCATCACAGACATGGCCATACAATGAACGCACACAGTGCCTGAACTGTAGATCACTCTCACACTGCTCTCAGACTTGGTGCTGCATTTCCCCACACTGTTACTGTATGTGCTGCTTCCTGGAAACCAAGCCTCACTTTCATTTACCCATAGTGCTTGGGTCTCAGACTTCCTTCCAATTGCTTGGCAACCACAGCTAACAGGAACAGAGATCCAATGAAATGTCAATCAACCAACTTTATTTAAAACAAAGCCAAACTTACATTTGAGTTGCTTGAATCCAGTTTAGGATTGTGCAAAGATTTTCCAGCACAGTCAGCTTTCTCGTGATCACTAGCCCAGTTGGCAGCAAACTCATGATCCTCATCCCAGTCCTCAACATTTCTCCACATCTAGATGGATTGATACACAAAACGTTTCCTATAGGAATCCACCTACTCTTCATTGAAAGAAATATATAAATACTGACAATTAAAAAAAAAAAAAAAAATTATAGATAGATAGATAGATATACACACACACCAATTATTGTTAAAAATCTATTTTAACTCCTATATTTAACTCCTTAGGAGCCAGGGTCTGATGTGTATATATCCAGTCTCTCTCCTATAGTGGTTTAAAGCATATCTATGTGTGGCGCACTACTCCGTTGGGAGCTGCAGTGTTATTCATTACCTTTATGTCAATTTACCCCGCTCTTCCTTCCCATGCAACTTTAACACGCCAGACAGTCTTTGTGCTTTATCAAACTGTAACTTTATTCTTGAACTCTGGTTAAGATAAATGAAGAGAGGATTTGAGATGCCCCTATAAATTCTGGTTCCTGTGTACTTATGCACTACCCGTTTGTGAAATGACCAGCATTACTCTGAATAATGCTGTGGTTAGAGATTACAAAGTCCCAGGCCCTCACCGCCTAATTCTGGACTCTTGCTATCAATCTTTGTCAAATCCGGGAAGTGTCTCTTGCTATGTCCTTGGACATTTAGCAAGTTTGATGGTTTAGCACTACCGGGTTGCACTCCCTTTGCTCACTCCAATCAACAGTCCATGGTACTCACAGAAAGTCCACTCCCAGTTTCCTACGTCCTCTTTACAGCTACTTCTTCCTCCTCATGGTAATGACTGCTCCTGCTATCCAGCACTGGGGTCTCTGAACCACCCAGGCCTTCAAGCCTCCTCCTCCACCCGAACTTCTCCTGACATTCAGCACTGGGGTCTCTGAACCACCCAGGCTTTCAGGCCTCCTCCTGCTGCATTATATAGTTACAGCTTCTGGATCTCCTTGTACTCCCAGATCCTCTCCGGATGGCACGTTCCCCACCCAAAAATCCACCAGCTTCTACATGCTGACCTCCTCTGCTTCCAAACATCCCAAGCAGAACCTCCCAGGAGCATGTGACCTCAGATTATATGCGAGTCCTGCCCCTGCCAATTCAAATTAATGATTGGTCCAGAGCTCTCCATACAAACTGCCTGCCACTCAGGTCCCAAATCCTGCCTCTCTTCCAGAACAATTCCACGAATGAGGGGACATCCTTGAGCCAGAGTGTAGGTGGCCACACCCCCCTCTATTCTGTCACTCACACGCACAAATAAAAAGGCCTAAGGGAAAAATGCAAAGCCTTGGCCAAATTTACTTTTCACTACTTACAAAATAAACTAAGCACCCACCTGAATGGGGTGGGCGCTACATATGGTCAAAATTTAAAATCCTATATTAATTTTCACATATTGCAAATATTTTCAGTCTAGTTCTATTATTTTGAATAATCTTGAAATTTGTAAACTTACTTTATGAAGATCCCCACACACTTACTCCCTTGAAATCTGTGACACTATTCACTATGCCCTTTGAGTAGGCACTGCTGTGTCACACATTTCACAGAGCCTGCCTTCTGAACTACAAAGGTGCCTCATAGGAGGTTGTGTCAGTAAAGAAATCACTGCTTGCAGGCAGCAAAGTACCATGGGACATGTTGTCCTTTGAAATTGGAAGTAAACAGCAAAGGAGATGCTACAAAGCATGCAGGGAATCCAGGAAGTTGTGAAAAGAGATGGGCAGCAGACAGGCAGAATTCACAACATAAAAGGAGATTTTTCCAGTAAACTTATATTGGATTGTTGAATATAACTTTTGCTTGTATTGCTATTACAATACTGATGTTATCAGCTGAAAGTGTACAGTTGCAATAAAAAGTATGTGAACCCTTTTGGAATGATATGGATTTCTGCACAAATTGGTCATAAAATGTGATCTGATCTTCATTTAAGTCACAACAATAGACAATCACAGTCTGCTTAAAATAATAACACACAAAGAATTCAATGTTACCATGTTTTTATTGAACACACCATGTAAACATTCACAGTGCAGGTGGAAAAAGTATGTGAACCCTGGATTTAATAACTGGTTGAACCTACTTTGGCAGCAATAACTTCAACCAAATGTTTCCTGTAGTTGCAGATCAGACGTGCACAACTGTCAGGAGTAATTCTTGACCATTCCTCTTTACAGAACTGTTTCAGTTCAGCAATATTCTTGGGATGTCTGGTGTGAATCGCTTTCTTGAGGTCATGCCACAACATCTTAATCGGGTGGAGGTCAGGACTCTAACTGGGCCACTCCAGAAGGCATATTTTCTTCTGATTAAGCAATTCTGTTGTTGATTTACTTCTATGCTTTGGGTCGTTGTCCTGTTGCAACACCCATCTTCTGTTGAGTTTCAGCTGGTGGACAGATGGCCTTAAGTTCTCCTGCAAAATGCCTTGATAAACTTGGGAATTCATTTCTCCTTTGATGATAGCAATCCGTCCAGGCCCTGATGCAGCAAAGCAGCCCCAAACCATGATGCCCCCACCACCATACTTCACAGTTGGGATGAGGTTTTGATGTTGGTGTGCTGTGCCTCTTTTTCTCCACACAGTGTTGTTAGTTTCTTCCAAACAACTCAACTTTGGTTTCATCTGTCCACAGAATATTTTGCCGGTACTGCTATGGAACATCCAGGTGCTCTTGTGCAAACTGTAAACGTACAGCAACGTTTTTTTTGGACAGCAGTGGCTTCCTCTGTGGTATCCTCCCATGAAATCCATTCTTGTTTAATGTTTTACGTATCGTAGATTCGCTAACAGGGATGTTAGCATATGCCAGAGACTTTTGTAAGTCTTTAGCTGACACTCTAGGATTCTTCTTCACCTCACTGAGCAGTCTGTGCTGTGCTCTTGCAGTCATCTTTACAGGATGCCCACTCCTAGAGAGAGTAGCAGCAGTGCTGAACTTCCCCATTTATAGACAATTTGTCTTACCGTGGACTGATGAACAGCAAGGTTTTTGGAGATACTTTTATAACCCTTTCAGGGCTTTATGCAAGTCAACAATTCTTAATTGTAGGTCTTCTGAGAGCTCTTTTGTGCGAGGCATCATTCACATGAGGCAATGCTTCTTGTAAAAAGCAAACCCAGAACTGGTGTGTGTTTTTTATAAGGCAGGGCAGCTGTAACCAACACCTCCAATCTCATCTCATTGATTGGACTCCAGTTGGCTGACACCTTACTCTAATTAGCTCTTGGAGATCTCATTAGTCTAGGGGTTCACATACTTTTTTCCACCTGCACTGTGAATGTTTACATGGTGTGTTCAATAAAAACATGGTAACATTTAATTCTTTGTGTGTTATTAATTTAAGCAGACTGTGATTGTCTATTGTTGTGACTTAGATAAAGATCAGATCACATTTTATGACCAATTTGTGCAGAAATCCATATCATTTCAAAAGGGTTCACATACTTTTTATTGCAACTGTATGTTGTGATCGTAGAACTAATTTGAGGGGATCTCTGCGTTTAATTTGAACCCTTTCAACATGCAAGCAGTGTCATAAAAAGCAATGAACATTAACCACTTGCTGACCATCGTACGTATATATACATCCTCTCAGCAAGTGGTTTTAACAGCTGCAACCATGAACTTTTTACAGCTGTCGAACTAATGTGTAAAATAGATCGAGGTTGCTCTACAGCCACCCTATCACTTGTGAAAGTGAAAAGGGCTCCCTTGTGATAGCAATAAGTTTAAATGAAAAAAAAGTGTAAAAAATGCATTTTAATAATATAAGTAAAATAATTAAACCCCCCCCCCGGGGCCCCATGCATGCACGCAAACAGTGTCGGCTGGTGAAGTTTTAGGATGGGGAAGCGCCAGACCCCGTCCTTCCTTTTTGACCCCTCCCACTTGCCAAAAATGGGCATGTTTCAGCAAAATCATGGGAGTGCCTTAAAGGGTGTAGCTCTATGGGGGTGTGGTTAGCATCTGAGATGAACGAGGGTTGGAGGGAGAGAGGGAGGGACAGCAGGCCCAGATTCTACACAACAATAGAAATATGTGTATTCTAGGGAGTTTAACAATCAGCAGATGAAGATACTCCAAACCCCTGCTGTTAGCACTTCAATCATCCCGGCACCATGGTTGTTATGGTGTCAGGATGATTGAAGCGCATTATTTATATTATTACATTGTAATATAAAATGAAATCATTCAACTCACCATAATGCAGAATCAGTGGGAGCCCTGAGCGTGTCACCTGCCACCTCGCCTGCCACCAGATGCCATCAGGTGTCCCCAGCGGAGTCCGTCCTTACATCAGGTGCCCCCAGTGGAGTCTGTCCTTACATCAGGTGCCCCCAGCGGAATCCGTCCTTACATCAGGTTCCCCCCAGCAGAGTCCCTCCTTACATCAGGTGCCCCCAACAGAGTCCCTCCTTACATCTGTGTCCCCATCAGCAAAGTCCCTCCTTACATCTGTGTCCCCATCAGCGGAGTCCCTCCTTAAATTTGTGACCCCATCAGCGGAGCCCTTCCTTACATCTGCGTCCCCATCAGCGGAGCCCCTCCTTACATCTGTGTCCCCATCAGCGGAGCCCTGCTTACATTTGTGTCCCCATCAGCGGAGCCCCTCCTTACATCTGTGTCCCCAGCGGAGTCCCTCTTTACATCATTGTCCCCATCAGCGGAGTCCCTCCTTACATCAGTGGCCTCATCAGCGGAGCCCCTCCTTACATCAGTGTCCCCATCAGTGGAGTCCCTCCTTACATCTGCATCCCCATCAGCGGAGCCCCTCCTTACATCAGTGTCCCCATCAGTGGAGCCCCTCCTTACATCAGTGTCCCCATCAGCGGAGCCCCTCCTTACATCTGTGTCCCCATCAACAGAGTCCCTCCTTACATTAGTGTCCCCATCAGCAGAGCCCCTCCTTACATCAGTGTCCCCATCAGCGGAGCCCCTCCTTACATCTGTGTCCCCATCAGCGGAGCCCCTCCTTACATCTTTACATCTGTGTCCCCAGCAGAGCCCCTCCTTACATCTGTGTCCCCAGCGGAGCCCCTCCTTACAACTGTGTCCCCAGCGGAGTCCCTCCTTACATCTGTGTCCCCAGCGGAGCCCCTCCTTACATCTGTGTCCCCAGCGGAGCCCCTCCTTACATCTGTGTCCCCATCAGCAGAGCAGAGTCCTCCTTACATCTGAGTCCCCATAAGCAGAGCAGAGTCCTCCTCACATCTGTGTCCCCATCAGCACAGCCCTCCTTCATGTCGCGTCTGTCTCTCCCCTTCAGCTGCAGCTAGTTCCTGTCTTTCTCCATGTGTTCAGTGGAGAGGGGAGGGGCCTCCCCTCTCCACTGAACGCAAGGGGATTAGGCAGCAGCCATCTTTTTGTAGCCTGCCAGAAGTGACTTTGTTCTCACACTGAGAACAAAGCACCCGGCCATAGTGATATACTACGGGCGCCGGGTGGATGCTGCTTGGCATAATGGATTGCACCACAAAGCAGCTCCAAACCCTGCCAATGAAGTGCCTCGTCTGCAATCTCGTGATTGCATAGACGTGGTGCTTTCCATAGTGCACTGTGTCCGGCGCCCGAACACAGTGCACTTAAGGACTTTATTTTTTTTTTTTTTGGTGACTGCCTGGGGGGGCGCCCCCTATGGACGGGCCGCCACTGCACGCAAATCCAAATGCACACGTATGTAAACAGTGATTGCACCACACATATGAGTTACTGCCATAACATCAGAGTGAGAACAATAAATCTAGGGCCATTATTCACAATAAAAATGGAATTCCAGCTTACTAGCCTTAAGATGTACACACTTACCTATTTTCAAGCTGCTCCAGTCCAGTCATGTGATCCATCTACCCTGTGTCAGCTGCACGGGAGGGCAGAGAGGGCTCCGACAATAGCTATTAAAGCCGGGGAGGTGATGTCACCCATAGGCTTTGACAGACAACACATTGTCAGCACTCCCTCCTCTTCCCTGAAGCCACATTGGAGACACAGGGGAGCTATAGAAAGTGACTGGACTGAAGTGGCCTGTGAACAGATAAGTAAATGCACTATACTGTACTGTGCTTGTGTGCATACACATTAAATTTAGGCAATTTTTCCCAAAAAATTTGTGTTTGATCATTAACTGTATAAATATAGCGTTTGGCGTAAAAATTTATTTTAGGCAATTTTTCCCAGAAAATTTGTGTTTGATAATTAACTGTATCAATATAGCGTGTGGCATAAAAAACAGCCACCATTTATTCTCCAGGGCCTTTGCTTTCAGAAAATGTATAATGTTTAAGAGTTCTAAGTAATGTTCTGGATTTTAACATGCATAAAAAAAATTTGAAAATTGCCCTGGACAGCAAGTAGTTAAAAGTAATATATAACCCCTTAAGAGCCAGGGTCTGCGGTGTAAAAATCTATTTTTCCTTCAAAAGTTTAAAGTGATTGTTCTTTTTCTTTTTAAAGCGAGACTTTACAAACATGTTATACTTACCTGTCCTGTTGCAGTCGATTTGCACAGAGCAGCCCCTATCCTCCTCTTCTCGGGTTCCTCTTTGGCTCTCCTGGCCCCTCTCTCCTGATGAGTGCCCCCATAGACCAGCAGCTTGCTATGAGGGTACCTGACCCGAGTAGTCAGAGCTCCGTGTATCCATTCAGACACAATGCCCCGACCTGGCCCCGCCCCCCTCTCCCCTGATTGGCTAACTGAGTTTGATTGACAGCCGCGAGAGCCAATGGCGCCGCGGCTGTGCCCCAGCCAATCAGGAGTAGAGTCCCAGACGGCGAGGGAATTGTGGACATTGCTGGAGAGAGAAGGGGCTCAGGGTAAGTATTAGGGGGTGCTGGGGGGCCTGCTACACACAAAAGGTTTTTTTTTATCCTAAAGTGTTACTAAACCCACAAGAGTAAAATCAGTCTGTATATGCAGCATAGCATGCTTGTTATACTCACTGTGGAACTTAACGGGTTTATCCTCTGCATTATGTGAAAAGGCTGTTTTCTCCTGTATGCACAGATCCTCCCCCTCCTGCACTGTCTATCTGGGGAAGGCCAGCTAACACAGGCAGAGTAGCTGACCTGTACATTCTCAGTTGTGTCTTTTATGCTGGAGAGAACAGTTACTTGTTCTCAGAGCTAGCCATGTCACATGATATTGACAGCACAAGTGTGCCTGTATACAAGCTGAAGTGGAATTCTCCTCCTTCCTGAACTCTCAGCACTGAAGAAACTGTGCAGTTTATCATGTAACTGTGGTATACAGATCACCCAAAAAGGTATATAGTGGCAGTATTTTAATGTAAAAAGAAGATTTATAAGCTGTGGGCACTGTGAGGGAGGCAGATGAACTGTTTTCATATTAATGGGTTTTGTAACACTTTAATGCATAGAATGCATTGAGATAAAAACAGAAAATTGTTTCATACTTACCATAATTTTCTTTTCCTGGTGCCTAGCCATGGCAGCATACCTGTGACAAGCCTCGCCTTGGCTCCTCCCTCAGGACCAGTGAATATTATAAAAGAAAAGGATTAGTGCACTCCCAACATTCTACGTAATATAGCATACAGAGGGTGGGATTGTATGCTGCCATGGATAGGCACCAGGAAAATAAATTTACAGTAAGTATGAAACAATTTTCTCTTTTCCTTATGCCTCCATGGCAGCCTACCTGTGAGAAATAACTAGCAGAAATGGGTGGGATGATGCATGGTAAAAGATTTATTTGAAAAAGGATTTAAAATAGTCAAATACCGGCCTGATAGCCTGTCTGCCAATTTCTACAGATGAGAAAGCTGCCGGGTCTACTCTGTAACGTCTTGTAAACACATGTTGGGATGACCATGATGCTAATGGATACGTCTACTCTGGCTGTCCAAGAAGCAGAAAACAATCGGGTAGCATACAGTCCAACTAAAGAGGGGGTTCCCTATCCCTGTACGCCTTCTTAACCAATTTGATTATCCATGAAACTATTGTTCTAGAGCAGAGATCTGCAAACAATGGCTTCCCAGCTGCCACAGAACCACATGTCCCATGAGGTATTTTAAAGCTCTGATATTCACAGACATGACTAGGCATGATGGATACTGCAGTTCCAGAAGGGCCACATTCTGGAGACATCCGCCCTAGATGATGCTTCTTTGCCCCTGTTTTTTTTTGGGGAGGGGGTATTACAAATAGGTTAGATGAAAGTCTGAAGGGAGTTGTGGCTTGAAGATAGTGTGTTAGTACCAAAGTAATATTGTCTTAGTGAAGAAGGTCGAAATTAGAACTAAAAAGATTGGCAGGGCCCAAGGCTCGGAGATAGTAGAGGAAGAGGAGAACTTAGGGATGAATCCATGTACTTTTTGAAGTTCCACTCTATCTGAGTACAGAAAATAATATTATTGTCTTCTGATCCCAGAGCCTGAAGTTCTGATACTCCCCAGCCCGATGCCATTGTCACAAATAAAAATGGTTTCCAAGTGAGATTCTACAAGGATGCTGAATCAGATGGGGCAAAAGGCTGTTTGGATAAGGGCTCCAGAGCGATAGAGAGATCCCAAGTGGGAAAGATTTGTTTTAATGGGTGGGCTTATCTTCTTGACTGTCTTGAAGAATTTGATTATTAAAAGTATTTTTGGCCCATCTCTTGTGGTCACAGCAGAGATTGCCACCAGCTGTACCTTTTAAGCTGCTTAATCCTAATCCTAAATCAGGTATGTTTGCAGGAAGTCAAGGAGTTGGGAGGAAGAGGGTACATCATGACTGAAGCTTTGCCGTTAGCGAAAGATATAAACTTATTCCAAACCTTGTCATACGTATTGTTTGTTGAAGGCTCCTGTGCTTTGAGCAGAGTTGAAACAACTCTGGAGGAACATCCTAATGATTAAAGCCTTTGTGTTTTAACATTCTAATGTGAAGATTCAATCTGTGAGGTTTCTGATGGGTGTGATGCCTCGAGCCAGAAGAAAGGGTATCAGAGGAATGTTTACCGGAAGCTGGACACTAAGATATATTGCCCTAGGGAATCATGGGTCTCTACGCAAATATAGCAGGACTGTTATCACCGTTATTGTTCATACTGCAAGTCTCGAGAAAATTTTCGAGGTAGGAGGAGGCCTAAATTAGATTGCATGCCCAAGGCCTTGACAGGGCATCTATTGCTTCTGCTCAAGGGTGAGGTAGATGTAAAACAAACCTCCGCAGCTTGCTATTGCTTGCTGTAGCAAAAGGATGCAGTGCAGGAAAGGACCACTGGCCCACAATCCAACTGAATAACTTTGGTTGTAAGGACCATTTGTTGGGATCCAGGAATCCTTGGGATAGATGATTGGCGTTTGTGTTTAAGTGGGCTGGAAGATAGACTATTCTTAGGTCCTTCAGATTCCCCTCTGCCCAAATGAAAATGGGTTCCGCCTTGGTGGTGTATGTATGATATTGCAGCTCTATTGTCTATCCGAATCAGAACTGATTTGTCCTTGATCTGAGAGAGCAAATGCTGTCGATGCAGGATAAGCCGCCTGGATTTCCAGGATATTTGTGATGATGTCTGCCGCATTGAACACCCATCTCTCTTGAATCAACATCTGGTTGCAATGTGCTTCCTAGCCTATTGCATTGGTGTCTGTGGTATCTGTGGTCAGGAAGACATGCCTTAATGGATGTGGCTTTACAGGCATCTCCCTCTTTGTCCTCTAGTGCAGACCCCTGTGCATCAAGCTTGTTTGATATATGGACTAGGATAGAAGGTTTGCTCCATTGCTTCAGGAATTATAGATAAAAGGTGCCTGCCCATGGGACCATCTGGATACAAATAGACAAAAATCCCTATTAGGTTGAGTTAGCTCGAGGCTGTTATGTAGGACCATGTCCTTGCTCTCCTTCCTTTCTGAATGATCGCCCACACTTCTGAGATGGCAGGGACACCGTCCCTTTTGCAGTGTTGATTAAGGCAGATAAAAAAAGGCCAGAAGGCCAAACGCTGCGCTAGAAATAGATATGTTATACTTGAAATAAATCAAGTAAAAAGAGCTGCCAGCACCAAAAGTCTGCAATACAAAACCCAAAATCATAAAGTGAAACACAGGTGCAGCGCTACTATCATACAATTAATATTCCCAAAATAACAAAGAAAAATATCGACATCCTGAAATGGTGAAAACAGTCTAAAAATAAAAACTAAAGTGAAGTTCCAACTCCAAAAATTAAAATATCTGTTAACTAATAAGTGAAAACTGTGAGCATTAAATCACCGATATTGTGCTGAAAAAATGAATAAAACATTCAAAGATACAATAGGTAATAAAGCATAAATAAATAAATATATAATATACATTAAAAGGGTAATTAAATATTTAATCTCAGAACCATAGGTGAAAGCAATCTAGATTTGAAAAACTAAGACAAAGTCCCAATGTGAGAAACTGAATAAGTCCCAATAGTCTTGCAAAAAGGAAATTAGCCAGTGAATATTCCAACAAAACAGATCGTGACATAGGATCCCTCATCCAAAGAAGCTGAGCTCCCGAAGTGAGTATGTATTCTCCTTACCGACTGAAAAGACCAATGAATTGGTCTCACCAAGCCCAAGGAATTCCGTCTCCCAAAAACCTAAAGGATATCTGAGGATGCTGGATCGGTATCACTCAAAAGACATAAAGGCAGAAAGAGCTCCCATAGTGTAGTATTTGAGTATAACATTTATTAGGCTCAAAATTACTGCACTTACAGAATGTAGCCTAATAAGCGCGGTATGTCACACAGCTTCACAATGAATCCAAATGGCGACGTCTTCCGAGGCTGAAATACTCAAATGCTACACTATGGGAGCTCCTTCAGTGTTGATTAAGGTGCCTAGACTGGAGAAAAGATGACTAGTTCGATGATTTACCATCCAACCATATCTTGATAGTGTAGGCCACAGCATCCACCTGGCTGGGCTGGATCTTTTGATAAAAGGAGGATATCGTCTCGTTAGTGATAAAAACTGAGATCCAGTTCTCATCCAGAAGCTTGAATAGTGATCAGAGCCCTTGGGCGGGCTCTGAGGGAAGTGCAGGGTCCAAAGGGGAGACTCTGGAATTGTAGATGGACCTGTTCGAACTGAAAATCTCAGATACTTCTGTAACAGTTGTAGTATGAGTGCGTGTAAGTTAACATCCCTGAATCCCCGGGTACATCTAATTCTGCTGTTCTGGGAAATCAAGTCTGACTTTCCTCCTGTGACGTGGAAAATGGCTTTCTGTAACCTTTCTTCAAAGAGTGATTTACCATCAATAAAACGGGATTTATACTAATTTTGTTTTGACACAGTGTCAGCTGCCTGTAGTTCTGACCACAATACCCATATGGCACATGGAGTGACATTGATCTTGCGAAGTATCGAATTGTATCCATCGCCGTCTCACCGATGAAGTCTGCTGAGAGACATAATTCGTCCAAAGCCTTGACTATATTTTCCCTAAGGACATTTTGATCAACCACTGTTTCCATGTTGTCGGTCCATGCTCACAGGGCTTTGGATACAGATAAGGCAATTGCTGACTTCCAGGCATTTACCCGCCATTTGATAAGCTTCTTTAAGTTCTAAAAGGATCCTCAATTGAGACTGAATCATCGATTGGTGAGATGAAATTCTTTGTTAAACGAACCACTGAAGCGTCTACCTCCAGTGGACCATCTGGCATTGCAGAATCTTGTTCCGATAGTGAATAAAGTTTTCCTAGGCAATTGAGAGGGGGGAAAAAAAAATATATATATATATATATATATATATATATATATATTTTTTTTTTTTTTTTTTCCCCCTCTCAATTGCCTAGGAAAACTTTATTCACTATCGGAACAAGATTCTGCAATGCCAGATGGTCCACTGGTGGTAGACGCTGCAGTGGTTCGTTTAACAAAGAATTTCATCTCATCAATTTCATCTCACCAATCGATGATTCAGTCTCAATTGAGGATCCTTTTAGAACTTAAAGAAGCTTATCAATATATATATATATATATATATATATATATATATATATATATATATATATATATCAATATATATATATATATATATTTTTTTTTTTTTTTTCTCTTCAACAATGCTGTGATTTTGATGCCAATGTTCTTATATTCTTGAGGTCTATGCACCTCAAGTCACATCAAAGTGGGACCAAAGTAGTGCAGGGACTACTTTGATGTCACTGCGACTTGAAGTCGCACAGATATGAATGGTACTCATTGGAAATCATGGGGTACGACTTGTCATGCGACTTTGCAGCCCCAAGTCACATGATAAGTCGCACTAGTGGAAAAGAGCTGAAAGAAGGAAACCTGCTTCTTTAAAAATGGGAAGTATATCTTTGACTTTTCAGATGTAGTGTCGGCATCCTCCCAGCCAATAGCTGGCTTTACAGCCTGGACATAGAACTGAACTAGGAAAAAGTTGAAGTCCGAGGGCCAAGCTCTTCTGAGGTATCCCCAGATGGTCCACTATCATCCAGATGTCTATGACTGCGTGGTGAGAGGACTCTCTCGAGGATGGGCCTGGAAGAGTTGACTTCTCTGGAGGAGATTGAGCTATTTGCTGCAATGGAACTGCTGTTGCTCGTTCCGCTATGTAAACCTTGCCCAACTTTTTGAGTAGGACAGCTTACCTGTTAACCCTCTGACTCTCTGTCTGCTGCATAGAATCTAAAACAGCTTTTGCAGACCAATTGGCTGGTAATTGGATGACCCCGCATGCTTGGCATTTAGTGATTTTATGAGTTGGTGAATGTGAAGAACTATGTCTTTTCACAGATGAACCCTTGCCACTTGTATGGTATTCTGATCTGGATGGTGTGCCCTGGTTGGGGCCTTCATAGGTTTGTTTATGTCGCCTTGATGTCCGCTTGGACTTCTTCTGGTGTACAAAGCTGAAATACATAAATGTACCAGCATAAGTGTTCTCTTTTTTTTTTTTTTTTACTCAGCTGGACGACAGTCCCTACCTTAAATGTAGGAGACAGTCTTGTTCGGGTGGCGTACTGCTTATTTTAGGCAGCAGACAGAAAAAGCAGCCAGACAAAGGAGTTAGCGACTGGTATTTCAGCTGGAGCAAGGAAACGGTATTCCTGGATAAAAAAAAAAAGAAAGAAATTACATTTACCATTGGCAAAAAACAGGGTCCTCTCCAGGAGTTCCCCGCATAGGCAACCTCTTCAGATGACAACAGGATGCCATGCTGAAAGCCCCCAGTAATAAACAATAGAGAGGGGAGGCACATCTGTGGAAAATACAACCCTTTAAATGATTTTGACAAACAAGGGCAAAAAATTTTAAATTTGCTCCTATTCAAGATGACCGCCACAACCTCAGGCCAAACCACGCAAGCGCGGCTGGCGGCACTAGGAGCTATGCGGCCCGCCCGACTGAGCCCAGGCCCAACGAGCTGGCTCCTTACGTCCACGCATGCGCAGAGCGGGCAGGAAGATGCTGAGGGACTCAGAAAAGCCGATACAATATCACAAGGAGGGGAAGGTGGTAGGGGAGGAAGAAAGCGAAAAAGAGAGAGAGGAACGCAAAGAAAGGAAAGTGAGATAGAAAGCATGACAGGAGGGAGAAATGGAAGGATAAGGCTAAGTGAAAAATTGATATAGCTGCTTTCTCTGCTGCAGGCTTGAGCAAATGCCAGTATATAAATGCAACTGCTGTCCCAAAAGGCCCACAGAAGGGACTCCCTATCTTATTAGCGCATTTAGCTGCCCAAGAATAGGGACTGCACCTGGGAGAGGCTTGAACCCAGCTGGAAGCTGCCCACTGCAGAGGTAAAGGACGTTCAACCACCATTCACTGACCATGAGGTATAAGGGAAAAAATGGAGAATGCTGGGAGTGCACTAATCCTTTCTAATTTCACTAATTTCCTTTCTATTATAATATTCACTGGTCCTCAGGGAGGAGCCAAGGCGAAGCTTGTCACAGGTATGCTGCCATGGAGGCACTAGGAAAAACTTATTGCCTTTAAAGCTGAAATGAACCCATTGATTTAAAGTGGCTGTTCCAGTTCCTTTAACCCTTTCGCTGCCAGAGCCATTTTTGCATTTTTGTGCACACATGTTTAAAAAATAATTTTAGACCTGAAGATTACACAAAACTCACAAATATTATATATTTTCTGAAAGCAGACACCCTAGAGTGGTAGTTGCAATTTTTTTTATGTCACACGATATTACCGCAAAAGGTCTAGGAAACACAAAATTTCAGTAAAAAACACACTAACGTGAACAAACAAATGCAATACATTACCCAAATCTTTGGTAAAATATAAAAGATGAGGTTGCACGAGTAAATAGATACCCAACATGCCAAACCTTAAATTTATATGCGCCCGTGAAATAGTGACAAGCTTCAGTACCCTATATTTTCAATAGACAACACTTCAAAAGCCCCCTATAGGTATCAGTTTAGCGTTACGGAAGAGGTCTGATGTTAGAATTATTGCTCTCACTCCGACGTACACGGCAATATGTAATATTTGTAATATGTGTATCGCAATCAAGGTTTTCACGTGTAGGCCCCCCGACGCACTCTTGCGTGTGTATATGTGGGGGGCCTCCAAAAAAAATTGGGGGGGAGATTTGATGTGCTTTGCAAACATTTTTTTTTACTTAGCTTTTTTTTCATCACATAGGGGATAAACAGTCCTCTATGTGATGATTTTTAGGTGACAGACTCTCTTTATTGAGATAGGCAGGGTCTAAAAGACCCTGCATGTCTCCCCTGTACTCCACTGAATGTTTTGCAGTGCAGATCGCATTGCAAAACATCCTTTCCTGGCAAAGCGAGCCGGGGACACACGAGAGCTTGACCTGGAATTGACGTCGCTTTCCGGGTCACAGGAAGAAGTGGAGGAGAGCGGATGTGTCCCCGCTCTTCTCCTTCCCCTCTACCCGCCAGCACCCGTCATGGAGATCCCGGGCCCCCCGATGGGCAAGCGGAGCCCAGTAAGCATGGCAGGGCACGGCGGCGGGGGGGGTGCCGGGGGGTGTGTGAGAGCAATCAGGGCAGCAGCGGAGCCGCCCGAATGCTCTCACCTGACAGGCAGGAGTCTGCCTGTCAGTTTCACACACAGTCCCGGTGGCTGCAGCCACTGGATTGTGTGTGATACCCCCCCTCCGTTAGGTCCATATGACGTATGGACCTGGTGGCAAAAGGGTTAAAGCATGATCAGTTGCATAGTGCTGTTGCAGTGTAATTTGTCCCTTTCTTTGATCTAAAATACCTGGTTGATCACGCCTGTTCCAGTATCCCCCTGTGCGGTGACCACGGTAATCATGGCTGCCGATCCATGATACCATGGTCAGTTTACGTGCCTCCGTTATCTGTGTACACAGTCTCTCCTCTCTCCCTCTACCTTTCTGCCTGTCATTTCCTAGTCTGTGTGTGAAAGCCAATCTCCTCCCCACCCTCTCCTCTCCTCCTGCCTCTATTCCGATGTAATACATAACAAAACACAATTACTTGCATCATCTCTGTTTTAGCAAGGTATTCAGTACAGTATGTCAGTTATTTAAAATTATAATGCAAAATACCTTTTTGCACAGCTCCTCTGCTGCCGTCCATATTTTGCTTCCACTTGTTATTGACCCTTGTTCCTCAACTACGCTTCTGCCTGATCCCAACCTGCGACTACTCATTACTGACCTTTGGCTTGTTTACTGACTACAGTTCTGTTTGATCCCTACCTGCTTATCTGCTACTGGACCCTGGCTTGCTCACCTCCTGGTGGGGCGATCCCGAGGACCGCGACCTGGTACTAACACACAGCAAAATCCATCTCCACTATCAGGAGCTCTGGTGAACACTGGTTACTACTTAGACTCCGCACCTCCGGTGAGTCCGCGTCATTCACCAGGGTGACTGCCTGGGTACCTATCCTGCTGGTCGGTGTTAATTCCTCAACTGCTATAGCAACTGGTCTTCGAGCCTGACCCCTGATTGTGACAGAATAATCTGGCCCAAAGATAGAGGCCAATATAGCAAATACTATGACTCCTTTTAGGCAGCAAATTGCAGAGCTTCAAGAGTTTGGCGTTGCCTACCAAGAAACATTTTCCAAACTTGAAAGTGTGGTAAAAGGGCAGCAGGAGGAAATTTATGCTCTGCAGAGACGGTTGCTAGACTTGAAAGTTCCTGAGATGATGCTAATGCACGTATGCCTTTACCACTCAAGTTCAATGGAGACCACTTCCATTACAGAGGTTTCCTTAACCAATGTCACATTTATTTCCAAATGCAACCTGCTGCATTTCCCTCTGAGAAAAGGAAGATAATGTTTGTTATCAACCTTCTGACTGAAAAAGCTCTAGCTTGGGCCTCCCCATATATAGAACAAGACAGTGCCACTGTCTTGTTCTATAAATTTGAGACTTTTGTGATCGCGATGAACCGGGTTTTTGACTATCCCAACCACTGCACTATTGCTGAAGCAAAGTTGCATAGTTTGCGGTAGGGTAGGCGCTTGTCAGAAACCATGAAGATAGACCGAGACAGAAGTACAGTTAATCACACTTGTTTAATAATAATAAAAAGAGTAAGCGTAGTCAATACATAGTCAGAGTTCAGTAACCAGATTGGGTAGTCAGCCAATGCCAATGTCAGAGAGCCAGAGCTCAGCGTAGTAGTACAGCAAGCAGGATCAAGAGCCAGAAGGGACGTCAGCCAAGCAAGTCTTCAACAGGAATGCAGGAGAAAGTCTCTGAGATGTGACCAAAGGCAAAGGCAGAGATGACGTGAGCTAGACGGCTTTAAGTAGCCAGGACTGACGAGCAGATCATCAACAGCTGAGTCACTGTGGAGAGAAAGAAGCTGGCAATTATCCGACAGCTGAGTGGCCAGCTCAGAGAAGGAAGGTCTGAGCCCAGCCCTGACAGTACCCCCTCCTCAACGACCCCTCCCCTTGGAGGACCACCGGGCTTGAGGGGAAAACGTCTATAGAAATCATGGAGGAGGACAGGGGCATGTACGTCCGAGGATGAGACCCAAGTGCGTTCCTCCGGACCATACCCCTTCCAATGCACCAGGTACTGTATGTGCCCACGGAACCTACGAGAGTCAACAATGGATTGTACCTCATATTCCTCATGGTTCTCAACCTGTATAGGGTGAGGACGTGGCACCGAGGTGGTAAAGCGATTGCAGACCAAAAGTTTCAATCAGGAGACATGAAACACATTAGAGATGCGCATACTGGGAGGAAGGTCCAATGCGTAAGCCACTGGGTTAATCCTGCGAAGGATACGGAAAGGCCCAATAAACCGAGGTGTGAAGGAACACGAAGTCGGAGGTTGCGAGACGACAGCCAGACTCTTTCCCCAACCTGGCGCAGGAAGGTGTCTGCGGTCAGCGTCTGTACCTATCATTAGCATGTCGCAAAGCCTCCTGGACTTTTGCCCAAATGGAACGAAGGCCACAGAGATGCTCCTCTAACGCAGGAATACTCTGCGGAACAAACGAGGCAGGCAACACGGAAGGTTGGAAACCATAGTTTGCCATAAACAGGGACAAACGGGAAGCAGAATTCAAGGCACTATTGTGAGCAAACTCCACCCACGGTAAGAGGTCTGACCAGTTGTTATGATGGTCAGAAATATAGCAATGTAAGAATTGCTCCAAGGACTGATTGGCTCGTTCTGCGGCCCCATTAGACTGCGGGTGATACGCAGAGGAGAAAGCAAGCTGAATACCCAACTGTGCACAAAAGGCTCACCAGAACCAGGACACAAACTGACTACCCCTGTCTGAGACAATCACCTTGGGTAGCCCATGTAAGCGGAAGATCTCCCGAGAAAAAATAGAAGCCAGTTTCTTAGAAGTAGGCAACTTCTTGAGTGGAATACAACGCAACATTTTCGAGAACTGGTCAACCACCATAAGTATAACTGTGTTGCCCTGGGAGTTGGGTAACTCCACAATGAAATCCATAGACAGGTGGGTCCAGGGCCTCTCTCCATTGGGTATGGGTCGTGGAGTCTTACTCTGAGCACACACGGAACAGGCAGCTATGAAGGCAGTTACATCAGCACGTAGACTAGGCCACCAGAATTGTTGGGAAATGGCCCAAAAGAGTTGATTCTTCCCAGGGTGGCCAGCAGTCTTAGGTGAATGGTAAGTCTGGAGTACAGCAGTATGGAGACTCTCAGGAACAAAGCAGCGGTCACAAGGTTTCTCAGGTTGAGCATCAACCTGAGCATCAAGAATTTTTTCCCACAAAGGAGAAGTAAGACTGGTGTGAACCGTAGCCAGAATACGATCAGGAAGAATCACCCATAACCGGAACCGACTCC
Organism: Aquarana catesbeiana; assembly: GCF_042186555.1. Classification (NCBI taxonomy): domain Eukaryota; kingdom Metazoa; phylum Chordata; class Amphibia; order Anura; family Ranidae; genus Aquarana; species Aquarana catesbeiana. The sequence goes on from NC_133324.1 coordinate 200,728,573, forward strand.
ATCTTGGAAGTGGAGGAAAATTGTCGTGACAAGGCATCAGCCCTTACATTCTTAGTACTGGGTAAGAATGAGACAATGTAATTAAAACTCGACAAGAAAAGAGCCCATCGCGCCCTTCTGGGAGAGAGGCACTTAGCCTCAGACAAGAATGTGAGATTTTTATGGTCAGAAAGAATGAGAACCGGCACAGTGGTACCGTCAAGGAGATGTCTCCATTCTTTCAGGGCTAAAATGATCGCCAACAGCTCTCTGTCACCAATCTCGTAATTGCACTCTGCCGGTGACAATTTCTTGGAAAAGTAGCCACACGGTTGCATAGCGCACTCAGAGTTAGGACGTTGAGACAGAAGGGTACCAACTCCAGTCTCAAAAGCATCAACTTCTAGAATAAAAGGCAACATAGGATTAGGGTGTGCCAACACAGGAGCAGAAACAAAGGCAGCCTTGAGACTCCCAAAGGCCTTAATGGACTCCGGAGACCAACTCTGTGGGTTGCCGTCTTTCCTGGTCATATCAGTCAGGGGCTTGACCAGAGATGAGAAGTTATAAATAAACTTCCGATAATAGTTGGCAAAGCCAAGAAAACGCTGCTGAGGACGTAAACCCACGAGTCGAGGCCAATGTAGGACCTCTGAAAGTTTCTCTGGGTCCATCGAAAAACCAGCAGTGGAAATGACATGAATTTAACCTGTTCACAATGGAATTCGCACTTTTCCAATTTACAATAGAGATTGTTCTCTCTTAGTCTCTGAAGCACACGACAGACATCTGTGTGGTGGCTCTCCAGGGACTTGGAAAATATGAGGATATCTTCTAGATAAACCACCACACATAACCAACAAATCTCGGAGGACATTGTTAATGAACTCCTGGAAAACTGCTGGAGCGTTACAAAGGCCAAAAGGCATTACGAGATATTCATAATGACCTGATCTGGTATTAAACAAAGTTTTCCCTTTGTTGCCCTCCTTAATCCTGGCAAGATTATATGCCCCTCTCAAATCAAGCTTCGTGAAAACCGTTGCTCCCTTGAGGCAGTCAAATAACTCCGTAATCAACGGAATGGGATAGGCATTCTTAATCGTGAAACGATTGAGACCCCTATAATCGATACAGGGTCTCAGCTCACCACTCTACTTCACAAAAAAGAAACCAGCAAAAGCAGGAGACGAAGATTTGCAGATGAAACCTCTAGAAAGTGCATCTGCAACATACTCCTCCATGGCCTTATTCTCCAAGACCGACAAAGGGTAAACCCGGCCACGAGGGGGTATGGCACCAGGTTGAAGGTCAATTGCGCAATCATACGACCGGTGTGGAGGCAGGGAGGAGAGTGCAGAGGTGCACAGGAGCTTGGCTACCTTCTGGAAACATCTCTCACTGCACTGTGGCGACCAGGACAGGACCTCAGCATGGAGCCAATTAAAAGAAGGGTTGTGCCTCTGTAACCAAGGATAACCAATAACCAGCGGAAACTTAGGTGAGGAAATAACTTGGAATTGGATTATCTCATGGTGAAGGGCCCCTACGGCCATGGACCATGGAACAGTCTCATGAGTCACATGGGCAGCCTATAGAGGTCTCCCATCAAGAGCCTCAGTGGCAAGTGGAGTGTCACACAGCTACAGCGGAATCGAGTGCTTCAATACAAAGGCAGCATCAATGAACAGGCCTGCAGCCCAAGACAGGGTAACCGAAACCAGGGGCTTATTTTTCTGGGAAACTGGAGACAAAACAACACCACCTAAGGTCTGTCCGTGATAGGACCTCAAGGTTCGGGCGTTCCCTGGATGGGTAGGACAAGACCTCAAAAAGTGACCAGCCTGACCACAATAAAGGCACAATCTCTCCCTCCTCCTAAGGGCTCTCTTATCCGCAGAGAGACGCGTGAAGCCCAAGTGCATGGGTTCATCTTCACAGATCGACTCGGTACCAGGAGGCATGGGAGGTGAGGGAGGCAAGGGTGGGACTGCAAAGCTCTCAGACAAATGTACAGGAGGCTTGCGCCAGCGCTCCTTAAAAGAGAGTCTTTCTCTGAGTCTGGAGTCAATGAGGAGGGCAAATGTGATCAACCTCTCCAGCTCAGTGGGTATATCTCGGGCCGCTATCTCGTCCTTGATGTTATCCGAGAGACCATGAGAGAAGGCAGCCATGAGGGCCTCATTGTTCCAAGCAACCTCTGCTGCCAGAGTACGGAATTCAATGGCGTAATCGGCAACAGTTCCCGTACACTGTTTGATGGACATGAGGCTCTTGGCAGCAGAAGCGGAGCATGCGAGAACGTCAAATACCCTTTTGAAGGAAGCCACAAATTCTGGGTAACTCAGGACCATGGGTTTTTGCGTCTCCCATAGAGGGTTTGCCCAGGCCAAGGCTCTCTCAGAAAGCAAAGATATCACAAAACCTACTTTGCTTCTGTCCGTGGGAAACGCCTGGGGCAGCATCTCAAAGTATATCTCAACCTGGTTGAGAAACCCTCTGCATTGAACTGGATCGCCCCCAAATTGCTGGGGAAGAGGAGCGGAACCAGACATTGCTCTTATAGAGGTAATAGTCGAGCCGGGTGCCTGCACAGAGACTGGAGCAGCAGCAGGGACAGCCTGCAACACAGGTTGTACCGGAGCAGCCATAGTGGAAGATTCCAGGTGAGCCGTGCGACTCAGGAGCGTTTGTAACGCCAAGGCAAACTGATCCATGCGGTGATCCTGGTCATCCAATCTGGAAAAAATATTACCAACAAGTGGACTGACTGCATCTTCTGAATTCATGGCCTTTTCCTACTGTTCCAAAATAAAATACAAAAAAAACAAATACCCTGGACTGGTCATTGAGTAACGAGCAAGCAGGAGTAAGGATGGGACAAGGGGAAACCCCTAGCAGCCAAGTGGAAACCCCTAGCAACCAGCTGCAGGTAAGAGAGACCTAAAAAGTTAACACTTAGCAAGCCCTACAGGGACAGTGCTACACAGTTAATTGTCCTAACAAGAAAACAATTGCTGCAGCTGATGGTATAGTGCCTTAAGAAATAAATTCCATTACCCAGTCTATCGCTCCATTAATCCATGACATGAAGAAAATAAAGGTAATCCTTTACTGTCTCATTTTGTCATCCCTGTCAAAGTTATTACTGAGGGCCATGAAATTCCTTGCTCTGCTATGCTGGAATCCAGGGTCCAGGGGGAACTTTATGGTCATAGAGTTCACCCAAAGCAATATTATTCAAATAAGAAATAAATCTGTCCCTATTGCTATGGAGACGACTGATGGTTCACATCATTTATCATCAGGACCTCACCCATGAAACGGTTCCTCTGGTACTCCAATTTGAGGATGACCATTGTGAGACTATCAGCTTTCAGCTGATTGCCTTGCCCAAATTTCCTGTCACCCTGGGCATTTCTTGGTTTTCTATTCACAATCACTCCATCAATTGGGGAGCACTGAGTATAAAGTTTGCACACCCCCCCCCACATTGAGAGGAACATTGTAGAGAACCTCATAAAACAAGTTCTCCACTGATCAAGGAATCACAAGTTGATGTGGTAACTACCCAGTCATATGACAACTTGCCTCCACAATACCATGAGTTCTGGGATGTCTGTGATAAGAAGAATGCTAATTAATTACCACTTTATCACCCATATAATTGTCCCATTGAGCTGCTCCCAGGGGCAGAAATACCCTTCGGCCGCCTATTCAATCTGTCAGAACCTGAATTAAAGGTGCTCAGGGAGTGGCTTGACGAAAATTTAGAGAAGGGCTTTATCAGACACTCAATGTTTCCTGCAGGAGCAGCCCTTTGCTTTGTTCTTGCCTTCGTGTATCAATTACAGGGACTTGAATAAGGTCACTATTAAAAACCTTTAGCCACTCCTCTTGATCTCTGAAATATTGGAAAGACTCTGTAAAATCTTTACTTCGCTTTTTAAATGGTCCCGTTGTCTTTTGGGGCCTGTGTGTCTCCCAGAAGGCAGTGGGGGGGGGGAGCCGGAAATTGCGTAGATCGCCGCACAACAATTGTCTTACCCAGAAGTGGGAGCGGGTACCTGGTTTTAACAGGTATCTGCGCCCACCCCTCCCCTGAAAGGTGTCAAATGTGGCAGCGGAGGAGGAGAGGAAGCAAACAAGCAGAGCTTCCCCTTTTGGGTGGATCTCTACTTTAAGGAAGCCTTTTCTGAATGGAGAGATCTGCTGGAAGGGGCTAACCATCCTGTAAGTATTCTCACTGATCATAAAAATGTAGAATTCATTCGTTCTGCCAAGAGATTGTCTTCTAGACAAGCACGTTGATCTCTATTCTTTTTCAGGTTTAATTTTTTTATCTCGTATCGACCTGCATCAAAGGATGGCAAGGCCGATGCAGACATCGCAAGTCACCTCCTACATTTCATTTCTAGATTGTAAGCTCTAACGAGCAGGGCCCTCTGATCCCTCCTGTATTGAATTGTATTGTAACTGTACAGTCTGCCCCCATGTTGTAAAACTCTGCACAAACTATTGGCGCTATATAAATTCTGTATAATAATATTAATAATAATAATTATACAGAGTAATGCTTGTTGGGCACACGTTTAACCTATTGATTATCTGAGATGTTAACCCCTTCCCAGCCAGTGTCATTAGTACAGTGACAATGTACAGTATCAGCACTAATCACTGTATTACTGTTACTGGTGATGTCAGTGGCAGTTAGTTAGTTCCCACTCAGTGTTAGTGTCAGATTGTCCGCAACACTATCACAGTCCCATTATAAGTCGCTGATCATTTCTATTAGTAGGAAAAAACAAAAATAATACAAATTCCAGTATTTATACCATAGTTTGTAGACGCTATAACTTTCACGCAAACCAATCAATATACACTTACTGAGGTTTTGTTTACCATAGACATGTAGCAGAATACATTTTGGCCAAAATGTATGAAGAAATTTTATTTTTTTTGTATTTTTTTATTGGATATGCTTTACAGCAGAAAGTAAAAAATATTGTTTTTTTTTTCAAAATGTTCAGTCTTTTTTTGGTTATATAATAAAAAACCCAGTGATGATCAAATAACACAAAAAGAAATCTCTATTTGTGCGGAAAAAATTATATAACATTTTTTGAGGTACAGTGTTGCATGAATGCGCAATTACCAGTTAAAGTAGCGTAGTACTAAATAACAAAATAAATGACCTGGTCATGAAGGGGGTAAAACCTTCCGGAGCTGAGGTGGTTAAAGTGATTGTAAACTTTTTTAATTAAAATAATAAACATAATATACTTACCTGCTCTGTGGATTGGTATTGCATAGAGGTGGTCCCTTACCTATTCTTTAGAAGTATCCCGCCAGTGCTATCCTCTCCTTCTCTCCTTTAAAGAGGAGTTCACATTTTTTTTTTTAAATTAAAAGTCAGCAGCTACAAATACTGCAGCTGCTGACTTTTAATAATCGGACACTTATCTGTCCCACGGTCCAGCGATGCGGGGGATAGAAGCCCCACTCGTCTCCCCCTCCATTCGGCGGCACCAGCATTGCAACTGTGGGCACCGGTCTGTGGCTTCACAGCCGGGCACCCACTGCGCATGCGCGAGCGGCGCCGCGCGCCATGATTGGCCGCTCAGTCATCTGGGACCTGTAATGTGTCCCATATGATTGACAAGAGGGAGGGAGCAGAGCTGAGCCCTTCCTGCGCCAAGGGGAAGTGATGTCACCAGCCCAGGCACTGAAAGAGGCATACTACGAGGGACCCCCTAGCAACAGGCATTCAGAGGTAAGTTAAAAAAAAAATTCCAAATTTTTTTTGTTTATTTTTTTAGGCACATTAATGCATTTTTTTTTTTGGGTGGAACACCACTTTAAGTGCCCCCTAAGCAAGCCATGTGCTGAGGGGGCACTCGTGTAGGTGTGTTTTTTGAGCCGGGCTTTGTGGCAAGTGACAATCTGCAACGTGTGGCAGGTGACACGGCAAGTGACAATCCGCAATGTGTGGTAGGTGACATGGCAAGTGACAATCCGCAACTTGTGGCAGGTGATGTGGCAAGTGACGATCCGCAACTTGTGGCAGGTGACGTGGCAAGTTGCAATCCGAAACTTCTGGCAGGTAACGTGGCAAGTGACAATCCGCATCTGGTGGTAAGTGACACACTCAGGGCTCCCACTGATTTGCATTATGGTGAGTTGCATTATTTCACTTTATATAACAATGTAATAATAGAAATAATGCACTTCAATCATCCTGACACCATAATAACCATGGTGCCAGGATGATTGAAGCTCCACCACCAGCCATTTCCTCGATAAATTGCCCGCAAAAAAAACTTATTTTCTGGCAGTGCCCCTCCCGAGACTAGACTCTGGATCCGCCCCTGACCTTTCATCATTTTTGTTTCTTGTTTTTAGACTTGTTCTACAACATATCTTATACCTGTGGCCTCCAGAACTGGACAGAGAAACTCTTGTTAGGTGAAAAAGATGATTGGAGAAACTGAGGTGAACTAACTTGTCTGTCGACTGTCAGAGGCTACATATTGGGGCCTCAGGCTTTGCTGGGACTTCCACAGAACCTTTTGTCAGGCTAAATGACAGTGCAAACCCTGAGGTGTAATTGCTTGCTCAAGTACTTTCCATTTTAAAATGCTTAAATGTGTTTTCCATAATCCCTTGTTGGTATGATAAAAGCAATGGCAGGACACAGACTGGAAAAGGCCGTGTGAGCATTAAACAGGATGGTGGAAAGGGGGGTAATACTGCGCTAACCAAGTGTATGGAAAAAAGCAGCTACATGGAATGTGACAAAATTCACATAGAAAAATAGTAAAATGTAGTGCTAAAGTGATGGCAAACAATATACCAGCAGTATATCAAAATGTTCAAACGTGATAAAACAAAACCATACAGTGATGAGTCAAAAAATTAATAAACATGTGAACAAATATATGGTTCTAAAAACACAAATGGAAAGTCCCAAAGGTCAGAACCATATAAGTTAAACGTATATAGAGTCCACCATAAAGCAGAGTTGTGGTTCAGAAGTGGAATGCAACAGCCATGACAGCACACAGAGCACCAGGGATAGTGTGTCCTACACCCAGGGTAAATACTCTTACCGATAGAAGTGGACTCACACGCAGCGACAGTGAGTCACTCACGCTAAAATTCCCCGGTCAGCAAACTCCAAAGATAGGTCCAGAGAATCCAACGAACTCCAAGGATGGATCCAGGAAATCATGCGGATGGACATAAGGCTGGAAATCGGATGGAGTGGAGAGCCAAATATATCTATTATCTATTGCTTCTGTCTTAGGTCCATGCAGACTGTAGGTTATGACGTGCCATAGATAAGTTTTGAATCATGGATGGAGGACAGTAAGAGTGTTTGGCTTTCCACTTTGGCTGTTCACCATCCGAGTTCCAGCCTTACATCCATCCACATGATTTTCTGGATCCATCCTTGGAGTTCGTTGGATTTCCTGGACCTATCTTTGGAGTTTGCTGACCGGGGAATTTTAGCGTGAGTGACTCACTGTCGCTGCGTGTGAGTCCACTTCTATCGGTAAGAGTATTTACCCTGGGTGTAGGACACACTATCCCTGGTGCTCTGTGTGCTGTCATGGCTGTTGCATTCCACTTCTGAACCACAACTCTGCTTTATGGTGGACTCTATATACGTTTAACTTATATGGTTCTGACCTTTGGGACTTTCCATTTGTGTTTTTAGAACCATATATTTGTTCACATGTTTATTAATTTTTTGACTCATCACTGTATGGTTTTGTTTTATCACGTTTGAACATTTTGATATACTGCTGGTATATTGTTTGCCATCACTTTAGCACTACATTTTACTATTTTTCTATGTGAATTTTGTCACATTCCATGTAGCTGCTTTTTTCCATACACTTGGTTAGCGCAGTATTACCCCCCTTTCCACCATCCTGTTTAATGCTCACACGGCCTTTTCCAGTCTGTGTCCTGCCATTGCTTTTATCATACCAACAAGGGATTATGGAAAACACATTTAAGCATTTTAAAATGGAAAGTACTTGAGCAAGCAATTACACCTCAGGGTTTGCACTGTCATTTAGCCTGACAAAAGGTTCTGTGGAAGTCCCAGCAAAGCCTGAGGCCCCAATATGTAGCCTCTGACAGTCGACAGACAAAGCAGACAAATTTCCCTGCCCCATTTGCTAAACCGTCGAAAGAAATTCGGTCCCAGCCATCCACATGCTCAGTGGCTAAATTGCTAGCACTCCAACTGCTGCCTCTTCAGCTGGTAGACTCTGTCCCCTTTCGTGAATTTGTGGAATGTGCAGTACCTCAGTGGCAGGTTCCAAACGCCATTTCTTTTCGCGGAATGCCATTCCGGCTCTCTACCGGCATGTGGAAGGCAATGTCTTGGCCTCGTTAGACAGGGCGGTCAGCGGTAAGGTGCATATTACCGCTGACTCATGATCCAGCAGGAATGGACATGGACGTTACCTTTCTTTCACGGCACACTGGGTAACTCTGCTGGCAGCTGGGAAGGATGCAGGACAGGATGCAGTATTGTTGAAGCTTGTTCTGCCACCACACCTCCTTGCTAGTAGTGGTGATTCTGCCGCACCTCTCTCCTTCACCCCCTCCTCCTCTTCTTCCTCTATAGCCTCTTCCTCTGCAGATTTCTCCTCGGAATCAGCGGTGCTCCATAAGCGTTCAAGGGGCTATGCAAGCACTCAGGCAAAAAGATGCCATGCGGTGCTTGAGTTGGTCTGCTTACGGGAAAGGAGCCACACTGGGGCAGAGATTCTGTCAGCTCTGCAGGGGCAGACTCAGAGGTGGTTGACGCCACGCCAGCTTCAGCCAGAAATGGTGGTCTGCAACAATGGCACCAACCTCCTCTCCACCCTCCAACAGGGACACTTGACCCATGTTCCCTGTTTGGCTCACGTCCTTAATTTGGTGGTGCAGCAGTTCTTGTGCAGGTACCCGGGCTTACATGATCTCCTGAGGCAGGCCAGGAAAGTCTGTGTGCATTTCCGCAGATCATATAATGCCAGTGCTCGGCTGGCTGACCTTCAAAAGGAATGCAACCTGCCCAAGAAACGCTTCATTTGTGACATGCCCACCAGGTGGAACTCAATGTTGGCAATGCTGCAGCGGCTGCACACGCAGCAGAGGGCCATCAATGAGTACCTGTGTGAGTATGGCACCAGGACAGGGTCATGGGGAGCTTGGCTTTTTTTACCACGCCAGTGGCTACTGATCAAGGATGCATGCACTGTCCTGTCACCATTTGAAGAGGCCACGAGGATGGTGAGCAGTGACAGTGCATGCATCAGTGATACTGTCCCTCTTGTCTTCCTGTTGGAGCACACGCTTCGTGGAATAATGGACAGGGCACTTGAGGCAGAACAGAGGGAAGAAGAGGAGGACTTCCTCACCTCTCAAGACTCCCTTTATGCAGACAGTATTCCTGCGGGCCCGCCGATCACACAGGAAAAGGAGGAGGAGGATGAGGATTGTGTCAGCATGGAGGTGGAGCCTAACACTCAGCATCAGCAGCAGTCTTCAAAGGATCGTTTTCAGTCCCCAGAAACCCATGGGCTTGTATGTGGCTGGGAGGAAGTGGCTGTGGATCATGTCATCCTTAGTGACCCAGAGGACTCCGGATCGATCGAATGCCTCAGCAAACCTTCGCTGCATGGCCTCCCTGATCCTGCAAAGCCTGTGAAAGGACCCTCGGATTGGTGGTGTCAAGGTGAGGGATCATTACTGGCTGGCAACCCTTCTTGATCCACGTTACAAGGCTAAGGTTGCGGAATTTATCCAGCCTTCGCAGAGGGAGCAGAGGATGAAACATCTTCAGGAGGCCTTGCAGAAAGGTTTGTGCAATGCGTTTCCAGAGCCTGGGAGGTTACAATTTCCTGGTCCTCCAGGAACAACGTGTTGCTGAGACTTCGGTCAGTCACAGAAGGAGCGGTGGAGAAGGTGGCCGTCTGACCGATGCATTCAGACAATTCTTTAGTCCGCAGCCCCAAGGTCTGATCGGTTCCAGCAACCATCGCCAGCGTCTGATTTACATGGTGCAGCAATACCTAGGGGCAAGATCAGAATTGGAGACCTTTCCAACTGAAAATCCACTGGGTTACTGGGTCTTGAGGATGGATCACTGGCCAGAGCTTGCACAATATGCAATTGAGCTACTGGCCTGTCCTGCATCCAATGTTCTTTCTGAACGCACATTCAGTGCTGCTGGAGGCTTTGTAACCGATCACAGAGTGCGCCTCTCCACAGCCTCAGTTGATTGTCTCAGCTTCATAAAAATGAATCAGTCTTGGATCACCAGCTACCAAGCACCTGATGCTGATGTAACCAATTAATTTTTCTATGAATGTGAGATCCCTTGAAGACTGCCTATGCTGAGTGACTATCCTGTTATGCTGAGTGACTATCCTATTCCTCCTCAATGTTCATGTTGATAGCTTCTAAGAACATTTTTGTTTCAGGGCACCTCCACCAGTGCTTAAGGCCCAATTTTTCTGCCCCTGTTTAACAGGGGCGTGTAATTACAATTTTTGCTGTAATATTTCACAGCAGGGCTCGTTCCTGCGCTCAACTAGAGTATCTGTGAGGGGTTGCAGTGTTGTGGCACCACCACCAGTGCCTAAGGCCCAATTTTTCTGCCCTGTTTAACAGGGGCATGTAATTACAATATTTGCTTTAATATTTCACAGCAGGGCTCGTTCCTGCGCGCAACAGAATCTGTGAGGGGTTACAGTGTTGTGGCACCACTGCCTAAGACCTAATTTTTCTGCCCCTGTTTAACAGGGGCATGTAATTACAGTTTTTGATCTAATATTTTACAGCAAGGCCTGTTCCTGTGCCCACCAAGAGTAACTATGAGGGCTTACAGTGTTGTGGCACCACTATCACACAACCACCAAAGGCCCAATTTTTCTGCCGCTGTTCAACAGGGGCATGTAATTACAATTCTTGATATAATATTTCACAGCAGCGCCCACCAAGAGTAACTGTGAGGGCTTACAGTGTTCTGGTACCACCAACACCTAAGGCCCAATTTTCTGCAGAGTATATAGGGCAGGCCGTATAGAATATACAGGCGGTCCCCTACTTTCAAACATCAGACTTACAAACGACTCCTACTTACAGATGGAGGGAGACAACAGGAAGTGAGAGGGACCTACAGTCCCTGTCTTGTTTGGACCGCCTGTATATTGCTGTTCAGACTATATAGGGCCTGGGGGCCCCACGCCTTTTCTTTTTTAATTTGGGTGCGGGGTTCCCTTTAATATCCATACAAGACTCAAAGGGCCTGGTAATGGGCGGGGGGGGGTACCTATGCCGTTTTTCTCAATAATTTTCATCCATATTATCAGGACCCGGCATTACATTACAGCAGCAAGCAGTTTTAAATTACTTTCATTCCTTTAGAAATGTCATTTTGTGCAGGGACTGTTCTAAACACGGGAAACATGCGCCACTTTACAGGCATACTATAGCCCCCCCGGTGCGATATTTAAAGGAATATTTCACTTTTATTTTTTAACTTTAAGCATTATTAAAATCACTGCTCCACTTTTAAAACTTTTTTTGCATTGATACATGTCCCCTGGGGCAAGACCCGGGTCCCCAAACACTTTTTAGGACAATAACTTCCATATTAGCCTTTAAAATTCGCACTTTTGATTTTTCACGTTCGGGTCCCATAGACTTTAACGGTGTTCAAATGTTCGTGAGAACTTTCGGTCCGTTCGCATGTTCTGCCGCGAACCAAACCAAGGGGTGTTCAGCTCATCCCTATAGGCAAGACACACTTGTCTTTGTACTGCTAACCTAGTTGCTGCCACACATGCATGACACCATCTGAACCAAATAAGTTTATCTTGATCTCATCAGACCACAGGACGTGGTTCCAGTAATCTATGTCCTTAGTCTGCTTGTCTTCAGCAAACTGTCTTTCTTGTGCAACATCTTTAGAAGAGGCTTCCTTCTGGGACGACAGCCATGCAGACAATTTGATGCAGTGTGCGGCATATGGTCTGAGCACTGACAGGCTGACCCCCCTCTCCTTCAACCTCTACAGCAATGCTGGCAGCACTCATATGTCTATTTCCCAAAGACAACCTCTGGATATGTTGCTGAGTACGTGTACTCAATTTCTTTAGTCGATTATGGTGAGGCCTGTTCTGAGTGGAACCTGTCCTGTTAAACCGCTGTATGGTCTTGGCCACCATGCTGCAGCTCAGTTTCAGGGTCTTGGCAATCTTCTTATAGCCTAGGACATCTTTATGTAGAGCAACAATTCTTTTTTTTTTATGAGAGAGTGAGAGCGATAACACCAAATTTAACACACCTGCTCCCCATTCACACCTGAGACCTTGTAACACTAACGAGTCACATGACACCGGGGAGGGAAAATGGCTAATTGAGCCCACTTTGGACATCTTCACTTAGGGGTGTACTCACTTTTGTTGCCAGCGTTTTTTACATTAATGGCTGCGTGTTGAGTTATTTTGAAGGGACAGCAAATTTACACTGTTATACAAGCTGTACACTCACTACTCTACATTGTAGCAAAGTGTCATTTCTTCAGTGTTGTCACATGAAAAGATATAATAAAATATTTACAAAAATGTGAGGGGTGTACTCACTTTTGTGAGATACTGGATAGATAGATAGATAGATAGATAGATAGATAGATAGATAGATAGATAGATAGATAGATAGATAGATAGATAGATAGACTTGAGGTGAGGGGGGATTCTTTGGTTGGAAGCTCTACAGTAGAACTAAAGGCAAAACATTTTTTTTTAATTTTGGATAGTGTTAAGTTTTTAAGAGATTTCTCTTTACTTCCTGTCACATAGTTACAACAGGAAGTGAGGGTGTGAGAAGAGATCCTTCCAAAGTGAGGGAGATCCCTAAATCACTGGTGCTCACCAGAAATATTAACCCTAGAAGAAGTTTTCCCCTCTATTCCTGTTTTTCTCAAAATGTGAGTTTTACTTTAATGTTCACTTTCGGTGATAAGGATCACCAGGACAAAAAGAGAGGGCGGATCCTCAGACAGCAATAAGAACCTGACACATGTTATAATCCCTCTACACTCTATTCAAAACTAACTAAAATTAAAGAGTATACAATCATTTACCTTTATAACATTTAAGTGCATTCTTTAGTTACTTCTAGTGAATTATAAACGCTGCTAGAATAAGTATCTAAAATGCTGTCAAAACAGCAGAGGGCGCTCTCCAACCAGCAATGTGAACATCATCCAGCATATTTCTCCCTGCTAAACAACAGTCATTCTATATTTCTCTCTGTGGAACATTGACAGTCCTCTAGTTTTCTACCTTGTAATTAATTTATGAGGTTACTTTGAATAGCAAACCAAGCTAACATTATTATGTCATTACAGTATTGCACTGGTCAGTATAAATGTCAACAGAAAATAGACATTATTGTTGCTTAACATTGCTTTGTAGTATTGTATTATTGCTGTAAATTAACAATTTATCAGTAACATTATATGAACAGAACTGCCATTTTTATTGATCTTTTTTTTTAGAATGCATGGACAAATCATATCATATGTGTTATATATATATATATATATATATATATATATATAGCTACCTACTCATATCAAGTGCACTTTGGTATGATCATGACAAGGCAGAATGGCTGATAGGCATATAGCAGAGAAACTTTGGGCTCTATGATCAGCACAGTGTTTAAATTCTAAGGAGCATTTGGCACACTATGAGAGACAGACAGGTGACAAGTGTTTCACTAATTTTTCAGTCTTTTTAAAATTTAAGCTGGATACACACTATACAATTTTCTGTAGATTTTTTTCCTTCAGTTTTACCAAAACCGTATAATATGAGGTCAAACTTTAAGAGTTTCAATTTGTATGCAATCAGGCAGGCCCTTGCACTAAATGGTTTTGGTAAATCTAAAGAAAATCAGACAAAAAAAAAGTTGTATAGTGTGCATGGGGTCTAGAGCGAATATCGCAATCTACTTTCCACTAACCAGTGCAGTATTTTTTGCATGCTGTATTTTAGATTCATTCCAAAGAGGGCTTTGGGGTGGCACCTGTTGTGTCCATAGGGGTGTTCACTCTGCATAATGCAGAGAACTTTGTCATAGTAGGACAGCTGGGCAACATTTACGTTGACATGTCATGTGACTGGGCTCCCTTCCTCCAAGCACTTTATTTGTTTTCCATTCATTAAAATGAATAAGGGCAAGCAGAGGGCACACATTTTAAAGCACACCACTGTGCTTAGTAAATGTGTTTCTGTATTTTTTCTTTTAACCACTTGCTTACTGGGCACTTAAACCCCCTTCCTGCCCAGACCAATTTTCAGCTTTCAGCGCTGTCACTCTTTGAATGACAATTGCGCGGTCATGCTGCAGTTTATCCAAATACATTTTTATCATTTTTATCACACAGATAGAGCTTTCTTTTGGTGGTATTTCATTGCTGCTGTTTTTTTTATTTTTTGCTAAATTAAACAAAAAAGGACCAAAAATGTTGAAAAAAAAGACCAAAACTGTTTCATAGTTTGTTATAAAATTTTGAAAACAGTTAATACTTCTCCTTCACTGATGTGCGCTGATGAGGCTGCACTGATGGACACTGATAGGGTGCACTGAAAGGCACTGATGGGCACTGATAAGGTGGCACTAATGGGCACTGAGAGGTGGCACTGATGGGTGGCACTAATGGTTGGCACTAATAGGTGGCACTGATGGGCACTGATGATCACTGATGGGTGGCACTATAGGCACTGGTAGGTGACACTGATAGGCAGCACTGATCTTTGGCACTGATTATGCATTGATTGGCAGCACTTGTGGGCATTGATGGGTGGCACTGGTAAGTGGCACTGTGGGCACTGGTAGATGGCACCAGTGGGTACTGATAGGTGGCACTGGCGGCTGACACTGGTGGGCACAGAATATGTAGCCGAGGCTTTCTGTATGAGGGACCGATGTCCTTCTGACAGAAGCCGGTGATCGACTTTTTTTTCCCCTCACGCTAACAGCGTGAGGAAAAAAAAAATACAGATTACCAAGCTTCTGTTTACATAACATGATCAGCCGTCATTGGCTGACAGCTGATCACGTGGTAAGGGGCCGGGAGTCTCATAGACTCAGTGATCACAAAGCACGCCACGCGCGACCCGCGGGGTCGTGCAGACAGCGCTTGCTCGGGAGGATGTCCATGGACGTCCTCCCTGCAATTAAGGCCCACGTTGTAGCCATCTTTCGGCTATAGCGCAGGTGGCAAGTATTTAAATCAGTGGTATAACTGAGAAAAACCAATACTGCAGCTTGTTTAAATGGGCCTATCAGTGGAAAATGACCAGTCTGACACAGATCCAGCCCCTGTCTTCTACATACTTTACACTGCCCACCCTTTGTCACACTGTGGTGACAGATCATAAAAAACACAGTGTTCTTTACTCTTTAGAGAAGGGAAATAACCCTTTTACAGAACATCGGTCAAGAATTAATATTGCTTACATTAGTAAGACTACCACAGTAGATTCAGTGGCTCTGCAAAGAGGGCCACCTAATCTCTCCATGGACATTATGAACTATGTCATCTCCAGGGAGTTACTTTGTTTTTTTTACCCTCCTCAACCTGTCACTCTACAGGATTTACAGTAGAGGTCGACCGATATATCGGCTGGTTGATATTTGGCTTTTTTTAAGAAATCGTCATCGGCTGATTATTATGCAGATTAGGCTGATTGACACTGACCGCAGGCAGATGACAGGTAGATCACCATTAAGTCTGTGCCCCGTCTACCCACAAGTGTTCCTTCGCCCTTCCCCACACGCCATTGGCAGAGCAGCACGGCGCAGCATAAAGATTTCCCCTCTGCTTTAATGAATGCTGTCTCCCTCTTGCATTAAGCTTTGACACTGTGTCACCAATAGAGCAGAGCATGCCTGTGTGTGGGGGAGGCGGTATGAAAGGAATGTAATGGGATATACCATACCCCCTATACACAGGTGCCATGTGGGACGGGGCAGCTGAGTGGAAGAGGAATGATCCATGACTACTGCACAGTAGCAGGGGCTGCACTGTCTTCTCCCCTTTGCCTCCCCACTCCATGTCCTCCCCCTATCCATGTTCCTCTTTGAGCTAGTCAGGGAGCCCCTCATGCAGTTTTAGACATAGCTGCATGCTGACCCCAGGTTCACCCTGCTCTAACCTGTGAAAATGAACTTGCAAACATAAATGGTATTGCATAGGAGCATACCAGTGGCGGTAGAGAGGCTTTTCCTCTTCTTTCTGTCCACCATGCCCCTGTGACTGGAAGCTACGAACATTTTCTCATGCTTGGGAGGCCCCGCTGGGAACTGGCACTGAGCATCACCCCCTTTATCCACTACACGATAAGTACTGCTCTACCTCACCTTTGTTTGGGACTCAATTTCTGGATTGCACATGGTCCATCAGGGACCGGGACTGACTTTTTGCACGCAAGTCTGTGCCATCGACCTGAGCCATGCAACAGTGAGAGGAAGTTTTAAGGACATGGGTTTATTTCAACTTTCAATACTTTTTACGGCGTTTCATATCATACACATATTATGAATGTACTTCCTTGCTCCATTTACCTCCTCTGGACCACTGTTGACCCACTGTGCTCTCCTCACTACCTTTGTATTCCCTAGCTGTTGGATACACAAAGGGACCAATATCCATTTATGATCATCAGTGTGCCTCTCTCTTTCTTTAGATGCAGTTTAGCATCCATTACCCAACCCATTCACATGCTGTTTTACTTATCATTCTTAGTTGCTGCTTATGGTTGAGCTTTGTCAATGTGCATTTATATTGGTTTGCTTCAGCAATTTATGGTCACTGGATGTGGGCATGAATGGTGGACACTGAAATCTTTTTAAACACTGAATGATTGTCACGTTTGAATGACCAAGTTTTTAATTTTTATTGGCTTTTCCATATAAGTGTTTTCTGATATAAATAAACTCTGATTCAGCTAAAGTACAGTGGGCTGTGCTTTTCTCCTTTTTATTTTATTTTGAGCTATTGGTGTTGATTGAGCTCATACAGGGTTTTTATCTCGAGTTATTAAGAGAGTACAGAAACCATGCAATGGAGAGAAACGAAGGACTGCAGGCCTAGCCAGAGCAAATGGGGATATGTTTTAGATGCATACCTGATGAACAGTGGATTGGACAAGGCAGCAGGACTGTAAACCTCACCAGAGCAAGCAGCAACAAGTGCTGGGGCTAAGACAAGCAGGGTACAGGTCAGGGGTCAGGACAGATGGCAAACAGATGGCAAAAAAATGAATACCAGTAGGAAACAGAGATCAGTACATGAAAAATCAGTTCAAAAATGAGCAAAAAAAGGCATAAGGGACAGGATTATCTAAAAGAGCCACATATAAACGCCATTGCAAAAACAGGTTAATCTACCAACAAACCAAAAGGTGACCACCACCACACACATACAGTAGCATATACCTAGCTAACACTCTGCACGTATGATAATAACAATAGTGCAGAGACTTGTCTGTCACTAAATTTTAAATTAAAAAGTTATGTGCAGCTACAGTTAAACAGCCAGAACACAGCAGAAATTACCTGATATTATTTGCTTCTTATCTGGGTGAAAATACAGTGTTGCAGTAATGCAGCTCCTGTATATAGTCATGCGGTGTTGGCTCCTTTCTCTCCTTCCTCCTTCTGGGTTTTCAATCCAGTCTCTCAGGGACAGGAAGTGCTAATACATAATTATACTTAACATTGTAATATTAGCAGCTAACAGTAGGGGGCAACATATGATTCAGTTTATAAGGGTTAGGATTAGAGAGCAGAACTGTGGTGCCCCAAATCCTCTGTCCTACTCTAATGTTTCTAGACATTTTTCATACAGGAGACATGTCCGGGTTCTATTTTCATGTTATTGATACCGTGTTCTTATAATAGAGAAGGGTAGATTTGAAGCACTTAAAAAAATGAGACCTCATGGATTTTTACATTAAAAAACAAATTGAGCTTCAACTTGATGGCTTTAACCATAGAAAGGATTTGGTTCTGCATATTTCGGTCCATTGATATCTTGTCTATAATAGTTTGATGATTAGATTTTGGTTTTAGATGAGCTGCCTCTGGACTTATATATTTTAAGGTTTTGCTCCATACAAAGTTTGTCAGCTGCCCTGCTGAATAGTGAAGGGGGTCACTCACTATTTTTAAGAAAAATACAGGGCATTCTCTGAATGGCACCGGTACATGAGACCCACAATACAGTGAGCATCACTGTAGTAGCGGTAGCTTGGATTTTCACAAGAAAAGATCATCAACACTGTCACAGTTCCAGAGCCAGCCTGCAGGTGAAGAAGCGTCCTATGGGTGAGCAATAAGAAAAGGAGGAGCCTAGAGCGCCGCCAAAGTACCCCATAGGAGGGGGATACCATTGCACAGAGCAGGTAAGTATAGCATGTTTATTATTAAAACAAAAGCTTAGACTTTACAACCACTTTAAGCGCAGTGGAAATGTAAACATAACCCTTTCTCAAGGACTGATATCAGTGGCGGAATTATCAGGGTCGCACCAGTCGCATTTGCGACTGGGCCCTTGAGTTCCGCCACTGTAGGGGGGCCCCCCCTCCTGGGAGATAGTCATTCACGTGGAGTCCCAGTGCGCTCTGCCCATCTTCTCCGGCTGCTCCGCCCATCCTCCCCACCCACACTCACGGGCACACCGCACAGTCCCCACCCGTCCGCTGCTCCCGCACTCACGCGGACAGTCCCCGCCCACTTCGCCCATCCTCTCCGCCCGCTACGCCCATCATCTCCACCCATCCTCACTGCCCACACAGTCCCCGCCCATCTTCTCTGTCCCCACTCGCTCCGCCCATCTTCTCTGGCTTTGTCTTTTCTTGAGTCCCCGCCCATCTTCTCTGTCACCACCCACACTCACGGGCACAGTCCCTGCCCGCTCCGTCCATCTTCTCTGGCTCTGCCTTTTCTCAAGTCCCTGCCCATCTGCTCTATCCCCGCTCGCACTCACGGGCACAGTCCCCGCCTGCTCCAATCATCTTCTCCGGCTCCGCCTTCACTCACAGGCCCCGCCCATCCTCTCTGTTCGCCCAAGCAAGACCGAGCAAGGAGGGGGTACCAAGTGGTCTGCAAGTGAGTGGCACCCATCTGATCCCTCCCACACCACCACTACTACCATTGATACCCGACACACCACTACCACTGATACCCCCCACACCACCACTACTACCACTAATACCCCCCACACCACCACTACTGCCACTGATACCCCCCATACCACCACTACTGCCACTGATACCCCCCACACCACCACTACTACCATTGATACCCCCCGCACCACCACTACTACCACTGATACCCCCACACCACCACTACTGCAACTGATACCCCCCCACACCACCACTACTGCCACTGATCCCCCCCACACCAACACAACCACTGCTGCCATTAAACCACCCCACCATGACCACTACTGCCACTGATCCCATCCTGCAACCACCATCTTTGCCACTGATACCATTCCCCTCCCCACCACTCATCCCATCCCACCCCCCCCCCAACCACCACCCTCGCCACGGACCCCATCCTTTCACCAATGGTGCCACTCATTTCATCCCCCTCCAACCATCGCCCTTGCCACTGAACACCTGGATGGGGGGGGGCATTTAGAGGAACAAATCCCCTCAATTTTTTTCCTGCAGCCACTAAAAGTCTACTTCTCCTCCTCTCCCTCTGATAGGCATTAAGTGGCTGCAGGAGGAAAATGTAGGGGGATTGTTTCCCCTCCTATCCAGGTCCTGCTGCCCCTGCTGGATCAGTGGGAAGGGCCCTGGCTGTAGGTCAGGGGGGCCCTCCATGGTTTCTTGCACCGGGGCCCTGAAGGTTCTAGTTACGCCACTGACTGATATTCTTCAGCTGAAATTTTGAAGTACTGTTTGTACTAGACTGAATTTTTAAATGAAGTATTATCATTCAGAAATACACTATTTACTGCCCAGTATAAAATTCTTCTTACAAATTATATGCTTTCATATTTGTTTAAATACCGGTTCCATGCAGGGGACACTAAAATTGTTCAACACAATGAATGTATAATATTACTCAGTGCATAGAGTCTTTGGTATTGATTTACTGCAAGCTATTAATATGAGCATTATTAATAATAAAAGCAGTAAAAAAAAAATCCTGTTCAAGGTCAGCATTTTCCACTGCAAGATACTAATCATCATCCTCATCGTAAAACCATGCATAATAAAAACCAAGAAAAGTCCAGAAGCTTTATAGCAGCCATTTGACAAGGAGGGTGATGTTTGTGGGATATATGCAGTATATTTTTGTACAATGGATCTTGTGCGTCACTGCCATAATCTATGAGTCATGATTATTGTCTTCATGAATGAACGTTCTGCCTATTGACTTCAATGCTGCCTTGATTGCAACACCACTAGCAGAAAAGAAAAAAAACTGAGAACTGTCTAGAAAATAAATATTTTTCTATTTTATACTTATTTAACTCAGCTGCTTCTGTCACACAACCCTTTACATGCAGCCAGGGGATTCCAGCAGCAAGCTTTCTTGTGGCTGGAATGACCAGGACATGCGACTACCAGCAGGCGCTCAGCTTATTTTAACTAATGATAGGCTGGCATTTGCTGTCACTGTTCATATGTACACATACAGGTGATACTCAAAAAATTACAATATTGTGCAAAAGCTCATTTATTTCACTAATGCAACTTAAAAGGTGAAACTAATATATCAGGTAGACTCATTACATGCAAAGCAAGATAGTTCAATCCGTGATTTGTCATAATTGTGATGATTATGGTTTACAGCTCATGAAAACCCCAAATCCACAATCTCAGAAAATTAGAATATTGTGAAAAGGTGCAATATTCTCGGCTCAAAGTGTCCCACTCTAATCAGCTAATTAAGCCATAACACCTGCAAAGGGTTCCTGAGCCTTTAAATGGTCTCTCAGTCTGGTTCAGTAGGAATCACAATCATGGGAAAGACTGTTGACCTGACAGTTGTGCAGAAAACCATCATTGACATCCTCCATAAGGAGGGAAAGCCTCAAAAGGTAATTGCAAAAGAAGTTGGATGTTCCCAAAGTGCTGTATCAAAGCACATTAATAGAAAGTTATGTGGAAGGGAAAAGTGTGGAAGAAAAAGGTGCACAATCAGCAGGGATGACCGCAGCCTGGAGAGGATTGTCAGGAAAAGGCCATTCAAAAGTCCTGGGGACTTTCACAAGGAGTCGACTGAGGCTGGAGTCAGTGCATCAAGAGCCACCACACATAGACGGATCCTGGACATGGGCTTCAAATGTCATATTCCTCTTGTCAAGCCACTCCTGAACAACAAACAACGTCAGAACCGTCTTACCTGGGCTAAAGAAAAACAGACCTGGTCTGTTGCTCAATGGTCCATAGTCCTCTTTTCTGATGAGAGCAAATTTTGCATCTCATTTGGAAACCAAGGACCCAGAGTATGGAGGAAGAATGGAGAGGCACACACTGCAAGATGCTTGAAGTCCAGTGTGAAGTTTCCACAGTCTGTGTTGATTTGGGGTGCCATGTCATCTGCTGGTGTTGGTCCACTGTGCTTCATTAAGTCCAAGGTCAACACAGCTGTCTACCAGGAGATTTTGGAGCACTTCATGCTTCCTTCCGCAGACAAGCTCTATGTCTGGACTTGGCACCTGCCACCACTGCCAAAAGCACCAAAACCTGGTTCAATGACCTGGGATTAAGGTGCTTGATTGGCCAGCAAACTCGCCTGACCTGAACCCCATAGAGAATCTATGGGGCATTGTCAAGAGAAAGATAAGAGACATGAGACCAAAAAATGCAGAAGAGCTGAAGACTGCTATTGAAGCATCCTGGTCTTCCATAACACCTCAGCAGTGCCACAGGCTGATAGGTTCCATGCCACGCCGCATTGAGGCAGTAATTGCTGCAAAAGGGGCCCAAACCAAGTAATGAGTACATATGCATGCTTATACTTTTCAGAGGTCCAATATTGTTCTATGTACAATCCTTGTTTTATTGATTGCATGTTACATAGTTACATAGTAGGTGAGGTTGAAAAAAGACACAAGTCCATCAAGTCCAACCTATGTGTGTGATTATGTGTCAGTATTACATTACATATCCCTGTATATTGCGGTCATTCAGGTGATTATCTAATAGTTTCTTGAAGCTATCAATGCTCCCCGCTGAGACCACCGCCTGTGGAAGGGAATTCCACATCCTTGCCGCTCTTACAGTAAAGAACCCTCTACGTAGTTTAAGGTTAAACCTCTTTTCTTCTAATTGTAATGAGTGGCCACAAGTCTTATTAAATGTAAGACATGTAATATTCTAATTTTCTGAGATTGTGGATTTGGGGTTTTCATGAGCTGTAAGCCATAATCATGACAATTATGACAAATCACGGCTTGAACTATCTTGCTTTACATGTAATGAGGCTATCTCATATAATAGCTTCACCTTTAAGTTGCATTTGTGAAATAAATGAACTTTTGCACAATATTCAAATTTTTCCAGTATCACCTGTATGTGCATGTGCACACAGAACGGTTAGCTGCAGTTAGGGAGAGATGTCTAAGACTGGACACAGCCGACTGCACTCAGAGCTTCTACAAATCCTGGCCAGCATTGAGATAAACCCTGTAAAAATCCCAGAGTGTCCCTTCAGTTAAAAACTTACAGCTGTTTTTTAATGTTAAGATTAATATTAGGGATGTCCCAGGGGGCCCATCAACATTTTTTATGAGGTCCTAAAATCTGTAGTTACTTCCTGATCAAAGGTAGGCTTAAAGTGGTTGTTAAGGGTGACCCTTATATGTGCAGCTCCCCCCACATCCCCCCCTAATATTTACCCTAGCCCGATCCCGTTCCAGCGATCTGCATGAGAGTAGTGGCTCTCCCAGGTCTCTTGCTCCTCATTGGCTGAGACACAGCAGAGGAAGTCATTGGCTCCGGCTGCTGTCAATCACAGTCGGTGAGGAGGGAGCAGGGGGCAAGATCGAGCCACACTCTGTGCATTTCTTAGATGCACAGATGCAGCTTAGGATCGAGTACGCATGAGTGCACCCAGAGTAAGCAGATTGTTCTGGGGAACTCGGCAAGGGGAAAAAGCCAGACGGGACCCGAGAAGGGGAGGATCAGGGCTGCTTTGTGCAAAACCATTGCACAGAGCAGGTAAGTATGATGTGTTTATTATTTTAAGAAAAAAAATCAAACCTTTAGAAACCCTTTAAACACATAAATAGGGCTGTCTTTATTTCCTTCTTATCTTTATCTTCATCCAAGAACTATTGCTTTGTAAAATCCAAGCTTCTGTTAAAGTAAAGAAACAAATATTTTTAAACGTTATAGATTCAAATAGAAAAACATTCTATCTATACGGTTTAGAAGTCCTTTTACATCAACAAAATTGCCTTTCGATCCCGTCCACCTATTCCTATTTTGGGAAACCCACAATTTAAACCAAGTATCACCAACAATGTTTCAAAACCATCAAACAAATGAGAAGCAAACCATTTTTTTCCAAGGCCCGTTTCCTTAAGATAACTGCAATCCACCACAGGTTTGGCTTGGACCTAAATAACTGGTGAAGTTTACTACTAGTTAACTTC
This sequence comes from Aquarana catesbeiana, assembly GCF_042186555.1. NCBI lineage: Eukaryota > Metazoa > Chordata > Amphibia > Anura > Ranidae > Aquarana > Aquarana catesbeiana. Next base: position 200,752,259 of record NC_133324.1, read on the forward strand.
CATACATTCATATCCACTTTCTCTATATATTCACTTTTATTATACAAAGACAACAAAGCACCCTAGTACCTCCAGAGGTAGGAGTCTGGTTGAAAAAAGACACAAGTCCATCCAGTCCAACCAATAGAAGGGAATTTTTTTTATACAATCCTATATACACAATCCCATACCCACAGTTGAACCAGAGGAGGGCAAAAAACCCCCAAAAAACATGATCCAATTTGCTACAGCAGGGGAAAAATTCCTTCCTGATCCCCCAAGAGGCAATCAGATATTCCCTGGATCAACTTTAGCTATAAATATTAGTGTCCAGTTATATCTAGGAAAGAATCCAGGCGTTTTTAAAACAATCCACTGAGCTGTCCAGAACCAGCTCTTGTGGAAGGCTATTCCACATTTTCAAAGCTCTTACTGTGAAGAAGCCTTTTCATATTTGGAGTTTAAATCTCTTTTCCTCTAGATATAAAGAGTGCCCCCTTGTCTTCTGTAATGACCTTAAAGTAAATTACTCAACACCAAGTTCACTATATGGGCCACTTATGTATTTATACATGTTGATCATATCCCCCCTTATTCTCCTCTTCTCAAGAGAGAATAAATTCAGTTCCTCTAATCTTCCCTCATAGCTGAGCTCCTTCATGCACTTTCTCCAGTTCCCCAATTTCCTTTTTATGAAGCATATTCCAGATGAGGTCTTACTAATGATTTGTACTGGGGAAAAATTATCTCTTTCTCTCTCTCTCTCTCTTTGCAGTCCACAGAACTCTTAATACAAGAAAGGACTTTGCTCACTTTGGAAACCGCAGCTTGGCATTGAATGCTATTATTGAGCTTATGACATAGGTGTGCGCACGGGGTGTGCCGAGTGTGTCTGGGCACACCCTAATCACCCCGTACGTGTTATAGGGCGTACACAAGGTCGGACTTTGTTCGGACATTCCGACAACAAAATCCTAGGATTTTTTCCGACGGATGTTGGCTCAAACTTTTTTTGTCTACACACGGTCGCACAAAGTTGTCGGAATTTCCGATCGCCAACCACGCGGTCACGTACACCACGTACGACGAGACTAGAAAAGGCCGGTTCAGAACCAAGCGCGGCACCCTTTGGGCTCCTTTTGCTAATCTCGTGTTAGTAAAAGTTTGGTGAGAGACGATTCGCGCTTTTTCAGACTCGTGGCTTTCAGATAGTTTTCTGCCGTTCAGTTTGTGCTTGTGGGTTTGTATCTGCTCTTCAGTGCGTGCAAGCAAGTTCCGCGTGACTTTAAGTAGTCATTGTATTCTTGTTCGTTCGTTACTGGTTTTCAGGTCGCTCTTCACAGGCCTTGCTGTTCTTCAGTGCGTTCTGTTACTTTGTTCTGAGCAGCCGACCGTTTTCTAGCCATGTTTCGTATGCGTACTCCTCGTAGAGTTCGTGCTGTGCGGGGGCTTGGTGTTAGGGTCCTGACCTTGACACAAGTCCAGTCCATGAACAGGGTGGGGAGGAGTTCATGGACCAAGAATTGGTTGCTTCAGCGTGACCAGTTCTCTCATATGCCTTTGCTCCATGAGATCCGTGAGAATAATCCTGATGATTTCAGGAACTTTCTCAGGATGACGGACCCCGTGTTTCACCGTTTGTTGGCTTCGCTGACCCCCTATATCAGCAGGCAGGATACCTGCATGAGGCAAGCCATCACTCCGGAGCAGAGGTTGGTCGCTACCCTGCGGTATTTGGCGACAGGGAGAAGCCTGCAGGACTTGAAGTTCTCGACAGGCATCTCCCCCCAGGCTCTGGGTATCATCATCCCAGAGACCTGTTCTGCCATCATCCAGGTCCTGCAGAAGGAGTATATGAAGGTAAGATTTTTATCCTTTTATATCACATTTTATTGTATTAATGGTTTGCTAATATATTGTATTTCTTTCCTCATTCCCTAATTACCATGATTGTAATATGCTGTGAATGTCCCCTTTGTCCTCATGCATGCTGGATTTTTATGTAATTATTATTTTAGGTCCTTCATACATATTTGCCCTTCAATAACCTCCCCAGCATGGTGTCTCCTGGCCTATATTCACCTCATGTAGTCACTTAACAATGTATTTTATCAGCTCTATAGTAGTGCTTTACCCCAAACACCCCCTAAAATGTTTGGAAATGTTATTTTTGATTTAAATTCTGGCAGAGTGCCAGAGGCTTTTTTTTGTTGGTGTCCCCAAATAATTTTTTGTAACCCTCCCTCCCCCAACTGCTAAGTCAGCTGATCCCAATTCTCTATGTATCCTCAATCATCTATCTGCTGACTTTGCCAAACCCATACACACTATACCCACCTCTTTACTGGTCAGATTTATGGATGAATTGCCCAAAGCATGTAGTGCAAGGGCCTGCCTGTATACTTTCCAATGGTACTGTTTCAAGTTTTTGTAATCTATTATTATCTTGATAGGTAATAGCAGAATGTCCAAATGTCCTCAAATGTGTACAATGTGTATTTATATCTTTGTATTATGACACTTCTTACCTGTCCAGTGGTCTGCCAATAGCATAACTAAGGAGGGGCTGTTCCAAGTAATACCCATTATTTAGGTATTCAGCTCTCAATGAAGTGAAGAGGGTTACCTGTCCAAGATTCCCCCCCCCCTATAATGTTAGAAATGGCCCATGAGAGGGGGGGAGGGGGAATATGATAGGTGTACCTTATACTTTGGCCTTGTTAAATTCCCCTTACTAAATGCTATCTGGAGGTTGCCACATAATGTTTGTGCCTAATCTGCTTGCCATGTTTCTGTGAAAAAATAGTAATGTTTATTGTTTTTTCCTCAACAGTTTCCTTCCACGCCACAGGAATGGCAGACTGTGGCCTCCCACTTTGCCCAGCGGTGGGACTTTCCTAACTGCGGAGGGGCAATTGATGGGAAACACGTCCACATCGTCCCACCACCCAACTCAGGGTCATACTATTATAATTACAAGGGGTTCAATAGTATAGTGATGTTGGCGGTGGTGTCGGCTAATTACGACTTCCTGTATGTGGACGTGGGGAAGAATGGCCGGATGTCCGATGGTAGAGTCATCGCCCAGACGGAGTTTTACAGGCGTCTCCAGAATGGCAGCTTGGACTTGCCAGCTCCAGAGGACAATGTTGAAGGACTCCCATTTGTGTTCGTTGCTGATGAAGCGTTTGCGCTGGGGGACCACCTGATGCGGCCATTCCCAATGAGGACCCTCACCCACGGAACAGAGGGTTTTTAATTACCGGCTGGCCAGAGCCCGAAGAGTGGTGCAGAACACATTTGGAATCCTGGCCAGCCGATTCCGACTATTTCTGACACCCATCCATATGGCGGAGTATATACTGAACCATATTATACTGGCGTGCTGTGTTCTCCATAACTTTTTAAGGAAACATTCGGCCAACTATGCTGGCTCAGTTGGGCCTGAGGCCGGAATCCTACATCAAACCACACTGACGGCGCTTGAAAGTGGCCGTCCTGGCTTGCCCTCCCTGAGTGCCCGTGATGTCCGGTTACGCTACCTGGAGTTCTTTGCGGGTAGGGGGCTATCAATATGCCAGACAATCTGTGAAGCCTTTTTATAATAAAAAAAAAAGAAATTCTTGGTGGACATTTACTGCTTGTGTTTGTTTTAGCTGACCCTAACATAAATGTGTTGAGTCCAGAAAATGTCGTGATTGTGTAACCTTAAACAAAGCACTGTTGGCTGTTATTTCCTAAATGCAAAAACACATTTCACTACAAGTGCACTTGCAACTGCACTGAAACTGCACTTGTAGTGCAAAGAGGATTTGCCCTTAGGAAATAACACCCATTTTTGCAGAAAACAGCAATTACATCACCCCAAAAGTGTTGTATTGTAGTGTTGAGACAATAATCCACACATTCTTGATTAAGCAACTTTTTTATACCTGCACAATCACATGTGCATTTACCAAAGGTTTTTAAAACAAACCAACATGTTTGTTTTATAACAATTTTTGCAATAGCATTATCAAAAATCGAAATGTCCATTTCAGATAAAACAGGCCTGTGTAAAACCAACAAGAAAGCCAAAAAACTTGAACTTACAAAGTTCACATTAGGTAAAACCTGAAGGCTATATCAGACATCAGTATTTAGGAACTGGGTTTGATATAGCGTTCAGATGGGGGGAAATCACCCCTGGAAAAGCCAAATTTGGAAGATGCACACCAATTTAGGAATGTCAACATGTGCTATTTGCCATCAGGGGGGATCAAGGGACATGTTTTGGGGGAGCAAGCCCTTCCTCAGCGCTACTTTATAATTGAGGAAGGGGTTGCACCCCCAAAACGCGTCCATTGATCTCCCGTGATGGCAGATAGCACATGTTGGCACACTGTGTGCATCCTCCAAATTTGGCTTTTCAAAACATTGCAAAAATATTTAAAAGATTGGACCACAATCCAAAAAGTGATTTTGTGGGGTTTTAAATTCGCCCCAAAACATCAATGATGTTATTATTTTTTTTAATAACATCATTGATTTTTTGCTGTATGTTTTGCAGTTCGACATTACACCCCATGATCTCCCCGATCAGGATCTGGGCACTTTCTGATGTGAAACGTTCTGGATCCACAACATCACGATCACCTAAAAAGAGAGAAAGAAAACAAAAACAGGTCTCAAAAATCTGCCACCATCCATCTCTTTTACCTGAGCCTGTGGTCGCAGACACTCACCTGTTGTGGTGCCAATCTCCACCACATCTTCTTCTTCCTCCTGCTCTTCTTGGGTTGGTGTTAGTTCCCCTTCTTCCAGAGGTGGAGGGTCTATGGTCTCCTCGGATGAGGGGTGTCCTCCGAGTTTTTTCTCCCCTATGTAAAACAAAAATGGTATAATTAGCACACAGATATTTGATGGCAGAACTAGAAATAGGAAACATTGCTTGGAAGTTGGGTACAATTGTCTATTTTAGCCGAGTTCCAAGATGTATTTTTTTTATTGGCCTTTGTCAAGCTGCAATACTTTACCTGTTTAGTACAAGCTTCACAGATGGAGACCCCCCTATAGTATACACTGGAGCACCTGTGTGGCCCCATAATAAATATGGTGTTCTTGTGTCCCACACTAGTGCTCCAGTGTCCAGATGTGAAAACAGCTGCTCAGTGTCCTCTCCTTACACAGAATCTAGTTGGCATTTCATTCTAGTAACAAACCCATCTACACAAACAACTATTTGGCATCCAAGTAGGCCAAAAAAAAATGTGGGAAAATGCATATGGCCTAAACAATGGTGTTTTAGAGGCCGAAAGAAAAATGTTTGATACGAACGAATAATGGGCCCATGAACATTAAAGTTGCCCTTTTAAACTCTACAATTAAGAAAAGCACATGGAGCAGCACGAACGCAATAAAGACAGAAAGAATAGGAACACAGCACAACTACTTACTTTTTTGCAGCACTCTCCGGATCTTTCGGTACTGCTCTGGCTCTCTTAACTTCAGGTCCGACCACCGCTTCCTGAGCTGATCTTTCGATCGTCGTACCCCGAAATTCTTGTGAAGGCTTTTGACCACTTTCGCCATGATCGTTGCCTTTCTGATGTTGGGGTTGGGGTAAGGCCCATACTTTCCGTCATAGTCGGACTTCTTCATGATGTCGACCATCTCCAACATCTCCCCAAAGGACATATTTGTGGCCTTAAAACGTCTCCTTCTGGATCGGGACGTGTCCGGATCCGGGCTTTCCTCCTCCTCCTCCTCGTTCCTGCAATTAGCACGCACCTGCTGTGACTCCGCCATGTGCTCTTCCCCCACTGCGCCGAACGAAAAGGGGCGGGGAATAGACTAGAAAGAACGTCAGGGGCGGGTGGAGTTACACACATGCGCAGTGTGTATAAAGCGTAACACGCGTGCGTATTACGTACGATCTGTGAGCGGAGGAAGGAGCATTGGACGCGCCGATCGTAGGAGCGAAAGTAAGAGACAAACTTGTGCCTATACTGCTTCTACATTGAAGCCTATATTGTAACAAGATTAGGAGAGTTTTGTCTGACATTAGGCTTTGTCTTGTGTTGTGTCTTGCAGTGAACATGGATATCTTAGTGAAAGACAATGACTTCATGTCAGCATTCATAGATATCTTAAGGGAGCTGCCATGTCTGTGGGAGATTAACCACCCCCATTACAAGAACCAAGCAAAGAGGAAGGCAGCACTGGTGCAATTGTGTGAAATTGTGAAGGAGGTGATCCCCACGGCAGACATCACCTATTTAAAGATCTTAATTGGTGGCCTGAGGAGTACATATCTAAGGGAGCGCAATAAAGTACAGGATTCACAGAGATCCTGAGCAGCAGATGACATCTATGTCCTCAGGATGTTGTACTACGACAGGCTGCATTTTCTGGCAGGCCAGACTGAACCCAGGCCATCCCTCTCCAGTCTTCCTTCCACGCTTCCTTCCCCCCCGGCTGAGGCTTCTGACGCCCAACCTGGGCCTTCCAGGCAACATGTGGAGGAGCCCAGATTGAGCCAGGTATAGCATTCCTCTAAATATTTCTGCTTGTCCAATCAATGATGTTACCTAGATGTTAGTTTGGAGTACTAATTTAGGATTGTGATTGATGAAGCAAAACATTACAACCATGTCCCTTTTTCATACACAGGGAAGTCTCAGCCAGGAGGTGGCTGGGCCGAGCCGGCTGGCTGATCTGCAGGTCCCTCCACCCCCCCTGAAAAGAGAAAGTGGCAGTAGGAGGAGTGCCCTAGGGGAGGCTACCGGAGGACTCTTTTGGAGGGCTACAGAGGTCCTGGGAGCACGACAGACCGTGGAGGAGGACATTGCTGCCACCATTGCCTATAAAATGCAGAGGATGGAGGAGGGCCAACAAGTCTTGTGTGAGGCGCTCATATTGGAGGCTCTTAACAAAGGTATGAGGGGCCAAATGACAGCTCAGACACACCTTTGCGATGGTCCTCCTCCTCCTCCTGCAGGTCCTCCTCCTCCTCCTCCTTCTCCTCCAGGTCCTCCCAGTCCTCATCCAGGTCCTACTCCTCCTCCTGCCACAACTGCACAGCCACAGCCCGGAATGAAGCGTGAAAGGAAGACCAGAAAGTGAGGACCCTGGATCCAGTCTGGTCGGCCAAAAAATGCAGCCTCTTGTGGTACCACAGCCTGGGGACACACATGTCATCTGCTGCTATCCGGATCTCTGCGAATTCTGGACCAGACTGCCCTCCCTTACATATGGACTCCTCAGGCCACCAATTTTGATGTTCAAGAATTGATGTCTGTCCTGGGGGTCCCAGGCTTCGCTAATTTCTCCTGTTGATCCAGTGTTGCCTTCCTCTTTGTTTGGTTCTGAGCCCTTAATAAAGGATTTTTGTTTTGAATTATACTCTCCTATGTGTTTTACTTCAAAAAGGACAGTTGGTTTGTGAGGATTCAGGTACATTTCAAATATACAATGTGAAATGAACAAGGGACACCAACAACAAACAATCTCCTTGAGATTAAATAATAAAGGATATCAATGGTGTTGGGGTAACTTGACACACAAAACACACACAAAAATATTCTGGAGTAAAAATAAAAATAACATTGAACAAAGATCAGCCTTTGAAAAAATTCAAACATTAAAAAAAATAAAAGGCTTAAAATCCCAAAAATAAATAAATAAAAAAAAAAATTCAGTCAGATGTGACAACTAATAACAATATATTCAGGGAATCCCAATAAAAAAACAAAAATAAAACTTTGTGAGAAGTGTGTATGAATATGAGCAGCAAAACGACTAAATTCTTGTCACATTATAAAGAAGAAGAGAGTGCGCTGTATTAAACCATTTTTAACATTGCAGCGTGACGAAAGTGCTGTATCCATTGCGAACGCTAAGTTTACCAGAACGAGCTGTTCCGTCTTGGAATTTCTTCTGAGCATGCGTGGCACTTTGTGCGTCGGAACAGGCCACACATGGTCGGAATTGACGCGATCGGATTTTGTTGTCGGAAAATTTTATCTCCTGCTCTCCAACTTTGTGTGTCGGAAAATCCGATGGAAAATGTCCGATGGAGCCCACACACGGTCGGAATTTCCGACAACACGCTCCGATCGGACATTTTCCATCGGAAAATCCGACCGTGTGTACGTGGCATTAGTGTAGCCGCATGCCAGCTGTCTCTCGAGATCTGTTCACTGGGCTGCTGTGAAATGTTGCATCCAAGAGAGTGTGGAGCCCGCGCTGCCTGGGAAACAGTTTCACATTGAGCAGATAGTGAGACTTGCAAGAGCCACTCATTGTGTCTGAAACTGTCAGGTATTGGAACTGCTTGCAGGGAGAGAGACCAGCTGTCAAAAAATGGTGATGTTGGGGGTGGGCGGGACCACACAGCTATCAAACACCAGCCAATGGGATGGGGTTTGGGAGGGCCTCTATGTGTATGTGGCTCCGCCCCCTTTCTTAAGCAGCCCAATCATTGGCTGGTGTTTGATAGCTGCTCAGTACTGCCCATCTCCGACATCGCTGCTGAGTTTTGACAGCTGGTTTCCTTGCAAGCAGTTACATTGCCTGACAGTTTCCCACACTGAGCGGCTCTTGCAAGCCTCATTATCTGCTGCATGTGAAACTCTCCCTCTCCTCTGTCAGTACCTATCAGTGCTGCCTATCATTGCCAATCAGTATCCACCAGTGCTGCCTATCAGTGACAATCAGTGCTGCCAATCAGTGCCCATCAGTGCTGCCTATGAGTGTCAATCACTGCTGCCAATCAGTGCCCCAATCAGTGCTGCCTATCAGTGCCAATCAGTGCTGCCAATCAGTGTCGCCTATCAGTGCCAACCAATGCCACCGATCAGTGCAAATCAGTGCCCATCAGTGCTGCCTATCAGTGCCAATCAGTGCTTCCAATCAGTGCAACCTATCATTGCCAATCAGTGCTGTCTAACAGTGCCAATCAATGCTTCCAATTGGTGCCACCGATCAGTGCCATTTCAGTGCCCATCAGCGCTGCCTATCAGTGCCCATCAACGCTGCCTATCAGTGCCCATCAGTGCTGTCAATCAGTGCCCATCAGTGTTACCTATCAGTGCTGCCAATCAGTGCCATCTATCCATGCCAATCAGTGCCCATCAGTGCTGCCTATCAGTGCCCATCAGTGCTGCCAATCAGTGCCCATCAGTGCTGCCTATATGTCCATCAATGCCACCTATCAGTGCTGCCTATCAGTGCCCATCAGTGCTGCCAATTAGTGCCCATCAGTGTTGCCAATCAGTGCCACTAAATGCTGCCAATTAGTGCTGCCTAATAGTGCCGCCTATCCGTGCCAATCAGTGCCATTGGTCCTGGCAATTAGTGCCACCTATCAGTGCCAATCAGGGCCCATCAGCGCTGCCCTTCATTGCTGCCAATCAGTGCCCATCAGTGCTGCCAATCAGTGCCAATCAGTGCTTTCTAGTAGTACCAATCAGTGCCTCCTATCAGTGCCAATCAGTGCTGCCTATCAGTGCCAATCAGTGCTGCCTATCAGTGCCACCAAGCAGTGCCTATTAGTGCCCATCAGTGCTGCCAATCAGTGCAAATCAGTGCTGCCAACCAGTGCTGCCTATCAGTGGCCATCAGTGCTGCCAATCAGTGGCACCTATCAGTGCCAATCAGTGCTGCCTATCAGTGCCAATCAGTGCTGTCAATCAGTGCCCATTAGTGCTGCCAATCAATGCCCATTAGTGCACTGAGTGCAGAGATGGGGAGATGAACTCAGCAGCCAGGCACATTATCCACGGGGGGCTGTCCTGGTGGGGCACAACTGAAATCTGTTGATGTTTATTAATTCCACATGCCGATCTTTGGTATAATACAGTGAGGCAAAAAAGTATTTAGTCAGCCACCAATTGTGCAAGTTCTCCCACTTAAAAATATGAGAGAGGCCTGTAATTGTCATCATAGGTATACCTCAACTATGAGAGACAAAATGTGGAAACAAATCCAGACAATCACATTGTCTGATTTTTGAAAGAATTTATTTGCAAATTATGGTGGAAAATAAGTATTTGCTCACCTACAAACAAGCAATATTTCTGGCTCTCACAAACCTGTATCTTCTTCTTTAAGAGGCTTCTCTGTCCTCCACTCATTACATGTATTAATGGCACCTCTTTGAACTTGTTATCAGTATAAAATACACCTGTCCACAACCTCAAACAGTCACACTCCAAACTCTACTATGGTGAAGACCAAAGAGCTGTCGAAGGACACCAGAAACAAAATTGTAGACCTGCACCAGGCTGGGAAGACTGAATCTGCAATAGGCAAGCAGCTTGGTGTGAAGAAATCAACTGTGGGAGCAATAATTAGAAAATGGAAGACATACAAGACCACTGATAATCTCCCTCGATCTTGGGCTCCACGCAAGAACTCACACCGTGGGGTCAAAATGATCACAAGAACGGTGAGCAAAAATCCCAGAACCACACGGGTGACCTAGTGAATGACCTGCAAAGAGTTGGGACCAACGTAACAAAGGCTACCATCAGTAACACACTACGCCGCTAGGAACTCAGATCCTGCAGTGCCAGACGTGTCCCCCTGCTTAAGCTAAAACGAAAATATTTGCCAGCACACCATGGAACGGCATAGATAGCGTCCAAATGTGTAATTTATTGCATGATCACAACACAGGGAGAGTGCACGTTTCGGAGTCACGCAGGACCCCTTCGTCAGGCACCTGCTTAAGCCAGTACATGTCCAGGCCCATCTGAGGTTTGCTAGAGAGCATTTGGATGATCCAGAAGAGGATTGGGAGAATGTCATATGGTCAGATGAAACCAAAGTAGAACTGTTTGGTAAAAACACAACTTGTCCTGTTTGGAGGAGAGAGAATGCTGAGTTGCAGCCAAAGAACACCATACCTACTGTGAAGCATGGGGGTGGCAACATCATGCTTTGGGGCTGTTTCTCTGCATAGAGAACAGGACGACTGATCCGTGTACATGAAAGAATGAGTGGGGACGTGTATCGTGCGATTTTAAATGCAAACCTCCTCCCATCAGCAAGGGCATTGAAGATGAAACGTGGCTGGGTCTTTCAGCATGACAATGATCCCAAACACACCGCCCGGTGTGTGCAATGAAAGAGTGGCTTCGTAAGAAACATTTCAAGGTCCTGGAGTGGCCTAGCCAGTCTCCAGATCTCAACCCCATAGATAACCTTTGGAGGGAGTTGAAAGTCCGTGTTGCCCAGCGACAGCCCCAAAACATCACTGCTCTAGAGGAGATCTGCATGGAGGAATGCGCCAACATACCAGCAACAGTGTGTGGCAACCTTGTGAAGACTTACAGAAAACGTTTGACCTCTGTCATTACCAACAAAGAATATATAACAAAGTATTGAGATGAACTTTTTATATTGACAAAATACTTATTTTCCACCATAATTTGCAAATAAATTCTTTAAAAAATCAGACAATGTGATTGTCTGTATTTGTTTCCACATTTTGTCTCTCATAGTTGAGGTATACCTATGATGACAATTACAGGCCTCTCTCATCTTTTTAAGTGGAAGAACTTGCACAATTGGTGGCTGACTAAATACTTTTTTGCCCCACTGTAGGTAATCACCACACTACTATTTACAATAAACTACTGGAGGTAAAATAAAAAGTGACAGTAAAAGGCTTGCTGCTAAACACTGTTATGTGTTCCCACACCACAAAAAAAAGTGCAGCGCTAACTTATTGATCAATAACTTAATAATAATGGTGGAATCCTCCAATGTATGGAAATCTCAGACTTCAATATTACCACAGTACCGGTCTCTGTGATATGTAACATCACATATAAAACACATCAAACAGAAAAAAGACATTAAAAATGAAACTTAGCAGGGATAGTGGAAACCCCTCTTATAGATATTTGCCATACAGATTAACTTCAAGTGCAATAATTCTAGTGATGTGTGATTTCACATGTAATACACATCAAAATGAGAATAAGACATACAGTTTTTTTAAAACTTAGCAATGATGGTAGAAACCCCTCTACAGATAATTACAATACAAATTAACTTCAAGTGCAACAACTTTTTAGGTGTGAGGTTCATTATAGCACTTTGGAATTTTTATTTTTTAGATTGTTACACTTAATTCTATATGTTTTAGTTACTATCACAATGTGAATTTTTGCACTTGAAGTTCATTTTCCACCACCCTTGCTAAGTCCATGTCTTTATGGAGTTTGCTTTGTGCACTGGTGCGCAGTCATGTTGGAACAGGAAGGAACCATCCCCAAACTGTTGCCACAAAGTTGGGAGCATGAAATTGTCCAAAATGTCTTGGTATGCTGATGCCTTAAGAGTTCCCTTCACTGGAACTAAGGGACCAACCCCAACCCCTGAAAAACAACCCCACACCATAATCTCCATAAGCTCCCCTCCACCAAATGATTTGGACCAATGCACAAAGCAAGGTCCATAAAGACGCGGATAAGCAAGTTTTGGGTGGAGGAACTTGACTGGCCTGCACAGAGTCCTGACTTCAACCTGATAGAGCAACTTTGGTATGAATTAGAGCAGAGACTGCGAGCCATACATCAGTGCCTGACCTCACAAATGCGCTTCTGGAAGAATGGTCAAACATTCCCATAGACACACTCCTAAACCTTGTGCACAGCCTTCCCAGAAGAGTTAAAGCTGTTATAGCTGCAAAGGGTGGGCCAACTCAATATTGAACCCTACGAACTAAGACTGAGATGACATTAAAGTTCATGTGCGTGTAAAGGCAGGCACCCCATTATTTTTGGCAATATAGTGTGTATACTGTATATATATACAGTCATGGCCAAAAATATTGGCACCCCTGCATTTCTGTCAGATAATGCACCACTTCGCCCAGAAAATTGTTGCAATTACAAATGTTTAGGCATTCTCGTGTTTATTTGACACAACAAAGTGGAGAAACAAAAAGCCAAATCTGACACATTCCACGCAAAACTCCAAAAATGGACTGGACAAAATTATTGGCACCTTCTCAAAATTGTAAGAAATAATTGCATCCCAAGTTTGTGATGTTCCTGTAATTTGTAATTAAACTCACCTGTATCAATTAACAGGTGCTGACAATATACAAATCACACCGACAACCAGTTAAAATGGTAAAAAATTGACTCAACCTTTCTTTTTTGTGTCTCTCTGTGCCACAAGGAGCATGGAGATGAGAAAGAGCAGCAAATAATTGTCTGAAGATTTCAGAAGAAAAATTGAGAAAAGCATGGACAATCTCAAGGCTACAAGTCCATCTCCAAAGAACTTAATGTCCCTGTGTCCACTGTGCGCAATATTGTCAAGAAGTGTACAACCCATGGCACTGTAAATAATCTCTCCGGACATGGACGAAAGAGAAAAATTGATCAAAGATTGCAGCAAAGGATTTTTCGAATGATGGATAAAGACACTAAATCAACTTCCAGACAAATTCAAGCTGACCTTTAGGCACAGGGTACAACTGTGTCAGCTCGCACTATATGTCGCAATATGAATGAAAAGCGATGCTATGGGGGGGCGTGTCCAAGCGTTGAGGTGGATGGACGCACTGCAGAGGAACTCCGTTCTGCCCTCCGCAATCTATTGCCATCCGAAGCGAATAAACCTTAGAGTTTGCCCCAAACTCTACCTTGAAGCCACTAGACACTAACAGAGTCTCCTCCGGGGTCACTTGAGCAGATTGGCCGGCGGATTGGGCTGTTTTTAGGCCGCGGCCGGCCTCACTCCACAGTCACCGGCCGCCATCTTGCGGCCTACGGGACACACAGAATCCCCGGTCTTGAGTGCCGTGATCGGCGGTACGGAGGCTGATCGGCCGGCCTGCGGCTGGGAGCGCCGTGTCCGGAGCAGACCGGACTGTGAGGGAACCCCAGACAACACAGAAGAAGCAGGCCCTGGACGCCCGCAGCCTACGGCAGGCCCGAGGCCTGTGAGGCCTCCAACATCGCCTGTCTTTGGTGCCGCGGCCGGAGGTAAGGGGGACAGTACACTCACCTCCACATACAGCGACAACCCCCTGGGCATAACCAGCAAGTTGATAGCCTGCTTGGACCCCTCACTGACCCCAGAAAGCTGAGTAAAGGCCCCCTCAGAGACATCCAGGGATGGCCGCCATCTTGCGGCCTAGCTTACGAGACGGGCCTACACCCTCAGATACTGTACTCTACCTGGACAGTGATTTCCCCTACGAAGCCCCACACACAAGGTGTTTCAGCTTTGCGCCCATGCTGACAGGGTGACGCCGCTGTTCCCGCAGGCCTGCCCCTCCTCCCTAGTCCCCCTCGTCCACGTGGAAGCTGGGTTTTGATGGAGAGTGACCAAATATGGATGGCTGAGGACCCGCGCCTCTGAGTTCCGTGCTATCCCGACAGCTACAGGCTATTTCAATAGCATAGCACACCTGCATACTACATGGCGGCAGCTAGCTCACACTCCACGGAGCTTACTGACCCTCAACAAGGCACCATACAGAGGTATCTACTTAGAACAACACAGACTGACCCCCGGACCCCCAAAGACAAGATGGCACCCGGCTGCAACCCGGGGAAGACCAAGCCTCCTGCTTCCGCTACAGCAGCAGCCTGCACGGCAGAGGACAACAATGAGAAACTCCAGAATTCTAAGGGTGAGCCATCAGCCTCCTCCGCTAGGTCAGTCACATCACCTGACCCAGGCACCGGGGAATCCCAGTCAGTTACGCATCCCATATCAGGAGAACCCATTAGAACGGAAGCTGCTGCCCTCCTCTCCGCTTTCAGAATTGATTTCGAATCATGGGCTAGCAAAATGGAAGCTTCCCTACATGTGGAGCTGAACGCTCTGAGGCAACAAGTCACAGCTAATGAGGAAGCAGTATCGGTCTTAACCAGTGCTCAAGAGGACCATGAGGCACGTATAACAGCCCTTGAATCCTCATCCGCGACGCATATGCGGCGCCTACGTCACCAGCAACTCCGCATAGAAGACAGCGAAAATCGCAGTCGCAGAAATAACATTAGACTGCAAGGCATACCGGAGGCAACATCTGGAGCAGAATTGAAACCCACTGTCATAACTATCCTCAATAGAGTTCTGGGAAGAGAGGCAGCATCACCAATTGAATTGGATCGTGTCCACAGGGTGGGAGGGCCATGAGGGGCCCGAGATGGTCGCCCCCGAGATGTTTTATGTCGGGTCCACTATTTCACCTTAAAAGAAGAGATCATGCGAAAGGCATGGAACCTGGGATCTGTGGACTTCTTTGGAGCCCCTATCCTCTTGTACCCTGACTTATCTCGCAATACGCTATACATGCGTCGAGTGGTGCGCCCACTACTTGACCTTATACGGCAAGCCGGAGCTACCTATACATGGGGTCACCCCTTCAGCATCAAGGTGACACAGGGCGATAGCAGGTTCACGCTCTCTGACCCAGATCAACTGCCCGACTTCTTTCTCTCTATTGAACAGGAACCGGTAGATGTCTTGAACTGGTTAGACCCTCCAGAGGATAGATCAAGACAGCTGGGACTTGGCCCACTTCCACAACGCCGCAGACGTCCTAGGTCTAGATCAGTTTCTTCCGGCCCAGGGATAAGAAGACCTACTTCTCCAGAAGATTAACTCAGTAGCTATTTGGGGACTGATGGCTTGTTTTGTCTTGCCATGCCAATTATATTTCCAAGGGCTCCCGGTAGTTTTGCTGCATTTTTCAAGTGACATGATATGTTTTTCGATCCCTTAACTGTGCTTATCCTACTTGAAAGCTGAGACCTCCAGTAAGCCTAATAAGGGATATAGTGAATATAGGGTTAGGATCTACTGGCTCTTTCCCTGCTCTTTGCCAATATACTGTTTGGCTGGGGTTCGGGTGAGAACATAGATTGAAGTCACTTTTGTGCCCCTCACTATGACGAACGTCAGGTAAAGCAAATGTATAACAATGTTATTGTTATTGTTAATGTTTTTTTTTATTTTTCAAAGATGCTCTGTTTTGTCTCAGACTGATCCATCTCACCCTCTCCTGATATTATATGCAGTGGGGGATGTGTGGCGGGAGTGGGGGTGCTGCCCTGGGGGGGTCCGGTACTTGGTTTTACTCAATCTCTGCTTCTGAGGATACAGGTCTAAAGGGCGCTATGCATGGAGCGGAGGATTGCCCCCTCAAGAGGTTCCCCCCGCTCCTTATACCTTCCATATACTCACAATATTGTTTTGGCTCCATAACCTTTTTTATATGCCAGAGCCAAGGTAATTGTTCTATGTTTACCCTAGGGTTAATTATTTAAATCCAATGCACATACTTGGTTGACTGTTATCACTTGTTGCTGTTAAGCTGCCTTATGCCCCACACTCGTTTATTATTAAATATTAAGTGTGCCATACATATTACTTACATGCCTGGTCTGCTGTCGGGACCACGGCTCAGGTCCATTCACCTTGATCTTTCCCCCGCAATAGGACAGGCACAGTTTGTGCCTAAAACGTGATCTTTCATGCAGTGTTTTGCATTAGCGAACACATTAGTTTCCCAGACACATATTTTTAGGTGTCTTTTCATTTATACCTTATTTCTTACATTCTACACACGCTCTTTTTTATCTCTTCCTTCTCGCCCCTCCCACTTTTTTCTTGTTCTCTGTTTTCTCACTTTCTCTTCCCCTCATTTTTTCTTTTATTTTTTTTCTCTTCTCTCTTTTTTCTTTCCTTCTCTGCTCCCTATACCTTTCCTCCATATTCTATTACTCTCTCTCCTTTACAGCCTTTGGCACTCCAGCATGGCTCACACGGTGACTTTGCGCCCCCATCTGAAACTTTGTTCATATAATGTAAATGGACTTAACGTCGTGTCGAAACGTGGGCAAATTCTATATCAGATGCACAAAAGACAGGTCAGCATACTTTTGCTACAGGAGACCCACTTCCATTTTGACTCCACTCCTTCCTGCTCCAATAGATATTTTAATAGATGGATTCACAGTACCAACCCGATACAAAAATCTAAGGGAGTATCTATTGCGTTCCATAAAACACTCCCTATTGAACTGCTCGATCATGTGGCAGATCACCAGGGCAGGTATGTTTTTGTGAAAATTTCCCTATGGGGGACTAAATTGACAATAGCTAACATATACTTACCTAATACACACCAAGTCCCATCAGCCTTGCAGTACCTAAAGATCTTTTTTTTTAACAGAGAAGTACCTAAAGATCTTGGCGGGTTTCGCGGAGGGCAAGATCATACTCGGAGGGGACTTCAATACCCCCTTGGATCCAGTTTTGGATTCATCGACATCCCGTTCCTCTATATCCTTCCCGAAAATACGGGCCCTAAAACGTGCCACCCACAATATGCACCTCATTGATGTATGGCGAATACTGTATCCGGACTCACGAAACTACACACACTTCTCTAACGTACACCAATCATACAGTCGTTTAGATTATTTTCTAGTCGATCACGGCTGCTTAGATTGGTCCCCCAGTTGTGAAATAGACCCTATGGTTTGGTCCGACCACTCACCTATATTCCTGATGCTTACAATCCCCTCTACTCCAATAAAAGAATGGACATGGAGGTTAAATGACTCTCTCTTCACTGAACCAGGGTTTGATACACAGATAGCGGAGACGATATCAAACTTTTTCACAGACCACACCTCCGATGACACCTCACCACCCATTAAATGGGAGGCATTGAAGGCGGTATTACGGGGTAGGTTTATTCAAATGGGAGCCCGCATGAAAAAAGAACGCTCAACTGCGATAGCTAAGGCAATACACAAGCTTAGGACACTAGAAACTACTCATAAGCGCTCCCCGATGGTGGAAGTGCTTGCGGAGGTTTCTTCTGCTCGCACTCAGCTTAGAGAGTTATATGAGGCATCAGTCCGCACGTTTGAGAACAAATTAGCCTTTCATCAATACAAATTTCGAGATAAATGTGGTAGATCCCTGGCTCGCACCCTACATACCAAACAACCTAACATCTTCATACCCCTCATACGGGACAGTTCTGGGAAAACTGTCTCATCACCATCTGAGATGGGACGGGTGTTCCGGGACTTTTATCAATCCCTATATAATATACCTACAGCAAGCCCCACTGAACCTCCACTTACTGCAGCGGAAACACAAGCCTCCTACATCGCGCAAACTGCACTACCCACTCTAGATAATGAAGCAATAGAGGATCTTGAGGCCCCGATTACGGAAGACGAGGTTGCCCGTGCCATCGCTTCTACCCCATCTGGTAAAAGCCCGGGTCCTGATGGCTTTACCCCAAAATTTTACAAACAATTTGCTCCCCTCCTTACTCCCTTCTTAACAAAAGTATTTAACTCCATCTCTGAGCGATCAGTGTTCCCGCCACAAACCTTAGAGGCACATATTACCCTCATCCCCAAACCAGACAAAGACCTGACTGTGCTAATTACCGACCTATTTCGCTAATAGGAGTAGATCTAAAGGTATATGCGAAAGTGCTAGCTAATAGGTTACAACCATTGTTACCCCGCTTAATACACCTAGATCAGGTTGGCTTTGTGAGTGGAAGAGAGGCGCGAGATAACACCCTAAAAACACTTCTCATCGCGGATTATCCTCGGGCCCACAATATTCCATTGTGCCTTCTCACAGTCGATGCAGAAAAGGCCTTCGACCGTGTTGACTGGCAATTTCTCCGCCTATCATTGCAACAACAAAACATGATCTCCAGAATAATGTCCCTCTACACATCTCCCTCCGCTAGGATTAGACTAAACGGTTCCCTATCTCCAAAATTCACCATTCACAATGGAACGCGGCAGGGATGCCCCTTGTCCCCCATTCTTTATGTGATTGTTATGGAACATCTAGCCATTGCCCTTAGAAATAACCCGGCTATCCATGGTGTTAGTATAGGCCCCCTACACACTAAAATTGCCCTATTTTCTGATGACCTACTCATATTTGTAACTCAACCTCAAGTTTCCCTACCCTCCATCATGCAGGAGTTTCAGAGGTATGGAGCAGTTAGTAACTTTAAAGTTAATCTTAATAAGTCGGAAATCCTCAACATCTCGCTCCCAGCAGCGGCTCTCCAACAGCTCGCGTCTTCCTTCCCTTTTAAGACAAGCTCCACATCTATTCGTTATCTAGGAATCCATGTTCCAACAGTTGCGTCTCAATTATTTTCCAGCAACTTCACCCCTTTACTTCTTAGAACACAAGCGGACTTGGCCACATATGCCTCTAAACAGCTCTCCTGGCTGGGTAGGGTGAATGTCTTGAAAATGGATGTTCTCCCTCGATTCCTATACCTTTTCCAGACCATTCCTATCCATATCCCCACCTCGTTTTTCAAAAGACTTCACCAGATCTTTTCTAAATTCATATGGCAGGGACATCGCCCCAGGATAAAATAAGACACAATGATTCTCCCGAAGGTCAGGGGGGGTGCGGGGGTCCCTGATGCCTCTACATACCATAAGGCATCGGTACTCGTGCGTATAGTGGATTGGTTCCATCACTCTTCCTCCAAACTATGGGTTCAATTAGAGAAATATCTTAATGAGGCTGATCTTTGTGCCCTGCCGTGGACTCCTACGGCTCGGCGTGGGGACGGCCTACTTTCTACTGCTCTTACTCGTCAAACTCTCCAGATTTGGGACCGCCTGATCTCGGCGAGTAAACTGTCTAAACTCCAGGGCCCAATGACCCCTCTCTTTGGGACTCCGGCCTTCCCCCTGCAGCAAAAAAGCTGAGATTTGGACCCTGGGGTAGGGACAGCCATAGACGTCTAGCACAGGTGTTACGGGCAGACCCATCCTTGAGAACGGACATACCCTCTCGGACGGACTTAGGGCCCTCAACAATGTGGTTACAAAGGAGTCAAATAATGTCATACATACGCACTTTTCCCTCCATCTCAGAGATCCTAGATGACCCATCAGACTTTGACGAGTTGCTCTTACAATCGGACCCACCAACACATGTAGTATCACTGCTATATTCCTTAATATTGAACGTATCTGCCCCTGACCTCCCAACATATACACAGAAATTGGAAACGGAGCTGCAACACTCCATCTCCCCCACTGATTGGCAAAAAACGGAAAATTGTATACTCACCTTTCCGTAATTTTCCTTTCCTGTCGTATCTTCATGGCAGCATACACTTTGGGTTGTGACTCCGCCCCCACAACCTGATAGGACTACATAGCTATAAATTGTAGAGGTGGCCCCTGCCCAGTATTCTCCGTGTATATATATCACCTTAGACGGGTGGGAGATTGTATGCTGCCATGAAGATACGACAGGAAAGGAAAATTACGGAAAGGTGAGTATACAATTTTCCGTTTTCCTGTCGCATCATGGCAGCATACACTTTGGGGAGTAACTCGCAAAGACTGGTTGGGAATTCAAACTAAGTTTATTTAACAAAGAATAGAGGAATTGGCCTGGATAACGGATCTTCCGAAATCCACCGTGGATAAGCAGGCGGAATCCACCTTGTAATGAGACATAAAGGTGTGCCTGGAGGACCAGGTAGCCGCTCTGCAAATCGTCTCCGCCGAGACTCTACAATATGCCGCCCAGGAGGTTGCCACTGCCCTGGTGGAATGTGCCCTTAAGCCCTCAGGTACTTGATGGTTACTCAGTTAGTAAGATCTCTTGATGGTCTTTACTAGCCATGAAGCAATGGTGCGTGAGGATGCCGCTTGACCTCTCCTGAAACCATGTGGGATAATTAGGAGGCTCTCCGACTTTCTGATAGATTTCGTTGCCGAGAGATACTCCATGACGGTACCTTTAACATCTAATGGATGGGGATCTCCCTGATCCGTGCTGAGTGCTGGAAGATTAATCTCCTGGTTAAAATGGAAAGATGAGGATACCTTGGGAATGAATCGATCCGAAGGTCTTAGGACTAGCCTGTCTGGAAGAACAACCAAATATGGTTCGCTAACCATTAGAGCTTGCATCTCTGACACTCACTTCGCCGATGTTATGGCTATTAAAAACGAAACTTTCAGCATTAGATCCCAGAGGGATATGCTCTGTGTTGGAAAAAAGGGTTCCTTGGATAATGCCTCCAGAACGATTGAGAGATCCCAGACCGGGAATGACGGTTTCCTAGGGGGCCTCAGCTTTAGACAGGCCCTCTGAAACTGAATCACCAGAGGCTCTTGCGCCCATTTAACTCCTGTCAAAGCGGACAGGGCCGATACCTGGACCTTCAGGGTGCTTGACCTAAGGCCTTTTTCTAGGCCTAGCTGAAGGAATTCCAAGATCTGAGACACCGACAGGGAGGACGAGTCCCAACCTTGCTGCTGAGAGAAGGAGACAAATTTTTCCCAAACTCTTCTGTACGTGATGTTGGTAGTAGACCTTCTGGCCTGGAGTAAGGTATCCACCACCTTCTGGGAACAGCCCTGCTCTAAGTACCTAGCCCTTTCAGCCTCCAGGCCATCAAGTGTAGCTTCCCCGGGTTCGGGTGAAGAAGATGTCCCTGGGAGAGTAGGTCTGTCGTCAATGGGAGAGGCAGAGGCTCTGCCGTGTTCAGCTGCATGAGGGTAGTAAACCATGGCCTCCTCGGCCAGAAAGGGATCACTGCTACCACCAATGCTGTTGACTTCTTGAGCCTCAGGAGGAATCTCGCTATGAGAGGCGTCGGGGGAAAAATGTACCCCAGGTGAAAGTTCCAGGGGTGTTGGAGGCAGTCCGTCCCCTCTGCTGAAGGAAACGGTACCCTTGATAGGAATCTCTGGCATTTTGTGTTCTCCGGAGTTGCTGCTAGGTCTATCTCTGGAGAGCCCCAGGTCCGGGATATGAGAGCATAGGCTTGTGGACTCAGAGACCATTCGTTGTTGGAGGAGAAATTCCTGCTCAGCGAGTCAGCTAAGGTGTTCTGGACTCCCGGAACATAAACCGCCCTCAGGTCCAGTAGATTCAGCTGCGCCCATTCCAGAACAGGACGGACCTCCTGCAACATGGACCTGCTTCTGGTGCCCCCCTGCCTGTTGACGTAGGCAACAGCCACCTTGTTGTCCATCCTCAGGAGGACGTGCTTCCCCCTCAAGTGAAAACTGAAGGCCAGGAGAGCCTGGAATGCTGCTCTCATCTCCAGAACATTCGACACTGTATCCTGTGCCCTGAAAGGCCAACGACCCTGAGCCGCAAGGTCCTGATAGTAAGCTCCCCATCCCTGTAGACTGGCATCTGAGGTCACGATTTCTTGATAGGGAGTGATTATATGCCTGCATCTTCCCAAGTTGTGAGGTCGTACCCACCACTTCAATGATTGCTTTACCTCCTGAGAGATGAAGATTGGTTGGGACATTGATGTGCCCTTCCACTGACGCAGGAAGGAGATCTGGAGAGGTCTCGAATTCCATTGTGCCCATTGGACCATTGGAATGGTGGAAGCTAGGGAGCCCAGGATACTGAGACATGTCCTGGCCGGGAGCATTGTAGCAGAGATTGCCCTTTTCACCTTTTGAATTAGAGGAGGGATTTTTTCCCCCGGAAGTTCCACTGTGTTCTCCCTCGTGTCCAGTTCGGCTCCCAGAAAGACCATTCTCTGTGTGGGATGGATGTTGCTCTTCTTCCAATTTATCAGCCACCCTAGGGACTGTAACGTGGAGACGAGGATTTCCCTGTGAAGGACGAGAGAATCCTGGCTGTCTGAGAGAAGTAGGATGTCGTCCAGATAATGATGGACCCTCAGCCCCCTTTCTCTCAGGTGGGCTATTACAGGTAATAGGACCTTTGTAAACGTCCTGGGTGCGGTAGAGATCCCGAACGGGAGGCTTCGGAATTGGAAGTGACGATGGTTTAGGGTAAACCGGAGAAACTTTTGGAACTCGGAATGGATAGGGATATGCAAATATGCGTCCTGGAGGTCGATTGACAGCATCCAATCTCCCAAGTTTATTGCTTGGAGGATTGATTGAAGGCTTTCCATCTTGAATGTTTCTATCTGTATCGACCGGTTGAGGTTTTTTAGATCCAAGACTGGACGAAGGTCCCCTGATTTCTTTTTCACTAAGAAGAGTGGGGAATAGAAACCCTTGCCTCTTTGAGATAGCGGTACCTCCACTATTGCTTGTTTTTGGAGCAACTCCTGAATATACTGGACTAAGGATAGTCTTTTCTGTTGAGAAGGAGGAAGTCTGGTTGAGCAAAATTGGTCTCTTGGAGGACGACCTCTGAATGCCCACCTGTGTCCGAAATGAATGGTGGACACCGTCCATGGGTCCTTTATCACGTCTGGCACCCACTACCGCTGGTTGGGCGGGCGAACCTTCAAAAGGACTTCTGGTCATTGGAGGCAGGGGTCTTGGGTTTCTGGAATTTGAGGAAGGACGTCTGGGGGTTCTTCCAGCTCCTTCTGTATTCCTTCCCGGGTCTATAGGATTTTGCATCCCTGTATCTCTCTGGAAGATTACGTTTAAAGGGAGGTGGCCTTTGTTGTTTCGGCCTTCTGTCCGATGGTATGAGACCCGACTTCCCGCCTGTCACTTTAGAGATTGCGGTATCCAGCTTCGTCCCAAAGAGGTTCACCCCGTCATACGGAATCCTGCACCAGTTAGATTTCGAGGCGGGGTCAGCCGACCAAGGTTTGAGCCATAGTGCCCTTCTGGCCATTACAGAAGCTAACATGGACCTTGATGTGGATCTGATAGTATCTACGGAAGCTTCCGCCACGAATTCTCCCGCAAGGCTCAGTTCTTGTAAGGCCTTAGTGATCTGCTCTTGATCTGCGCCCTCAGTCACGAGTCTCGCTGTAGCTGAGGACCAGCTGGAGATAGCTTTTCCAACCGCCGCTAATGCCACCGCTGGCCTGCAGGCACCTCCTGCGAACAGGTAAGCTCTCTTAAGGTCTGTATCCACCTTCCTGTCAAGCACGTCCCTGAACGTTACTGCATCTTCAATGGGGAGCGTCACGTGCCTGGCTAGACGCATCAAAGATGCATCCACTACTGGAGGAGAAAGTAAAGGGGATACTTTGGGTTCCTTGAGTGGGTACAGTTTGGTAAGCCTGTTGGACAGACTAAACTTCTTTTCGGGATTCTGCCACTCCTCCTTAATCAGTTCATCTAATTCGTCGATGAATGGGAAGGCCTCCGGGACCTTCTTGAGGTTTGGGAAATACTTTCTCTGTTTTGGCTGTGTCTCCTCAAGCTCCTCCCAGTTAATCGCTTCCTTAACCGATCTGATGAACGGTTCTATGAGCGCAAAATCAAAGCCAGCTGAAGCTTCCAGCTCCTCACCATCCGACGGGAGTTCTTGATCCCTTGATGCACTGGGAATGGTGGGTGAGGTGCTATAGGCCGTAAACTCTACATCAGGAGTTGAGACCTGGGGAGTAGAGACTCCAGTGGGTTCTATGGAATCCGGCTCTTTCTCCCTGGTGGCTTCATCCATGCACTTGCGGCAGGCTAGTTTGTCTGGGAGGGCCGTGGCCCCGCATACCCAGCAAGCGTTCCCGGCTGGGCGGGAAGGGTGCGCAGAGGATTGGTGTCCTCGTGCAGGGGATCTTCTGTGGTAAGAACGGCTATGTCTTGAATGGGATCGACTCCGTCTACGACTCCCCTTGTGGCCTCAGCGACTTCTTCCGCGCGAGCAGCTGCGTCTATGGCCGGAGCGGCTTCTCCTGTGCGAAGACTCTCTTCGTCCTGACTTGGATGATCTTGCGGACCTGACAGGGCTGACCAATTAGGTAGCGTTAATACGGTCCTGCTCTCTTTTTCAATCTTCTCTACTTACCACTGGAATCCCCCCCCCTTACCTATTAGGCTGGTGATGATTTGCTGGGGCAGCGGCCTCCATAGGAGAGGAAGGTGAGTACCTGAGAAGGGTATAGGAAGGTAAGAGCATGCAAACAGGCTCCAAAAAGACAGTGCATAAGTATTAGACACTTACCCAGAGAGGGGATACTTTAGGGATGCAGCAAGTCAAAATACAGCAGTCAGAAGTCTTCCAGGAAGCAAGGAGAGCTCAGAAAAGACAAACAGGGCTTTTAAAATTGCCGCCATGGCCGCCGAGGTCACGACCCGCTCACGCATGCGCAGTAGCGGCGCGAGGCGCCCGGCGCCATCTTGGAAACTGGCAAAATCGAAAGGACGCCCTGAGGGTGCGCACTGCGCATGCGCGGAAGCGCCGAGACGCCCGGGAAGCCTGAAGGGAGGCACAGAGGGACCACAGAGCCCAGCAAAGGAGGAGAAACAAACGAAAGTGAAACAAAGTGACATGGAGACCGCTGCACAACAACTAAGCCTGTTTAAGGCTTATACTGGAGCCGCAACATACCCCTGAGATCACCAGAGCGGGGTTCCTTCCATCTAGCTCGTTTAGAGGCTGTACAGGTAAGGACTTCCACCCAGGAGAGGCTAAAACCTGGCTGGGGCGAATTCGGTAAGGGGGTGCTTCTGATATGTTCAGTCCTTCAGGTGAGGAAAAATAAGAGAATACTGGGCAGGGGCCACCTCTACAATTTATAGCTATGTAGTCCTATCAGGTTGTGGGGGCGGAGTCACAACCCAAAGTGTATGCTGCCATGATGCGACAGGAAAAAGCTTTATCCTAACGCATAGGATTTCCCTGGCAACTAAGACCCAAGAAAAAGGGTTTAAGTTATTGACGAGGTGGTACAGATGCCCAGTGAATATCAAACGGTTTAACCCCTCTCTGACAGACATTTGTTGGAGATGCTTGTCCTCTAGCGGGACAATGCTTCACATCTGGTGGGCTTGCCCTCCAATCTGGAAACTATGGCAAAAGATATTTGACCTATACAGCAGGCTGATGGTGACATCAATTAAGCCCACACCAGAGATAGCCCTATTATCTATACTCCCAGGCCCCCTCAAGTAGATTAAAAAAGATGTACTGCGCCACTTTCTGGCAGCAGTTAGGACAGTGATCCCACGACATTGGAAAACGGCAGATGTGCCTTCCTTGGGAGATCAAATAAGAGATTAGGAGCGTCTGTTGGCGCAGGAAGCGGGGAAGGAGGAACAGTTTTCCACCACCTGGGCCTCGTGGTCAATGTTTCGCTACTCTGATGACTTCTCCCTATGGGTCAGAGACATCCCACCCTTAACCACTGATTAGCCATGCTGGGGTGCCTAACACCTCAGGAATCATCCCTTACTTCTACACACGATCTCATTTCAAACTTTCTCTCTGTTTCTTTTTTATTAAGTACTGAACTAACAACTCATACATATAACTAAAGATCATATACCCAGAATAGTTAAATGATTTGAATATATATACTAGGTGAATACGTGATCCATACAGCATTCTAATTTGTTGAAAAGGAGCCCTCAGATAACACTAACATGCAAAACCACAAGGTTTAATATATGTTGGTTCCCACTCGCATGTTATTCCTCTCCTATATCAAAAATCTATATGTACAATATGATATACCAGTAATTCACTGAAAGATACATGTCAGACTGATCATTCCTGTATATGTATGGTTATAATACACCTCGCTATTCTATGTATACTGTATGTGCTGTTATACTGTAAAGAAAGGTATTTCTCTGTTATATCCTTTATTTTTCTGTTTTTTGAAATAATATAAGATTGATTGATAGGGATAATAACACAGGAGCAGTGGAAAAGAATCCTAGAAATTGGCTCCAAGGTATCGGTCTCACCCCCTCAGAAGATATCCCACCTGATGTTGTTAAATAGGGCTTATTATACTCCTAAGAGGTTGTTCAAGTTTGGCAGAAGATCAGACAACAAATGCCCCAGATGTCAGGGAACCGGCGATCTTATACATATGGTATGGAGGTGCCCCAAACTGTATCGGTACTGGGAGGAAGTGCTTAAAATTATAAGTGATATATTTAAAATAACAATGAAAATGGATGCTGTGGTATGCATATTGGGGTACAGGAAGGAGCGGGGGTAGAGGAATAGTACCACAATTGCAATATTAAGGTGTTTGTTCCAAGCCAGAAAAATTATCGCAACCAGATGGCAATCTAGAACAACCCCTACAGCGAGAGATTGGATTCGGGAAGTGAATGAGACTATATTGAAAAGAAAGAGCAGTGTATACAAAGAGAGGCAACCTTAAGGAATTTGATGCGATGTGGAGGAGATGGTTGGAAAAAATGGGTTCCCCCCCTATAGAGTAATAAATTAATGGGAGGGGTAGGAAAGAGGGAGGGATTAAGGTGCAATGCTTGGTTTGTAACACTGGAGATAGGTGAAGTGAGTGGGATGGAGGAGGTCTTTTGATCCCTTTGGTTTCTACTACTCATCTTACTGTCTTTTAGTATAATGTGCCTTCACTTCTTGATGATTTACTTATCCATTTTATTATGTAAGAGAACGTTTTGTGTATTCACTTTTTAACTGATTTGTTAACTCTTGAAGGAAACGAAGGGGAAGGGAAAGAAAAGTTGAATAAAGATTAAATGGAGGGGAGGGATAAAAAGGGGAAAGAAAAGATAAAAACTACTATGATGTGACATGTGTTGGGACAAAAATGAACTTTAATGGTGAATTAAGTATCCCAAAAGAAATTGCTGAAGTAGAAAAAAAAAAAGAACTGGCCAGCAATGAGTCCACAGCTATATCACATAGAGCACCTGTGGAGAGATCTCAAAACAGAAGTTGAGAAAATTATTGCTTCAAATCCGAGGGACCTGGAGCAGTTGGCAAAAGAAGAGTGGTCCAAAATTTCAGAGAGGTGTAAAAAACTCATTGATGATTACAGGAAGCGATTGATTTCAGTTATTTTTTCCGAAGGGTGTGCTACCAAATATTAAATTGAGGGTGTCAATAATTTTGTACAGTCCATTTTTGGAGTTTTGCATAGAATGTGTCAGATTTGGCTTTTTGTTGCTCCACTTTTTTGTGTCATACCAATACAAACAAAAGAAATAAACATGAGAATGCTTAAACATTTGTAATTGCAACAATTTTCTGGGCGAAGTTGTGCATTATCTGACAGAAATGCAGGGGTGCCAATATTTTTGGCCATGACTGCATACATGCATTTGTGTTTGAGCTTTGGGGTGCACACCCTAATGCAATAGGCTGTGCACGCCTATGGCTTATGATCTACCTGTAAGAGAACTGTTACGTCCCGGGTTCACCCGCGGGTACACTCGTTCGTAAAGGACTCTTTACGCACGCATGCGTTCGGGAAGGTCGCTTCGGATCGCAGACGTGCTAATGCGCGTGCGCAAAGGAATGGGCGCACCCGCGGGAGCGCGTCCGCGCGGCCCTTTGGCGCCAGACGGCCTATTTAAAGGACACACTGACTGTGACAGGTGCTGACTGATCTTCAGCTGTTCCTGTATCTGTATCCTGTGTTACCTGCCTGCTTGATATCCGTTGCTGAACCTTGGCTCCCCTGACCTTGTCCCTGGACTCTCCCATATCCTGATTCACTGGTTCCTGACTTCGGCTTCCTACGTTGACTCTGCTTCTGCCTGATGATTTGGTACCTTGCTGTCCGCCTGCTTCCGAACCCGGCTATTCCTGTGACTCCGTTCCTGTCTGGCTCCAAGCTGCCTGTCAAGTTCCTGCATCTCGGCTCCTGCGATCTGCTGCGACTTCCTGCCTACCTAAAGTCGCATCATCTGCCTCAAGATTCCTGGGTTACTTCTACAGGCACTCGTGTTCCTCCTTTCCTTGGGGTCCCTCTGTTCCCACTCTCAGCGGGACCCGGGTTGGAGATACAAGGGAGGCCGACCTCGTCACTTCAGACTCCGATCAGGTACGTGACAGTATCAGTCAGCCACAAATGGAGTCTGAAAGGGAGGCCTCACCTGTTATGGACATTTGCCGGGCAATTTCTGCACTAGCCCATACCGTACGAAATCTCCAAGAAGACTTGGGCCAGATGCAAGATCGTCTACCGAATCTGCTTGGTGTCTCATCTGCAGCTACTCTCCTTGCACTTGTAAATACGTCTGTACAGACTGACTTCTGCCTGCTCAACGAAACCTCTCTGCCTCCTGAACCTAGAGTACCTTTGCCAGAGCATTTTTCAGGGGATCGCAAATTGTTTCGCACTTTTCAAAATGCCTGTGAACTTTATTTTTCCTTGTTACCACGAACCTTCTCATCCGAGCATGTTAAAGTGGGATTTATCATTACACTCCTACGAAATGAACCACTCTCCTGGGCTCATCATCTTAGAGAACACCATGATCCGGCCTTGTCTACCGCTGACTCCTTCTTTTCAGCCATGTCCCAGCTGTATGCTGACCCTTTCCTCCAACAGACTGCTGAATTTACACTGGGAAAACTCCAACAAGGCTTGAGATCCGTGGAGGACTATGTAACAGATTTCCGTGTCTGGAGTTTAGATACGCAGTGGAATAAAGCCGCTTTACATCATCAATTTCGTCTTGGACTCTCTGACCAATTAAAAGACGAACTTGCCCGAACAGGAGTGCCCTCATCCCTGGAAGATCTGATCCATCTTGTTATCCAAATTGACCGTCGATTGCGTGAAAGGCAATCTGAGAAAGCTAGTACCAAGCCAGCGTCTCTCTCAAGAAGTTTTGCTCCTGTCTCCACAATCACGTCCAGATTACCTAAGGGTCACTCCAAGAATAAGGAGCCTCCTGAGCTTCCCCGCAGAAGCTTTTCAAGACCACCACTATCTTCCTCTGAACGCCTCCGGCGAGTACATGACGGACTATGTTTTTACTGCGGAGGAGCGGGCCATTTCATCCAAGCTTGCCCCATAAGACCTGCCAAGCCCACTTCTACGCCTCCTTACATGTTGCATCTTCCTGGGAGGGATCTGCTACACCTCCCTCTTTCGCTCCAGTTTCATTTGCCAGGGAGGACTATTTCTGTAACCGCAATTATAGACTCTGGAGCTTGCAGTTGTTTTGTGGACTCAGCCTTTGTCACCTTACATCAACTTCCTGTATGTACCAAGAGGCAGGAATTTACTGTGCATCTGGCAGATGGCTCTGGTCTCAAGTCTGGGCCTGTTACACAAGAGACTGTACCCATTCTTTGCCAAGTCTCTTCGGAACATCAGGAGCTGCTCCGTTTGGACGTCATAACGTCCCCCATGTTTCCTGTTATCCTGGGGCTACCCTGGTTAAGGGCCCATAACCCTCATATTGACTGGCTTACCGGAGATATCTCATTTTCCTCTAATTATTGTCAGAAACATTGTTACCCAAAAAAGTTTGTTAATCCTGCTCCTCTCCTCAGCATCCACTCGGACCCTGAAACTCTGAAATTAGTACCCACAGTCTATCATGAATTCTTGGACGTATTTAATAAAAAGAGTGCAGAGAGCTTACCTCCCCACCGGACTTACGATTGTCCCATTGAACTCCTACCAGGGGCAGAAATTCCCTTCGGCCGAATTTACCCTCTCTCGGAACCTGAACTAGAGGCCTTACGCAAATACATTGATGAAAGCCTAGAAAAAGGGTTTATTCGAGCCTCTTCCTCCCCAGCAGGAGCTGGTATCTTTTTTGTGGAGAAAAAAGATCACTCCCTGAGGCCCTGTATTGACTATCGTGATCTTAATAAAATAACTATCAAGAACCGGTACCCACTTCCCTTAATTCCCGAGTTATTTCAGAGACTGCGTGGAGCACGAGTTTTTTCCAAGTTAGATCTAAGAGGTGCCTACAATTTGGTGCGAATCAGAAAGGGGGATGAATGGAAGACTGCCTTCAGGTCACGCTTTGGGCATTTTGAATACCTAGTTATGCCCTTCGGTCTCTGCAACGCCCCAGCCACCTTTCAGCATCTGGTAAATGATGTTTTTCGGGACTTTCTTGACCTGTTTCTCATTGTCTATCTCGATGATATTCTTATCTTCTCTGACTCAATCGAGATCCACCGTACCCATGTGAAAAAAGTTTTGAGTAAACTTCGTGAACATCATCTCTATGTCAAGGCTGAAAAATGCGACTTTGAAAAACATACAATTCAATTCCTGGGACTTGTCATCTCCGCTGATGGGATCTCCATGGATCCCCAGAAAGTCGCTGCTGTTTTGGAATGGCCAGCTCCTACAGATCGAAAGGCGGTACAAAGGTTTGTGGGATTCGCTAATTTCTACAGGAAATTTATTAAGAACTTTTCTGGTATTATTTCTGCTATCACCCTTTTGACCAAACAGCATGTTCCCTTCCGGTGGAGTACTGAAGCACAAACATCTTTTGAGCAGTTGAAAGCCTTGTTCACCTCAGCTCCCATCTTAAAGCATCCTGACCCTTCCTTGCCCTATATTCTGGAGGTGGACGCCTCTGAAATCGCAGTGGGAGCCATATTGTCGCAGCGACAGGGCCCCAAGTCCTTACTCCATCCTGTGGCATTCTTCTCCAAGAAATTGAATCCCTCTGAGAAGAATTATGATGTAGGGGACCGGGAACTGTTGGCCATTAAAGCTGCCCTCGAGGAATGGCGCTATCTGTTAGAAGGAGCCTTGCACCCTATACTCATTTTCACTGACCATAAGAATCTTGAGTATTTGAGAACAGCTAAACGACTCAGACCTCGGCAGGCAAGATGGGCATTGTTCTTTTCCCGTTTCACATTCCACATAACCTTCCGCCCTGGTTCTAAGAATGGGAAACCAGACGCGCTGTCACGCATGTTCCATGACCCTGTTCATCCTTCCGAAGCAGACACCATTTTACCTGCCAAAAACTTTCTTCTTCTCCAAACCAATCTGACGTCCCAAATAAGAGCTGAGCTGTTGGAGCATCCCCCTTCCCAAGATTTATCTCTTCAACTCAAAGACGGGCTGTATTACCATAAGGAACAGGTCTTTGTCCCGGAGCAGTTCAGGGTTTCTGTCCTCAAGCGTTGCCACGATCATCCTTTGGCAGGCCATTTTGGGATTCACAAGAGTATCAACCTAATTTCCCGTTCTTTCTGGTGGCCAGACTTGATTCAAGACTGTAAAAGATACGTCAAATCCTGTGTGACCTGTCAACGCAATAAGACTGACCGAGCCAAGACTTGGGGCCTATTAGAATGTCTTCCTGTGCCTAAGAAACCATGGAGCATGATATCCATGGATTTCATTGTGGAACTTCCCCCGTCTGAAGACTTTACCACCATATTTGTCGTGGTTGATCGCTTGACTAAGATGGCACACTTTTTACCCATGCAAGGAACCCCGTCTGCCGCTGAGACTGCTTCCATGTTCATCCGAGAGATAGTGAGACTACATGGTATTCCCGATAATATCACTTCTGATCGAGGGGTACAGTTCACGTCCAGATTCTGGAGATCTCTCTGTGAAGTCTTGAACATCGAGCTCCGTCTGTCCTCTGCCTACCATCCTCAAACTAATGGACAGACGGAGAGAACCAACCAGATGCTGGAGCAATATTTGCGTTGCTTCTCCTCTTTTTCACAGGACGATTGGTCACCTCTGCTTCCGCTAGCGGAATTTGCATACAATAATTCCATCCACTCTGCTACCAAGCAAACCCCCTTTTTCGCCAATTATGGATATCACCCTTCCTTTTTGCCTGAATTACCCGTGGATTCTGCTGTGCCTGCTGTTCAAGACAGACTGAGTTGGTTCATCTCCAATAATAAAGTGCTTCAGGACACCATCTCTAAGGCCCAGGCCAATAACAAAAGATTTTTTGACAGGAAAAGGAGGGGTAACTTGAATCTGAATCCAGGAGACAAGGTCTGGCTATCCACTGCTAATTTAAAACTGAAGTGTCCCTCCAAGAAACTTGGTCCAAAATACCTGGGGCCCTTTGCTGTAAAAAGGAGGATCAACTCTGTGGCTTTTGAACTTATCCTACCAAAGAATCTCAAAATTCACCCTGTTTTTCATATTTCTTTGTTGAAGACATCAGTACCCAATCCCTTTTCTAACCGGGATCCAGAAAACCCTCCTCCACTGCTCGTTGAGGGCAGTGAAGAATTTGAGGTAGAAGCCGTTCTCGACTGCAGAACCAGGAATGGCCTAACACAGTTTCTGATTAAATGGAAGGGCTACGGCCCTGAGGACAATTCCTGGGAACCAGCTTCTAACGTACATGCCCCGCAAAAGGTACGAGCATTTTTTCAGCACCATCCAGAGAAGAAGCCCCTGAGGGGCATCCGGAGGCTGCCCGTAAGGAGGGGGCAATGTAAGAGAACTGTTACGTCCCGGGTTCACCCGCGGGTACACTCGTTCGTAAAGGACTCTTTACGCACGCATGCGTTCGGGAAGGTCGCTTCGGATCGCAGACGTGCTAATGCGCGTGCGCAAAGGAATGGGCGCACCCGCGGGAGCGCGTCCGCGCGGCCCTTTGGCGCCAGACGGCCTATTTAAAGGACACACTGACTGTGACAGGTGCTGACTGATCTTCAGCTGTTCCTGTATCTGTATCCTGTGTTACCTGCCTGCTTGATATCCGTTGCTGAACCTTGGCTCCCCTGACCTTGTCCCTGGACTCTCCCATATCCTGATTCACTGGTTCCTGACTTCGGCTTCCTACGTTGACTCTGCTTCTGCCTGATGATTTGGTACCTTGCTGTCCGCCTGCTTCCGAACCCGGCTATTCCTGTGACTCCGTTCCTGTCTCCTGTCTGGCTCCAAGCTGCCTGTCAAGTTCCTGCATCTCGGCTCCTGCGATCTGCTGCGACTTCCTGCCTACCTAAAGTCGCATCATCTGCCTCAAGATTCCTGGGTTACTTCTACAGGCACTCGTGTTCCTCCTTTCCTTGGGGTCCCTCTGTTCCCACTCTCAGCGGGACCCGGGTTGGAGATACAAGGGAGGCCGACCTCGTCACTTCAGACTCCGATCAGGTACGTGACACTACCAGAACACTTGGATCCTTCTCCACCACTGACTCCCCCAGTTATATACCCTCTAGTATGTAAGATGCATGCATATTTCTAGCCCCCCCCCCAAGTGCATAGCTCCTGACTCTGTATCATTTATAAGTATATTAAAAAGTAAGGGTCCCAACACTGAACCTTGGGGTACACTAATAACAACCCTAGCCCAGTCAGAGTATGAATCATTAAAGGGGAACTGCAGTCTGCTCACATAATTTGTAATAAAAACATCTTTGCCATTCTGAAGCTTCCCTCCAACCACTTTACGTATTATTTTATATATACTGTTATTCTGTACTTACCAAATATGCTGCAGAAATCTACTTCCACTGAGTCTGGCTGCAGCCATTTTAACTGTGGGCATTTGAAGCTGCTGCCTGTTCACTTACTGGATTTACAAACACAGGCTCCAGCTTTGCAGCTCTCATTGGCCCTCTTATGATTCATCCCCACTCCCTTCCTGGACAACTCTCACTAGAGTGAGAGAGAGAGAGCTGTGCATGATGTCATAAGCCTAAGCCAATGACCAGACAAGAAACAGGAAGTGGGCTATATAAGGTATTTACTAGCAGGAAAAAAATGTTTTACTATCCAAAGGTAAAACAACAAGGGCAGAAGATTTAATCGATGGAAAGTTTAAAAAATGACTGAAGGTCTGCTTTAACTACTCTGCTTCAACGCTACTCTCTGAATACAATCTATTAGCCAGTTTTCTATCCATTTACAAACTGATTTTTCCAAGGCTGTAGACTTTACCCTACACATTAGATGTGTGTGGGGAACTGTGTCAAACGTTTTTGCAAAATCCAAGTATACTATGCCCACAACCACCCCTCTGTCCAAGGTTTTACTTACAGTACCTCCTCCTAAAAATTAAAACAGGTTTGTTTGACAACTTCTGTCTTTCATGAATCTTTGCTGTCTGACTGTTGCTTAAAATATTTTTTTCCAGCATGAACTCATCTATGTGATCTTTTATTAAACTAGGTAAGTTATACCTAATCAGCAGGAACTTGTTGAACTTGTTGCCAGTGAATCTTCATTCTCTAACAGATTTTAGGAGGCAGACATCAAGTTGCTTTCCAAATGGTATTTCGTCCCATCACAAATATACACAATACATATCCACAAGTGCCCATTTGGTCCTGGAGGTGTAATGAGGACTGTGGACATCTGGTTCACATCGTCTGGAATTGCCATGTTTGAGAGGGAAAAATAGGATTTTTATAACAGCTTACCTGTAAAATCCTTTTCTTGGAGTACATCACAGGACACAGAGCCACAGTAAGTACTGTATGGGTTATATAGGCACCTTTAGGTGATGGATACTGACATACCCTAGACAGGAAGTTTAACTCCCTATATAACCCTTCCCCTACCGGGAGTACCTCAGTTTTGTAGCAAAGCAATACACATGTAACCAGAAAGAGGGGAGGGACCTCTGTGTCCCGTGATGTACTCCAAGAAAAGGATTTTACTGGTAAGCTGTTATAAAAATCCTATTTTCTTTATCGTCTAATACTTGAAAGGGAGACTAATGCTTGAAAGAGAGACTTCTTTTTCTCTGGATCTTTGGGGGCGTTTGACCTGAGGAAACGAGAAGACGGGAAATCTCGGAACTCTAGTTTGTAACCTAGAGTTATTGTGGAGACCACCCATCTGTCTCGAAACTATTCCTGCCAGACCTTTGAGAACTGCAAAAGTCTTCCCCCCACTCGAGCAAGCGGGGGCGCCCCTTCATAAAGAGGCTTTAGTGTTCTGTCTTGTAGGTTTCCTCCCCCAGGACTACTTTTGTCCCTGGGGTTGACCCTGAGGTTTACCTTTTGAACCTGATGGCGGAGGCCGTCGCAACTGCCCGGAGGCTGATTCCCCCGGCCCTGATGAAAGTGCCCGTCTAAATGAGGGTCATTTACTCCTTTTCTTAACTGGCAAAAGGGTACTTTTTCCACTTGATATGATTTGTCCCAATCATCCCCAAACAGCTTTTCACCGTGGAAAGGAAAACCAGCCAGGAGTTTTTTGCATGGCGCTGCGGCTGACCAACCTTTCAACCATAAGATTCTACGCATATGCACCAACCCAAGCTTAAGGCGAGAGGTCTGAATAGAATCTCTGATTGCGTTAATTGCAAAACACAAAGCCCCTGGCAGCTCTACTAAATCCTGGGCCTGCTGCTCAGGGAAAACCTTGAGCACCTGTTTCAAGTGGTCTCTCAAGGATTGACATACCCCAATTGCCGCCACGGCAGGTTGAGCTACTGAACGTGTGAAAGAAAAAATGTTTTTCAACAGGAATTCCAATTGTTTATCAGTTGGATCCTTAAGCATTTGTGCATTGTCAACCGGACAAGTCTAACTTTTATTTACAGAGGATGAGCAGGGTCCTCTGATCCCTCCTGTATTGATTTGTATTGTAAGTGTACTGTCTGCCCTATGTTGTAAAGCGCTGCGCAAACTGTTGGCGCTATATAAATCCTGTATAATAATAATAATAATATAGCAGCATCAATTGCTGGTATACCCCACATCTTAGTAAATTTTTCCTCCATAGGATAAAGTGTTGAAAACATTTTAGGAGGGAAAAAATGCTGGGTGATCCCACTCAGAATACATAAGCTTTTCCAGCAATGAATGGACAGGAAAGGCACGCAAAGCTTGAGGAGGCTTTAGTGACCCCAAACAAGAAGTGAGCTTTTCAACCAACTCAGTTAAGGGTAGCTTAAATGTGGAGCAGACCATTTCAGTAAGAGATTGCAACAGCAATTTCTCAGCTTGTAAAGCTGAAGAAGGTCCTTCCCCACTTGACCCCTTGGAAGAGGAGTCATCATAAAGCCTCGTCATGATCCCCTGAGAGGAATTCATCTTCCCCCTCCCACTGTTCCTCTGTTTAAGGGTCCTTAGTGGTAGAAGGGAACCTAATGCATTTTATACCCTTCTGGGAAGATGCGATTAAAGCCGCTAACCTTTCTTCCAATCCAAACATGGCTGAGGAGAAAACCCCCTCAGTAATATAGACAGGGGCTGAAATTTCGGAAGCAGTTGCAACCCCTGACGAACCCGATGGCTCATTCTAACCAGCCTCCCTAGGCCTTTCAGGGGGGATGGCATTGCAGAGGGAGGGTCCTCAGAGCCTGAGGGAGATCCCTTTGAGCCCCTGTTTTCTGGGGTATTTGTACCACCCCTTTGGCCCATAGTGCTAAGCACAAATACAGAGGTACTACCAAAAATGCACCCACTGCTGAGCAAATAGTCCAGCAACTGCCGCTGCTATTAATGCTCAGCCTGATGTTAACTAAACATGCCCTGGGAATACCTGTGTCACCAACATTCACAGCTCTGTGTCCCTCCATCAGCTGAATGCACCTGCAAAAGGTGCAGTTATAGCTTATACAGCCCCGCGTTGTGGATGCTGAAGCACGCCAACTCTGCTCTAAGCCCCGCCTCCCCTTCCTCTGACCTCCCACCGCACCCCCACTCTTTTCAAAAAAGATTGTTTTCCCGCACGAGCTGGCCTCTTATCTGACCAGATTGCATATGAGGGGGATGGTGGGGTGGAGGAGAGGAGGAGAGCCTGATGGAAGGAGAACCACCGTGCTATGGCGGTGGCAGAGGGAGCAGCGAGGCATACCGCTGACTGTTCCATGCTCCCTCCACCTCCTGGAGAAAGAAGAGAGACTTCTGTCCAGGTGGGGGGAGGTTTAACAAGCAAACCCCCCTTCCCTTACCTGAGGCTTGGGACTGGAGGAAGCCTGCAGCTTGTACTGACCAGGGATGAGCCGAACAACCCCCTGTTCGGTTTGCACCAGAACATGCGAACAGGCAAAAAATTTGTTCATGGGACTCGAACATGAATACTCGAAAGTGCTTATTTTAAAGGCTTCTATGCAAGTTAATGTCATAAAAAGTGTTTGGGGACCTGGGTCCTGCCCCAGGGGACATGTATCAATGCAAAAAAAAAGTTTTAAAAATGTTCATTTTTTTGGGAGCAGTGATTTTAATAATGCTTAAAGTGAAACAATAAAAGTGTAATATTCCTTTAAATTTCGTACCTAGGGGGTGTCTATAGTATGGCTGTAAAGGGGCGCATGTTTCCCGTGTTTAGAACAGTCTGACAGCAAAATGACATTTCAAAGGAAAAAAAGTCATTTAAAACACAAAAATGTTAAAAATGACAAGACAGTTTTTGACAATTCCTTTATTTAAAGCCTTCTTCTTCCTCTGGTTCTTCCTCCGATCCTCTGCTTCTTGCTCCGGTGTTCTCGTCTGGCATCTTTCAGATGAAAAAACTTGTCATTTTTAACATTTTTGACACTTTTTTTGTGAAATGGTAGGGGTACTTTTATACCCCATTACCATTTCACACAGGGGGTGGCGGGATCTGGGGGTCCCCTTGTTAAAGGGGGCTTCCAGATTCTGATAAGCCCCCCACCCGCAGACCCCCACAACCACCGGCCAAGGGTTGTGGGTATGAGGCCCTTGTCCTCATCAACATGGGGACAAGGTGCTTTGGCCGCTACCCCAAAGCACACTCCCAATGTTAAGGGCATGTGGCCTGGTACGGTTAAAGAGGGGGGCGCTCTCTTGTCTCCCCATCTTTTCCTGCGGCCTGCCAGGTTGTGTGCTCGGATAAGGGTCTGGTATGGATTTTTGGGGGGGACCCCCAAGCCATTTTTTTTAAATTTTGGCACGGGTTCCCCTTAAAATCCATACCAGACCTGAAGGGTCTGGAATGGATTTTGAGGGGGACCCCCAAGCCATTTTAAAAAAAATTTTGGCGCAGGGTTCCCCTTAATATCCATACCAGACCTGAAGGGTCTGGTATGGAATTTAGGGGGACCCTCACGCAATTTTTTTTAAAATTTTGGTTCGGGGTTCCCCTGTGGGGAAATCCCATGCCGCTTTTATCAATTAACTTTTATGTGTATTGTCGGACCCACAATTCATTAATAGCCGTGAGTAGTTTTAAATGACTTTTTTTCCTTTTAAATGTCATTTTGCTGTCAGACTGTTATAAACACGGGAAACTTACTTTACAGGCATACTATAGACACCCCCAGGTACGAAATTTAAAGTAATATTACACTTTTATTGTTTCACTTTAAGCATTATTAAAATCACTGCTCCCGAAAAAACATCCGTTTTTAAAACTTTTTTTTGTATTGATACATGTCCCCTGGGGCAGGACCCTGGTCCCCAAACACTTTTTATGACAATATCATGCATATAAGCCTTTAAAATTAGCACTTTTGATTTCTCCCATAGACTTTTAAAGGGTGTTCCGCGGTTTTCGAATTTGCCGCGAACACCCCAAATTGTTCGCTGTTCGGTGAACTGGCGAACAGCCGATGTTCGAGTCGAACTTGAGTTCGACTCGAACTCGAAGCTCATCCCTAGTATTGACACAGAGCGAGACTGACCAGCATGGAACAGGTACATGCTCTTGACAGCCCCCGGTGGCAACTTTAGGCATGACAACATTTACTTAAAGGCGAAAACCCATAAGAATTAAAAAATCCTTAGGAATCTCCACTTATCTTATCCTGCTGCAGGGTTCTGTGGAAAAACCAAACAGACCCAATCTTCACCCCTCACGGCGGGCTCCATTAAAAAACCTTCAAGGACCGGGGCCCCTTTTTATCGGGGGGTTCCACACCCTTGGACCAGTAAAGCACCCGGCCAGGAAATATGGCTGAAAAAACCAAAGCACTGGATCTCAGGGTCCAGCTCTCTAAAAAGAGAAGCGTTACAGGCAAAACCTTGTTTCTTCCAACACGAGGCCCAGGTTCAATCTGATTCAATCGGATTCAATTTGGCCTAAAAAGACACTTTGAATGGATCCGGCTGCATGGCTTGCCCCAGCAAGGATTACTCCAGTGGAGCTCCGCACAGCACATCTTTACTCATGACCAACACCTTAGACACTGGCGAACAAACTCCCAGTAAGGGGAGGGGTTATATAGGGAGTTAAACTTCCTGTCTAGGGTGTGCCAGTGTCATCACCTAAAGGTGCCTATATAACCCATACAGTGATTACTCTGGCTCTGTGTCTCGTGATGTACGATAAAGAAAGAAAATTACAGCTACATTTATATGATTAGAAACATACTCAGCGACTGTTCAATTAGATTTGAACTCTGTACCAATAATTAAAAGATATAACAATGATCCTTTTATCCAAATGCACAATGCAGTAAGACCTTGTATTTTTGGCTCTGTGGAAGCACTATTCACCAGCTACAGTGAACCAATGCTTGTCTAGAATAAAATTGATGGAATACCTTTCACTTTCATTATACTCAAGGCGAGAAATTCAGGAAAATCTGGTGCTAATGAATTTAGTGATTCTAAACCTACTTGTGGCTAAGCAACCCTCTTAATAGATCAGTGTGAATTAATAATCAATTTTTAAAAGAACCGTCAGCAGGGAACGTTTCAGTCAACCACAGCTGCACTTCCACGACAAGGATTTATGCTGGTTAGCACAGAAATAAACATCTCTATATATCAATCAGAAAGCAGGCATTATAATTTTAATGGTTACACATTTTTTTTACTATTGGAAAATACTTTGTTTCCTGACAGACTCCATGGCAGCCTACGCGTGGGTTAATCCCCTCATACCTCACAGGACCTTTCTCCCATAAATCTTTGCTCTGGGCCAGAGGCAGTGTTCCTTTTTTGTTCTCCCCCTAGGACCAAGATGAAGTCTTACCTTTTTATTACGTTTTCTGTAATCCAGGCCTGGCGGTGTGCATGGTGATACGTTGGTGGTTAGCGGTGATCCTCTCTGAAGTCCAGCAATCCTAGCTATTAGCAGGTGGACATGGGCGATATGATGCCAGATACCATCAAGAGCTTACTAACCTAGCCATTGGCAGGCAAGCGGCAATATGGCCAAACATCCCAGCTATTAGCGGGAGGCCTTGTTAATGCCCGATCGTGTGGTGGGTCGAACGAACAGCTCCCCAGTCCCAGGTTCTGGTCCAGATCATGCCGTCGTGGTGGTAATGGACAAAGATATTAGTTTTATATGGCAGCCGTATCTCTGTATTTTGGTGTGTCTCCTTATTTTCTATCAAGCTACAGTGAGTGGCCATGGCGGCTGGAGCGCAGCGTTCCAGCTCGCCGTTTCAGGAAGTCGCCGGGACCTGTCTGCGTATCCGCAAGACACGAACCAAGATTCCGTGCTTGGTTCATGCAGGTGAGGTTTCGCCAAAAAGGCGGCAGTGGGCGTGCATGCGATTTGTGCCACCAGGTGGCGGTTTCCTGGCGCAGGAGCGCTGTGGGGCGGTGACATCATTAACGGCGGCAGATTTAAATAGCTGTCAAAGCAGCTATTCCTTGGGATGATTTGCAGGCTTATGCAGCGGTTTCCCCAGGCACTGTTCTCTGGTTTACAAGGTAAATTGTTTGATGCAGGCTCCCTAGGTGCTGGCTGCTGGCCATGTTTGTTATGTGCTCTCTCATGCCTGTTGTCACTCCTGTTTCTCATAAGGCTTTAATGGTTCATTTCAGTTTCAAACTGCCTTGCCATGGATCTGTCACCGCCCTCCTGTGGCCAACCCTTGCGCTGCAGGTAGGATTTAGTTATTTTCTGCCTGTGATGCTTGGGTTCACTCATTCAGGAGCTCTTAAACCTTTCTTTTTCACTCAGCCCTTCTAGGTCTGAACACCAAAGCACGGCAAAGACCGTCCTAGGTCTCAACGTCGTCACTCCTCTTCAAGCTCCAGACGTCATAGATCTCCCTTTAGATCTAGGCACCACAGAGAGGAGTCTAAAACCACCTCTGGGCGACACTCTCACCATCACTCCAGCCGCTCTGTGAGGAAAGCCTGCTGGGTATGGGCCTAGGTTCCTGAAGGCAAATCCCTCTGCGAGCGATGCTTTTCTAAAGCCGTAAGAGAAAGAGAGGGTGGAGACCAACAAGTGGAAGCACTGGTCAGAAAGGTGGCCCGTGAGACCCTGAGTAAAGTGGATTCTGGTCATACCCACAACCCTGCTGGCGACACTATGTCAGCCCCTATTAGGGATGTTCTCGAGGCTCCAGGCCCTTCACAGCCGAGCCATTCCTCAATTGAAGCCTAAGACAGTGAGGTGGAGGTAGATGACCCTGGTGCAGGTTTTGAATTTGCACTAGTACCACAGCTGGTCAAAGCTGCCAAAGAAGCTTTGAGATGGGAAGAGCCAGTGAAGGCACCCTCCAAACAGAGGAATTTTTTTTAAACCCCTCAAAAAAGAATGCCCCAACCCCCCCT
Organism: Aquarana catesbeiana; assembly: GCF_042186555.1. NCBI lineage: Eukaryota > Metazoa > Chordata > Amphibia > Anura > Ranidae > Aquarana > Aquarana catesbeiana. The sequence continues at coordinate 200,794,289 of NC_133324.1, forward strand.
TTTTGGGTGAACTCGGAGCTATAATTACAGATGAATGGGGTGGTGTTGGAAGGAAGAATTGCCTGTTAACAAAGGTATCAAAAATGTACCCATTTAAAAGCAAGGATGTAAAACATCTGGAGTCGGCTCCTCTCATTGACACAGCCCTAATGAGGTTGGTGAGGCACGTCTCACTCCCATTGGAGGATACTGTTTCCTTTAGGGATGGCCTGGAGAGGAAAATTTATACCGACCTCTAGCGGATCTACATTACAGCGGGTATGACCTGCAAACCAGCTCTAGCTCTCGCAGCTCTTTCTAAAGCATTGGAAGTCTGGGCGGACGACATAGATGCTTCTCTGAGGAGCATCTCGGAAGAAGTGGCTAGGAGCTCACCTATTCATGAGCTAAGGTTGGCGGCGGCTTTTCTGGGTGAGGCTTTCCTAGGCATAATTCACCATCTGTCATCTGTCATGGCTAAGCGTGCCTTGTGGCCAGAAGAGAACACAGCTCAGGCAAGGTTCAGATAGAGCAAGGGATGCTCACCACTATAGGCCCACCTGTGAGTTCAGGAAGATCTGGAAGAAAAAAAAAAACAGCCTTCAGGCCAGAAGTTTTCATAAGGGGCATCTCCGGTGGACAAGAAGCCCCTAAGTCTTTATGATATTGCGCCCACTCAGACAAAGCGAGTCAGCATCCTTACTTCTCTCGGAAGAGAAAAAGCTAATTCTCTTGTCCTATGCAGACTCTCTTGTAGCTCAAGGTGCTGCAATTCCAGTTCCAGCCGACTAAAGGTCTCAAGGGGTCTACTCACCCCTCTTCATGTGGTGTTGAAGAAAAAACAGCTCTTGGAGGCCAGTTATAGACCTAACCCACTTTAATTCTTTTATCAAGAAGGAGAAGTTCAAGATGGAGACACTACTCCCGATCAGTCAGGAAATCCAACCAGGCGATTGGCTTGTGTCTATAGACCTGAAGGATGCCTACACCCATGTTCCGATAGCATCAGAATTCCAGAAATACCTTCGCGTTACTGTCAATCATATCCATCTGCAGTTCACCTGTCTCCCCTTCTGGCTTATGACATCGCCTTGTGTGTTTATAAAACTGTTGTTGGCTGTCCTGGCTCCGATCAGGACCAGAGGTATCCGTCTGTATCACTATCTAGACGACCTGCTGTCTCAGGACAGGGAGCAGTTGCTAATCCACAGATCCCAGGTCATCTCCACTCTATTTGAAATTGGTTGGCTTCTGAATCTGGAAAAGAGCCATCTGAATCCTACGCAGTCCCTGGTATTCCTCCGGGCACACTTCAACACTATCAAGAGCAACATCTTGTTACCCCTGGAAAAATCCCAGTGACCTGGGACAGAGTTCAGCTTGCAATGTCGTCCTCTCATCTCCGAGCCTCTCAATGCCTAAAGAACATCGGCACCATGGTGGCAACAACACCCATGGTAAAGTAGGCTCAGTGAAAAATGCGGCCCTTCCAGAAGGGCTTCCTCCAGCAGAGGAAGCCAGGGCTTCAGGATCACTCTATCCGAATAACCTCATCCATGCGGGAGAGCCTTAGTGGCTACAACAGAGGAACCTCCTCAATTGTCACTCCATCGCACCTGTGTCTTGGGTCACCATCACTATAGATGCCAGCAATAGGGGCTGGGGCGCTCTCTGCCTGACAGAAGTAGCCCAAGGCATATAGAATTTTCCCTCTGACAGGATAGTCTTCAATGTTCTGGAACTCCGGGCAGCATTTTGCGCTCTTCAGGCCTTTCTCCACTTAAAAGCAGGAGCCTCAGTCCTCCTAAGACTGGACAACACGACAGCAGTTGCATACATCAAGAGACAGGGGGTACTCGCAGTCTCTCCCTGTTGAACCTGGCCAACCTGACAGCTGTCTATCTCCCTGGAGTCCAGAACGTTCAGGCAGATTTTCTGTCAAGAGTTTCTCTGGACAACGAGTGGACTTCCCCCCCTGAAGTCTTCAGGTGGGTCCTGTCCCTGGGAGTCATTCCGGAAGTAGACTTGTTCGCCTCCCCGTGCAACTTCAGACTAGAGAGATACTACATGAGGTCTCGGTGTCCCCAGGCTTTCGGGTAGATGCTCTGAAAGGCCATTGGCGGTTCCACAGAGCCTATGCCTTTCCCCCAGTTCCTCTCATTCTCCGGTTTCGGTTGAGGCTCAGGATGGAAGAAGCAGAGATAGTGGCAATAGTCCCGAACTGGCCAAATAGGCCATGGTTTCCACTGCTGATGCAACTCAGCTTCCGGGACCCAGTTCCTCTACCCTCCAGACCAGATCTCTTATCACAAGGGGCAATTCTACATCCATACCCGCGGGCCCATCTACATCTGATGATGTGGTTCTTGAGAGGGGAAGGTTGGAGGCCCTAGGCTGTCCAAGTAGGGCCATCTCCACATGCCAGAAGAGCAGGCACCAACAGGGTCTACCAGAGGATTTGAAAAAATTTTGCAGACTACACCTCTTCCACTGCAGGTTCTTGCAATTGAAAGGCTATGGGTCAACTGGTCAAGTGCGCCCCCAAACCTTATCCTTGCTTGCTCGAGCTGGACTTGGACACCAAGAAGATCTTTCTCAATCGATTGGATATAAACGACACCACACAGCACGTTGGATATCGAGAATATATCTGTATTATATCTTTTCACATGTTATATAGGCCAACAATTCATTATACATCATTAGGGGCAAACCAAGGGGTGGTCCCTTAGTTTATCCAATCAAAAGAGTACAAATATCACAAATTACATGTTATATGACATATGTGTAAAGACAATGATATTTCTGCTAAATGACGTGCTTAAAAAGTACCTAACAAAAGTACCCAAAATTTTCCTTTATCAAAATATATTTTCTTAGCTTAAATTCAGAGAAAAGGAGTAATATAGAAATAACCTTTTAAGATACTTTCGATAAGGTGCCTTTTGGCTTTAGGCCCAGGTTTGCGGTGGGATGTTCTAACTTGTTCCCGTACATATTCAAAAGAATTGTCACCGCAAGTATCTGTTTTTGCAGACAGCTAGCTTAGTAAATTTCCACTTAAACATTGTCAAAGCCTTGCATAAGCATTTCATCTATCTTGTATAATATAAAAAAAGTTCAGGCCTCTTATCTAAAATATATAGTGAACCAAAGTGCAGCCATTTTCCTTACAGCAATAACCCAAAGATGCATGATATCCTGAGCTTCCTACAATCGGGCTTGGATCTCTCATTGTCAGTCAGCTTGCTGCAAGACCAAGTTTCTGCAATCTCTGCCTTTACGGGTGTTTCCTGGGCTGGACACCCTCTTACTCGGTAGTTTTTCAGAGGAGCAATAAGGCTCAGACCTGAGAAAAAGCCAAGATTCTCTAATTGGGATCTTCCCCTTGTCCTGGATTTTTTCTCAGGTAGAGAGTTGAAACATGAAGATCAGTCCTCTATCAAATGACTCTCTCTAAAAGTTGCCTTCTTGGTGGCTATAACATCTGCCAAGAGGGTCTCTGAAATCAGTTCTCTGGGATGCAAGGAGCCATTTCTAACCTTTTTTTTTTCCTGATCGGGTAGTATTAATTCCTATGTTGGGTTCAAACCCCAAAGTGGCATCTGTGTTTCATGACAATCAGGAGATTGCTCTTCCAACGTTCAGATCTACCGAGGATTCCAGTGTTCATCCCTTAGATGTTGGAAAAGCTCTGAGTCAGTCTTGAAGCTACAGCTTCTTTCCGTCAGACCGACCACCTGTTCGTTCTTTTTCATGGGAAGAATAAGGGAATGCGTGCCTCTTCCAGATCTATCGCAGCATGGGTTCAGTGGGCTTACAAAGCCAAGGGCTTGGCGCCTCCAGAATCGGTGACTGCTCACTCAACTAGAAGTGTGTCTTCATCATGGGCGGCGTCACGTTATGTGGCTCCAGAAGTTATTTGCAAGGCGGCCTCGTGTTCTTCAATTAACACGTTCATGGCACACTACTGAGTAGTGCCAGCCTTGTTATCTTCTGTTAAATTTGGTTTACGTATCTTGTCTGTTGATGTTGCCAATTAAACCTTTTTCTTTTGTCCAGCATTCTGCCCACCTGAGTGTGTATGGCTAGTTATTTCCCACACGTAGGCTGCCATGGAGTCTGTCAGGAAAACGGAAAATTGATATCAAATAAAATCCTTATATCCTTATATCCTTTCCTGATGGACTCCATGGCAGCAGGAGTTCCCTCCCAGTGGCTGGAGTAGGCTAAATTATGGAACACGGCCTCGGCCCCGAGCAAAGATTTATGGGAGAAGGGTCCTATGAGGTATGAGGGGGTGGGATTAACCCACACGTAGGCTGCCATGGAGTCCATCAGGAAAGGAAAATTACGGTAAGTATTAGTTATAAATTTTCCGTTTTTTTTCTTTCTTATATACTGAGTAAGGTGCCAAAGTATTGTGTAGTGTATACTGTGGATGTGTGGTTGTAACTTGCTTGCTGATCCTAAAATAAAAAATGTTAAAAAGAACTACGCACTGCGCTGAAATTTTTTTTAATTACCTCATTCAGAAAGTTAACCAGGGACCGGCCGAGTTTCAATCCATGTATAGGCAGGCTGATATTACTCAATCAATTTTCCTTATGCGATTACTTCCAGTGGCTATAGCCGCTAGCAGTAATTGTATTCTGCCAACAGAATACAATAGCGCTGCGGGACGCATTCCCCCATCAACACTGACTGTGTTGATGGGGGTATTAAGTGATTTTCTTTCCTCCACCCTTGGTGGAAGGAAAGAAAATTACTTCATATATGGCTTGCTTTATTATCTAAAGGGAGTGTATAGTGCTGCTATTTTCTGTACTAATTATGTTAAGACCTAAAAAAAAGAAGTGGGCAGCACAGTGCCTAATGCAACGTACACACAGTGGACTTTTTGACCGGACTGGTCCGACGGACTTTTGAAATACTTCCACCAGACTTTTTTTATGAACGGACTTGCCTACGTACGACCGGACTACGGACGACCTTGCCACACAGGACCGGACTTTCCGGCGGACCTATTTCCCGACAGAGTTACGGCGGACTTTCCAAATGAACGAACTTGCCCACACACGAACAAGTCCGTTCATTTTTATTTTATTTTATTTATTTCAGGTACTTATATAGCGCCGTCAATTTACGCAGCGCTTCACGTATACATTATACATTCACATCAGTCCCTACACCCTCAAGGGGCTTACAATCTAAGGTCCCTAACTCACATTCATACATACTAGGGACAATTTAGACAGGATCCAATTAACCTACCAGCATGTCTTTGGAGTGTGGGAGGAAACCGGAGTACCCGGAGGAAACCCACGCAGACACAGGGAGAACATGCAAACTCCAGGCAGGTAGTGTCGTGGCTGGGATTCGAACCAGTGACCCTTCTTACTGCTAGGCGTAGTGCTACTCACTACACCACTGTGCCACCCCAACATGACACGGGTACGACGGGACTAGAAAAGGAAGTCAATCTCGCCACTTTTATCGGCGAGATAGACACCTGGTGAGCCCCGTCGCGGGGCATACCAGGCCCTTAGTTCTGGTATGGATTTTAAGGGGAACCCCCTACCCTGAAAAAACGGCGTGGGGTCCCCCCAAAATCCATACCAGATCCCTATCTGAGCACGCAGCCCAGACGATCAGGAAAGGGGGTGGGGACGAGCGAGTGCCCCCCCTCCTAAACCGTACCAGGCCACATGCCCTCAACATGGGGGGGTGGGTGCTTTGGGGGAGGGGGGCGCCCTGCGGGCCCCCCACCCCAAAGCACCTTGTCCCCATGTTGAGGACAAGGGCCTCTTCTCGACAACCCTGGCCGTTGGTTGTCGGGGTCTGTGGGCAGGGGGCTTATTGGAATCCGGGAGCCCCCTTTAATAAGGGGGCCCCCAGATTCCGGCCCCCCACCCTATGAGAATGAGTATGGGGTACATCGTACCCCTACCCATTCACCTAGGGAAAAAGTGTCAATAAAAAAACCACACTAGACAGGTTTTAAAGTAATTTATTAGACAGCTCCGGGTGTCTTCTTCCGACTTCGAGGGGTCTTCTTCCGACTTCGCCGCTCTCTCCGGCCTCTTCTCCCGGTGTTCGGTTCTTCTCCTGCTCTCCGGCCTCTTCTCCCGGTGTCCGGTTCTTCTCCCGTTCTCCGGCCTCTTCTCCCGGTGTTCAACCTCTTCTCCCAGTGACCGATTCTTCTGGGTCGTCTTCTTCCCTCTTCTCTTCTTCCGATGTTGACACGATGCTCTCTAACGCTGTAATGGTGTGTGAGCGCTGCGCGATGAATTATATAAGCGGTGACCCCACCCCCTTATAACGTCACAGTCCCTGGGCATGCTGGGACTGTGACGTCATAAGGGGGTGTGGTCACCGGGTGATGTTGCCTCACGCTCACCGCAATAGGAAAATTTGTTTTTCCTATTGCAGCGAGCGCGAGATGCAGTACCCTGCCCTTGCGTCGTATCTGGTCCGTCGGACCAGCATGCAGACGAACAGGCTTTCCGTTAGGAACTGAGTCCGGCGGAGTTATGATGTAAAGATTTGAAGCAGGCTTCAAATCTAAAGTCCGTCGGATTTCCGACTGAAACGGTCCATTGGAAGTCTGATGCAGACCACACACTGTCGGATTATCCGCCGGATTCGGTCCACCGGACCAGTCCAGTCGGAAAGTCCGCCTGTGTGTACAAGGCATAAGTGGTTAGTGCTTCCTCCAAGCAACACTCCAAAGACATGCTAATAGGTAATTGCCTCCTGTCTAAATTGGCCCTAGTATGTATGAATGTGAGTTTGGACTTTAGAGTGTAAGCACCTTGAAGGCACGGACTAATGTGAATGTATAATTTATATGTAAAGTGCTGCGTAAATTGTAAATTGGTAGAAGCTGTAATAAATAAAATATATTTTTTCCCACTTTCATTTTCCTGATAGAGTCACTTTGATTGCACTTTTTAAAGTGAAAACCCAAGTCTACCCCTCCTGGCCCCCTAACCTAATCGTAAAGTAAAAACCACCTCCCCCCTTCTTCCCCCCAGCAGCTTTCTTACCTCTTCTGACAGTTACAGCCTCCTGTGATGTTTACATCCTCAGAGCAGTAATGTTCTCTGGTGCTGTCCATTCTCCATAGACCGAAGGAGCAGAGCTGGAGAAGACATCTGGCCTAAGGGCTGGTTCACATCATAGAACGGATGCGTTTCTGCATGCGCATTTTGGATTTGTTCAGGTCCATTTTTCCCCTCATTCTTGTTTCACCTTAAATAAGGACATGTGCATTTTTGGTGCATTTAGGTGCATTTTTTATGCTTTTTACCGCGTTCCAGTACAGTTCAGAGCAGGAAAAATGCAGCATGTTCTAATTTTTTTCTGGAACTGGAATGCCCTCGAACTGACCACACTGGTGTGAACTGTGGACTGGACTGCATTCTTCATAGACCCAATGGGTGAGGAGCAGAGCCTGAGAAGACATCCAGTTCACACCACAAAAATGCACTCCAGATTTGTTCCGCATTCGTGTTTTTGGCACGTTCCGGAGCATTTTTTGATGCACTTCCGGATGCATTCCAAGTGCTTTTTTTCTGTTTTTCTTTTTTTCACTGTACTGGGGCACGGTATGTTTTTGATGCATTTGTGATGCGTTTTTGTGCATTCCGGTGCATTTTTTATGCATTTTACCACATTCAAGTGTAGGAAAATTGCAGCATGTACTGCTTTTTTTCTGGAACTGGAATGCCCTAGAACTGACCACACCGGTGTGAACTATGCCATTGGAAACCATATAACCTACTGTCCATGCGTTTTTGATGCAGAAAATAATGCAGTAGACTGCATGTGGTGTGAACTGGTCCTTAGTCTGTATAGATACGAGTAAGTTGCTGCCATCACTAAGTAGTAAATAAGCACTTGGATAGAGTCATTTCATTGACCAGAATATTCATTTGTTTTCTGGCCATTAAAATGAACAAACACTCAAGCACTACACGTGTCTAGAGCTTAGGTACATTTAGCTGTGGTTACATGTGTTTTGACAATTTGCAGCCAAAATGCTCCTCTCATGATCTCATAAGTGATTTTTTTTGTGCATCTAAACGCTAACATGGGGGGGGGGGTGTTTAGTGGCAAAAAAACAAAAAACAAAACATCAAACGCCTGTAAAACTGCCATTTTTGAGTTCAAGTGTGCAAGAAAGGAACATTTCTTGGTAGTCAGATTGTCTGCCTCTCATCTCATGTTCGTGGGGACCTTAAAATACTGCATTGCATTGCAAGAAATGTAATCACAGATGTTAGTTATAGTAAATAATTTATTTTTTTTAAAAAGCAATAGTATGGCATACCGTAGCCATAAACCTGCTTTATAGGAAAAGTATGGCCAAAGCTTTTTTTGGCCCTACTTCCTCTATGGATCACAGGAGTGCAGTTCATTCTGCACTATTGTGACCTGATTTCAGCTGATAGTGGACTAAAGCCCTCTCACGTCACTCAGCCAGTCCAGGCTGTGTAGAGATTCAGACTTGTGGGGATCCACCTAAATGCCTGGACCAACAGAGTAGGTGAATCTCTTTAACTGAAGCACAGACAGCAATAACAAGTGACAAGGGTTCGAATCCCTCTCCACTCTATGGAAAATTTAAAAAAAAAATGTTTTGCCTTTAGTTATACTGTACTTTAAGGATACAAGTTTACTTTAAAGTGTTACTAAACCCACAACAATAAAATCAGTGTGTTAATGCAGTAAAGCATGCTTGTTATACTCACTATGGAACTGAAGGGGTTAATCCTCTGCATTGTATAAAAAGGCTGTTTGATCCTTTCTTCTCTGATCCTCCCCTTCTTCCACAGTCCCTTATCTATCTGCTTATAGAACAGAGCCTTGGGGCAAGCTGTACATGCTCAGTTTGGTGTGTATTGCTAAAGAATTTTTTTTTTTCTTGGGAGAGTGCATGTGATCGGCACAGGGCCAATCAGCACTGTCCAGACAGAAAGTCAGGGGTCATGCAGCCTCATAGGACAATCAGGGGAGAATGAAAACTCCTCCTACAAGCTTTAACCAGACACTGATACAATCACAAGACTGCTATATACTGCTGATGAGAAAAGGTATTTAGCAGTTTATATTTACTAAAATAGTTGCATTTCAATGTTCTGTGTACTGTGGGAGACCAGATATGGTGAATGCAGGGTCCTGGGTTTAGTAACACTTTAAGGAATTGATTAACCTTAGCTCATTCCCTAGGCTTCCCTAAGGGCTCATAAACACAGACAATTTGACCAATGAACACATATCTTACCAGCGTATACAAAACATTGCCAGCACACTTTCTGTGAAGCCAAAACAAGGTCTGGCTGACGTCGGACTAGATCATCAGTTGTGGCTGTTTACACACCACACAGCACTAGGAAAGCGCAATGCATAATAATGTACAGTATGTATTCAAATGTAACATAGATAGTACCTAGATAATGTTGTTTTTTTAGTTTTTTTTTTTTTTTTTTTTTTTTTTTGTTTTTTAGTTTAATGGTCACCATTGTTTTCACTGTTCACTATAAAGACACCACATTACAAAACAATGGCAGGCAAAAGAAACAATGCTCAGTCTCCCGCTCTAAAAAAATGTACATTTTTCACTACTGGTCATTAGCACATTTTTTTTTCTTGAAAGTTACAGACATTTTTTTTAAGTAACTATCCTGTCCTTTTAACTTTGTAAAGGGAAGTTACAACCCCCCCCAAAAAAAACGACTTTACCGTTATAAGATATATTGTATGTAAAAGGGCTATGTGTAGTATGCATTATGGTTTCCTCTCAGCTTGGTTACATCATATCTTCTTGCCTCAAATGAAGCACAATGTTAAACATTAAATTGCATTCCGGTTTCCAAAAATGTGAATACAATGTTAAATCTTTAATTCTGTTACTTTATAGAAACTATTACTGAAATGTATAAAGGTCAAGCAAAGCCAATTTTGCTTTGCCTGACTTTGCTGAAATTTAGCTTACTCCGATCTTGGTCTGTAGGGGTATTTATCAAAGGCTGAAGTTAAAGCCATTAAAGTGAATTTTTAGCCATGTCAGACAAAGAAAACTATAAAAATAACTTGAATGTGCTGGCAGAATTCCCATCCGCTGGCTTTTGGGTAGAATGAAGGATTACGATTAAAAAAAAAAAAAAACTAGTGATCTTTAAAAAATACATGTAGTGCTGCTGTGGTCCAACTTGCTGTTAGAGGGTGGCTAAATTTATTCTCCATGGTCCCACTGTATGTAGGAACGTAATCACTTTCTCATGCGATTAGGGATTATAGGCTATGGGATTTGTAGCGTGCATAGAGCAGTGCACATGACCACAATTAAAGAGGAAGTAATTATGTATTACTTACCTCAGATCAATGCCTTTGCATCATCGGTCCACGTCTCCCCCTCCGACCGCCGTCATGTTGTCCCGGAGTGACTTCCGGGTATCGTATGACGTCACTCTGCGCATGCGCGCGGGAACTACACAGTACAACTGAAGTAAGGGCATATAGCGACATTGCTTCAGTTGTCTTAAGTGCGCATGTGCTGCATGACGTCACACATGCAAATACAGGGATATCTCCTAAACCATGCAGGTTTAGGAGATATCCTTGTTAGCTACAGGTAAGCCTTAATATAGGCTTACCTGTAACATAGAGTTGTAAACAAGGGTTTACAACCACTTTAACAAGCATTGCTCATTCGCAAACTGGGGAAAATGAGATGTTCAGGAGCTCATGGAGGAATTTACAAGGAGGCAGAAAAACACAGTGAGAAACAATTTCATGAAAAATAGTTTACACTTTCATATAAAAAAATAGTTTACACGCCCATTATCTAGTGCATGTGTATGGGTTACTTTTGGATAATTAGTTTTTTTTGTGTCACTTTAAACTCTGGTTTGTTTATTAAACATTTTAATCCTAACTCCAGAAACGTAAAAAAATCCACCCTTGCCATCAGGCTCCCCTGCACTGCAAAGCTTAAGCCCCGGTTCACACAGGGGCGACTTGTCAGGCGACTTAGCCGCCTGACAAGTCGCGTCCCGTTCTGTACTACGGAACCGTTCTAATAGGAGCGGCGCAAGTTGCTCCGACTTAGAAAAAGGTTCCTGTACTATTTTTGGGGCGACTTCAGGCGACTTGCATTGAATTCTATACAGAAGTCATTTTGAAAGTCGCCGCTGAAGTCGTGTGCAGGTCGCCTCAGTGAGTCGGCCTGCAAGTCGTGTTGCCCCTGTGTGAACCGGCAGTTAAGTGGTTGTAATGTCACTATGCGTAATTACTGGAATCCCCTCTGTAATAGAAAGCTATTTTGCAGAGTGTATGTATTTTTTTTAATTATGCAGCTAAATACCTTATTTCACAGCGCCACTTCTCCTGCCCTGTTTGTCTGATCCTGAAACTCTGGCTTCCTGGTGGCAGTGAGTGGCTGCTGCAGAGAAGAGGATGGAGTGCTTACAATGAATGGGCTATGGGAGTCTATGGGTGACATTATTGATCAAAGAATTCATAGCTGTTGTCAAGCGTTGCTCTATACAGAGCTGCAGGATCACATGACTGGAAGTATACAGATCTTTTTTATACAGGTTAGGCAGGATAGGTGGCATAAGGGAACGTTTTTAGGAATATTTATAGTTAGGTTTTTCTTCCACTTTAATGCCTGAAGGTAATAAAAATCTTAATGGCCCTTTCATGCAGGCAGACTGATCGGATCCACCTGTCAGTTTTTCAGGTGGACCCGATCGGATCCTCCAGTCTCCTCTGTGGAGTAGCGGGTGTCATGGACATGTGTCCGTTGACACCCGCCAACATCCGATCTGATCATGTCCACTAAAAACAAACGGATGGGTTCCCCATTTCCCCCTCCATCTGGCGAATTGGATCGGATGAAGTTGGGTGTAAATGGACAGGTGGCGCAAACACAGACCAGCCATCCACCTGCTCAGCAGGGATCAGCGGACAGATTCCTTATTGAGTAGGCAGACTCCAATGGAGCCTGCCACATGTCTAAGGGGCTTAAAGTGGTTAGAAACCACTTTAACGTTAACTTCAGCTCATGTCAATCCTTATTAATAAAGCTACTGATCACTGCTTGTTAAAGTTTCCTTACTTGTTTCTTCTTCTTATAATTCCTCCCGCAATGTTTGTTTACAACATTGGCGCGTGTGCTGTCTGTCCTTCAATTCATGGCGCACTCTGTGTGACGTTCCCCCTCCAGCAACGTGCCGTGTCAGAGAGTTCCGCTCTCTGCGGCACCGCTTTGTAGACACGCAAGACTGGGCAGTTATTCCCAGCTTCCTTGCAGGGTCGCCTTAAGGCCCGTACACATGATCTGACTTTCCGACGGGGAAATGTTCGATGACAGGCTGCTGGCGGTAAATCCGACTGTGTGTATGCTGCATCGCACAATTGTTGTTGGACTTTCTGCCAACAAATGTCATGTTTTCAAATTTTCCGTGGACAAATGTGTGTTGTCGGATTTTCCAAGCGTGTGTACACAAGTCCGTCGGGCAAAAGTCCAAAGTACAAACACGCATGCTCAGAAGCAAAGACGAGCCAGAAGCGGTCATTCTCGTAAAACTAGCGATCGTAATGGAGATATCACATTCATGACACGGTAAATTATGAAATCTCTCAATGCAGCGCATTCTTTTCTTCTTTATAATGATATAATAATGAAGCTGCTTTTCTGGTGATGTTCACAGAGTTCTGCCAAACGTATTTAATTTTTTTTCTAGCGATCTCCAGAGTAATATTGTTTTTTTTCTAGTGATCTCCAGAATAATATTTTTTTTTTATTTAATTTTTTTGGGTTAAGTTACCACCATTATTATCTTGTATTTTTGAAGCTCAAAGATACAACTATGATGGTGTCCCTTGTTAATTTGACATTATATTTTTGAAATGTACCTGCTTACACACAAACAAACTGTCCTTTTTTTAAGTAAAACACATAGCCAAGTATTTGTCAACAAAAAAAATGTTTATTCAATAGGGAGCACAAGATCATATAAAAATCAAGAGGAAGGCAACGATGGAGAAATAGTTGTACTTGGTGAAGCATTTGTACCCCAGGGCAGACATCAATTATGTGAAGTTTAAAATTGGTAACCTGAGGAGTCCATTTAATAGGGAGCACAATATGGTCCTGGACTCCGAAAGATTGGGAGCATCAGCAGATGACATATATGTCCCGAGGCTGTGGTCTTACAACAGCCTGCGTTTTTTGCCAGACCAGACTGAACCCAGGCCATCACTCTCAACACTTCCTTCCACACAAATAAACTAAATGAACTAAAAAATGCATTCTCTGCGCCCAAAAAAAAAGATCAACTCAAATTAAACAAAAAGTAAATTATAAATGATACTGCTGATAATCCCCAGCCCAGCGGCCTTGTTGGGGGTGTTGTGGCTGCATTGGCCACGGTCCGCCATGCTGCTATGGTGGGTGGGGTGGCTGTGGCTTTGGTGGAGGTTTATGGTCGATTTCACATATGTGCGTTTTCATGGTGATTTGGCCCCTCCTCCCCTTGTTGAGGAGCTTAAGGATCATCTCTTCGCACATGCTGCGTTGGTCTTCCTCCATATCCGTCAGCTTGTTTGCCGTCATGCAACCAAAAGCCTCCTGGGCATCAGGGGCCATGCTAATAGCACTTGTGGTATGCCTGAGGAACGCAGATGGGGCATCATTCAGGTTTCTCGCCTTCCTGGCCCTTTTAGTTGGAGGACGGAGGGGAGGAACCTGGGATTCAGTCTGGCTGCTGGGCATGGCTTCCTCTTGGCTGAGACTTTATTGTGTATGATATGGGGCATATTTTTATGTTTTTGGTCATCAATCACACACAATTTTGAGCTCATGACTGTTGCAAACTGAATGTTAACAAATAGAAAAGACTATCATACTGACCCCAGCATTTTTCATTCTTGTCCCAATCATTTTTGGCCACTACTGTCTATTGATATGTAAACCGCTTTGTTAAAGCAGAAATTTGGGATCAATAACGTCTAGTTAACATCATTCAATTTTTGCCAACAAAAATGTTCAACAATGGTATACCTGGGTCAAGCTGTGCTCCTCCACATATTCTTCCTGTGTCGAAGGACCAGGGTGGACCTCAGGAGCTGTATCTTCAGCCAATGTGGAAGGAAGCTTTGAGAGTGATGGGTGTGGTTCGGTTTGGTTTGACAAAAAACGCAGGCTGTTATAGTATCACAGCCTGGGCACATATAAGTCATCTGCTGCTGCTCCAGATCTCTGGGAATCCATGACCTTCTTGCGCTCCCTATTATGTACTACGCAGGCTACCAATTTTGGCTTTCAAATAATTGATGTCTGCCGTGGGATACACAGGATTCACCAATTACAACACTTTCTCCATCGCTGCCTTCCTCTTGATTTTGTTGGAATAATCCCTGCTTTTAACTTGCCATAGACATGGCAGCTCCCGGTATTGTTGGATAAATTCCGTTAAAAAATCAGGGGCTGTGAATTTATCCACCATTTTGCCTGCAAGACACAGCACAAGACAAACCCTAATTTCAGGCTAAACTCTCATAATCTGTTGCCAATATAGGCCTCAATCTATAAGCAGTATAGGCCACTAGCCACTGATGCCCCAATTTACAATTGTACCTTCGTTTTAACGTTCCTTTGTGTGATTCCGATCTTACGTCCTCCACTCACAGATCGTTCCTACGGCCGTTACATCGACTGCACATTATGGCTTTATATACACTGCACAAAATCCACCCCTGTCCTTCTTTTTAGTGTATTCCCCGCCTCTTCTCTTTTGGGGCAGTGGGAGAGCAAATGGCGGCGAGACAGCAGGTGTATGCTGAGAGCAGCAATGAGGAAAGCCCCAAACAAGAAAAGTCCAGATCCAGGAGGAGATATAAGGCCTCAAATATGTCTTTTGAAGAAATGGTGGAGATGGTGGACATCTTATTGAGGACAGACTATGATGGGAATCATGGACCTTACAGAAACCCAAATGCCAGAAAGGCCAAGATCATGGCTAAAGTTGTGAGAAGTCTGCACAGGAATTTTGAGGTACGACGATCCAAGGATCAGTTGAGAAAATGCTGGTCAGACCTTAAATTGAGAGAGGAATATCAGTATAGAGAGAACAGGAAAGTGCTGGGAAAAAGTAAGTATTTGTCGTGTGTTACTATTATTATTACTTTTGTGCTGGTCTATGTTCTTTTTTTTTTTACTGTTCTACATTTTAAACTGGCAAGTTTTATGTTCATGGACAAAGGAATCGTTTGCGGGACATTAAACATTGTCCGTTCGACCACTAATACTTCGTAGAATTCTGTCTGGGCTGTCACTCCTCTGTCCGAGTTTCGTCCGTTCTTCCCAACGTCAAAGTACAGAAATTCATAATTGGCTGACACCATCGCTAACATCACGATACTACAAAAGCCCTTGTAATTAAAATAATAAGAGCTTGAGTTGGGTGGTGGGACAATCCGCACATGCTTCCCATCAATAGCACCACCACAGTTGGGAAAATTCCACTGATGGTGGAATTAGGAAGCCTCAGTCTGCCATTCCTGTGGGTTTGAAGGAAACTGTGGAGTCAAACATGAAAATATTACTTTTGCACATTGCAAGCAGATTAGACACAAACATTCTTGGCCAACATAAGTATAACATTTATCGAAATGAGCACCGTATTTATCGGCATATAACACGCACAGGCGTATAACACGCACCTTCAATTTAGGAGGGAAGTTTCAGGAAAAAAAATTTAATTTTAAAGAACTTTGAAGCAAAATAAGGGTCAGTGCCCATCAATGCAGCCTCACCATTGCCCATCTGCAGCCTGATCAATGCCATCTGCAGCCTCACAATTGCCCATCACTGCAGCTTGATTAATGTCCATCTGCAGACTTACAATTGCCCATCAATGCAGCTTGATCAATGCCCATATGCAGCCTCACAATTGCCATGAATGCAGCCTGAACAATGCCCATCTGCAGCCTCACCTCAGATTACTGCTGCCTTGGAGGGGACAGGGAGGGGGGCAGGACGAGCGCCATCAGATTACATACAGGGAGAATCTCCTGTTTACTCGGCGGCCTTTTTAATACAAAGTCCCGCCTCCTGGACCGGCTTCTATGATAGACAAAACGCTGGCCCAATACCGGCCCAGGAGAGAGGACTTCCTATTACAGAGGCTGCTGAGTAAACAGGAGATTCTCACTGTATGTAAACTGATGGCGCTCGTCCCAACCCCCTTCCCTCCTAGGCAGCCCAAATTGCAGTATCGGCGTATAACACGCACACACTATTTGCACCCGATTTTCAGGGTGAAAAAGTGAGTGTTATACGCCAATAAATACAGTATTTAAAGACAAAAGAATTAGGTCAACTTATCAGATTCCTCAGATTCCTCACCCCCTCTGGTGGCCCATTCAAAAAAAATTTAGGGTGGGGGGGATGGGTAGATGTTTTGGACAGGTAACCCTCTCTGCTTCCATGAGAGCTGAATGCATAAATAATGTGTGTTACTTTGGCCAGTCCCTCCTTACTTACACTATTGGCAGCCCACTGGACAGGTAGGAAGTGTCATAATCCAAAAATATGGATACACACTGTCCAAATTGAAGCACATTTTTACATTATGAAATTACCTATCAAGATAATAGGAGACAAAAACTTTCAACAGTACCATTTGAATGGTATTCAGGCAGGCCCTTGCATTACATGTTTTGAAGAATTTATCCATAAATATGACCACAAAAGAGGTATAGTGTGTATGTGTTTGGCAAAGTCAGCAGATAGAGTATTGGTATTGGTTGACTTAGCATTTGGGGGGTTTCCAAATGAGTTTTGGCCTCAAAAAAATAGCCTCTTGCACTCTGTCTGAATTTGAGGACAACAATAATATTTGTACACATTTTAGGGGGTGTTTAGGGTAAGCACAAAAATGTAGTGGACAAAATACATTATTAAGTTACTGGGCTAGGTGTGTATGGGCCCAGGATAGCATGCTGGGAAGGTTAGTGAAGGTAAATATGCATGAAGGACAAAAAAGGAGCATTAAAAGCTTACAGCATGCATGAGGACAAAGAGGACATTCACAGCATATTACAATAATGGTAATTATGGAATTAAGAAATTAATACAATACATTAGCAAACATTAAATACATAGAATGTGATGTTAAAGGCTAAAACTTACCCGAATATAGTCCTTCTGCAGAACAGGTCTCTGGAATAATGATTCCCAGAGCCTGGAGGGAGATCCCAGTGGTAAATGTAAGGTCCTGGAGACTTCTCCCCGTCGCCAAGTACCGCAAGGTGGCGACTAGGGATGAGCTTCGCGTTCGAGTCGAACCCATGTTCGACTCGAACATCAGCTGTTCGATCGTTCACCGAATTGCGAATGTTATGGGCCGTTCGCGCCAAATTCGGCCCATAATTCACTGCGGCATCGCAGTGCATTGCTGGCTGATGATTGGCCAAGCATGCACTATGACCCGCATGCTTGGCCAATCACAGCGCTGTCAGTAGAGAGAGCTGTAATTGGCCAAAGCCAGGATGGCTTTGGCCAATTATGGCTCAGGGGGTTTAGAACACGCCCCACACTATATAAGGCCGCCTGCATGGCGGCCCTGTGTAGTGTGTTCCGGCGTGCTTAGATAGAGAAAGAGAGACAGTGTCATTTCATTTGAGTTAGATAGATTAGGCAGGACAGTTAGTGAGTTAGCTGTAGATTAGTGTATTGTGTATATATATGCATCCCAGGTGTTGTATATATATATATATATATATATATATATATATATATATATATATATATACACTGTATTCAATTTAGCTAGATCCGTTCCTGTTATCTTCCTACTGACAGGCAGGCTTGTCTTGTTACAGTATTTACAGCTACCTGAAGAAAATTGCTGGTGTTCTTTTGATCCTATTAGTACCACAGTCAGGCAGCTAGACTATTTACAGTTAGTGTAGTGCGTCCTCCTCACAGTGTTCAGTTAAAGCTACAAGTTAGTTTAGTGTGACCTCTGCACAGTGTTAAACTAAAACTACAAGTTAGTGTAGTGCACAGTGTTCAGCTAAAGCTACAAGTTAGGATAGTGTGTCCTCCTCACAGTGTTCAGCTAAAGCTACAAGTTAGTTTAGTGTGACCTCTGCACAGTGTTCAGCTAAAGCTACAAGTTAGGGTAGTGCGTCCTCCTCACAGTGTTCAGCTAAAACTACAAGTTAGTGTAGTGAGACCTCTGCACAGTGTTCAGCTAAAGCTACAAGTTAGTGTAGTGCGTCCTCCTCACAGTGTTCAGCTAAAGCTACAAGTTAGTTTAGTGTGACCTCTGCACAGTGTTCAGCTAAAGCTACAAGTTAGGGTAGTGCGTCCTCCTCACAGTGTTCAGCTAAAGCTACAAGTTGGTGTAGTGTGTCCTCCTCACAGTGTTCAGCGAAAACTACAAGTTAGTGTAGTGCGACCTCTGCACAGTGTTCAGCTAAAGCTACAAGTTAGTGTAGTGCGTCCTCCTCACAGTGTTCAGCTAAAGTTACAAGTTAGTTTAGTGTGACCTCTGCACAGTGTTCAGCTAAAGCTACAAGTTAGTGTAGTGCGTCCTCCTCACAGTGTTCAGCTAAAGTTACAAGTTAGTTTAGTGTGACCTCTGCACAGTGTTCAGCTAAAGCTACAAGTTAGGGTAGTGCGTCCTCCTCACAGTGTTCAGCTAAAGCTACAAGTTGGTGTAGTGTGTCCTCCTCACAGTGTTCAGCGAAAACTACAAGTTAGTGTAGTGCGACCTCTGCACAGTGTTCAGCTAAAGCTACAAGTTAGTGTAGTGCGTCCTCCTCACAGTGTTTAGCTAAAACTACAAGTTAGAGTAGTGCGACCTCTGCACAGTGTTCAGCTAAAGCTACAATTTAGTGTAGTGCGTCCTCCTCACAGCGTTCAGCTAAAGCTACAAGTTGATGTAGTGTGTCCTCCTCACAGTGTTCAGCGAAAACTACAAGTTAGTGTAGTGCGACCTCTGCACAGTGTTCAGCTAAAGCTACAAGTTAGTGTAGTGCGTCTTCCTCACAGTGTTCAGCTAAAACTATAAGTTAGTGTAGTGCGACCTCTGCACAGTGTTCAGCTAAAGCTACAAGTTAGTGTAGTGCGTCCTCCTCACAGTCTTTAGCTAAAGCTACAAGTTAGTTTAGTGTGACCTCTGCACAGTGTCCAGCTAAAGCTACAAGTTAGTTTAGTACCTCCTCCTCACAGTGTTTCGCTAAACATACAAGTTATTTTTTTGTGAGCTCTGCACAGTGTTCAGCTAAAGCTACCTGTAGAAGGTTGGTGGTGTTTTCCTGATCGTATCACTACCGCAGGCAGCTAAATAAGCTACAAGTTAGTGTAGTGCAAGCTCTGCACAGTGTTCACCTAAAGCTACCTGTAGAAGGTTGGTGGTGTTTTCCTGATCCTATCACTACCGCAGGCAGCTAAATAAGCTACAAGTTTTTTTTTGGCGAGCTCTGCACAGTGTTCACCTAAAGCTACCTGTAGAAGGTTGGTGGTGTTTTCCTGATCCTATCACTACCGTAGGCAGCTAAATAAGCTACAAGTTAGTTTTTTGCGAGCTCTGCACAGTGTTCAGCTCAGCTAAAGCTACCTGTAGAAGGTTGGTGGTGCTCTCATACTACAGGCAGGCGGTTGCTTTTGCTAGCTGCAGTATCAGTATATATATATATATATATATATATATATATATATATACACCGTATTTATCGGCGTATAACACGCACTTTTTTCCCCTTAAAATCAGGGGAAAGTCGTGGGTGCGTGTTATACGCCGATCTCCGCTAATTGTGAGCTATCGGTGGCGATCGCCGCCGACATTCACATAGCGAGTAGTTTTAAATATGGCGCCGCGGAGTTCGGAGGGACTCGCGGTGCTGAATGAGCGCCGCCGAAAGCACAGAGCCAAGATACACATAGTCGAGTGTATTCGGCTCTTTCCGGTGCCGCTCACAGTCACGCCCAGTCCCGCCATTGGACCTGTGTTATGTCCATCATAGGGCGGGACTGGGCGGGGCTGTGAGCGGCGCCGGAAAGAGCCGAATACACTCGACTATGTGTATCTCGGCGGCGTTCGTTCAGTTCCGCCGGCGCCGAGTCCCTCCGAACTCCGCTGCGCCATATTTAAAACTACTAGCATGTGTATGTCGGCGGCGGCGGCGGCAGGCGGTAGGCATGGACACTGGGGACAAGGCTGCACTGGGGACAAGGCTGCACTGGGGACCAGGCTGCACTGAGGCAAGGCTGCACTGACAAGACTGCACTGACAAGACTGCACTGGGGCAAAGCTGCACTGACAAGGCTGCACTGGGGCAAAGCTGCACTGACAAGGCTGCACTGACACTGAAAAGGCTGCAATGACACTAACAAGGCTGCAGATGAACACTGATGAGGCTGCATTGATGGGCATTTTAATGTAAGTTTCTTTTCCTTAAACTTCCCTCCTAAAAGTATTTTTCCTTAAAATTCTCTCCTAAACTTGGGGTGCGTGTTCTACGCCGGTGCGTGTTATATGCCGATAAATACGGTATATACCAGCTTAGTGCAGCTACAGGCCATTAGTGTGTCTGGAAGGCCAACAAGGAGAGGCAGACAGTCACAAGCCAATAAAAGAGGGCAAGCAGGCTCTGCGTCTAGAGGCAACAGTGCTGGTCATGGAGACGGGGCATCCACATCAGCACGTGGCTGTGGGATACGCTTGGCCTTTTTTTCGGCAGCTGGCCGCGTTGCGTAAGACTTGGTCGAGTGGATGACCAAGCTGTCCTCATCCTCCTTATCCTCTCTCACCCATGCTCAGGGTACTTTGTCTGGCAAAGTAGCTGCCAACACGGCCTCTTCCCTCGGCTCAATGTCATCAGTGACTCCTTCCCTAGCCCCACCATGTCCTCCTGAGGAGTCCCTCAAACTGTTTGACCACAGTGTTGGGTACATGCTCCAGGAGGATGCCCAGCGTTTGGAAGGCTCTGCTGATGATACTGAGCTAGATGAAGGCAGTAACGAGAGCACGGACAGAGGAGATGACCAAGAAGGACAGCAATCTGGCAGTCATGCTCCCCCTGCTGCAGCATACTGCCAGGTTTGCTCCAGTGATGAGGAGGGAGGGGATGATGAGCTCACTGACTCAACGTGGGTGCCTGATAGGAGGGAGGAGGAGGAGGAGGCACATCACCAATGAGGCAGGATGCCCCAACGAGGCAGGATGCCCTCCAGGGGCCAGCCTAAGGGCAGCACACTGACTGCATCACATCCCAAAGCACCGCATGTGCAGGGCGCTGCAGTCTCTGCGCGTTATTCAAAAAGTTCTTTGGTGTGGGCCTTTTTTGAGACGAGTGCATCAGATCGCACCACTGCTATTTGCAACATATATCTCAAAGGTATCTCGCGTGGCCAAAACATCTCCCGCTTGGGCACCACATGCTTGACCAGACATATGTTGACCTGCCATGCAGTTCGTTGGCAAGCGTATCTAAAAGACCCACACCAAAGATCAAAGAGGACCTCTCCTTGCTCCTCACCAGCTGAGATCTCCAACCCCACTATACCTTCAGTCCTCTCTGAGACCTGCACTGAGAGGAATGAAGGTGTAGAATTAGGTGTGTCACAGCCAAGTACTTGTGGGCAATCTGCTTTCGCTACACCAACGTCAGATTGTACCATGCAAATTTCCCTGCCCCGGCTGCTGTACCACCGAAAGAAGTTCGCTCCCAGCCATCCACATACCCAGTGGTTGAATGCTAGCTTGGCAAAATTGCTAGCACTTCAACTGCTGCCTTTTCAGTTGGTAGACTCTGCCCCCTTCCGTGAGTTTGTGGAATGTGCGGTTCCTCAGTGGCAGGTACCCAAACGCCACTTTTTCTCACGGAAGGCGATTCCGGCTCTCTACCAGCATGTGGAAGGCAATGTCCATGCCTCGCTGGACAGGGCGGTAAGGTGCATATTACCACTGACTCATGGTCCAGCAGGCATGGACAGGGACGTTACCTAATTTTAACTGCGCATTGGGTGACTCTGCTGGCAGCTGGGAAGGATGCAGGACAAGGTGCAGTAGTGTTGGAGGTTGTTCCGCCACCACGCCTCCAAAATGCCATTACTAATGATTGTGACACACCTCTCTCCTCCATCCCCTCCTCTTCTTCTTCCTCCATGGCCTCTTCCTGTGCTTTGTCCTCAGAACCAGCGGTGCTCTCTAGGCGTTCAAGGGGCTACGCAAGTACGCAGGCCAAAAGATGCCATGCGGTGCTTGAGCTGGTGTGCTTGGGGGACAGGAGCTACAATGGGGCAGAGGTTCTGTCAGCTCTGCAGGGGCAGGTTCAGAGGTGGTTGACACCACGCCAACTTAAGGCAGGAATGGTGGTTTGCGACAATGGCACCAACCTCCTCTCTGCCCTCCGACAGGGACAAATGACCCATGTGCCCTGTTTGGCTCCTTAACTTGGTGGTGCAGCGGTTCTTGGGCAGGTACCCGGGCTTACAGGATGTCCTGAGGCAGGCCAGGAAAGTCTGTGTGCATTTCCGCCGGTCATATAATGCCAGTGCTTGGCTGGCGGACCTCCAAAAGGAGTTTAATCTGCCCAAGAACCGCCTAATCTGTGGAACTCAACGTTGGCCATGCTGCAGCAGCTGCACACGCAGCAGAGGGACATCAATGAGTACCTGTGCGACTATGGCACCAGGACAGGGTCAGGGGAGCTTGGTTTTTTTTTCCCCACGCCAATGGGCCATGATCAGGGATGTATGCCCTGTCCTGTCACCATTTGAGGAGGCCACAAGGATGGTGAGCAGTGGCAGTGCATGCATCAGTGACACTGTCCCCCTTGTCCACCTGTTGGAGCACACGCTGCGTGGAATAATGGACAGGGCACTTGAGGCAGAACAGAGGCAGGAAGAGGAGGATTTCCTTAGCTCTCAAGGCCCCCTTTATCCAGACAGTGTTCCTGCGTGCCCGCCGATCACACAGGAAGAGGACGAGGAGGAGGAGGAGGAGGATTGTGTCAGCATGGAGGTGGAGCCTGGCACTCAGCATCAGCAGCAGTCTTTAAGGGATCAGTCCCAAGAAACACATGGACTTGTACGTGGTTGGGAGGAGGTGGCTGCGGACCATGTCGTCCTTAGTGACCCAGAGGACCCCGGACCGAATGCCTCAGCAAACCTATGCTGCATGGCCTCCCTGATCCTGCAAAGCCTGCGTAAGGATCCTCGTATTCGTGGTATCAAGGAGAAGGACCAATACTGGCTGGCAACCCTTCTTGATCCACGTTACAAGGGTAAGGTTGCGGACCTTATCTTGCCGTCGCAAAGGGAGCAGAGGATGAAACATCTTCGGGAGGCCTTGCAGAAAGGTCTGTGCAACGCGTTCACAGAGACTGGGAGGTTACAAACTCCTGTTTCTGGACAACGTGTTGCTGAGGCTTCGGTCAGTCAAAGAAGGAGCGGTGGAGAAGGTGGCCGTCTGACCGATGCGTTCAGACAATTTTTTAGTCCGCAGCCCCAAGGTATGATCGGTTCCAGCAACCATCGCCAGCGTCTGTTTTACATGGTGCAGGAATACCTAGGGGCAAGATCTGACTTGGACACCTTTCCCACCAAAAATCCTCTGGGTTACTGGGTCTTGAGGATGGATCACTGGCCAGAGCTTGCACAGTATGCAATTGAGCTACTGGCCTGTCCTGCATCCAGCGTTCTTTCGGAACACACATTCAGTGCTGCTGGAGGCTTTGTAACCGATCACAGGGTGCGTCTGTCCACCGACTCGGTCGATCGACTGACCTTCATAAAAATGAATCAGTCTTGGATCACCACCAGCTACCAAGCACCTGATGCTGATGTAACCGAATAATTTTTTTTGAAATCTCAGATCCCTTCAAAGACTGCCTATGCTGATGCTGAGTGACTATCCTGAGTAATTATCCTCTTCCTCCTCAATGATCACGCTGATAGCTTGTAAGAACATTTTTGGTTCTGAGCGCCGCCACCAGTGCCTAAGGCCCAATTTTTCAGCCCCTGTTTAACAGGGACGTGTAATTACAATTTTTGATGCAATACTTTGCAGCAGGGCTCGTTCCTGCGTTCCAACTAGAGTATCTGTGAGGGGTTGCAGTGTTGTGGCACCAGCACCAGTGCCTAAGGCCTAAATTTTCAGCCCCTGTTTAACAGGGGCATGTAATTACAATTTTTGATGCAATACTTTGCAGCAGGGCTCGTTCCTGTGTTCTAACTAGAGTATCTGTGAGGGGTTGCAGTGTTGTGGCACCAGCACCAGTGCCTAAGGCCCAATTTTTCAGCCCCTGTTCAACAGGGGTATATAATTACAATTTTTGATCTAATATTTCACAGCAGGGCCCATTTCTGCACCCACCAAGAGCGAGTGAGGACTTACAGTGTGGTGGCACCAGCACCACCACCAAAGGCCCAATTTTTCTGCCCCTGTTCAACAGGGGCATGTAATTACAATTCTTGATCCAATATTTCACAGCAGGGCCCTGTGAGGGCTTACATTGTTGTGGCCACAACAACACCTAAGGCCTTATTTCTGCTGAGTATATAGGGCAGGCCCTACTTTCAAACATCCAACTTGCAAATGACTCCTACTTGCAAACGAAAGGAGACAACAGGAAGTGAGATGAAATCTACCCCTAGGAAGGAAAATTCTCTCCTGTAAGAGTTAATATGGGAAAAACATTTCTCCTTTCCACTGATGCTTTATCACCAATCCTTGTTTCACAAAAAACCCAAAATTTTCAAAAAACATTTGTCATGTGACAAAAAGTGAGGTTCAATCTTCTGAAGAGGAGCACAGACAGCAAAACAAATGTCACAGGGGTGATAACCTGATAACCCTTCCCTATGTTTTCCAAAAAGCTTAAAAAAGATTTTTTGGCTGGAGCTAAATACGTTAAAAATGTACCAGTTCAAAATTACAAACAGATTCTACTTAACAACAAACCTACAGTCCCTGTCTTGTTTGCACCGCCTGTATACTTCTGTTCAGAGTATATAGGGCCTGGTGGCCCCACACCTTTCCTTTTTTTAATATGGGTGCGGGGTTCCCCTTGATATCCACACAAGACCTAAAGGGCCTAGTAATGGACTGGGGGGTACCCATGCAGTTTGTCTCACTGATTTTCATCCATATTGCCAGGACCCGACATTACATTAAAGCCGCAAGCAGTTTTAAATGACTTTTTTTCCTTTAAAAATGACATTTTGTGCAGGGACTGTTCTAAGTACGGGAAACACGCGCCACTTTACAGGCATACTATAGACACCCCCCAGGTATGAGATTTAAAGGAATATTTCACTTTTTTTTTTTTTTACTTTAAGCATCATTAAAATCACTGCTCCCGAAAAAACGGCCGTTTTTAAAAGTTTTTTTTGCATTGATACATGTCCCCTGGGGCAGGACCCGGGTCCCCAAACCCTTTTTAGGACAATGCCTTGCAAATTAGCCTTTAAAATGAGCACTTTTGATTTTGAACATTCGAGTCCCATAGACGTCAATGGGGTTCTAACGTTCGTGCGAATTTTCGGTCCGTTCGCAGGTTCTGGTGCAAACCAAACCGGGGGGTGTTCGGCTCATCCCTAGAGGCGACGAGCCTTTGTTCGGGAGTGATGGCTTGCTGCATGCATGTGTCCTGCTTACTAATATAGGGGATAAGCAAAGCCAATAGACGGTGAAAGCAGCCTAATCCAGCAAAAAGATTTTACTAAAAATGATTAAATAGAGTAAGTAACAAGCGTTTTTGGATATGTTAGACTGGGCTATTATTTTAAATAATGTTACATATTATATGACATGAAAAGCGCAATACGAAGTGCAGAGTTTATTTCCTCTTTAAAGCCTGAACCCAGTTTTGCAACTTTGACATGTGTTTGTAAAAGTATACATATCATTGTAATTACTTATGCCCTGTACACACGACCGGTTTTGCCGTCGGAATAAACTCTAAAGGTTTTTATGATGGAGTTCTGACGGAATTCCGCTCAAGCTGTCTTGCATACACATGGTCACACCAAATTCCGACCGTCCAGAACGCGGTGACGTACAACAAGTACGACGGGACTAGAAAACGGAAGTTCAATAGCCAGTAGCCAATAGCTTCCGTCTCCTACTTGCTTCAGAGCATGCGTCGATTTTGGTGTGTCGAAACAGCATACAGACAAGCGTTTTTTCCGATAGTAATTTGCTCCATCGGAAAAATATAGAACATGTTCTCTATTTAAGTCTGTCTGAATTTTCGACAGAAAAAGTCAGATGGGGCATACACACGGTCGGAATATACGATGAAAAGCTCCCATTGGACTCTTTCTGTCTGCAATTCCGCTCGTGGGTATGCGGCATTAGTGTACAGTATCCAGGTAATTTATATCTTGAATTTTTCAGGATGAAGTGGGGCCTTCATTTGGTGGTAAATGGTAATAGATATCTCCTATTTTTAGTATTACTATTGTAGCGCCCCCCTGAGTATTGGGAACAAAAAGATACCTCCAGATACTGGGAGAGGGCTTACATTCACTCCACGGCTGAGTCCATGGCTATAATGGGAAGTGAGAACAAATACGGGCGCCAGTCACTTTAGTATTTTTCAATGCTTTAATGAAAAACTTGAAGGAAGTAGTAGTAAAGAGGTTGAGGGGAGGTTGCAGATACCTTTTTGTAGCAGATCACTTACAGACTCTTCAGAATAAAGGACAAACACACAGCTTTCTCTTAGTAAATCTTGTATAGCTGAGTAGGTCTCTGCCACAGACCTAACAAACAGTACAATGTCTGGATAAGCCTCTCTCACAGGATTTAACAGCCAGGAATGTATTACCTTGATTGAATTGTAGAACAGCGTCACAGTACCAGAACCTTTAAGCCATCCGGCGATACTGTAAGGGTAGTTTAAATATAGAACAGCTTCTTCACAGTACCAGAACCTTTAAGCCATCCGGCGATACTGTAAGAGTAGGTTAGAGATAGGTGCGTCCTCCAAGTAAGTCACCAGGCCCTTCTGTGAGACCAGCCTTCATCCTGGCTCTCTCCAGCAAGGGTCCTCCCCTGGATCTCCTCAGCTTGGCTCGGCTTCCTCCACCCAGGCAAGACAGCCTAAGGACCACCTCTGCGGTAGAAGGCCCCAGACAGGCTTCTGGGCTACTTGCACAGCTGCAGTGACGCAACCCTTCAGCCCAGAGGGCCACAAGGTAAGAACTGAACTAAGCACATGGCATCTGTACCAGATACTTGCCGTCAAAATGGGGGATTGGGGGGTTTGTAACATTACATCTGTAATATGTTACAAAAGGTGAACTTATCCTTTAACCCTAATCTAACTTCTGTAGTGTGGCTGCCCAAGCATACCTTTATGAGGTGAGAGCCCAGCTTGGCTTTTTTCATGAAGGTGTCCGAAAATTCCAGTGCCTTAAGTGAACTGCAAGGCGCAGCGGTCGCAGTATCTTCAGCTGTGAGGGGGAACAAAACCAACCAAACAGAGCCTTCTGTTTTAGAGCACAGGTAGGCTGGCTAGGACCAAAAAGCCTGGGAACTGAGCTTGCAACACTTTCTCCTGGTCTGGGGCAGCTGCTAAAACCAACATATTTCAACCTGCCTACAAGCTGAAAAATTGATGGCATTACCATAACTCACGTCCCAAAAAAACCCACCCAAAAAATCATCTGGCGTTGCTGGCAGCACCATAGTTGTATATTGTATATTATATTTCTACACACAGACTTTTTTTTGTTTACAATCTTCGCCTCTGCTTAGGAGATAAAGATACAACTACATCTTTTTCTCCATTCAAAAGGGGGAAACAGGTTACAAGGGCAGGTTTTACTGACTGATCACTGTGACTGTTGCCGTGTTACTCTGAAAATAAGACCGGGTCTTATATTAATTCAGACTACAAAAAAATGCCATAGGGCTTATTTTCAAGGGATGTCTTATTTGTCCCCTGTCTTCTTTCCCCCTCTCCCTCCCGGTCAGCTCAGGAGTCAGCATCTCTGTAATCCCCAAAATAAACCCTAGTTAAATACCTTGTAAAATAGTTTAATCCACTCTGTAAATTGATTATATAATGTCCAGTGTGTATCTTTATGTAACATTGCAGAAAAAAAAAATATTTACAGCGCCTTTATAAATGATGTGGAATTTCCTAAAAGGAGGTGGGGGCAATATTTTTTTAAAACAGGAAATGGAAGTGAAGGTCTGCTTTATCCTAAAAAGATACAAATCTATCAAAGTGATCAAGTACCCTACCACATTAGTCACCTTAACAATAAAATCAAAGGAGGGAATATACAGTATCTTACAAAAGTGAGTACACCCCTCACATTTTTGTAAATATTTTATTATATCTTTTTATGTGAAAACACTGAAGAAATGACACTTTGCCACAATGTAAAGTAGTGAGTGTACAGCTTGTATAACAGTGTAAATTTTCTGTCCCCTCAAAATAACTCAACACACAGCCATTAATGTCTAAACTGCTGGCAACAAAAGTGAGTACACCCCTAAGTGAAAATGTCTAGCCATTTTCCCTCCCCGGTGTCATGTGATTTGTTAGTGTTACAAGGTCTCAGGTGTGAATGGGGAGCAGGTGTGTTAAATTTGGTGTTATCGCTCTAACTCTCTCATACTGGTCATTGGAAGTTCAACATGGCACCTCATGGCAAAGAACTCCCTGAGGATCTGAAAAAAGAATTGTTGCTCTACATAAAGATGGCTTAGGCTATAAGTAGGTTGCCAAGACCCTGAAACTGAGCTGCAGCATGGTGGCTAAGACCATATAGCGATATAACAGGACAGGTTCCACTCAGAACAGGCCTCGCCTTGGTCGACCAAAGAAGTTGAGTGCACGTGCTCAGCGCTATATATCCAGAGATTGTCTTTTGGAAATAGATGTATGAGTGCTGCCAGCATTGCTGCAGAGGTTGAAGGTGTGGGGGGTCAGCCTGTCAGGCTCAGACCATACGCCGCAGTCTGCATCAAATTGGTCTGCATGGCTGTCGTCCCAACCTGTGAAGCTCTGGTGAACTCCATGCCCAAGAGGGTTAAGGCAGTGCTGGAAAATAATGGTGACCACACAAAATGTTGACACTTTGGGCCAAATTTGGACATTTTCACTTAGGGGTGTACTTACTTTTGTTGCCAGCGGTTTAGACATTAACGGCTGTGTAGGCTGCCATGTAGACATGCGAAGAAGCATTTTTACTTCTGTCTGTGTTGTTAATGAATTTCCTTAGCTTTCTGTCTGGTGAAAAAGTTGTCTCTGACACAGTGAGTAAGGTTAAACCTTTCTTTCTATTGAAGCCTCGGACAACAGGAAAACCTGACACAGCTTCTAATCCTTCCCCACTACATCCTAAACTTAAAAAATGGTTTTGGCTGAATGTTTACTGTCAGGCTACATTTGCATAGGTGACTATCCCCAATGTAAATGACAGCTAGCTGCATCCACTGAGCCCTGAACATTTCAATGACAGGTCCCTGGTGGCTGCAGCTAACTGTGGCTGCCCACACAGCTAGCAATTACCTGTGGTGATCGCTGCTGGATGAACACAAAGTATTCCAGGAGTGATCACCGCAGGTAATTGCTGCCTCTGCGAACAGCTTTGGATAGCTATAGCTGTCACCAACCTATCGTTGAAGTGTACAGGACTCGGTGGCCTCAGCTAGCCACTCACAGTTGGCAAAAACAGCTGCAGGAATCGGCAGCTTCAAAATGGACACAGACTGATGATTGCTACTGCAACCATCAGCTTGTGCTTAAAGGTTCACTCTTTGGATGTGAGAGCTGAACTAGTTATAGAGGAATTCCGGATATTTAATACAAAGTTACATTGGTCCAGCTTGGGCCATATGTATCTACCATACCTGGCCGATGGAATACCTTCCATACCCGGAAGCTCAAAATCACTACCATACCAGGTAGGTATGGTAAATGCGTAGTTATAGTGGTCCAAGCCTGACCAATGTAACTATGCATATAAAGGCTATACCTGGATTTGTTCTTTAAAGTGGAACTTTAGTCAGAAAGTTAAGTCCAACTAGATCACCTCAGGCTGTCCCCTTTTGTAAGTATAACTATGTAAAACATTAACCACTTCCGGACCGCCCACTGTATATATATGTCATTAGTTTAACGTTAAATACTGCGGTTATGGCAGCAGCTAGCTGCCATATAGGGTTGCCATCTGTACGTGATTCACCTGGACAGTCTGGGTTTTGAATCATGTGTCCAGGTTTCCGTCCACCTGAAACCCGGACACATTATTCAGACAGGAATGTGGCTTGGAACAGGGCCTGACCGGAGGGTGAGGGGGCACTATGTGTGCCACATTGCTATTCTCTTTGGAGTGTCCCAGGTCTGTTACAATCCTATAGTGTATACTAAAAAAAATGACTGTGCGCTTCTAAAGTGTTTGAGTTTGGCTTGAACAAAAAGTGGCAACCCTACTGCCATAACCCTGGTATTTTTTTATACAGTGGGTGATTTTCTTTCACATAAAAATGATCCCGGAGGCATGTTCGCCACATTATCACTTTTATGCCGCATACACATGGGTGGACTTTTGGACGGACTAGGTCCGGCGGACTTTTCAACGGACTTTCCAATGAACGGACTTGCCTATACACGATCAACCAAAGTCTGACGGATTTGTACGTGATGACGTACAACCGGACTAAAATAAGGAAGTTCATAGCCAGTAGCCAATAGCTGCCCTAGCGTTGGTTTTGTCCGTCGGACTAGCATACAGACGAGCTGACTTTTCGACCGGACTCGAGTCCGTCGGAAAGATTTGAAACATGTTTTATTTCTAGGTCCGTCTGACTTTTTGGAAAAAAAAGTCCATTGCAGCCCACACACGGTCGAATTGTCCGACGGAGTCCGTCGAAAAGTCAGCTCGTGTGTACGGGGCATTAGAGGTGGCAGGAGAGGTGCCCCCCCTCCCCATTGCTTCTCAGATGTCTCCGGGCTTACCGGACCTATGCGATTGGTGCAAAGCTCTGTTGTATGCTCGGCGTAGAAGGGATTTGTTGTAGCCCCTTGCCCTCAACCGGTCACAAAGTGAATTGGCCTGCAGTACAGTTTCTACGAAGTCTTAAGCATTGTGCATAAGGTATGCTGCGGATGAGAGTGTGTGGATGAGCACTGTCAGCATGTAGAAGTGTGTTGCCTGCCGTCTCTTTTCTGAAGTGCGTGGAAGTCAGGCAACCGTTACTGTCTTTAAAGATGGTAAGATCAAAGAAGGTGATTTTGGACATATGGCTGGAGACTGTAAATTTGAGATTGAAATGATTGCAATTCAGCGTCTCAATAAAGGTGTTCAGCATGTCCGTAGTACAAGACCAAATGATGAATATATCATCAATGTAGTGTAGCCAGCATAGCGCCTGGCTCGTGTATTGCGATAAAGTATCATCCGAAAAAATGGTACGTTCCCACCCCCCCAGGTACAGGTTGGCGTAGGCAGGTGCACAGCAAGTGCCCATGGCCACCCCCTGTACCTGGAGGAAGTGGGACTCTTTGAAGGTAAAGCAGTTACGTGTCAGTATAAACTGTAAAAGATCCAGAATGAATTTACAGTATTCCCAACGATGGTGATTTTGTTCACAAAGGAAGGTACGCACTGTCCTGATGCCCTGCTTGTGAGGGATGCTGGAGTACAAAGCCTCGACATCTAAGGTCACAAGCAGGGCATCAGGAGGTAGACCATCCCCTCGATGTGTTTGAGAAGGTCTAGTGTGTCCCTGGTATAGGATGGCAGTGCCAGAACATGTGGCATCAATATCGAGTCGACCAGGCGGCTGGCATTTTCCGTAAGGGAACCAATGCCTGATACTATGGGTCTCCCAGGGGGTTTAGTAGGATGTTTATGTACTTTAGGGAGAGCATAGAATGTGGCCAGTCTAGGATGGCGTATATTCAAAAAATTGTAAAGGTCCTGATCAAAAGGGCCTCTCTGATGGGCAGAGCCAATGACAGACAGAAATTCCATTTTGTATTGATTATTTTGGGTTGCATTAATCCGTGCATACCATTCCTTGTTGCGTAGAATATTCATAACCATATGCTTGTAGTTGGCCTTCGTCATAAGGACAATATTCCCGCCTTTGTCAGCGGGCTTAATTTCAAGGTCAGGGTGATTCTGTAGCTGAGCAATGGCTTGTATCTGTACGGGGGTAAGATTATTTGGCTTAGGGATAATGCTCATTTGTTTAATATCATTGACTGTCCCCATCAGAAAGGCCCAGATGTTTGGGTTAGTCATAAGGTCAGGAAAACGTTGGGATTTACATTTGAATGTAGCTGTAGGTGCAGGTGTTGCAGAGTGGAGATTAGAGACCACTGAGGTAACAGTCTGGTCAGAATGATCATTTTCGTCTAGTAACAATATTAGGTCACTGAGAGCTTGAAAGTCCTCCATTGTATACTTTTTAACTTGTTCAGAGATCTGTTTGTCTTGTATAGAACGAAGACGATCATTATCAAACAGAAACTTATATGTAAGGTTTCATGAAAATAGGTAGTCCTTGATGGCTTCATATTTGTCAATTGCCATAGATTGGCAAAAGCTAAGACCAAGTCCGAGAACCTCCAATTCTTGTGGAGTGAAAGAATAAGGAGTTAAATTAATTATGTCCAAATTGGAATTCAGGTAGGGAGTGGTGTGTTGGTAGGTATCTGAAAATTTGGTGGGGGATTTCTAACTTGAGAGACATGTGAATCCAGCGTGCTTTGATGCGTGAACGTTTGTAGTTGTGTAACAAGTGTATTTTTTCCTGATGGGTTCATGAGTGATGGTTGTGTAATATCGGTGGCAGAGGCCCCCTGTGAAACAGGTCTGCCCGTGTCGCCGACAGTTGAAGTAAGAGTAACATTGGAGGACATAGTCTGTGCCTGTGGTTGTGGGTTAAGTAGCTGAATAGCTTGTAAAGCAGTGGCGCCCAGGTATTTACCCGGTGGGTGACCATTAGTGTCGTAAGGTTGAGGGATATCGTGAAAAGACCTAGGATGAGAAAAAGTAGTGTCTGAAGGAGGACGTTTTTTGACATAGGGTGTATAAGACCCACCACCAAGATCCCGCTTACGTGTTCCTTGATGAGTATAGTGAACTGTCTGATTATTTTTCCTGGAAGTGGGCTGTGAAGGAAACAGAGAAGAGTCAGATTCTGTATCATCATTAGTAGTATAAGGAACATTGCCCTGGTTTTTAGGTATACAATGTTTTATCCTAGACCCTTTATTGTGAGATGGCACCTGCCAATGATAGGCGATGAAGTAGTAGTAGTTGATAGGCGATGAAGTAGTGAGTACTTTTTCCCATGCTACTTTAAATTGAGGGGTGGTATTTTGGAAAGAAGGATATACCTGTATTCTAAGGCCCAATGGGCTTATATTATCATGAACATATTTGTTAAGGAATTCTATATGCCAGTAGAGATTAGATTTCTTTATAAGTAGACGTTTCATCTTGGCCATATACTGATTGATTCCAATTTCTTGCTCCGTATCTACATTACAGTTAGTTTGAATTTCTGACATATAGCCAGTCCAAGCTGTGCCTACAAAGTCCATAATGATGGAAGACAATTCTAAATAAATATTGTTTAGAAAAAGAAAACTATTGATGAATCAAACATGTATCTGGTAATCATATGTAAAACTAACTAATGGTCACCAAAAACGAAAGGGGGACCATATGCCCGGGTGTTCCCACCCAATTAGATAAATATCAATATAGATGTATCATAACACAGAGTGGTACTGTGGATACATGGACAATATAGAAGTGCCATGCCCTAAAACTATTATAACGAGAAGAGAAGGGAGGGATTTTGGACTTTATAGGCACAGTAACACCAAGTAAATTACAAAAATAGTTTATTGAAAAAACATAGATAAAACACTGATTATTAAAAAACCACAAATCATCTAAAAGCATGAATACTTAATAAAGTTGTTGCTGTACAAAACCATCTAAGTAGATAGAGACTCGGACGTATGGATGACCATTCAAGGTAAATAGGGGTCCGAAAGTGTGGCTTTACAGCAGATCAACGATAAATTATTTCATATCAAAAATGTGCTCAATATGTTGTGCGTGCCTTCATGCTTTTTCAGGAGCAAAGAGTGTTGTGGCTAACTAAGGTAAACAGAATCATACAATTAGTATACAATATTCTGGCAACAAAAAAGAGACATAAAAACAATCCAAACAGTTCAAGAACCTGTGCTGGCCAGACTTCAGCAGCAAGGGCTAGGCATACATTGGGAGCAATGAAAAGTCACCACGGGGGCGTACAGAACATTGTATTAAGGTGTATATAAAGAAAAGATACTAAGTAAATATTTGAGGTAGCTAGCCAATAAAATAGCCAGATAAGAAAATAGTATCTGTAAAATGAAAAAGGGGGGGGAGTCCAAAATCCCTCCCTTCTCTTCTCGTTATAATAGTTTTAGGACGTGGCACTTCTATATTGTCCATGTATCCACAGTACCACTCTGTGTTATGATACATCTATATTGATATTTATCTAATTGGGTGGGAACACCTGGGCATATGGTCCCCTTTCGTTTTTGGTGACCATTAGTGGCTTAAATCGTTAGTTTTACATATGATTACTAGATACATGTTTGATTCATCAATAGTTTTCTTTTTCTAAACAATATTTATTTAGAATTGTCTTCCATCATTATAGACTTTGTAGGCACAGCTTGGACTGGCTATATGTCAGAAATTCAAACTAACTGTAATGTAGATACGGAGCAATCAGTATATGGCCAAGATGAAACGTCTACTTAAAAAGAAATCTAATCTCTACTGGCATATAGAATTCCTTAACAAATATGTTTGTTAAAATATAAGCCCCCTGGGCCTTAGGATACAGGTATATTCTTCTTTTCAAAATACCACCCCTGAATTTAAAGTAGCATGGGAAAATGTACTCACTACTTGTAGTATAAATTTGATGAAACTTTTAATTACTCAATATCAATCAGAACTTACAACACTTGATCAGGATATTGTAATGCTACAGTCTACCAATGAAAATATACAAACCCATGCCCTTTACACTAAACACTGGCAAGATATCAAGGATTTTGTCACCAGAATCACTAGAGATATTATTTACAAAAAACAAAATAAGCTATCCAAGGACAGGCTGGCCTTCAAGGAGGGTTTCGCCTATCATTGGCAGCTACCATCTCACAATAAAGGTTCTAGGATAAAACATTGTATACCTAAAAACCAGGGCAATGTTCCTTATACTACTGATGATGATACAGAATCTGACTCTTCTCTGTTTCCTTCACAGCCCGCTTCCAGGAAAAATAATCAAACAGTTCACCATACTCATCAAGGAGCACGTAAGCGGGATCTTGGTGGTGGGTCTTATACACCCTATGTCAAAAAACATCCTCCTTCAGACACTACTTTTTCTCATCCTAGGTCTTTTCACGATATCCCTCAACCTTACGACATTAATGGTCACCCACCAGGTAAATACCTGGGCGTCACTGCTTTACAAGCTATTCAGCTACTTAACCCACAACCACAGGCACAGACTATGTCCTCCAATGTGACTCTTCAACTGTCGGCGACACGGGCAGATCTGTTTCACAGGGGGCCTCTGCCACCGATATTACACAACCATCACTCATGAACCCATCAGGAAATAATACACTTGTTACACAACTACAAACGTTCACACTTCAAAGCACGCTGGATTCACATGTCTCTCAAGTTAGAAATCCCACACCAAATTTTCAGATACCTACCAACACACCACTCCCTACCTGAATTCCAATTTGGACATCATTAATTTAACTCCTTAGTCTTTCACTCCACAAGAATTGGAGGTTCTCCGACTTGGTCTTCGCTTTTGCCAATCTATGGCAATTGACAAATATGAAGCCATCAAGGACTTATATCTATTTTCACGAAACCTTACATATAAGTTTCTGTTTGATAATGATCGTCTTTGTTCTATACAAGACAAACAGATCTCTGAACAAGTTAAAAAG
Organism: Aquarana catesbeiana; assembly: GCF_042186555.1. Taxonomy (NCBI): domain Eukaryota; kingdom Metazoa; phylum Chordata; class Amphibia; order Anura; family Ranidae; genus Aquarana; species Aquarana catesbeiana. Next base: position 200,830,328 of record NC_133324.1, read on the forward strand.
TATACAATGGAGGACTTTCGAGCTCTCAGTGACCTAATATTGTTACTAGACGAAAATGATCATTCTGACCAGACTGTTACCTCAGTGGTCTCTAATCCCCACTCTGCAACACCTGCACCTTCAGCTACATTCAAATGTAAATTCCAACATTTTCCTGACCTTATGACTAACCCAAACATCTGGGCCTTTCTGATGGGGACAATGATATTAAACAAATGAGCATTATCCCTAAGCCCAATAAACTTACCCCCATACAGATACAAACTATTTCTCAGCTACAGAATCACCATGAGCATGAAATTAAGCCCGCCGACAAAGGCAGGAATATTGTCCTTATGACGAAGGCCCATTACGAGCATATAGTTATGAATATTCTATGCAACAAGGAATGGTATGCACGGATTAATGCAACCCAAATTAATCAATACAAAATGGAATTTCTGTCTATCATTGGCTCTGCCCGTCAGAGAGGCCTTATTGATCAGGACCTTTACAATTTTTTGAATATACGCCATCCTAGACTGGCCACATTCTATGCTCTCCCTAAAGTACATAAACATCCGACTAAACCCCCTGGGAGACCCATAGCATCAGGCATTGGTTCCCTTACGGAAAATGCCAGCCGCCTGGTCGACTCGATATTGATGCCACATGTTCTGGCACTGCCATCCTATACCAGGGACACACTAGACCTTTCAAACACATTGAGTGGATGGTCTACTGTACCTCCCGATGCCCTGCTCGTGACCTTAGATGTCGAGGCTTTGTACTCGAGCATCCCTCACGAGCAGGGCATCAGGACAGTGCGGACCTTCCTTCGTGAACAAAATCACCATCGTTGGGAATACTGTAAATTCATTCTGGATCTTTTACAGTTTATACTGACACATAACTGCTTTACCTTCAAAGAGTCCCACTTCCTCCAGGTACAGGGGTGGCCATGGGCACTTGCTGTGTACCTGCCTAAGCCAACCTGTACCTGGGGGGGTGGGAACGTACCATTTTTTCGGATGATACTTTATCGCAATACAGGAGCCAGGCGCTATGCTGGCTACGCTACATTGATGATATATTCATCATTTGGTCTGGTACTACGGACATGCTGAACACCTTTATTGAGATGCTGAATTGCAATCATTTCAACCTCAAACTTACAGTCTCCAGCAATATGTCCAAAATCACCTTCCTTGATCTTACCATCTTTAAAGACAGTAACGGTTGCCTGGCTTCCACGCTCTTCAGAAAAGAGACGGCAGGCAACACACTTCTACATGCTGACAGTGCTCATCCACACACTCTCATCCGCAGCATACCTTATGCACAATACTTAAGTCTTCGTAGAAACTGTACCTTCACTGACGAATTTAAACTGCAGGCCAATTCACTTCGTGACCGGTTCAATGCACGGGGCTACAGCAAATCCATTTTACGCCGAGCATACAACAGAGCTTTGCGCCGATCGCGCAACTCTTTGCTATTTAAAGCCAAGACTCCTAAATCCAACCTAGTGAGATACATCACTAGATACTCTCAACATCACGCGGAATTGCGCAATGTTTTGACAGCACATTGGTCTTTGCTGCGGGATGACCCCATTCTTGCCAAATATGTCAGCCCCACTCCTGATATCACTTTCCGTATGTCCAGGTCCCTACGGGATAAACTCACGTTGAGTCATTACTCCAACAATTCAATATCTCAACATCACCCCAATGGCCTCACCAGGTGTGGGAGGTGCACTTTTTGCCCGTTAATCCATATGGGCACCTGGTTCACACTCCCCAACGGGGAAGTATTCACCCCCACGTTCCATGCTGATTGTGAGACTCAAGGTGTGGTCTACTTAATGACATGCAAATGCAGAGCCTTTTATGTCGGTAAAACTGTGAGACATTTTCGCTCCTGTATTAAAGATCAAATCTATTACTCAGGAGGAGGAAAGATGGTCACCTCAGTAAGTAGACATTTGGACCTGTACCATAAATTCGACACCTCGGTGGTCTCCTTTATTGCTCTTGCAGTTATCCCCAAGAACCCACGAGGTGGCGACTGGGATAAACAAATACTTAAAAGAGAGACGCTTTGGATAGAGCGTTTAGATGCTATCCACGCTCCTGGCATCAATGAGGCTCAGTCTTATAAACCTTTCATTTGATCTTTCCTTACACAATCTGCCTCCATTGCTTTAGGCAGTGTGCCATATAAGATATTATAGCCTTATTTCTATATACAATACCAACTCATGTCTCTTCCTCTCCAGTCCTAATGTGCGATTTCTCAGTCTATATGTTAATGCACATATCTTGCATATTTATATTTGGTTTACCGACTTGTCAGTGCTCGGCTCCTATTCTTAGGCACTGACCCCTGCTGTCATGGACAACTATTGATGTTATAATATTTACATATTGCTGTTACACATCTGTATGTTTTTAAACATAATATATTTTGATTACAAGGCTGTTCATTCTCTTGTGCTGGTCTGCCTGCTTGGCTCAGGCGGGTGCCCTCTGGGGCGAGTTCTCTGTCACTACGTGGCCGCCCAGCGTCACACGACTTTTCCACCTTGTGCTGTGATGCACGCATTGGCCAGCAGGGGAGCTCACTACTCTCCTATTGCTGACCAGTGCCATTCCATGCTGCGTGCACCCTCTCTCCGGGAGAGAGCGTCATCAATCTCCAGATGACGCTCTCAGCTGAGTGGACGCATGCACATTGGAATATCTTGGCCCGGTCTGGATGACGTCACATTGGCTATGCCGATTTGCTGACGACGGGCGGGATGTACACTCAAATAGGACACACGTCCTGGCATGGTTTACTAGCTGACACTGCAGACGGTCGTTGATACACGCTGGTCTGTCCACCCCACGATATTGAGGTACGATCTATCAGTCCATAGGAACTGGCTTTATCTTTACATAGGTTACTTCATTCATCATTTTCCTTATCTGCCTATCTGATTTACTTTTTAGGTGAATGGAGTTCTGATTTCATATTCATCCTCTTTATTCCTTATATGTGATCTATGTATGGTGCATATTGTCTCTATACATATATATATACGGTACTGGACTCCCTTCTACTAATGGATCTATGTTAATCAGCATGACCCTTAACAGGATTCTCCATTTCTACCACACATAGCCTCCATAATAATCCATCTATTGGTGAGCTGTTCTGCTATGCTATTTATGGATTGATTGAAATATCTAGGTCAGTGTCACCGTTTACTATTTTCAAAAATTTCTTTTTATATATTTTTCTATAGACAGTGTGAATTCTCATGCCCATATTGGACCCCACGTGTTGTGTATTTTGTCCAGTTTCTATGTACCGCCCCCCCCCCCCCCCTTTTTCAACATCTGCGTGTCTATGTACGATTTTGCAAGCATATCTAATATAGTAAGTATGTAATACTCCCCCCCCCCTTTTCATTTTACAGATACTATTTTCTTATCTGGTTATTTTATTGGCTAGCTACCTCAAATGTTTACTTAGTATCTTTTCTTTATATACACCTTAATACAATGTTCTGTACGCCCCCGTGGTGACTTTTCATTGCTCCCTATGTATGCCTAGCCCTTGCCGCTGAAGTCTGGCCAGCACAGGTTCTTGAACTGTTTGGATTGTTTTTATGTCTCTTTTTGTTGTCAGATTATTGTATACTAATTGTATGATTCTATTTACCTTTGTTAGCCACAACACTCTTTGCTCCTGAAGAAGCATGAAGGCACGCGCAACATGTTGAGCACATTTTTGATATGAAATAATTTATCGTTGATCTGCTGTCCAGCCACACTTTCGGACCCCTATTTACCTTGGATGGTCATCCATATGTCCGAGTCTCTATCTACTTAGATGGTTTTGTACAGCAACAACTTTATTAACTATTAATGCATTCCGATGATTTGTGGTCTTTTAATAATCAGTGTTTTATCTATGTTTTTTCAATAAACTATTTTTGTAATTTACTAGGTGTTACTGTGCCTATAAAGTCCAAAGTCCCTCCCTTCTCTTCATAATAGTTTTAGGACTTGGCACTTCTATATTGTCCATGTATCCACAGTACCACTCTGTCTTATGATACATCTATAATGATATTGACACGTCAGATTAGGTATCAGAAGTTGAATTCTTTTACTGCGCATGTGCAGGTTTGCTAATCTGACAGAACACCTGCAGTCATAAGACACCAGCGGACACCTTACTACGTCCTGAATTTCAGTCATTTCACCAATAAAGTGAGTGTATATAAATAAACATAGTATATTCAGATCTGTCATGCTGTTTTCATGTCACATTTTCAAAGCGTAAAGTTTTAGCGCTGAGCAGTGCGGGGTGTAACAAGATGGCCTCCGCCACCTTCCTACTGCTGGCGTCCAGCTTCTTTCAAAATGTATCATTAAAAACAGCATCACAGATGTCAATATGCTATATTTATTTATATCCGCTCAGTTTGTTATGACTGTGAAATTCAAGACGTAGCTGGGTGTAGTAAGATGTCCGTGGCCGCCTTCTGACTGCAGATGTTCTGTCAGATTAGCAAACCTGCTATGCATGTGCAGTAAGTTTTCAGTCGCTGATTCTGATGGAACACCAGCACAAGCGGGGTGACGTCATGGCACATTGTTTACTTTTTCCAGCCCCATAACACAAGGTGTGTACCTCTGTATGGACCTGGGATGTACACAGCAGCCTGTACAATCCACCGAAGACACACTGATCCCATTGCAATGCTCTGCAGGCTTCGGAGCAAAAATATAATAAATGCACATTACTTTTATTTTAGTACTGTATTTATTAATTTTAGTAAAAAAAGTGGACTCTGTCTCCAATGCCCTAGAATGAATTGCGCCTTGTGGCCTACAGCCACCAATTGAATCCAATCTCTCAAGTTCTGACTCTTGCATTGGCAACAACGAAGGCTGTGTGGGAAAACGAGCATTTCCTTCAGCTGTTCTAGCACAATAAACTGTCACCATGAACTATGTGCACAACATCCGCAACTGGATCTTCCTGTTCCACATACTGTTGACAAAACATGTGACTGTCGCGTGGCTGCACATGCGCACACTATCTGGGACAGTTCTAAAGTGAGCATGAAACCCCTCCCCTTTGTGGCAGTTCGTCCAACCTATGTTCCCCGTCTGGGGCACGCCCTCATTTTCCCTAGCTGCGCCTATAGCTTGTCAACGAGGAAGAAGAGGGCGGGGCTGGCAGTATTGCGGTTCGCACTCTGATGACGGCAGCGAGAGGTTGGCGCATGCGTCGTGCTGGTTAAGTGGGTTACCTCACTGGCTGGAGTCTGCTCTGTGCTGCTCTGTACCAGTACGCGTCACTCTCTGCTCTGTTTTCCCTTCACACTGTCCTCTGCCAGCCGGCCAGTGTCCCACTGTCACCGCACTTACCCCTGACCGGCTGCTCTGTCATCCTAATGTCACCCTGAGAGACTGTCATCCCGCCTTGTGCCGGGCTCTATGCGCCCGCTGGATCATGAATCTGCACCAGGTGCTTACCGGAGCTGTCAACCCGGGGGACCATTGCTTCTCTGTGGGGAGCCTGCTGGAGCAGCCCATTACGGTAAGAGCCTGACACCCGTGCCCGTGTAGACACCCCATAATCAGTATGTACTCTACACTCCATAGTCTATATACTCTACACCCCATAGTCTATATACTCTACACCCCATAATCAGTATGTACTCTACACCCCATAGTCTATATATACTCTACACCCCATAGTCTATATATACTCTACACCCCATAGTCTATATATACTCTACACCCCATAGTCTATATATACTCTACACCCCATAGTCTATATATACTCTACACCCCATAATCTGTATGTACTCTACACCCCATAGTCTATATATACTCTACACCCCATAGTCTATATATACTCTACACCCCATAGTCTATATATACTCTACACCCCATAGTCTATATATACTCTACACCCCATAGTCTATATATACTCTACACCCCATAATCAGTATGTACTCTACACCCCATAATCAGTATGTACTCTACACCCCATAATCAGTATGTACTCTACACCCCATAATCAGTATGTACTCTACACCCCATAGTCTATATGTACTCTACACCCCATAGTCTATATGTACTCTACACCCCATAGTCTATATATACTCTACACCCCATAGTCTATATATACTCTACACCCCATAGTCTATATATACTCTACACCCCATAGTCTATATATACTCTACACCCCATAGTCTATATATACTCTACACCCCATGATCTATATATACTCTACACCCCATGAACTATATATAATCTACACCCCATAATCTGTATGTACTCTACACCCCATAGTCTATATACTCTACACCCTATACCGTGAATATACCTACATAGTCTGTATACTCTACACCCCATGATCTATATACTCTACACCCCATAATCTGTATGTACTCTATACCCCATAGTCTATATACTCTACACCCTATACTGTGTATATACCCCCATAGTCTGTATACTGTACACCCCATGATCTATATACTCTACACCACATACCATGTATATGCCCCCTAGTCTGTATACTGTACACCCCATAATCTATATACTCTGCACACCATACCGCGTATATACTCTACACCCCGGCCCATACCGTGTGTATACACCCACAGTCTATATCCTATAAACGCAGTTTATAGGATATAGGTATATGCTTGTACACCCAATAGTTTGTATATACTGTACATTCCATAGGCTGTACACACCCTATAGCCTGCTTTTACCTTCACAGCTTATAATATACACCCCAAAATCTTTATATACCAGTACAGTCTATAATCGGTGTACACCCCATGATCTGTATACTGTACACCCCTATCAGTATTCACTTGTTGACACCATAGCCTGTAGATTTCAGTCTATGACCTTTATTAAGGATGAGCTCCGGCGTGTTCGCACCGCCCACATGCAGAGCCCGCCAGGAAGTCGGCACTGCGCTAATCACAGGCAGTGAGACATTGTCCCGATGTGCGGCTGCAGAGATCGGGAAATGTCTTGCTGCCTGTGATCAGCGCAGTGCCGACTTCCTGGCGTGCTCTACACGTGGGCTGTGCGAACACGCCGGAGCTCATCCTTAATCATACACCCGCACACCTTTTAATCTATGTATACTTGTACATCCCAAATACTGAGTACACCTGCACAGCCTGCATATATCAGTACACCACAGATGTGTGTCCTGCTGCATGGAATACATGTAGACTTTCCACTCTGACTCCACTTGTATCACTACATATTATATTTTATAAGAAAACAGAACTGTGAACATCCTTGCCATGAGTAATATCTCCAACCTTAGTCCAGTTCTGAGTATAGTGATGGTGTCTGTAGGCTGTGTACTCTACAAACAGAGAGTCATGTTAGTTAGTTTTAGTTTGTAAGGTCTGGATGCACCCAATGCTCCGTGTTGTTCACCCAGGGGCAGAATGCTGTGTAAACAGATGGACTTCATCCATTTAAAAAGAGGCTGATAGCACCCCCTGCACATAGCAGATAAATGTACAATCTCTCTGTGCCTGCGGTTGGGGAAGCCTTCCCCATCTGCTTTGACAGTCTTTGCAGGTAAAGAGGGTTCTGTCAGGACCTTGCTTTATTTCGGCACTTTAACACACACAGCCTCTGACACTCCTACAAGTGTCACAGGGATTACATTTGAAAGGTTTAGTTTCTGCACAGCATCAAATGGCGAAATAAGGGAAAAGTGACTTACCCGTGTGCAAGTAAAGGTAACCTACCTGTTATGTATAGCCTGATGTGCAGTCTACCTTCGTTTGGGTTATGATGTTTCTAAACACTATTAATCTTCAGTACTTAGTAACTAGAGATTGCCTGCACTGAGTAAATTATTACTGAGCAGTCTGCATTTATCATTGTTTGGGTTTAGATACCACTGTGCACCTCTATACAATGTTGGGAAACTGTAAACACACCCCTTATTCTGGATAAACCTCAGAGCCCCGTAGCCAATGCATCTCATTAATACTGAGACCTGGGATTTGTATTGGGACCTATGATGGCATGTCTTTCCTGGTCATTTAGATAGTTTATTGCTTTCTAGGATTGTCTCAGTGTGTTACTTGCTTTTGTTTTTATCTTCTCATTAGTTAAAGGAAACCAATAAACAAGGAATTTTCCTTGTTTGATGTCAAATTACCCAGCAAGCACCTCAGCTTACTGTGTGAATGAGGAATACTTTTTTCATTAGTGTGGTAGCTAGAATCCATTGAGCTGGTTTAAAAAAATCAAATTAAGAATAATAGGGCTGTTGGCCAAATCAACCGTTAACATTCTTATTCAGTCTTCACATGAAGTAAAAGGAGTAAAAGGAGACTTATTGGTCTGCTATGGATGGCAGATTCAGTTTTTCTTTGGTGCAGTTTTTTGTTTACTGGTTCAATGTGTAAAAAGACTTGATGTATTTTACGAGCTACATAGGCTATATACTTTAGGATGCTGTTTGTATCTTACCAGCCATGGTGCATGTCACCTTCACTGTAACCCGGGTCTGATCATTCATTTCTGGTTAAAAAAAAAAAAAACAGGGTTTGAATAACAATTCAATATTTTGATGAATATTGTGTTCATTTTTGGCATTACAATATACTTTAATGTTTAGTATTCTCTATGTTCTGAAGGGTTTTCAGTTCCACACTGTTTTTAGTAAAAAACAAAAAAAAAGACCCCAGTATTTGTACATTTTAGGTGTACGTTCATGAAACTGAGATGAACCGTGATAGTGACTATGATAGAATTAAAAAACACTTTTTTTTTTTTTTTATGAGTGGCCCCTCTCGTATAGATCTTTTTTTTATTGGCTTAAATTTTTTTTTTTTTAACTGTTCTTTTGTCAGCTATTACATGTTACTTTTCATTCAGGGGTATTTGAGCCCTTGATTTTGTGAATTCATGGGCTCAAATCTTGTTTACATTACACATCTTGGCCACTCACCACATATTTCATTCATTTCTCTATTAGAGAAGGGCAGATTTTGTTTTTCTCAAAGAATTGTTGAGTAATGCATTTAAACATTACAGGTCCCATAGCAGTTGCGACATGGAAATACACCACTGCTCTGCACCATACACCCAGTAGTCAACCACTGAAAAGCAGGATCATTGAGAAATGACCAGATACTTAGGTTGTTACAATAGCCTATTTATCATTAAAGTGGATGTAAACCTGAAAAAAAAAAAGAAAAATTTATGTCATAATGTAGAGTATAAGATTTCCTATCATTTGAGCCCAGTCTTGCCACAAAGAGTTAATCCAGCTCTGAGCAATCCTCTTTTATTGTTCAGTGAGATAAATCTTGACAAACAGAGAAAAACTTTGTCAAATTCTCCCCCTTGCTGTGAGTGACAGGTGATTTACATATCTCATGCTTCAGCCTAAGACATGCATTATTTTTTAATTCCCACCCCCACTCCTTTCTTCAGCAGCTCTGCCAGGATTGGCTGTTCCACACCTCAGCATGATTTGGCATGCTGAAGTCATGTGGTTACTTTCCTGTCTTTTCACTGGATGTTAGAGATCATAGCAGAAGTTCAGTGTAAGAAATACAGAGGGGAAAATGCATATTGACAAGGAGTGTAGAGGTGGGCGGGGAGTCTACTGACATCACGACTCCACCCACCGAGCTCCAGACAACAGACCCACCCACAGAATATGCAGTTTTTCAGGTCTCATAACAGACAGAGGGGAGACATTTGACAGGTAAAGATACATGCAGGAGGCATGTATATCCTTATAGATAACCCCTATGGCAGTAGTTTAGAAAGGATGACATTGGGTTACATATATGAATTAAATCTGACCAATGTTAGCACTCCTATCAGTGGTAAATTTGTTGTCTAAACCCTCTGACTCTTTTGCTGGACAGCTTGGTCTGTTACTGCAAACTGAAAAATAACAGCCTTTCTGGCAGAATCAATAGGTGAAAATTAAGGAAAAAGGTTACTAAATCTAAGAACTGGTAAGCTGGTATATAATACATTTTTGTTTTTAGGTTTAATACTGCATTAATCAACAACAAAAACAGCATGTGTTGATGACAGCCTTTGTTCACCTTTGTGCAAGCAGCTATACATAGGGATTTTTTGGTTAGCACTGCAGCATGTCAGGTGACACGAGAGTAACGCTTTTTGCTGATGGGATATGGTAAACATTGTTGCACATGGGTATATTCATAACAATGAATGAAAATTGCTGTGTTAGAGCTTCTTCACATGGGCTGCCAGGGGGAGGTAAAAACAGGTTATTGAACTATGTTTTTTTTTTTTTCTATCCCCTCGCGATCACCCACCTAACCTAGGGCAATGCAGCTGTTCAAGGCTGTACACTTGCTCTGGCAGCAAATAAATGGCATGTTGCTTCAGCAAGTGATATCGCCATTGCATGTGACCCATTCAAATGAGAGGGGCCATGCTGCAATCACTCTGCAACTGCGTACAATGCATGTAGTTGCTGCGTGATGGGTCAACATTTTGAGGGTTAAAGTAGGTGGGGAGGAGGCGGCGGCTACATATCGCCTCCTCGCTGGCTGTGAACCATCCTCTGAAAAGCGAACCACAGCGGAATGTCTTTAGAAGGGCGGCGGTGTACCTTATTGTTCATCAGTGTTGCGGGCATCAAGCTGTGTCTAAACCTTTCAGTGTTTAGTTGTATTACATTACTGAAAAATAATGTACTACATTCAATGAGAATTTTTAAATAAGTGTTGCATTGTGCATTCTAAAATTTGGTAGCTTATTTACTATTGTAGAATGGCTATCTGTTCATCTAAATCTTAGGCCTCATGCACACGAGACGCCGATGCAAACTCTGCTGAACACATGTTTTTAAAAGCTGAAACCGGCATTAGAAAAGCCCGTTTTACCGCCGTTTAGCCGCGTTTTACCACGTTTGCGTCTAGAAGCGTCTGCTGAGCAAAGAATGACATTTTGCAACCCAAATTTGGGGCCCCATATCTCGGGGTCACTTGGTGCTATGAACCCAAAATTTGGCGTACTAACACAATGGAACTAGCACTACAACATATCCAAATTTGGGGTTCCTAGCACCAGCTGGCCCCGAGATATAGGGCACCAAAGTCGGGTCGCAAAATGTCAAGCACTTTTCTGCAGCAGAGAATGACATTTTGTGACCCGACTTTGGGGCCCCGTATCTCGGGGCCACTTGGTGCTAGGAACCCCAAATTTGGATATGTTGTAGTGCTAGTTCCACTATGTTTGCACAACAAATTTGTGTGTTGGGTTCCTAGCACCAAGTGGCCCCGAGATATGGGGTCCCAAAGTCAGGTCGTAAAATATTCCTTTAAAAACACTTATAAATGCAAACGCGGCTAAACCCGGTACCGGCGTTTAGCCGCGTTTGGCGTCTGAAACGTGGAAAACTTTTGCGCCTGAACCCATTTTTTTGCTTCTGGAAAAACGAGGTTAGACGCAACTGCCTAAAAACGCCAAAAAAACGAGACTGTGTACATGGACACATAGGATAACATTGAATGGGTTCAGGGGCAGTTGAAAAAAGTGTCCAACTGCCTCTGAATGCGAGTTTAACAGCGTCTCGTGTGCATGAGGCCGGGCTTGTCTTTGTTTAAAGCGGTATTAAATCCAAAAGTAAAAAAAAAGTAATATACTGCAGCTTACCAATCCTAGAAGTGGTGGCTGCATTTAGTTTTCTTTTCTAAGTCTTTCTTTCCTTTATTTTCACCTGGTGATCTGGCAATTAAGTCTGTTGTTTTTCATCAGAACAAGCTGTCCTGCAGATGTAGAGTGTTGAGCCAAACTATGTATTTATCACTGACAGGGGTGCTTACAATGATCATTTATTTATGTAAAACCTATATTCCAAAAGGAAATAAAAAAAAAAAAAAAACACTGTTGCTGTAAGGCCTCATGTACACGGCTGCTGGTAAACGGACGTTAAGAGACAGTTGGCTGCTTTTTTCAGCTGCCCCTGAACTCATCCGATGTTAACTTACCAGTACATGTACACAGGTTTGTTTAATGTTGTTTAGAGGCCTTTTTTGGAAAGCAAAAAAGAGTTCAAACGCTGAGTTTAGAGGCATTTCAAGCTCTAAACGCGGTAACTCGCGTTTATCCATGTTTTGTTTACAGGAGTTTTTCATTTTTGGCTATTTTGGGAAAAAAAAAAAATTTTTATTTGAACGCGGCAAAAACGGATGTTTTAAACGTGGGTTACTATCTATCTTTGAGTTAAATCATTCAGGAGAGGTTATAAAAACGTCCCGTGTACATTAAGCCTAACTGTTTTAAAGGTATAAAGTTGGCCATAGATGTATCAAAATTCAGACAGTTCAGCAGGGACTGGGCAAATTTGGATCCATCTGTCACCCATTTTGTTTGAGAGTAATTCATCTACCGATCAACTGCTCATGAACTGGCTTGTGATCTGACTTCGATCAATGCTGCAGTGCTAATCCTTGTATTCTGACAATGAAGTCCAGTTGACTCCTCCGCTGTCAGAACACTATGACATAGTGGGGAGGATTCCCCCACCCACCTCGATAGTATCATATCATGTAGGCCAGCATTAGCTAGAGTTTGGCTTCAGTTTGTTACTGTATTTAAATCTGCGGCGGCAAATGGACCGTCGGTAGCACTCGCTTACCCCATCACCGGCGGCTTCCCCTGCTTGGCGGTGGCCTCCCTTTCTTCCTGCTCTTTACGGGTCATCATGGCGGTGGTGGCGGCTTCTGTTTCCTCCCTCCTCAGCGGCCAATTGGAAAACAGGTCTCACACCTGCTTTTGATTTGCCAGATTGTGGATCAGTGTTTCAGGGTTGTAACGCACCTGGGTGGGCTCTGGTCACATTCTCTGCGACCCGAGCCCACCCTATTTTGAAGCCTATTGGAGCCTCTGGCTCTAATCAAGCACTTCAAAAAATACCCCCGCCACTGTAATTCGTGTGCCCTGAAAGGGGCCGGATGCATAAATAGGGGGTGTCCGCGGCGGCCATGGACAAATTCATGCTATGCATGAATCTATCCATTGCTTATAGGGGGTGGCCTGGAGAGAGAGGGCGGTGCCCCTAATGAACGGAGTGCCGCTTTTTGCCAACTTGATCAGTAAGGTTTTGGTCCCTGGGAGATTCTGCACAGAAATAACTACATTTGCAGCTAGGTAGTAGAGCTGCACGATTCTGGCTAAAATGAGAATCACGATTTTTTTGCTTAGAGGATAGATCACGATTCTCTCACGATTCTCGCGGCGTAACATCATCTTTCACATTAAAACAAAAAAAATTGCGCTAACTTTACTGTTTCTTTTTTTTTATTTATTGAAGTGTATTTTTTCCCAAAAAATTGCATTTGAAAGACTGCTGGGCAAATACAGTGTGACATAAAATATTGCAGCAATTGCCATTTTATTCCATATTATAAAATATTATAATATATATATATATATATATATATATATATATATATATATATATATATATATATATATATATATATATATATATTTATATATATATATATTATCTCTAATGTTTGGGGGTTCCAAGTAATTTTTTTTAGCAAAAAATATTGATTTTAACTTAAGAAAGAAGTGTCAGAAAAAGATTTAGACTTTAAGTGGTTAAACTTCCTGCATTTACACGTTGTTTAAAGCTTGGCAGATTGCCCAGGTTATTTGTTTACACAGAGAAGTTCTATCCCTTTGATCTAAGAAGGAAGTTAGATACAATGTTTCAAGTTCTAAACTTGGCAGAATGCCTGGATGTTTTCTTTTGACAGCTGAGTGAGCAGATAATCTCTCCACTTCTTTATATGAAAGAATCGTCAAACTCAGCAGGAGAGATCGTCAGGGGAGGTGAATCGAGATCACGATTTTTTAACGATTAATTGTGCAGCTCTACTAGGTAGTATAATGTTACTTTCACTTTCCTTGTTTCTTAGTATCCTGTACATGGTTTCATTGTTGCATAGAGCAGCTGCTAAAAACAAAGTGAAAAAACTCAGCTCTTACATTTGCTGGCCATACACAGCTTGTGTTTGTCCTATTCCTCCTAGATTTCAAGGCATGCTTGACCAAACCTTGATCTGACAAATGGAGCCAGGTAGGAAATTGTCGTCTAAACAGTTACTGCAGCCAATCAGATGTAGTCACTGTTCAGATATTCAGACAGCTGTGGGAACAGCGGCTATTAGAATACAAAAGCTGGGGGGCGTGGCTGAGCAGCGGCTGTAACCAGATGTGTTTACTGCTTTCTCCACCAAAGATCCTGTGTAATATCCTCAGGGTGACCTGCTATAGCACCCGATTACCCGAACTAACAAAAATACCGGTAGACTGGCACAGCACTGCGGCATCTTCTGGGCAGTTTGCACTGATCGCTCCCATGGCTAAAAAGCTGAAAGAGGCTCGTTCTTTCCCTGACCTGGCGACCCAAGATGGCGCCGGACACAGCTCTCGTCAAAAGACAAGGACAAGGAGGCCGCTCTAAAATTATTTTCGAGCTCCTCCCTAAAGGAACCACACGCCTCTTCCATCTCCCTGGAAGACCTCTCAGGCGCTCAATCTGAGGCAGATGCCATGGTGCCGCTGGAGGATCCGACCGGCCTGCTGGCAGAGTGGGACACAGTAAGTGCACAGACTATCTCCCCTACTGCGCCATCCCTATCCTTAGGGGAAGGCCCGGAGCCCACTCTTTGAGACATCATGGCGGCGGTTACTAATTGCACCACCTCTATTATTGTTCTGACAGCTGAGATAAAGGGGGTGAAGGCGGAAGTATCTTCTATCAGGCATGACATACAAAAACTGCGGGAAAGAACATTGGCTCTGGAGGGATGGGTCAGTACAGTGGAGGATGATATGGAGCCATTAATGCGGGATATAAAAAAATGTGATGACTGACCAACATGCCTGGATGATTTGGAGAACAGAATGAGGCTCAATAATGTGTGGGCAATCGGTATACCCAAGAGAGCAGAGGGGAAAAATCCTGTTGCTTTTATTGAGTCTTGGCTGATCAATGTTTGGAAAGGCGTTATTTACTCCTATATTCTCTGTGGAGAGGGCACACAGAGTGCCCATGCGCCCCCTACATCCAGGACACCCTCCTCGCGCCTTCCTGTTTAATCTGTTAAGTTACAAAGACAGAGATGTGATTCTGGCTAAGGCTCAAGGTATGAATGGTGCATTGGCTATGATTACTAAAACCTTTTTATTCCCTGAATTCCACTTCTCTGCAGAAGGCAAAATTTACGAATGTAAAACGACGCCTCAGGGCCCTCAATCCCACAATATGCCATGCTCTTCCCAGCTAAACTGCAAGCGGTGGCCAACGGGGAGGCACATTTCTTTGAAAAACCTTCTGCTGCAACACAATGACCTGACAGGGAAGAAAGATAATTTCGTGCACCTACACCTCTGAGGCCTGTTGTGCCTTGATGCGTTTTTGAGTGCTTTTGTTTTTATGAATAAGATGAGGTCACCTTTCAACACCCGGCAATCAGGCGGATTAGAGATTGCAATCTCTCTGTATAATATTCAGTTGGAATATTCTTCTGTTTGTGAAGTTCGCTATAACATCTTTGAACTTCCACTGCCCCCCCCCCCCCCATGGAGGTCCCAAGCAGACAGTTGGATTCGCAAGTTTCGGTTTGGTGGTCTAGGTTGGACCACATAGTTTTCTGACGTTCATATTTTTATTTTTAGATTTCTTTACTTTTTTTGTGCTAACCTTTTATACGGATGCCCTCCTGGTTTATGTTTACCCTACTGAATGCCTTTACCTCTGCCTTACCTCTCACTACCAATTGTCACTTCCGGGATTGGTGTGTGAGGGCCATAATGAAAATACTGGTCGAATACAAGCAAAACTCCTGCGCTACGTGCCTGTCTGGTAGCTACCTATTGCTTGTTTTCTTATTTCATATTGTTTGCTTTCTTATTTCAATGGCTAATAGCATATGGATCTTGTCCTGGAATATTCGAGGCCTCGGTAACTCTGTGAAATGTTTGGCTGTCTTTCGAACTGTTGAACGTCTGAAGGCGAACATTGTGTGCCTTCAAGAAACTAATTTGTCACCTGTTACACCTCTTTGTCTGTCACCACGGTTGTATAGTTGCCAGTATCATGCAACTTATTCGACCTTTTCTAGAGGTGTGAGCATATTTGTTTGCCAAGGGACTCAATTTGCATGTAATAAAGTGCTCACTGACCCCAATGGTCATTAGGTGTTTATTTTATGTAAGCTGCATGGGGTGTCTTGTATAATCGCAGGTGTGTACATCCCTCCCCCTGTTTTCGGCTGACGTTCTTAAAACATTGGCGAGTTTTATGGCCGATTATCCTGATACACAACTGCTAGCAGTGGTAGACTACAACAATTTGCTAGATTCCCATTGGGTTAAATTATCCCCTACGTCTCAAAATTCCTCCTCTACTGGGAGACCCACTCCCTTTTCTCGCCTGTTGGGAGAGCTTGGTCTGATAGACGTGTGGAAGCTGCAACTCCCAGATACAAAAATGTTCTCATGTCACTCTGTTACATATGATGGTTTATCTAGGATAGATCTGGGCCTAGACAACAGCTCTATTTTCTCTCTTCTAGCCGCCTGCCAATATGAACCCAGGCATATTTCGGATCACTCTCATTTTTGGAACTACAGGCACTTTAGCTGGAAATTAAATCCATTTTTGTTAACTCTGTTTCCTGATCTGGACCCCATCCCTGAATTGTTAATATCCTTCTTCCGCTCTAATAGGGATTCAGCAGATATTGGGGTGGTGTGGGATACAGCTAAGGCCTTTTTGAGAGGTCAATTCATATACCTTATTAAAAAAAATATAAAAACGTCTAGAAAAGGTTGGCACACTTTTTTTTTTTTTTTTTTTGGCAGAAGCAGGGAGAGCAGAGGAAGCCTTTGTTGACAATACCTCGGATGACACTAAGAGGGCTTGGCTGGCTGCACAGTCGATGTCGAGACAGGTAGAACTTCAGTTAGCAGAGAACGATAGGGGTGTTGAAAATGATCGGTGCATTGCGATGCTGCCCTTCACGATTCAGCATCGATGCGGTATCTAGCATAATCGATTGAGCATGGCGTCATTCCAGCTCCTCCCCCTCCCCAGCAGTGTTTTTGCTGGAATGACAAGTCGCCAATTGGCTGGCTGCACCTGGCGCCGTTCCGCTTTCCCCCTCGTCGGGATTTGTAACTCTGGACAGTGACAACTGTCATCTTTCCAATGGGCGGGCGCAGAGCCACACAGAGCTGTGACACACAGATCACTGCAGCTGTCTTAACACCCATGGGATGAAGCATAGAGTCAGCTTCAGGAAGTGAGCTGTGAGGAGAGGGGGTTGGTAGGATTGCTCCGGAGGTGAGAGCCTGTCATGCTTGATATATGTGCGTGGTGAGTGTATAGAACTGCCATATTCCCCACCTGCTACACCTATCCTGTGTGTGTGTGTACTGTGTCTAACACATTTGGGGGCTACACAGTGCACCCTCTTTTTCTGTCTAATTTCTTCCTGAGATTTCCCTATCATCCCTCCCTCTGGAAACATCCACTGATCTGCAAGCAGTATATTTCTTGCTGATTTGGAATATCTATTCTTTTTTTATTTTTGCAGTGATGTTGACCTGTTTACTATCCAAGTTGCTGCCAAAAGACTCAATGATTTGTTAGTGATACTAAAGGGTGTTATTTTTTCTTTAAAATAAAAAAGATATACTTACCTGCTGACCATCTCCTGTATCATGTCTGCAGTCTCTGACCATTTTGGGGGAGAGTCTGGAACTCCTTTTAAGTTGTATGCTGCGTTTAGACTTTGCTTTGTGCAGGGAGTGGTGTGTGTGTGGTGTTTGTTTTTTTTTTTTTTTTTTTTCTCGCCTCTGAGATATAGGGCTTCTCCCTCCGGGACAGGAAATGCATTCACCCAAATGGTTAAAAGGAGGTCCTCCATGCCCTCCCCTTCAGTTTTGTGTTTCCTGCCAGACGGGAAGGAAGCATGTGAGGAACCTGGGGAGCTCCCATGTCCCATGACTGTCCTGGATGAGACTGGCGTACCTTCTCCTCTGCCCAAGCGCCCCTCTGTCGAGCAAGGAAGAGAGGGCTGCTAGCTCACTGCTGCCTAAAAACTCGGAGAGTTGGACCCCTGAAGATTGGGGCGGGACCCTGCCTCCATTTCGCCCCACACACCTACCCTCTCCCGCGGCTCAGTTCGGTGGGCGGACGGCGTCCATCGCCGGGGTGCATGCTACCTGGCTCCGGGTGTAGGAGAGGACAGGCGTGAGTCGGAGGAGGGGCTTCTGCATTCAACGAGCGGAAGTGACGCGGCTTCCGGTGGAGCCGCATCATCAGGGGGCACTGTGAGACGAGGTTCCAGTCTCCAGGCAAGGCGTGTGGCTTTTTGGGCATCCGGAGCCAGTGTAGATCCAGCAGAGGCTGTGACAAACACAGAGGAGCCATGGAGGGCACTGCAGCATCCCAGGCAGTCGACTCAGTCGCTGGGACCAGCACCTCTCATGTAAGCGTGGTGAGGGCAGACCATGGCTTACTCTGGCAGGCGGTAGGGTCCTTGGGACCAAAATCTTTCCATTCTTGGGGAACCACAGGTGAAGGGCTGGGCACTTTTCTCCTTCCCTCTGATCTAAGCACAGTGGTGGTGAGGGTCGGGGACAGGTTTTCATGGGTGTTTGTCTTTCTTTTTGCTTTCAGGGTAAAGCACAGGACAAGACCCAGATGTAGCCTCCTAGGAGAAGATGTGCTGTATGTGGGCCAAAGCTAAGCTCCAATTGGGAGAAACCACTTTGCCCCGAATGTGTCAGCAGTTTAACTAGGTATGATTCTATGGCAGAGTGTCATAAAATACTTACGTCTGTGAAAGACTAGATTGCATCCACATTCAAGTCGTTTAAAGGAATGATGGATAGGATGCAGGGTCCCTCTGTGCCCCTATCTAGAGCAGCAAGTATGCCTATTCTATCTGAGCCTAGTCAGGAGGATACGGAAGATAGAGGGAACCCAGATCGCTTGCCTCTTCTCAAGCGTACTCTGGGTCTGATTCTGAGGGAGAAGAAGATTTCTCCAGAGGGTCCAGGTACAGATTGACGCTGGACGATGTGGGGGACTTTTTAAAAGATTTATGACACCTTGGAAATCAGAGAGGAGTCTGTACAGCTTTCTAAGCATGACCTTATGTATCAGTGGGTCACTGCGCAGAAGTCCAGAGTTTTCCCTATGCACAAGTCTCTAGTAGAAACGATCTTGCTGGAGTGGGAGCACCCGGAAAGAAGACCATATTTTTCAGGCAGTCTTAAATGCAGATTTCCCTTTGAAAAGGATATGGCCCATCCTTGGAACAAGGTCCCTAAGTTGGATGCGCCGCTGGCGAAGGCTTCCGAAAAGACTGATTTGGCCTTCGACGACCTGGGATCCCTTAAAGACCTCATGGACAAAAGGGGCGACGTACTGCTAAAAGGGCTTGGGATGCCTCTTCTATTGGGCTTAAACCAGCTCTGCAGCTACCTGTGTTGCCAGAAAGCTGGATAACCCAGTTGCAGTCCCACATTTCTGCAGGCACGTCCAGGCAACAACTGCTAAAATATTTTCCTTTATTATTTAAAGCAGTTGGGTTCTTAGCTGACGCTTGTGCGTAATATGTAAACCTAGCAGCCAGGTCAGCAGCTTTGGTAAATGCCACAAGAAGGGCCGTGTCATTGAAAGCTTGGTCAGGAGATGCAGCATCAAAGATCAAGCTTTGTGGATTGCCTTTCTCAGGCGATCACCTCTTTGGACCTGGGCTTCAGGAGGCCTTGGAGCATACCCAGGACAGGAAGAAAGCTTTCCCAGTAAAAAAGAAACCGGAGGGTAGACATCATTTTCGAGGTTTCAGGCAGCAGATCCAACAGGAGAGCGAAGGTCATCCTAAAAAAACACTGGACAGGTCACAAGGGACGTGGTAGAGGAGGAATATTATTCAATCCTCCTCAGACCATCCCAAAGCCCCAGTGACTCCTGTGTTCCGGTGGGAGGAAGGTTGGGGGACTTCCTCCCGCAATGAACTAACGCAACTTCAAGCCCGTTTACATTAAAGATAATAGAAAACGGCTACAAGTTGGAGTTCAATGCCATTCCCCCTGCCCACTTTTTTAGTCACCCCATTACCCAGAGACCGGGAGAAAGCAGGAGCTCTGAGTTTGCTGTTGGATCAACAAGTCATCAGCCAGGTACCACATGCGGAACAAGGCCAGGGGGTATACTCCCATGTGTTTCGTAGTCCGAAAGCCGTCAGGCAAGTTCAGGTTGATTCTCAATCTCCGCCCCCTGAATAGGTTTAACAGATACAAGCGTTTCAGGATGGAGTCTATCTTCACGGTAACGAATCTCCTCTTTCCCGATTGTTCTATGGTGACGATCGACCTCAGGGACTTTGCATGTGCCGATACATCGGGATTTCCAGAAATTCCTCAGACTAGCTGTCAGGGTGAATTCGGAAGTTCTCCACTTCCAATTCAGGGCACTACTGTTTGGACTAGCATCCTCTCCGAGGATTTTCACGAAGGTCCTAGCAGAGGCCCTAACTCCGCTGCGCGTCGGGGCCATTACAGTGATCCCCTGGATGATCTTCTGTTTGTCGCCCAGTCTTATTGGCAGCTAGAAGAAAACTTACAGGAGGCACAACTTTTCCTGCGTTCTCTTGGTTGATCAAGTCCCAGCTGATCCCATCCTAGGAAGTACAGTACCTGGGATACAGGATTTCTTCAATGGAGAGGAAGGTCTTTCTCCCATCAGAGAAGACAAAGTGGGTCTAGCGGTAGCGCAGCTTCAGACCAATCAGGAACCCTATGTCAGATATTATGAGAGTGATAGGGTTAATGACATCCTGTTTTCCAGCAGTCCCTTGGGCAAGGTTTCACCAGCGCCCATTACAGGCTCTCCTTCTGCAGTACTGGGATGGCAGCCAGCAGGGTTTGGATCAGCCTATGCCTATATTGACCAGAGTCAAGATTATGGTGGTGGCGAGCCAATCACAATCTTGACATGGGTCTGTTGTGGTTCAGACTCTTGCTGCTCCTCCTCCTCTTGCTCCTCGTCTTGCTCCTCCTCGTCGTCCTCGTCCTCGTCTTGCTCCTCCTCGTCCTCTTCGTCGTCGTCTTGCTCCTCCTCCTTCTTGTCTTGCTCCTCCTCCTCGTCTTGCTCCTCCTCCTCCACGTCTTGCTCCTCCTCCTCTTTGTCATCCTCCTCCTTGTCTTGCTCCTCCTCGTCCTCCTCCTCCTCGTCCTCTTCGTCTTGCTCCTTCTCCTCGTCTTGCTCCTCCTCCTCGTCTTGCTCCTCCTCCTCCTCCTCCTCCTCCTCGTCCTCGTCCTCGTCCTCCTCGTCGTCCTCGTCTTGCTCCTTGTCGTCGTCCTCGTCTTGCTCCTTGTCGTCGTCGTCGTCGTCGTCCTCCTCCTCCTCCTCGTCTTGCTCCTCCTCATCATCCTCCTCCTCCTCCTCCTCCTCCTCCTCCTCCTCCTCCTCCTCCTCCTCCTCCTCCTCATCCTCCTCATCCTCCTCATCCTCCTCATCCTCCTCCTCATCCTCATCTTGCTCCTCCTCGTCTTGCTCCTCCTTCTCCTCGTCTTGCTCCTTGTCCTCGTCTTGCTCCTCCTCGTCCTCGTCTTGCTCCTCCTCGTCTTGCTCCTCCTCCTCCTCGTCTTGCTCCTCCTCCTCCTCGTCTTGCTCCTCCTCCTCGTCTTGCTCCTCCTCCTCCTCGTCTTGCTCCTCCTCCTCCTCCTCGTCTTGCTCCTCCTCCTCCTCGTCTTGCTCCTCCTCCTCCTCGTCTTGCTCCTCCTCCTCCTCGTTTTGCTCCTTGTCGTCCTCCTCGTCGTCGTCGTCCTCCTCCTCCTCGTCTTCCTCCTCCTCGTCCTCGTCTTGCTCCTCCTCCTCGTCCTCGTCTTGCTCCTCCTCCTCGTCCTCCTCTTCGTCCTCTTCGTTGTCGTTTTGCTGCTCCTCCTCCTCCCTCTTCGTCCTCGTCTTGCTCCTCGTCGTCATCGTCCTCGTCCTTGTCCTCGTTCTCCTCGTCTTGCTTCTCCTCGTCATCGTCCTTGTCCTCGTTCTCCTCGTCGTCGTCTTGCTCCTCCTCCTCCAATAGGAACAGAAAAATACGAATGGCGCCCATGGGACTTTAAATGAGGTGTAAATGGTGATCAGAGGGTAAACAGATGTAAAGGTACAAGTATTTTATTTGAAAACAACAGTATAATCCATAATAGGACATGAGCATGGGTGAACAGGTTCATAAAACAGCAACATTGCATAGTAATCCTAAAACATAGCCATAATATAATAATAATACATGTAATACAGGTATGCATAGTACATCTCTAACCCGACGCGTTTCGCGAGCTTTCCTCGCTTCATCAGGGGCTGATGTGCATAACTGCTGTCTGTAAGAACAGATAAAAGTAATTAGAGTATCGGTTATGATTGGTTAAAAGCAAGAAGCCAGAACCGATCATCCCATACTTACTAATGAGACCAAGGCTACTGACACAGAACCCATGCAGGGGTCGGCGGAGGGCATCTCCCCCGGGAGCTGAAGAGGCCGAGGACCCAACCGGAGGGCCGAGGTTAGGCATGGGGGGGCAGCATGGCAAGTGGGAGAAAGAAAGAGGAGAACAAGAACCCCAATTGTTCCCAAATGTACTGCAGGGCAACTCACTGTATAAAAATATAAATATAGAGTAGTATAAGATGAAAGGGTTTAGAAGCATGGGATATACATAGTGGCATCAAATGCAAAGTATGCTAGTAAATAGGGTCAAAGATAATAACAATGGTATTGTCATAAAAGTATAAAGTGTATGCTACTTGCATAGTATGCATAGGGTGTCCCGCAGAACAGGGAGAGGACGAGGGGTACAGAGTGAAGAAATAAAAGAGAAAGGAAAGAAAAAAGAAGGAGAAGAAAAGGAGAAAACAGGGGAAAGTGAGGTGAAAGGTGGCAGAAATGAGGAAAAGAAAAAAAAAAAAAAAAAAAGAAAGAAAAAGGGAGCAGGACCAGGGGAAAAGAAAGGAAAGAAAGTGGGAAAAGTGGGGGGAAAATGGAGCGCAGTGAGAGAAAAGACAAAACATATAGAAGATGTGATGAACTGGAAAAGGACTTACATGTGAAAGGAAGGAAGAAGTGAAAAGTGTGTAATGGGGAGAGTCAATGAGACATGGCAAGTGCAGATAAGTACACTGTGGGAAAACGCCTCTTCCACCAAATTTAAAAGGAGGCTCCTTCCCACACATTGCTAGCAGTAGTAGAGAACCTCCGGCCCCGAACTGGAACACCTAATCGAGATATGGTTAGTCACAGTGTATATAAAATACAATAGGGCAGGATGCTGCTGTGCTGAAAGACAAGTTACCGGTAAGTCTAATTTGAATTTTCCCTTAATGTCTTTCAGGACAGCACTTGAGAGGATAATAGAGACTTACCCTCTAGGGAGGGACCACCGCCTGCAGAACTTTTCTGCCAAAAGTCTGATCCCCTGCTGACAGGAGATCCAGTCTGTAATGACAGACAAACGTTTAAGTAACTTGTCCACGTAGCCGACTTACAAATTTGATCTGGGGTGGCACCATCTCTTTCTGCCCATGAAGTTGCCTGGGCCCTTGTTGAATGAGCCCTAATTCCCAGCGGGGGAGATAGACCCATCTGAGAATAGGCTACAGAAATAGCTGTCTTAAGCCATCTAGCCAATGATTTCTTCGATGCTTGGTGGCCTTTTTTGTTTCCAGAAAAAAAGAACGAATTATGAATCTGAAAATCTAAAACCTCCCGTTACTTCCAATTAATGTAATTAGGTACGCCTCACGTCTAAGTTGTGAAACTGCTTTTCCTTTTTCCCCGAAGGGTTAGAACAAAAGGTTGGAAGGATAATCTCCCGAGACCTGTTACAAAAATCCTATCTGAAAAAAATGGCTCAAAGTGTTCTTTTACTGATGGGGTGTGCAGTTCACTAATCCTTCTTGCCGATGTAATTGTGACAAGAAAAATGAGTTTGACTCTGGTGGGGATCTTTATCTTCATATCTAGACTCTCTATCCTGTGGTTCCATGTATTTAGAAGGAACCTCTGGAGAGGCCTGAAATGCAGCCTTGCCCATTGGATGGCTGGCATAGAAGAGATTAATGTTCCCAAAGCCGACATAACCCTTCGAACTGAAATCTGCTGATTTTGTTTGAAGTGTCGTTACTACCCTCTGGATCTTGATCTTTTTCTCTTCTGGGAGAAAAATCTTTTGTTCTACTGAACTTATCAGGTATCCCGGAAAAAGTACTTGCTGAGCTGGAATGAAATTCGATTTTTGAACATTCACTATCCACCCCAGCAACTACAAATGACTGTGGGCTCTGTCCACTCCCCCCCCCCCCCCCCCCCCCGAACAACTTCTCCCTGGATGGGGCAAAGAAAAGGAGGCCGTCCAGATATGGGATTACCGCAATCCCCTGGAGTCGAAGAGGGGCGAGGGCTTCCGCCATTATCTTCATAAAAATACGTGGAGCTGATGACAGACCGAAGGGAGGGACCCTGAACTGAAGATGTATAATCTCCTTGCCCATATTCACCGCAAACCTCAGGAATTTCTCGGACTGAGGCACTACAGGAATATGAAGGTAGGGTCGATTTGAGCATTCTTTGGTCAGCATATTCTTGACCGTGAAGATTTGGTCCATACAAAACTTTTTGTATAGGACTGACTTGTTTAATGGTTTCAGGTTAAGAATTAAACGAAAGTTTCCGGATGGTTTTCTTATCAGAAATATGTGGGAATAGAATCCCTGACCCTGTTCCTCTGGAGATACTGGTATGGCAACCCTTTGGTGCCTCAGATCCTTTAAAAGGTTCTTCATAGCCAGAGCCTTTGTTAAATCCCTTGGTAGGTTTGTCACAAAGTATCTTTTTGGAGGACGATCCGAAAACTCTATTCTGCAACCTTGGGACATGTCCAAAATATATTGACTTTTTGTCATGCTGGCCCAAGGGGGGAGGAAACTTTGAAGCCTTCCCCCCACTGGTAGGTACAAGTCATTGCGTTTTGCCGGAGGACGCAGGAGGATGGAAAAGGACATTTCCCTTTCCTTTTCCCTTCTGCAACGACCAATTTTTTTTCCTTTCTCCTGGGGTTTGGTACTTTGCTCTTAAGCCCTTTGATAGGACAGCTGATAAAGAGAAGCCATTCCCTATCTAGAACTGCATCCGAGTCAGGTCCAAAAAGCGAGTCCCCTAGGAAAGGTATCCCACACAGCTTATTTTTGGATGCCGCGTCCCCCGGCCAAGTTTTCAACCACAGAGCCCTTCTGGCCGAGTTAAGGCTGCAGATCTTGCTGTCATTTTGATTGATTCCGCTGAGGCATCAGAAATAAAGGCTACAGCGGCTGACAGGGTCAAGAAAGATTCAAAAATTTCTTGCTTTGGTGAGACTGACGAAATATGGCCCTTAAGTTGACTCAACCAAAATTCCATGTTCCTGGAGACGACAGGAGGTTTGAGATTACCCATGACGGATTGCCAAGCCCTCTTAAGCAGCTGATCGATCCTTTTATCCATGGGATCTCTTACCCCCCATATCCTCAAATGCCAAATCTGTTGATCTCGAGATTTGGGAGAAAGCGGCATCTAGTCTGGGATTTGTATTTCAAACCGTCGCTGGGTCCTCATCAAAAGGAAAACGCCTTTTTTAAGGCTTTAGGAAAGAGAAGTTTTCTCTCTGGCTCTGTCCACCCTTTCTTAATAGCCTCAGAAATAACTGAGTGTACCGGGAAGTTGCGATTATTTATTTATTTATTTATTTATTTTTTGCCCTGCATACATTTTGTCATGCAGAGATAACTCCTTTCTTTCCTCTTCCAGACCCAGTGTGGTAGAGATTGCTTTTAATAGGCCATCTACCTGTTCTAATAACTTTTATATTTTGAAGGTAAATTTTCTCCTTCCTCCTCCTCTTCATCAGGTTTGACATAGTCTTCTTCCATCCTTCAGGGAGTTTTGCCTTACACAAGGGGGATTTCCTTTTTGCCACTGGATCAGAGCGCTTGGCCTGCCATGAGACAAAACAAGGAAAAAAGAAACCATCCCAGTGAGACAATCTGTCCTTTTATTACAAGGAGGCTCATCACGGGTGCACAGTGAGAACCAAAGCCGTCTCATGTGCCCAGACAGGCCCCTGCCGGGGGGGGGGGGGGAGGCCCCTTACCTGGGCCTTGCTGGTGCCTGTGCCTGTCCCACTCGCTGCCACCATCGATTCCATCGAGGAGCGCTGCGTTGCTGTGTGTGGCTGGACGCCGATTCCAGACTCCAATAGCGCCACTGCGGCAGACCGGAACTAGCAAATAAGCACCAGCCCCGTTT
The DNA here is from genome assembly GCF_042186555.1 of Aquarana catesbeiana. Lineage (NCBI taxonomy): Eukaryota > Metazoa > Chordata > Amphibia > Anura > Ranidae > Aquarana > Aquarana catesbeiana. The sequence goes on from NC_133324.1 coordinate 200,856,738, forward strand.
CTCCCTTCTCCCCCTGCGATTTCAGGCGAAAATGACGCTGTACACCTGCTCTATGGGCGATACCCCCTCGCTTCTGGCGGATGGAGCACAACATGCCATCCCCAAGATAGCGGCGTCACAGAAAACAGGCGGAGGACCAAGAAAAAATGGTGACCGCCTGTGCTTCGCCGCCTCCTAGGAGTGATGCCCAAATGGAGAGGGAGAAGGAGCCCAGCCAGCAGCACCTGACAATAGCTGTGGAATGGGAGGAACAGCTCTCAAGAGGTATGAAAAACATTGGTGGAGCAGGAAACCTGGGCTTTCAGGACAGCACCTAAGAGCCCTGCTTCCCCACGAACTGTTTCCTCCGGAGGAAACACAAAAACTGGCACTGTGTGGGAAGGAGCCTCCTTTTAAATTTGGTGGAAGAGGTGTTTTCTATTGGCAAGGGGAGGAGTCGCTCTCTCAAGTGCTGTCCTGAAAGACGTTAAGGAAAAAAAAAATAAAAAATATATATATATATATTGATGCTCTAGGACCATCAGCTGTGAATGTGTACTACTGTACACAAAATTGTAATCATTGATCTTTTTGCCATATATGCTTGATGTGCCATTGTCAGGACAGAAAGTAAGGGGACATGTTTTTATGTATTTTTTTTTAAAGCTGAAAAAACCTGCACAAAAACAAATTTTGAACATTTGCACAGTAACAATAAGTTGCATCCAATAGTGTATGGACCTTTTTCTGTCTGCTGAAGCATTTGTTTTAACGCTTGCTATTTATTTAGCTCTGTCTCCTGTCAATGCCGAACATCTGTAACCAAGACTTGTAGTACAGTCATGGCCAAAAGTTTTGAGAATGATACAAATATTAATTTTCACAAAGTCTGCTGCCTCCGTTTTTATGATTGCAGTTCATCTGATCACTCTTCATAACATTCTTGAGTATATGCAAATTGCCAAGTCCCTTTTTGCCATGAAAACGAACTTAATGCCATAAACCTTTCCACTGCAATTGTGAAGAAGGCTTAAGGGTGCCCAAGAAAGTCCAGCAAGCGACAGGAACATCTTCCACAGTTGATTCAGCTGTGGGATCGGGGCGCCACCAGTGCAGAGCTTGCTCAGAAATGGCAGCAGGCAAGTGTGGGTGCATCTGCATGCACAGTGAGGGGAAGACTTTTGGAGGATGGCCTGGTGTCAAGAAGAGACGCAAAAAGCCACCTCTCTCCAGGATAAACATCAGGGGCAGACTGATATTCTGCAAAAGGTACAGGGATTGCACTGCTGAAGACTGGGGTCATTTTTCTCCGATCGGTTTGTTTGGGGCATTCGGAATAAACCTTGTCCGACGACGGCTACTGTCAGTCCTGTGTCATAAGGCAAGAGTGATAACTAAGTGGCTCGGGGAACAAAACATCGAAGTCTTGGATCCATGGTTAGGAAACTCCCCAGACCTTAATGCCATTGAGAAGTGGTCAATCCTCTAGAGGCCGGTGAACATCCCCCCCCCCCCCCCCAAATTTTGACAAGCTCCAAGCATTGATTATGTAAGAATGGGCTGCCATCAGTCAGGATGTGGCCCAGAATTTGATCGGCAGCGTGCTAGGGTGAATTGCAGAGGTCTTGAAAGGGGTCAACACTGCAAATTTTTACTCTTTGCATAAACTTAATGTAATTGTCAATAAAAGCCTTTGACACTTATGAAATGCTTGTAATTATAATTCAGTATACCATAGTAACATCTGACAAAAAGATCAAAAACCCTGAAGCAGCAGTCTTTGAAAATGTAATATTTGTGTAATTCTCAACTTTTGGCCATGGCTGTAGTACAGATACCGCAATAGGCCGCTCACTCAGCACCTCAGCACCTACTCCATTTTGCAAAGGTCTTGAAGTCTTTTTACAGAATGCAAGGAGTTCTGTGATTGGAGGAGGAAGGAGATCGCAATGTTCTTCCGTACCTCCTCCAGTCTGAAGACTGCAGGCTGAATAAAAGTAAGATTTAATAAACGCTGCAGCAGCCAGAAATGGGCATTGTACGAAAAAAAATTTTGACCATACTTTAAAATGAATCTAAATCCGATTCATCAAATTTTGAGCTGGGCACATATCTCTGCGGTGTTTTCTTATCTCTCTTCAAAGCGCTATGTACGGTAGCTTTCTCCTGCTCAGTTCTATCAGTCTGATAATTTCTGACAAGTTCTCGGTCAACTGAGATAAAAGAAGCCTGCGTTTTGTGTTGGGGAGGATGCTATAAATTTAGCAGAGTGCTGAACTATTCAACAAACTGTTCTGTTCTGCTGCCTTTCAGTGCCCATTAGTGCCTGTCAATCAGTGCTTGCCTATTAGTGACGTCCATCAGTGCCCATCAGTGCCACCCATCAGTGCCGCCTATCAGTGCTAATCAGTGCTGCATATCAGTGCCACCTATCAGTACCCATCAGTGCTGCATATTAGTGTCTCCTCATCAGTGCCACTTCATTGGTGCCCATCAGTGCAGCCTATCAGTGCAGCCTCATCAGCACACATCAGTGGAGAAAATTATTTATTTACAACAATTTCTGACAGAAACTAAGAAAAACCTTTTTTTCCCAAAATTTTGGTATTTTTTAGTTTTTTTTTAGCAACAAATAAAAAAAACAGCAGTGATTAAATACCACCAAAAGAAAGCTCTATTTGTGTGAAAAAAAATTATTAAAAAGTCATTTGGGTACAGAGTTGCATGACCTCGCAATTTAACATTCAAAATGTAACAGCGCTGAAAGCTGAAAAATGGCCTGGGCAGGAATGGGGAGAAAGTGCCCTGTATTGAAGTAGTTAAGCAAGGTATCCAGAATTGTGTATTTTTTTTTATTCAAATCTCTACCTCTGAGCAGAGGGGGTGTGTGCCTTTCCTCCAATTGGCTGTATGCCCAGGCTTCACTGCAGTGCTGAACAGGAAGAGAAAATCTCCTAACACAATCTGAACTTTCTAAAGAATATATAAAGCTGATGACAGCATATATACAAGTATAACTTACTGTGTGTAGGGAGATTTGTTTTCATTTCTGTGTATCATCTGAGGGTGTTCACTTCACTGGGTATAAGTGAGGGTTTACAGCCACTTTAAAGCTGAGCTCCAGGAATTATGCCATTTTGTAATTAATGCTGACCTAATAGAAGATAAGACCAACAAGGTGCATGTCACCTTCTGAACTTATGCTATGTACAACTGACAGTCTTTTGGAGCTCTTGGAAGTAAATCTACCGCATGCTACTAGAGCTCTGACGCTCACCCTTCTGGTCCCAGCTTCTGTAGCTGCAGAGTCTCTTGCACCTCCGGCACTTTGTATTCTCTGAATGGGTTCACATAACACAAAGTCTAATGTAAATAGGCAGCAGAGGGGAGGGGTCTTCAGAGCTTCAGTGTAGAGATGACAGTGTCTCTCTTCCCAGAGCTTCAGCATGTGTACCCCTGTGCTACCATAAAACTGTCAGATGTAAATAGGAGATAATTCCAAGAGATAGCATGCACCTTGTTGGATTTAACCCCTATTATGCCTGCACATTTTACAAAGTGGCTGAATTCCTTTCAGCCTAAGTTCACACTGCTGCGGGATTGAAATTACAGAATTTCATACCTGCATGTCTTTCTGATTTCGGAGATGATTTCAGAGACATCTGTGTGGGTTCCTGCACAAATGTCTATTGAAATTGCACCCAAAGTCGCCAACAGTAGTAAAGAAACTACTTTTGGGAATTGGTGCAGCATCGCGCCGATTCGGACGGTGCTATTGCCGGCAATAGCCGCCGATTTGATATGTCAAATCACATGCCATATTGCATCAATGTGAACCCGTGCTTAGGCCTCGTGCACACTGGATGTTATAAAAACGCCAATAGCTTTAGCTGTAGAATGCCGTGTTAAAAACCCAAGTTTTTCAGCGTTTTTACATTAACGTTTTTAGCAAAACTATACCCCTACAAAAGCTTATGGCTCATAAATAGCGGCATTTTTTTAGAGTTGGAGTGTTTTTAAAGTTGAAAAACTCCTCTTCAAACCCACTAGTTTTGGGTGTTTTTTTTTTTCTAGCCAGAAAATGCCCCTGGCAAGAAACGCTGATAAAAGCCTATGTGTGCATGGACACATAGGATAACTGGGGAGTTTACTGGCTGCAGAAAAAAAAAAAATGTCTGAAGCCAAAAACAGCAGCTATAAAAACGTCCAGTGTGCATGAGGCCTTAATGTTTACGTATATTAGTCAATAGCAGCAAAACTGTTCACAAAACTCAATAAAGACCTCTACGATTAAGCCAATGAGCGAGTGGAAGGTGTTTGGAGGGGCATGGCTTGGGAAAAGGTAAAGCTGAAGTATTTCCAATACGCCTTCAACTGGGTGGCTTTCTAGTGTGCGCTTCCACCTTTTTTAATTTTTAGAGTTTTGTGAATGGAAAACAAAGGCCTTTGGGAAGCTAGCACCTGGCAGATTTGCAATCGCTGGAGGAGCGCTTTGGGTTTATTGGGTCTTGGGAAACTTTTCAGTCATACAGTATTGTGGTGCTACAGTGGCTTGCGAAAGTATTCGGCCCCCTTGAACTTTTCAACCTTTTGCCACATTTCAGGCTTCAAACCTAAAGATATAAAATTTTAATTTTTTGTGAAGAATCACCAACAAGTGGGACACAATTGTGAAGTGGAACGAAATCTATTGGATATTTTAAACTTTTTTAGCAATTAAAAAACTGAAAAGTGGTGCGTGCAAAATTATTCGGCCCCTTTACTTTCAGTGCAGCAAACTCACTCCAGAAGTTCAGCGAGGATCTCTGAATGATCCAATGTTGTCCTAAATGACTGATGGTGATAAATAGAATCCACCTGTGTGTAATCAAGTCTCTGTATAAATGCACCTGCTCTGTGATAGTCTCAGGGTTCTGTTGAAAGCGCAGAGAGCATCATGAAGACCAAGGAACACACCAGGCAGGTCCGTAATACTGTTGTGGAAAAGTTTAAAGCCGGATTTGGATACAAAAAGATTTCCCAAGCTTTAAACATCCCAAGGAGCACTGTGCAAGCGATCATTTTGAGATGGAAGGAGTATCAGACCACTGCAAATCTACCAAGACCTGGCTGTCCCTCTAAACTTTCAGCTCAGACAAGGAGAAGACTGATCAGAGATGCAGCCAAGAGGCCCATGATCACTCTGGATGAACTGCAGAGAACTACAGCTGAGGTGGGAGAGTCTGCCCATAGGACAACAATCAGTCGTACAGTGCACAAATCTGGCCTTTATGGAAGAGCAGCAAGAAGAAAGCCATTTCTCAAAGATATCCATAAAAAGTCTCGTCTAAAGTTTGCCACAAGCCACCTGGGAGACACACCAAACATGTGGAAGAAGGTGCTCTGGTCCGATGAAACCAAAATCGAACTTTTTGGCCACAATGCAAAACGATATGTTTGGCGTAAAAGCAACACAGCTCATCACACTCAACACACCATCCCCACTGTCAAACATGGTGGTGGCAGCATCATGGTTTGGGCCTGCTTTTCTTCAGCAGGGACAGGGAAGATGGTTAAAATTGAGGGGAAGATGGATGCAGCCAAATACAGGACCATTCTGGATGAAAACCTGTTGGAGTCTGCAAAAGACCTGAAACTGGGACGGAGATTTATCTTCCAACAAGACAATGATCCCAAACATACAGCAAAATCTACAAAGGAATGGTTCACAAATAAACGTATCCAGGTGTTAGAATGGCCAAGTCAAAATCCAGACCTGAATCCAATCGAGAATCTGTGGAAAGAGCTGAAAACTGCTGTTCACAAATGCTCTCCATCCAACCTCACTGAGGTCGAGCTGTTTTGCAAGGAAGAATGGGCAAGAATTTCAGTCTCTCGATGTGCAAAACTGATAGAGACATACCCCAAGCGACTTGCAGCTGTAATCGCAGCAAAAGGTGGCACTACAAAGTATTAACGCAAGGGGGCCGAATAATTTTGCACGCCCCACTTTTCATTTTTTTATTAGTTAAAAAAGTTTCAAAAATCCAAAAGATTTCGTTCCACTTCACAATTGTGTCCCGCTTGTTGGTGATTCTTCGCAAAAAATAAAAATTTTTTATCTTTATGTTTGAAGCCTGAAATGTGGCAAAAGGTTGAAAAGTTCAAGGGGGGCGAATACTTTCGCAAGCCACTGTATCTACAGATTTTGAGTCTCCAGGCTAAATACCCTAATGGCAGTGATGGTGAACCTTTTTGAGCCCGAGTGCCCAAACTGCAACACAAAACCAACTTATTTTGCTGAGCGGCGCTATGAAAAAGGTGTACGCCGGCCAGTGCAGGGATAGGCACGGACCAAGGCTGTGGCGGATAGTGAAGGACACCAAGGTACATTTTAAAGTAAAACCATCAAAAAACACTGTCTACTCTCTGGCCTAGTTCTACAAGTACAAATACGTTTAAAATAACATTTAATATAAAGACTGCTTGTGGTATACTGTTAAACAGCATCTGTCACCTCAAGCACAACCTCGTCCCTTATTTTACCTCCGAGGGATCCTCCATCTCCTCACACTCAGCCTCCTGTCCCCGTCAGAACTTTTTCCCACCGTCTTTGAGCAGGGTTGCTGCTCTCCCATCAGACATACTACAGGAGATGGTCAGAGACCGCAGACATACTGCAAGAGTGGATCAGAGACCGCAGACATACTGCTTTGCTTGGCATTGCATCAAATAGACCGGCAGCTTCTGTAAATCTGCACTAATGGTGCTGCAGCCCATGTTTTTCTGAATGTTTTAATGCAGTCATTAATATTATCTATCTCACATGCTAAAACACCTAGGTAGGTACCCAGGCCAGCAGCACCTTCTTTCCTGGTTTCCTCCTCTTCCCTCCTCCTGTGCTTTTTCTCCCACACTGGGGTGGCCACTGCACTGACCCTCAGGCAGGCCCCAGTCCTTCCCTCCTGTGACTGTCCCTGGCTATTGCTGAGGTGCCAAGTCCACTCCAGTGACCAGTGAGTCCACACTGCGCATAACAAGTTAACTTGCTCTGCTCCACAGTCTGAGTCAGTCTCACTCTCAGCAGACACTGACAGACTCAGTCGACTCCTTGGGATTGAGGCGAGCTGCCTTCCAGTTGGTTCCTCTGGAGTCTGTTTTTCTGCCGTGATCCACGCTGCCTGGCACTCCACAGAGAGACTCCCAGCCCCTCCCTCAGATGACACTGCACTGCAGGAGTCGGGACAAGTGGGCGGCGCTGCCCCCCGGCCGGACCTACACAATCAGCCTAGGTAGGAAGAAAGACTGAGCAGCGGTGACAAGCGGAGTCATCAGACTCATCAATATTATGAAAAGAAAAGGTCTGCGGCGGCCGCGGACATGGCATGCCCTCAGAGGAGCTCTGCGTGACAGCTGTGGCACTAGTGCTATAGGTTCGCCATCATTGCCCTATAGGGTCCTGCCCCCTCCTTCTTTTTTTATTCATTGAGAAAAGCCTGTGCATAGAATACATTATTTATAACACAATCTCTGAATGGGGCAGATTCTTTTCCCCATTCAGAAATCATGTTACTTGCAGTGTACAATATGCACTGGCTTTTCTGAATGGATGAGCAGGGAAGAGGGGAGTGGACCTTATCTGGAGCTTCGCTGTTAAGTTCACCAATGGGAGCTTCTTCTAGCGAGTTTGGCTTGGAAAACTAAACCAGCCAGGAAGAGCATTTCCACTGGATACAGCAGCCTGAATGAAGGACATCCTTTCTTTACAGGTAAATGGGTCACTTATACTAGGTTCATATCTATGCAGGTTGCAGTTGATGCATTTTTGCAGGTGCAGTTTTTGTTATGCATTTTTGAGATGTGTTAATGTTACTTGGGGGAGGTTGTCATGCAGAAATCGCACATACAATTCCATTGACGCCTATGCAACCAAAAAATGCAATCTGCTGCGGGCAAAAAAGTCCCTTTCCAAAAAACCCGCCAGTTGAAAACGCACAGATGTGAAATGTGACCCTTAAGAAATGAGGTTAAATGGACAGTAGTGCGTTTCTTCAAATCTTAAAACGCACTGCAAAAGGCATAGGTGTGAACCTAGCCAGCTGTAGAGAAATGTTTTCTAGCCGAACTTCAGCATTAACGTGGTTGTAAAGGCAAAAGTTTTTTTTTTTTTTACCTTTTTAATGCATTCGCCGCATTAAAGTATTACTAAACCCACAGCAGTAAAATCAGTCTGTATTTGGAGTAGAGCTGCACTATTAATCGTCAAGAATCGTTAAAGCAAATTTTTTTCCCCGTTGCGATATTGATAAAAGTGTTTCACGATTCTTGCTATGCAAAGAATTCTCTCTGCTCTTTTGAAGCCACAGCCTTCAAAAGGAAGAGAAAAACTGGGCAGTCTGCCAAGAATCATAACATTCTTTAGCAGTGGAACTAGGTCTAAACATTGTAACAATTTGTCAATGAAAGAGACTTCGTGTGTAAATTAAGAAACCACTTAAAACACTAAACCTTTTTCTGACATTTTGTTGGTTTCAAGTTAAAATCATTTTTTTTGCTAAAAAATTACTTAGAACCCCCAAACATTATATATACTTTTTTAGTAGAGAATAAAATGGTGGTTGCTGCAATATTTTATGTCACACTGTATTTGCGCAGCGGTCTTTCAAATGCAATTTTTTTGGAAAAAATTACTTTAATGAATTAAAAAAAACCCACATAAATAACTAACCAGTAGAGTTAGCCCATATATTTTTTTTTTTTTTGTATAATTGTAAAGATTTTACGTTGAGAGAATCGTAATCTTTTTATTCTAAGCAAAAAAATTGTGATTCTAATTTTGACCAGACTCGTGCAGCTCTAATTTGGAGTAAAGGATACTTGTTATACTCGCCGTGAAACATAAGGGGTTAATCCACTGCATTGTATAAAAAGGCTGCTTGATCCTGTCTGCTCTGATCCTCCCCTTCTTCCACTGAATCTAGAACATGTCCGGATAAGACAGAGCGTTTGGAGACAGGCAACCTGCACATGCTTAGTTTGGTGTGTATTGCTAGAGTTGTTTTTTTTTTTTTTTTCTTGGGAGAGTGCATGCGATCAGCACAGGGCCAATTAGCACTGTCCAGACAGAGGGTCAGGGGTCCTGCATCCTGATAGGACAGCCAGCGCAGTGTAAAAACTCCTCCTACAAGCTTTACCACGAACTGGTAGAAGTCACAAGACTGCTATATACTGCTGATGAGAAAAGGTATTTAGCAGTTTACATTTACTAAAATAAATGCATTTCCATGTTGTGTGCTGTGGGAGACCACATATTGTGAATGCAGGGTTCTGGTTTAGTAACACTTTTTAGGTTAAAAAAACTTTACAATCACTTTTAAAGAGCAGGTTTAGATAAGTAAAGTTATTCAGTAAAAATTGATTGCTATTGTTCTTCCTCTCCCTTTTCTGTAAGATAAGCTAGCACCAGAGGTGTCTGCTCGCGTTCCCCTTCCCTGTAACTTGAACATAAGCATTTGTGCATGGGTAATCTTTGCAAGCATGTGTGTTTATAGTCTGAAGGAACAAATCTTCCAACAGTTAGTCCTCATGCACACGGACGTTTTTACAGCTGCTTTTTTGAGCTTTTTTTGCAGCTTAAAAAGGCCTGTCTATGTTAGTCTATGGCTTCATGCCCACCTAGGCGTTTTTGAGCAAGTGGCATAGGCGTTTTTAAGCTGTAAAAAAAACCCAGGACCAGTGGGTTCTGAGAGACGTTTTTCAGCTGTAAAAACGCTCTAACGCTGAAAAACGCTCAAAAACGCTCAAAAACGTCATTCACCAACGTTTTTTAGCGTTTTTGATCCATTGAAAAAAAAAAAAAAAAAATTTGGAAAAAAAAAAAAACGCTCAAAAACGCTAACGCGGAAAAACGCTCAAAAACGCTCAAAAACGCTATTGCAAAAACGCTGAAAAAAGTTAAAAAAAATCACTGCAAAGATACTGGCGTTTTCATAACGTTTTTTTAACAGCCTGTGTGCATGAGGGCTTAGGTTCTGTCTGCTGATGCAAGCCAATGCAGGTTTTTCATAAATGGCAATACAGCTGCAAGAAAATCGTGTCTGAAAGTCCAGCTGTTTCTGCTGTACAAAAAAAATTGATTACTGCTGTATCCTTTGTAGGAAGATTTATTGAGAAATCTGTGGTTGCCAGGACAAGAAGTGAAGATGAAATCTCCTACCTACTGGAAAAATGTCCCTGCTGTACTAAGATTATTACTGTCCGTTTCCTTTTGGGGACAATGTATTCTTGTCTGCCCCATGCTTTCTTACAAGGGTATTGAATTAAAATTCAAGGAGGTCCTCTCACTAAAATTTTTCTCCTGGCCAAGGTCCGAATCTCAACAGTATTTACTGTCAAGTTTCAGTTATAACATTAAACGTGGATAGTTGGAGCTAAAATAGCTTTACATTTGCTCTTGTCTTTGTATGGAATACAAACCACTATCTTTAACATAAAATGTGCTCATCAGAGTGCCCCTTAGCATAAAATATGCCCATCTGTGTGCCCCTTAGCATCAAATGTGCCCCTTAGCATAACACATGGTAGAGCTGCACGATTAATCGTTAAAAAAAATGCGGTCTTGATTCAGCCCCCTCACGATCTTAATCCAGCATTTCCACGATTCATTCATGTAACACAGGGGTCCTCAAACTACAGCCCGCGGGCCACATGCGGCCCGCCGAGGAAATTTATCCGGCCCACCCCACCCAGGGCAGGATTCCCGACAGGCCAGGCTCGGGCCGGGGCCAGGTCGGCTCGGCTTGGGCAGGTCCACTCTGCTTCAGCAGGGAGCATATCCGCTCCGCTCAAGCCGCCTCCCCCACCCCAGTAATGGAGGGCTCCGTGTGCCGCGCTGCATGCTGGGAAGTGTAGTTTCCAGCACAGTCCCGCGCGGATTCACGTCTTCCTCACGCAGACAGGAGGCGCGGAGGGTGACAGCGAGAGCGGAGGCTTCAGGCAACAGCCTGCTAACAAGTGAGGACCCCTGTCCATCCCACTGTCCCCCTGTCCACCCCTCTGTCCCCCTGTCCACCCCTCTGTTCCCCTGTCCACCCCCCTGTCCACCCCTCTGTCCCCCTGTCCACCCCTCTGTCCCCCTGTCCACCCCCCTGTCCACCCCCCTGTCCACCCCTCTGTCCCCCCCTCTGTCCCCCTGTCCACCCCTCTGTCCACCCCACTGCCCCCCTGTCCACCCCTCTGTCCACCCCACTGCCCCCCTGTCCACCCCACTGTCCACCCCACTGTCCACCCCACTGTCCATCCCACTGTCCCTCTGTCCCCCTGTCCATCCCCTATATATATTATTATTTATTATTCATTCTTTTATTCTTTTGCACTACAAAAAAGATGTGTGCATAGGAATTTAGGAATTAGTTCATATTTTTTTTTATACTATAGTGCGGCCCCCCAACAGTCTGAGGGACCGTGAACTGGCCCCCTGTCTAAAAAGTTTGAGGACCCCTGATGTAACAAGTGCAGCCGTTCTCTTCTCACTCACAGCTGTCAAAAATAAAAAAAATTAAAAAAAAACAATCCTCAGGCTAATGTTTATCAACATTGGTCAGCGCTGAGAGATGAAAGGTAACATTGTAACATTTGGTTCTTTTAGATCAAAGGGATGAACTTTGGTCTGTAAATGAGGGCAGTTTAACCTTCAGTAATTTTTTTCAACTTTCCATTTATTAAATCTTCTGCCCTTGTTTTACCTTTTGGATAGTAAAACATTTTTTTTTCTGCCAGTCAATACCTTGTACAGCCCACGTCCTGTTTCTTGTCTGGTCATTAGTCTACGCTTATGACATGCACAGCTTTCTCTCACTCCCCTGAGAGTTTGGCAGGAAGGGAGGGAGGGGGATGTGTCATAAGAGGGCCAATGAGATCTGCAGAGCTGGAGGTGTGTCTGTGTAATTCCAGAAAGTGAACAGACAGAAGCTTCAGCTGCTCACAGTTAAAATGGATGCTGCCAGACTTAGTAGGGTGAGATTTCTGCAACATATTTGGCAAGTCCAGAATCACAGTATATATAAAATAACATACAAAGTGGTTGGAGGGAAGCTTCAGAACGGCAAAAATGTTTTTATTACAAATTATGTGAGCAGACTGCAGTTCCTCTTTAAAGACTAAGCCTTTTTCTGACACTTGGTGCTTACAAGTTAAAAACAGTATTTTCTGCTAGAAAATTACTTAGAACCCCCAAACATTATATATATTTTTAGCAGAGACCCTAGAGAATACAACGGCGGTCGTTTTCAATATTTTATGTCACACTGTATTTGCGTAGCGGTCTTTCAGATGTAATTTTATGAGAAAAAATATACTTCAATGAATTAAAAAAATACTAAACAGTAAAGTTAGCCCAATTTTTTTTGTATAATGTAAAAGATGATGTTACGCCGAGAATCCTGAGAGAATCGTGATCTTTATTCTAAGCCAAAAAAATTGTGATTCTCATTTTTTCCAGAATCATGCAGCTCTAACACATGGACAGTTGAAACTAAAATATCTTTACATTTGCTCTTTGGAATACAAACAACTATCTTTTATGCCCATCAATGTGACCTTAACATAATGTGCCCATCGGTGTGCCCCTTACTTTTTGTTAAGCGGCACTCTGATGGGCATATTTTATGTTATAGGGGCATGCTGATGGATACATTTTATGTTGAGCAGCACTCTGATGGGCACAGTTTTGTTAAAGTGGGAGTAAACTTTCTGCTTTAAGGGGCACTCTGTGAACAACACAAAATATGTTAAGGTGCACCTTAGCATAAAATGTGCCCATCAGCGTGCCCCTTAGCATAAAATGTGCCCATCAGCGTAGCCCTTAGCATAAAATGTGCCCATCAGCGTGCCCCTTAGCATAAAATGTGCCCATCAGCGTGCCCCTTAGCATAAAATGTGCCCATCAGCGAGCTGCTTAAAATAAAATGCCAATGACTGCCAATCGGCAGGGATGTGTGCTTTGGGCTGACTGCCCAGATAGGAGCATCACTCAATCGTTGTTCGGACCGCGGTCCGCCATTTGATGACGATTGCTTTATAAGAATGGCTGGAGTTTCACTTTGAAGAAATTCCTTTTGGCTATTGATAAAAATCTTGTATGCTGGAATATTAGAACTTTTGAATTTTAAAGGTTGAAGTATCTTCAGTTTTTCTAATGTAGCTACAAATCTTCAAAATTCTGAGGGCTTTGAATGTTGCAGGGAAGAAACCTACCCCTTCTAATTTTCATTGAAAAATCTGAAAACTGGCAAGATCCAAAGCTGAACTTAATTGAAGTGCGATTTATCAGCAGGTTATGTTTTACTATTTCCTTATAACTAGGTCTTTGTAAAAGAACGTTCTATACCTAAGAAATACTTTTATAATATAAAGATTACATTGAAACCTGATTTGTTTATATTTAAATAGAACATCTGCTGCCTAGCATTGACATTGTTGCTTTCCTGTTGGTAAATTCTATTTGCAAATTGCATTTTCTCTTGAGTGAAATGGTTCCCCACTTTACTTTGCAGGCGTTGAGAAGCTTCCTGGATTGCCGTTTGACATTTGCTTTGTACAATTGCACTAATGAAATTATTTCAAAGTAACCCGAGGTGTGAGGCTAGAACAAATGCTATTCAGATTGATTTAAAGCTGTCTATTTAAAGGAGAATCTAATATTCTGACTAGAATTCATTCTTCTTCCTCTGCCACAGGTATAATATGGTTTGCTCTGGAATAATGGAATTGCAGGAGGTGCCAACATGGCAGCCATTAACTTTCCCTGCCTTACGATTGTCACATAATAATGAAATTTTATTGCATACAGTATTTGAACAGAACCAAAATTCAGAAGTGTACCTACCTGCTGTATGTCTGAATGTCTGTGCTACAGTGTTGTATGCTCACAAATTAAAGTGCAACAGGAAATATTGCAACGTATCTCCTCACGTACCACTAATATGGTGTGACATCCAGACTGATATATCAGTCTGGATGTCACACCACTTCGTCAAACTCAATCTATCTAAAACCAAACTTAGAATTTTTCCTCCACCACCTAGTTCCCCTTCCCCTGATCTCTGTCAAAATCAATGGCACAACTATTAGCCCATCCCTGCATGCCAAGGTTCTAGGTGTAGTCCTGGACTCTGAACTCTCCTTTAAGCCCCACATCCAATCACTGTCCAAATCTTGCAGCCTCAACCTCCACAACATCTCCAAAATACGCCCCTTTCCAATGACACAACCAATGTCATGCTGCTATCACATAGTGGTATAAAAATATATGGGGTGTTTCCTTTGAAAAATCCTAGAGACTAAGAAGATATTACACCGTGTATTGATAAGTATTACCAAAGTGTATCAATCAAATAAACCAACCAAAAATTACTTGTACACTGTTATTTTACATTAAAGCTAAAACCAAACAAAGTAAGTGATTCCTGGTGCAGAAAATCAGTATATCCGTTAAGGATAAAACACTAAACAAAATCGTGATACTTGCTGAACCATTCTAAGGTGCAAATGATATGCTTACATAAAACTTTCCAAAGTGCCAATTATTAAAAACCACCAAACAAGCAGATTTCCTAGGTCTGCATTTCTATAGTGTCCATTATAAATAAAACAAGTGAAAAAAAACATCAAAAAGCCAAGACTGCTGGATAATGAAAAAATAAGAATGAAAATGAATGAATGAAAATAAAATAAAAAATAACCATAATAATATTGGATTTTAAATTATAAAGTGCTCTTGTGCCCGTGAAGGAAATCCTCTTTCTAGTCAGATGGACTTTTCAGTGAGTGAACATACCGTGCATATCTTCGTGTTCCTATTGCAGCTGCACTCACCAGATTCTTCTCCCCCTCCTGGGGTTAAAAGCATTCACAGTATGTGCCACTGTGTAGCAATAATGAAAGACCGTCCTTGGTGCTGGCTATGAGGAGATTCCATTATATGTTGTACACCATGGAAGAGAGAGAGGGAGTCAAATAGCGTGATAATTTGGAAGAGTAGAAAAAAGCATGTATATAACAAAGAGCGATGCAAACAGGAGGTCCATCCGACGCGTTTCGACTCCACGGTCATCATCTGGGGTCATCACCCCAGATGCTTTGTAATACCATTTAGTCTAACCTGTTGTACACTGTAACGCACTACTATTATTTTATTCCGATATTATGAGAGGAGATTTAGTTCATTAAGTGTTGTAGCTAAGGAAGCTCATGCATACCAGGGAGCCTCGGGGATCACCCTGGGAAAAATTCAGATGTTTAGAAACACAAAGTAAGTGCCACACCAATTGCAGAGTCAAAATATCTTTACATGTAAGTTTTAGTCCTTAAAGCTAACAGCCTAAGCCTCTAAACCTTGAGTCCTGATTCTCAATCTTATACAGCTTTTAAAACCCTGATGAAGCAGGACTTTAGCAACCCCTAAAAGCATTGGCTGTAACATCTTTAGTAATCCCAACTAAAAACTGATCCAATTGAATTTCTGGGCTCTAAAACAATTTGTGAGACCCTCACTTTGTGTTTCTGAATATTTAAAGTAAAAAAGGATCGGGCCTGATTTTACAGTGTGTTGGGGTAAGTTCAATTCTAATGGTCTGCCTTAAAGGCTAAATTAACCTTTTACAGAATGAAGTAGCTCTGTGGGGGAAGCCCCTCATAGCCATGCTGTTTTCGAAATGTGACAACAGGGGGCAGGGAGAGTAGTCCTCGCCCATTCATGAGGGGGAATGAGGAGGATGTGCTGGAGCATGTTATCTTAAAGCTGAGTTCCACCTAAAAGGGGAAGCTCCGCTTGTTTGCACCCTCCCCTGCCACATTTGGCACTTTTTTTTGGGGGGGAGGGGTGGGGAGCAGGAACCTGGTTTTGACAGAGTAAAATTACCGATCAGCAATCTACAACATTTCCAAACCCCCCCCCGTCTCGCTGCTTTTTGGAACACACACAGGTCCCAGAAGACAGCGGCACTTCAGAAAGCGCAGCGCGACTCGTGCATGCTCAGCTGCTGCTTTACCTTACTGAAGATGCCAGTGCCGAAGCCAAAAAGCGCACCGTCACAGAGTGAAAGCACTCGGGCTTTCACACTGGGGAGGCATGAGAGGCGCTTTACAGGCACCTGAAAAGAGCCCCAGTGTGAAAGGGGTCTAATTCCGCATACACATGATCGAAAATGCCGCCAGCAAAACTCCAATGAGAGCTTTTTGTCGGAAAATGCAACCGTGTGTATGCTCCATCGGTCTTTTGCAGGCGGAATTCCAGCCAGCAAAAGATTGAGAGCATGTTCTCTATTTTTTTGGTCGGGAAAAGTACCTATCCGAAAATGCGATCGTCTGTATGCAATTCGGACGTGCAAAAAACAACGCATGCTCGGAAATAATTTGATGCTTGCTGGGAAGCATTAAACTTAATTTTCTCGGCTCGTCGTAGTGTTGTACGTCACCGCGTTCTTGACAGTCGAAAGTTCAGAGAACTTTTGTGTGACCGTGTGTATGTAAGGCAAGCTTGAGCGGAATTCCGTCGGAAAAACCATCCAAGTTTTTTCTGACGGAAATTCCGATCGTGTGTACGCGGCATAAAAGTCAGCAGCTACAGTATTTGTAGCTGCTGACTTTTTATTTTTTTTAACAGACTGGAGCTCCAAGTATGCGTGTAACATGCTCCAGAAGGCGAACTTATTCTTTAACACAACACATGTTATAGCACACAATCTCTGCCTATATTGCAAACATTCTTTCTCTGGAATTTATTCCTTGGTTCTAAAAGGATTTAATGCTAACCTTAGTGTTTGATCGAAGCTACCCTTTTCAAATACAAAACTGTCCTTCCATGCTCACGGTATATGCTGTATATCAAATTTTATGTTAACGTGTCGGTAGTTTTTGTTTGTTTTTAAAAAAAAAAAAAGTTTTATTGAAAACACAGCATCAAACATTGCCAATAGACATAGCAGTGTAAATTACAGTGGAAAGCCATTGGTAGTTTTACCCTTATGGAGCTGATTATCTTCAGAAATTTCTTGTGATTTGACCTCCATCTTGACTAGTTGACCTAGCAAAAACAATTGTAGCAGTGGACCGAACAAAACGGCCTATATCAGTGGGGAAGGTTTACTTTACTTAGTAACCAGTCAGCTTGTTCAATTAGGCTTTGACAAAAAGGCCTTGTTCACAGTGAACACGGCTTTGAACCTGAAATCGCACAATTTCAAAGCTGTATTTCAGTCTGACTTTGGGGGAGTCTTGAAAGACATCTGTGTGGGTTCATGCACTGTGCAGGAACTACTTTTGGAAATCGGTGCGCAATCGCACCGATTGAGACGCTCCTTGTGCCGTCAATAGGCTTTGAATAAATTGCGCTGATGTGAACGGGAGCTAAAACCTAGAAGCTGATTAGTTATTACGCACAGCTGTACCAGATTCCGTGGGCACCAGTTTTAGTAACCCCCCCCCCCCAGTATGACCTTGTGAATTCTTCTGATTTAGACTAAGTGACTGTAACATGGCTTGATGACGATACAGGCTCCACTCTGGCAACTGCTGTGCAAACAGCCGTTTGGCGTGACATTGCAAGAGACAGGACCAGACCACACTGGAAGGAGGGTAGCACATTACTTCAAATCCTATGTGATCTATAAAAAAAAACAAAAACATATTTTTCATCCAGTTATTGAATGTATTTACACACAACTTTAAAAAAAGAAAACCAGTATAATTTTCATGGCCTAACAAGCCACAAGAGGCCGATGTGCTTCTTTTCAAGGAGTGTACAAAGCGCTTGTCCAGAGTGCTAACCTTGAAACACCCAAGTTGGGACATCCTTGGTTTTTCACAGTTTGGAAATAGACATAACACATAATGAATGTGGTAGGCTACTTTCAAGACAGTTTGCTGAACTTTCCACAGAAGGAGACACATTGAAATTTTGCACCGGACTTCGTTTTTACTGTATTTCAGTTTCAATTTTCCATTTGTATGATTGAATCGTCACACAATCCATCTTCATGATTCCTGCTGGTAAATACAGCAATAAATTGTAAATTAAGTGCAATACCTTTTAAAGTGGATGTAAACCCGATTTCATGAAATTTGAGCTGGGCACATATATCCGCAGTGTTTTTTCTTATCTCTCTTCAAAGCACTATGTCCCGTAGCTGTCTCTTGCTCCGTAGCTCTGTTATCGGCCTGATAACTTCTCGCGCGTTCTCCGAGACGGGAGATAGAAGTGTGTGTCGGGGGAGGTTGCTATAAATAGATTAGCAGTCAGCTTGCCATCTAAGAGCAGAGCTCTGCACATTCCTTTCTTCCTTTGCCTATGAGGAGTGGGGGTGTATGCCTTTCCTCCAATCAGCTGTCTTGGCTGTATGCCAATAATCCACTCCCAGTGGTAACCAGGAAGAGAAAAACTTTAACGCAAAGAGCACTTTCTAAAGTGTATATATACAGATGAAGACAGCAGATAGATATACATGTAAAACTTATATAGGGAGATTTGTTTAATCTCTGTGTATAATCTGAGGCTGTTCAATTCACTGGAAATATATGTGAGGGTTTACATCCACTTTAGGAAAGCATCCCCTAAAGCACTAGGGTGGCAGCATAGTGGGCCGCTGTAACAAATTGGTGCCTTTTTCATTTGATGTCACTGCACATCACACTTAGGAACACCATGCAAATTGGATTGATAACTCCATCAAGAAGCTGAATAAAAATGACTACAAGGTTGAAAAGCAGTGGCAGAGGTTTTCAGCCATAAAAGACCAGATTTTACTGACTCTTCCATTTAGGTCTCATCTGTTGCTGGAAAAAAAAGTCCATAAAAAAAAGATACACCTGCAAAGAAGCACCTTACCTCTCCAGTGGGAAGTGCGTATATTCTTCACTGTCTTAAAGAGCAGGGTGAAAAGGTGACTAAAGGATCTTCAGCATCTGACACACTTTCAGGTGCATTGTGGTTCCATCTACCAGCCACTATGACACCAGGCATCCAGCACGCTGAAAGATTGTAGGTTGCCTAAGTTCTTGAAAACACAAAGATCTGTGACAACCCAACAATGGAGGTAAGTATTCTAGATTTTTGTCAGGTCTTTATTTTCAACTTTTTTTTCTAAATTAAGTGACAGTATTGCTACATATAAAATTTAAGCAATTAGGTCTGCTTTTTTCCCTCGGGAGAATGCAGGGGCAAGGAGTTGCTTTAAGAAGTCAAAAAACCTATGCAATCTACCCTATTCAAAACCCACTATTCCAGCATCAGCTAAATTGTGTAGAGCTTTCTCCCATTACTTTAAGGAAGAATGTCTCCTCTGTCTGGTCAGTGGCATCCAACTGGCATTAACAAAAGATTTAATTGACTGTCAGTTTATAAAAACTATATCAAAATAACACGTATATATGTTAGCCTCCCCCCTCTGTCCCCTTGATTCACTGAGATTGTTCACCAGATCACAAAGCTTCTTGTCAAACCTTCCTGGCTGGATTAGAGCACGTGCTCTGCTTTTGAAAAATGAATCCCATATTGCAAGTGTGGTTTTATAAAAATAAAATTACTCCTTGATATATGCCTGGCAAAACTGTTGTCGGAATACTCTGACCTTGCTACAGGAATATCATTAACTGCCCATTACCGTTTTATTTTGGGATTTTTCTCAACCCACTAAACCAGGGGTCTCAAACTGGTGGCCCTCCATCAATTGCAGAACTTTATTTCCCATGAGGCACTGCAAGGCTGACAGTTACAAGCATGGCTCCCATAGGCAGAGGCATGATGGGACTTGTAGTTCTGCAACAGCTGGAGGGCCGCCAGTTTAAGACCCCTGCACTAAACTCTCTAAGTACTCAACATCCAGATGGTGACTACAAGCCTATCCCTGACGTTTCTTATCCAGAAAGTGTTATATACTGTTGCTATCCAACTAGATTCCAAGATATTTAGATAGCTGCTTGTATTATTACCTCTATTCAGGAGCCATGCTTATACGGCTACATTACTAATTACTTGTTTTTGACAAAGAACAGGGTTAATGTTTTATTTTAATCATCTTGGATATTAAAATCACTTTACCCACTTAAGCCCTGGAAGGTTTTACCCCCTTCATGACCAGAGCACTTTTTGCAATTTGGCACTGCGCTGCTTTAATTGTTAATTGCGCGATCATGCAATGCTGTATCCAAACAAAATTTGTGTCCTTTTTTTTCACACAAATAGATCCTTCTTTTGGTGGTTGTGATGAACCCTTGTCCTCAACAGGACTGTGTCTGCCTTAAATGCTTCCTTTGTCCAGAACCAGCACTATCCAAGACCCTTTCCAGATACTGTTCCTTCCTTAGCAAATAGCCCAGGTCAGGTTTAAGCTCTAAAACCCCTGAAAGTCCAAGCATAGCCTCTCTGTATTCTCGCAGGTCTTTAAGGGTAGGTTCCCCTTCATCGCCAAACGCAAAACAATCTGAAAGGCACTACTACAGCAATCCAGGGCTACCAAAGTCATGTCCCTCCGGAGAGCGTTCTATTGTCTCCTCTAAATATTCCTTCTCTGCGTGCCATTGCAGAACCCGATACCATATGTGCAGCTCTATCTCCTACTGGACTAGCCTGTTTTTTTTATATATATATATATATATATATATATATATATATATATATATATATATATATTATACATACATACACACACAACATTCCAGTTTGGCTGTACAGTGAGTCTGACTAGTACAGATCATAGTGGGGTTCTCAGCCAACCCGTGCCCCTAATGAACACAGGGTGATATACACATAAGAGGGCCTGGGAAAGCTGGACACGGAGTTTCCAGAGCTCTCCAAGGTAAGCTGAGTTGCACAAGCCCCCCACCCAAAGTGAATCCCGTCACAGTGGTATTTGATCACCTCTGGGATTTTTATTTTTTGCGATATAAACGAAAAAATAGATTTTCTACCTTTTTTTTTTTTTTTTTTTTTTGTTATAAAAAAAAAAAAATCCAATAAACTCCATTTTAGTCATACATTTAGACCAAAATGTATTCAGCCACATGTCTTGGGTAAAAAAAAAATTCAATATACGTATATTGGTTTGCCCAAAAGTTGTGCGCCCCCTTTTCCCTTAGGGTTAGCAGTGATGCCACAGTCATTACTCCTGTCAGCCTTGTAACAGCTGTCAAGGTGCCCCATCCCTGCAATAAACCATTGTGCCAGGGTAGCCGTCCTTTCTGCCCACCCCTTGTCCCGGCCCTGCTTGGGTGGGCTGAAGTCATAAGATTGAGCTGATTTTCTTAAAGTGATTGTAAGGTTTTTAGGTTTTTTTTTATTTTATAAAAATAGACATGTTATACTTACCTGCTCTGTTGTGGATTTGCACAGAGCAGCCCGGGTCCCTCTTCTGTGCTCCTGGCCCCTTCCTCCTGTTGAGTGCCCCCACAGCAAGTAGCTTGCTATGGGTGCACCTGAGTCGAGTGACAGTTCCCTGTGTCCATTCATACAGCTGTGGTTCGGACCCGTGCCCTCTCTCTTTTGATTGGCTGACTGACTTTGATTAACAGCAGCTGTAGCCAATGGCACCGCTGCTGTTCCTCAGCCAGGAGGCAGAGTCACAGATGGCCGAGACACTCGTCTCCATCGCTGGATAGAGATGGGGCTCCGTTAAGTATGAGGGGGGCTGCTGCACACAGAAGGCTTTTTATCCTAATGCATAGAATGCATTAAGATATAAAACCTTCTGACTTTACAACCCTTTTAACGCTGTTCTTTGACCATAACTTATTTCCACTTGAAATAGAAATGTTTTCTCTGTTTTATTTAAGAATTTCTAACTGAATACCCCTTGCTTCCATGTAAATTTATCATTTTCGTAGCTTTCTTTAACAAGTTGGCCTTTCAGAAGGGATGTTTCCATTCATAAATAAAATTGTTTAAACCCACAACAAGCCTAAAATATTTTGACCGGCTTAAAATAGCATGGAGAAGTAAAGGGCTATTTGTTCCACACAGAGGTTTTGTATGGCTTACCTGGTACACTGACTCATTAAAGGTCTGACTGTGCTGGAACAGGAAGTCCAGGTCCTGCTGGAGACTTTTGTGTACTATATACAGTATGAACTGACAGAAGACTATTGTCAGAAAATACTTGTTCATCTGCGTGACTTTCCTCTGTTTACAATTACAGAAACAAACTCTGGACTATGTGCCAGTTCTATTCACTGATTTTAGTCTTCCCTTTTTTATAAAATTACAATTACCATATTTATCGGCGTATAACACGCACCGGCATATAACACGCACCCCAATTTAGGAGGGAATTTTAAGGAAAAAAAAACTTTTAGGAGGGAAGTTGAAGGGAAAAAAACTTACATTTAAATGCCCATCATTGCAGCGTTCTCAGTGCAGCCTTGCCCCAGTGCAGCCTTGCCCCAGTGCAGCCTTGCCCCAGTCCAGCCTTGCCGCTCGCTGAGCTTCAAAATCGCCGACCGTGATTTGAAAATGGCGCCACCGGCGTCGAAATACACAGAGCCGGTCTTCGGCTCTTCTCGGCGGCTCTCGTTCACTTTCGGTTCCACAAGTACACTCGGCTAGGTTCGGGCGGCGCTCGAGTGAAGCCGAAAGTGGCCGAGAAGAGCCGAGGACCGGCACTGTGTATTTCGGCACCATTTTCAAATCGCGGTCGGCGATTTTTTTAGATCTGACAGCGGGGGGTCGCAGGGGATCGGCGTATAACACACACCCGCGATTTTCCCCTGATTTTAAGGGGAAAAAAGTGCGTGTTATACGCCGATAAATACGGTAGTTAATGGTTATCCATCCAAAAAGTTTACTTATCAATGCTGTTAAAAATAAGCTTCAAACTGTTTTTATGGACAACATTTTCTACAGATATTCATGCAGAAATTTGAAAATGTGTTCACAAATTATAATCTGTCCATTGCTGCTGCAGGCAGTTACAGTGAGTGAGAAAAGTATTTGATCCCCTGCTAATTTTAAACATTTGCCCGCTGACAAATGTCAGTTTATAATTTTAATGGTAGGTTTATTTTAACAGCGAGAGATGGAATGACAAACATCCAGAAAAACGCATTTAAAAAAAGTTATAAATTGATTTACGTTTTAGGGGATCAAATACTTAATTTGCTCATTATCAATCAGCAAGATTTCTGGCTCGCAGGTGTCTTCTATACAAGTACCGAGCTGAGATTAGGAGAACTCTTTTAAACTGATTGCTCCTAATCTCAGCTTGTTGCCTGTATAAAAAACACCTGTTCACAGAAGCAATCAGTCAATTAGATTCCAATCTCTCCACCATGGCCAAGACCAAAGAGCTGTCCAAGGATATCAGACACAAGATTGAAGACCTACACAAGACTTGAATGGGCTACAAGACCATTGCCAAGCAGCTTGGTGAGAGGGTGACAACAGTTGGTGCGATTATGTGCAAATGGAAAAAACACAAAATAACTGTCAATCTCCCTCGGTCTGGGGCTCCATTCAAGATCTCACCTCGTGGAGTTTCAATGATCATGAGAACGGTGAGGAATCAGCCCAGAACTACACGGGAGAATCTTGTCAATGATCTCAAAGCAGCTGGGACTATAGTCGCCAAGAAAACAATTGGTAACACACTACACTGTGAAGGACTAAAATCCTGCAGTGCCTGGAACGCCCCCCTGCTCAAGAAAGCACATGTACACTCTGAAGTTTGCTAATGAACATCTGAATGATTCAGAGGTGAACTGGGTGAAAGTGTTGTGGACAGATGAGACCAAAATCAAGCTCTTTGGCATCAACTCAACTTGCCGTGTTTGGAGGAGGAGGAATGCTGCCTTATAACCCCAAGAACACCATCCCCACGGTCAAACACAGAGGTGGAAACATTATGCTTGGGGGGTGTTTTTCTGCTAAGGGGACAGGACAACTTCACCACATCAAAGGAACAATGGACATGGCCATGTACTGTCAAAGCTTGGGTGAGAACCTGCTTCCTGCAGCCAGGGCATTGAAAATGGGTCATGGATGGGAATTCCAGCTTGACAATGACCCAAAACACACGGCCAAGACAACAAAGGAGTGACTTAAAGAGGAGGTCCAGCCTGGGTGAAAAAAATTAAAAGTCAGCAGCTACAAATACTGTAGCTGCTGACTTTTAATATTGGGGCACTTGCCTGTCCAGGGAGTCCACACTATCGGACCCCCAGACGATCTTTGGATCAACTCCCGGGTGCTGCCGCCACCATTCCTGGTAAGAGAATCCGGCGGTGAAGCACTTCAGCTTCACAGCTGGTTCCCTACTGCGCATGTGTGAAGCATGCTGCGCTTTCTAATTGGCCCGGCAGCGTGGGAAGGAGGAGGGGGGCCGAACTTCCGGGAGATCGCGGCCCAGTTTCCCGAAGTGGGGAAGGGGGCCTGTCAAAAAACAGGTCCCCCCCCCAAAAAAAAGTTACTAAATGTGGCAAAAGCGTATAAGCAGAAATTCTTTTGAGTGGAACTCCGCTTTAGGCAGAAGCACATTAAAGCAGAGGTCCACCCACCGCTGCAAGAATTAAAAGCCAGCAGCTACACATACCGCAGCTGCTTGCTTTTAATAATAGGGCACTTACCTGTCCTGGAGTCCAGCGATGTTGGCACCGCAGCTGATGTTTCCATCAGCAGTCTGGTGCTGCCACTGCCATTGCGGGTAAGGGAACCCGGCAGTGTAGCCTTACAGCTTCACGCCGGGAACCCTACTGCACATGCGTGAGCCTCCGCTCATCTCTCCTACTGGCCCGGTGACAAGGGGAAGAGGAGGGAGCCAATCGGTGACGTCAATATCTGTGGCTGTGGTTCCCGGAAGTGGGAACAGGATACCTTTTTAAAGACAAGAATCCTGTCCCCCCCCCCCCCCCAAAAGGTGCCAATTGTGGCACCGGAGGGGGGGGGGAAACAAATGAGCGGAAGTTCCACTTTTGGGTGGAACTCTGATTTAAGGTCCTGGAGTGGCCCAGCCAGTCTCCAGACCATAATCCCATAAAAAATATGTGGAGGGAGCTGAAGGTTTGAGTTGCCAAACGTCACCCTCAAAACCTTGATGACTTGGAGAGGCTCTGCAAAGAGGAGTGAGACAAAATCCCTCCTGCGATGTGTGCAAACCTGGTGGCCAACTACAAGAAACATCTGACCTCTGTGATTGCCAACAAGGGTTTTGCAACCAAGTACTAAGTCATGTTTTGTGAAGGGTTCAGATACTTATTTTGCTCATTAAAATGCAAATCAATTTATAATTTTTTTGAAATGTGTTTTTCTGGATTTTTTGTTGTTGTTATTGTGTCTCTCACTGTTAAAATAAACCTACCATTAAAATGTATAGACTAATCATTTCTTTGTCAGTGGGCAAGCATACAAAATCGGCAGGAGATCAAATACTTTAGAAAAAGAAATAACCGTGCTAAAATATATATGAATAAGATATGTGAAATATTCTTATATCGATGTCCCAAAAACCTCTGTTAGAAAATTCATGTATGTATGTGAAACATTGCGATAATCAGAAAAATATATATAAGTCCATACATATAACTGTGAATCAAAAGGTGATGTCCATATGTGGTAGATGGAATTCTTTATATATGATAATTGACCAGAATCAGTCCCAGAGAGAAGCCCATGAATGGACACAACCTGACTTGGTGGTAAAGATGAAAGAGACACCACACTCCTAGAGGACTTCCACCCAGGAGAGGCTGAACCTGGCTGGGGCGACAAGCGGTAAGGGATACCTTGCGACTCCAGTCTTGATCAGTATTACACTTTGGTCAGTTTCTTTTCATTCACATGCCTGTGAGACGAGAGTTTGGGGTCCTTGCTACATCCTCTTAGCCACGCTGTATGCAGTCAAGTCACACCAGCTGGATTTTCCCATACCAGGACGGAACATGGGCTGGTTTTTGCTTGCCTTGTGGTAAGCGCAATATTTGTGTGGTGGCGGATCACTGAGTGTGGTGTCTCTTTCATCTTTACCACCATATGGACATCACCTTTTGATTCACAGTTATATGTATGGACTTATATATATTTTTCTGATTATCGCAATGTTTCACATACATGAATTTTCTAACAGAGGTTTTTGGGACATTGATATAAGAATATTTCACATATCTTATTCATATATATTTTAGCGAGGTTATTTCTTTTTCTTTTGTCATTTTGGTGCACATCTCACTGTTTAACTGTTGCTTTTTGGGGGGTTTATCGATTTAGTGGTAGCGCAGTAAGTTTTTCTTGTTTTTTTTATGGATCAATTCCCTCACTATGTGACCCGTGTCCTGTTATCTTGAATGGAGGCTGCATGAGCTGTACGCGTTCATGTGGTGCTAAATACTGCCTACACTAGTAAATTTTATGACCTATTTTTAGTATACTCGGCATGTGGTATCTCATAAAACTGTAGGGCTAATAAAAAATCATTAGGATGTCATTCACAAAATACCACATAGCAAATCTATTTCAGTGTAACTGTACAGAGAAATTTAAAAATCTGTGAAGTCTATTTTCGTGTAATTATCATTCAAGTTCTTTGATTAATTTGCTCTAGTTTTTATTTAAGTAATTTAAGTAAGTTTTTACTTTAAAAAAAAAAAAAAATAATAATAATAATAAATGCACATTTTTGTGCAGGTAAAAAAAGTGCATTTATTATTTTTTTTGCATGAGCCTGTAAAGCATTGCACCAGTGATCAGCAGATCGCCAATGCCACGCAGGTCTCCTGCAGATCTGTCAGTGTACCCGCTTGCTTGTAGCTCGTACGAGGAAGCCGATGCATTCTGACAGGAACAATCAGTGAACTACCACAGAACTCGCAGCGCCATGGTAGTTCATTGAAAACTACAAGCTGACAGCCGCAAAGGATGTTGGGACTTGTAGTTCATTCACACACAGAGCTCTGTCACTTTAACCGCAAGTACTTCACTCGTACTGCTGTCACAGAGAGAATGAGCAGTGGGCTGCAGCAGTGGGAACATGTTACACGTTCCACCCTAAAAATGGGTGGAGCATGTAACCTGTTCCCAAAGGTGAACTTATTTTTTAACCGGTTCCCGACCGCCGCCTGTATATGTACATTGACAGAATGGCACGGCTGCGCAAATGGGCGTACCTGTACATCCCTTTGAATTTGCCGCCGGCGGCGCACGAGCTCCGTGAGTAGGATCGCGGGTCCTGCGGACTCTGTCCGCGGGGATACTCACGATCGTCTTACGGAGAGAAAGAACGGGGAAATGCTAATGTAAACAAGCAGTTCCCCGTTCTGCCTAGTGACACTGTCACTGATCACAGCTCCCTGTAATCAGGAGCGTGATCAGAGATGTGTCACACGTAGCTCCTCCCCCCACAGTTAAAATCACTCCCTAGGACACAACCCCTACAGCGCCACCTAGTGTTAACCCCTTCACTGCCAGTCACATTTATACAGTAATTAAAGGGGTTGTAAAGGTGTTTTTTTTTTTTTTTAAAAATAACAAACATGTCATACTTACCTTCACTGTGCAGCTCGTTCTGCACAGAGTGGCCCCGAACCTGGTCTTCTGGGGTCCCTCGGCGGCTGTTTCAGCTCCTCCCCGCAAGCATTTACCACCTTCATGCGAGCTCTCTCGCACGGTGGTGAGTGCTTGCGGGCGCGCTCCCGTGATACAGCCGGCGGCTATAGCCGCTCGCTGTATCACTCGGCCCCGCCCCCCGGCGCGCCGCGTCATCGGATGTGATTGACAGCAGCGCGAGCCAATGGCTGCGCTGCTTTCAATCCATCCACTGCAGCCAATCAGCGGCCAGGGTGAGCGGAGGAACAGATGTCGGGAACGCGAAGCTGACTTTCGAGGCGTCAGGTAAGTAAAACGGGGGGGCTGTGGGCGGCGGTTCTGTCAGAAGTTTTTTCACCTTAATGCATAGAATGCATTAAGGTGAAAAAACTTTTACCTTTACAACCCCTTTAATGCATTTTTAATCACACTGATTGCTGTATAAATGTGAATGGTCCCAAAAATGTAATGTGTCCGCCATAATGTTGCAGTCACGATAAAAATAGCTGATCGCCGCCATTACTAGTAAAAAATAATAAAAATGCTATAAAATTATCCCCTATTTTGTAGACGCTATAACTTTTGTGCAAACTAATCAAACGCTTTTTGCGATATTTTGGGGGGGGGGGGGGAAATGTAGAAGAATACGTATCGGCCTAAACTGAGGAAAAGAAAGTCTTTTTATATATTTTTGGGGGGTTTTTATTATAGCAAAAATTCAAAAATAATGCTTTTTTTTTGTTTATAACGCAAAAAATAAAAACCGCAGAGGTGATCAAATACCACCAAAAGAAAGCTCTATTTGTGGGGAAAAAAAGGACGTCAGTTTTGTTTGGGAGCCACATTGCACGACTGCACAATTGTCAGTTAAAGCGACGCAGTGCCGAATCGCAAAAAGTGCTCTGGTCTTTGGCCAGCCAAATCGTCCAGGGCTGAAATGGTTAAAGAGCCCCCATAGTGTGTAACCTGAAAGGTGTGGAAGTCACAACTGCCTCCATGAGTGTGTCTTATGACTCAGACATTTTAATTTCTTTGCATTTTTTCCTGATGGATTAAAACCTACTGCAATGATAATTTTGGCTTATAAACACTATTTTGAACGTTTTTCAGCAAAGCATCCTTGAAGTCCTTAACCATCTCAATACAGGGCACTTACACCCCCTTCCTGCCCAGGCCATTTTTCAGCTTTCACACTTTGAATGACAATTGCGTGGTCATGTTACACTGTAACCATGTGACATTTTTATCATTTTCTTCACACAGAGCTTTCTTTTGCTGGTATTTAATCCCTCCTGGGGTTTTTATTTTTTCATAAAAAAAAAAAAAAAAAAAAAAAAAGACCAAAAATGTTGAAGGAAAAAAATGTTTTTCTTAGTTTCTGTCAGTAAATTTTAGAAATAAGTAATTTTTCTCCTTCACTGATGGGCGCTGATGAGGCTGCACTGATGAGGTGGCACTGATGAAGAGGCACGTATGGTCACTGACTAGGTGGCTCCTGACAGATGGAGAAGGATTTTATCTAAATTCAGCACTTTTGAAGGGATGTAAGAAGAGACAAGCCTGCAGATAAACAAGTAAACCTTCTGTAGGAGGATTTATTTCATCTTTCTGTATCATCTATCGGGCTATTCACTTCACTGGGTATGTGAGAGGGTTTACAACCACTTTAAAGCACCCTTTTTACTCAATTCTGAGATCATCAATACAGATCTGTATGAATTACTGGCTGCTTCCTTATAGTTTTCAGTGTAGTTTAGCAGGGAATGATTGTTTCAAAACAGCTCTTCCTGTTTATTCTTTTTACTTTCTTTTTAACTTTGCATGAAATTCTATGCAGATAGAGAGGGATATATTGTTTTAAACCTAAAGGAATCTACTTTCAATTCTTCATTCACAGGCAGCCTAGTAATGACCAATGTATCATAAGAGCAGCACTCCAGGCTTCCTTTTCGGTTCTTAGAGTAATTTCAGTTTAGATTTCTTTTGTAAAGCTTGCTTGCGGTTACTGTAACCTTATTAGTGCAGTTGCAACAAAGTACTGTTTGTGACATTTTGTTTTATTTGCACTAACAATACATTTTCAGAACAAGCTTTTGGGGTGTTCCCTTCTTGGTCTGCTGTTTAAAGCTTGGAAATCACAGTAGCTTGATTTTCTGCTTTGATTGAACAGGGCACACAGGTGGTTTTCATACCATTGTAATTTCCAAATGTTAATGTAGCGCCATCATTACCATACCCTATAATTTTGATCATGTATGCTCTGATAGCAATTGTACTAGAATCAAATCTTAGCAGATTTGAAATGGTTTTGTCTCATCCGTGGCTATTATAAGCCCTAATATGACACGCTGCTTTTAAAACATTTGGCTGACCACAGGAGCTACAACCAAAAACAAAACCAAAAAAAATGGAAGAATGACGCACACATTCTTTTTCCCCACAGCAATTGTTTAAGGGCAGCAGAAAGATCAGGTAAATCCTTGTTGGAGTGCATTTGACTGGTTCTGTTTCCTCTGCTGGAGGTAAATGTATAAATGCACTCAAAGGGATTGTTTAGCCAACATTCTAAGAGAGAATGTTTGTTTGTGGCACATCTTTTAGCTGGTTTAAAAATAGTGTTTTCCATCCTCTTATTTATCAAAGTTCACGATGGAAAATCTCTTCTTTGCTACCTATAATGGTAGCAAGGTTAAATAGATATTTGGTTGCTGTGGCCAGCAAAAAATAAATAAAAAATCAGACCTTAAAAGTATTCGACCTAAAAACAAAAATGTATTCTATTGCAGCTTACCATTTCTTAGGCCTCATATACACTGCTGCTTGTAAATGGATGTTTAGGAGCAGTTGGGCATTTTTTTCAGCTGCCCCTGAACTCTCCTCTGTTATCTTATCAGTACATGTACACAGGGTCGTTTATAGTCGTTTACGTTTCTAGGCAGTTGAGTTTAGAGGCTTTTTGGTTCAGATGCTGAGTTTAAAGGCATTTCAAGCACCAAACGTGGCTAAACTCGGTAACTCGCATTTAGTCACGTTTCGTTTACAGGCGTTTTTCATTTTTGGCTGTTTTGAAAAAAAAACAAACTTTTTTTTGTTTGCATTTAAAAGGGTTTTTATTAAAATAAACAAACGCAGCATGTCGATGTGGCAAAACGGACCTTTTAAGCATGAGTTACTATCTGTCAAGTTAAATTGTTCAGGAGAGGTTGTAAAAACGTCCCGTGTACATGAAGCCTTAGATGTGGTGGATGCATTAGTTTTCTTTTTAACAGATCAAGCTGTCCAGCAAGTAGCAGAGTGCTTAAACAAGCCATTTAACACTGACAGGGGTGCTTACAATGGTCAGCTTTCATTTATGTAAAACCTTTATCCCAAAAGGGAAAAAAAAATGTTGTAACTGGATAAAATAAATGTTTTCGCTGAATCTCAGCTTTAATTTGTTGGGTAAGACCATCCACATCTGCCAGTGGATCTAACGCTATCCCATCTCTGTACTGACAATGCTACTCTCCAATGGTGTTTCTGTTGCTCTTCCATCCAGAGATGACAGTCTAAAACAGGAGGCGTGTTACTGGCTGCATCACATTACATTTAAAGATTAGAAAGTGGCAATATATTCCTATTTTTTTGTTTTTGGGTTATTACCACTTTAAGAAGGGTTGGATTTTTTTTTTAGGAATTTTTCCTCAATGTACTATTAAAATCTCTCTGCTTGGAAGTAATACTATGTTTAACGTGGCACAAAAGTACATAGGTGTAGGATTACCTAATTGTAACTACACCCAAATACAAAAAATTTGTATGTTGCAGCTTATCAGTCCTTAGAATACACTTCCTACAATGGGGTGACAACTCTCACTTACTTTACAGTATTTGTGCTGTAGCAGCGATGTCCCCTTGCATCAGGAAGAGTGTATTACGACTACAGAACACCTCCCTCTCTTATTATTTTAAGAAAATATGTGGAAGGTTTTTTTATAGTCATAATACACTCCTATTGTGCTGACTCCGCCTCCTGAAACTCCTCCCCTGAGTAACTCTGTAGTTCAGAAGGCAGGCTCTGTAAATTCAGTGGCACTGCATTTCCAATACATGGGGCATATTCAATTCAAGTTGCAGAATTTAAGGAAGTAAATGTGTGGGGATACTCACAAAACATTTAACGTAACCACTTGCTTACTGGGCATCTAAACCCCCCCCCCCCCCTCCTGCCCAGACCAATTTTTAGCTTTTAGCGCTGTCACTCTTTGAATGACAATTGCGCGGTCATACAACGCTTACCCAAATGAAATTTTTATCAATTATTTCCCACAAATAGAGCTTTCTTTTGGTGGTATTCGATCGCTTCTGGGTTTTTTTATTTTTTGTTAAAAAAGAGCAATTAAAAAAAAAAAAAAAATACAAAACCGTTTTATATTTTTTGTTAATAAATTTTGCAAACGGTAATTTTTCTCCTTCATTGATGTACGCTGATGAGGTTGCACTGATGGACACTGATGTGCACCGACAGGCTGCGCTGGTGGGCACTGAGGAGGCGACACTGGTGGGCACTGAGGAGGCGGCATTGAGGTGACACTGGTGGGCACTGATGGGTGGCAGTGATGGGCTTTTTTTTCTCCTCACGCTGTCAGCATAAGAAAACAAAAACGATTACCGATTCTCTGTTTACCTGGATTTCAGTTAACATCAAGTGACAAGATGTGAAATATAACATTGTTGGCATATAGCAGCCGTCACTAAATGGCCCAATGTCTCAACACGGACCGAGTGACGCTCCTGTCTGTACCATCAGGCTGCCAGTGTACAGCGCCACATCCCACTCCTCCGCTCAACAGTCATTGCTTGCTGGAACCCTGAGCGTCCCTGCAACCAATGATGTTGCGTGTGTGCCTGGTCCCCTGCTGTTTAAATCTCGTGGCTCCTGGCTGGGCCGCGTGATACGCCGTGATGTCTCAGTGCATGCCCCCGCCCCTTGCTATTATCTCGCAGCTCATGGCTCTCACTTGGCCGGCCGCGAGGTATGATGTGTATGAGCGCCCCGCCCCCTTCAGCAAGACTTCCAGCAGAGACGCAGCTCTTGTCCCCTGCAGTTTGTTACCTCTGCTGGCTTCAGATCCCTACCTGCTTCAAGATATGTGGGGAGTTTACAGGGGCACACTGATGGGCACGTTTTTTAGGGTTCGCTCTGATGGGTAGAACAAAATGCGCCCATCAGCATGCCCCTTCACATAAAATGGGCCCAACAGAGCAGAGTGCCCCTTCACATAAAATGGGCCCATCAGAGTGCCCCTTAACATAAAACGGGCCCATCAGAGTGCCCCTTAACATAAAACGGGCCCATCAGAGTGCCCCTTAACATAAAACGGGCCCATCGGAGTGCCCCTTAACATAAAACGGGCCCATCGGAGTGCCCCTTAACATAAAACGGGCCCATCGGAGTGCCCCTTAACATAAAACGGGCCCATCGGAGTGCCCCTTAACATAAAACGGGCCCATCGGAGTGCCCCTTAACATAAAACGGGCCCATCGGAGTGCCCCTTAACATAAAACGGGCCCATCGGAGTGCCCCTTAACATAAAACGGGCCCATCGGAGTGCCCCTTAACATAAAACGAGCCCATCGGAGTGCCCCTTAACATAAAACGGGCCCATCGGAGTGCCCCTTAACATAAAACGGGCCCATCGGAGTGCCCCTTAACATAAAACGGGCCCATCAGAGTGCCCCTTAACATAAAACGGGCCCATCGGAGTGCCCCTTAACATAAAACGGGCCCATCGGAGTGCCCCTTAACATAAAACGGGCCCATCAGAGTGCCCCTTTATTTTATGTTAAGGTTCACTCTAGTGTTACGAGGCACTCTGGGCGCAACAAAATGTGCTCATTAGCATGCCCCTTAACGTAAATGTACCCATCAGAGTGTCCCTTAAGATAAAATAAGGGGCATGTTGGTGGGCACATTTTATGTTAAGGGGGCACTCTGATTGGGACACACGATGTGATGATGACTAAAATACTAAGGACAATCGGCGCAAACTATGAAATGAACAGGAATGCAAGCTGAACACTATGAGGATTCACCAACCTAAATAACAAGCTTTAAAACAATACTAGTGCAGCGCAAATAATAAGAAAAAGTCCTTGTGAACACACAAAAATAATCAATTCCTCTTGGCAACAGGAAGCTGATCCTTTTCCATAAGGCACCAATAATCTCCACTTCAATCATAAGAATGCGCTTACCGGAAAAGGTGGACCTCTTAATTACAGGAGGTCATGCAAGCCTGGATTCCATAGGAACTAGCTGGATGCTGTGCAGCCTTTCTGGATCTCCTCTGTGATCACCAAAAGTCAGCTCCCCAAAGTAGATGCGCATAAACCATCCAGGTACCTCAGCATAAGAAATGCACACCACCGATTATTTGATGTGATGACACCTGATATAAGGGGGCACTCTGATGGGAACACTTGATGTAAGGTGGCACATTGATGGGGACACCAGATGTAAGGGGGTCTTCTGATGAAGACACCTTAAGTAAGAGGATACTCTGATGGTGGCAACTGATTTATGGGGGTAGTCTGATGGGGGCACCCAATGTAATTAAATACTCTGGTAGGGGCACCTGATGTAAGGGGGGACACTATTGGGGACATTTACATTGACATTTACAGAGTATTACAGGAGTATGTGGAGGAAACCGTAAGGAAAGTGCAAGAAAGCGTGGCTTGCACCAAAAAAAAGGAAAGTAGTCCTGTACTATCTTTAATGGCACAGACTCGGACCTCAGCCGAAATTTTTTTTAGTTACCGGACCTCCTTGAATTTTAATTAACTACCCTTGACATATAGGTTCTCTTAACCACTTCAGCCCCAGAAGGATTTGCCCCCTTTCTGACCAGAGCACTTTTTGCACTTCGGCACTGCGTCTCTCTGACAGTTGCGTGGTCGTGCGATGTGGTACCCAAACAAAATTGACATTCTTTTTTTTCCTACAAATATAGCTTTCTTTTGGTGGTATTTGATCGCTTATGTGGTTTTTATTTTTTGTGCTATAAACAAAAAAAAAGCAACAATTTTGAAAAAGCGCAATATTTTTTACTTTTTGCTATAATAAATATCCCCCAAAAAATATATAAACTATTTTTTCTCTCAGTTTAGGCTGATATGTATTCTTCTACATATTTTTGGTAAAAAATCGCAATAAGCATATATTGATTGGATTGCGCAAAATTTATAGCGTCTACAAAATAGGGGATAGATTTATTGCATTTTTATTATTTTTTTTTTTTAATTAGTAATGGGGGCGATCTGTGATTTTAATCGTGACTGCGACATGGTGGACACATTGGACACTTTTGACACTGTTTTGGGACCATTGGCATCTATACAGTGATCAGTGCTATAAAAATGCACTGATTATTGTGTAAATGACACTGGCAATTAAGGGGTTAACCACTAGGGGGTGAAGAAGGGGTTACGTGTGTCCTAGGGAGTGATTCTAACTGTGGGGGGGATGGGCTTCAACACACATGACAGCGATCACTGCTCTCGATGACAAGAGCAGTGATCTCTGTCATGACACTAGACAGAATGGGGAAATGCTTTGTTTACAAAAGCATCTCCCAGTTCTACCTCTCCGTGACATGATAGCGGGCACCCGGCGGACATAGAGTCCGCAGGACATGCGGTCACGGAGAACGCAGCGCGCACCCGCAGTGCCGCTTCTTAAAGGGGACGTACCTGTACGTCCTTTTGCCCACCCGTGCCATTCTGCCGACTTATATCGTCATGCAGCGGTTGGGAAGCGGTTAAAGAAAGTACAATGCACCTACATTGCTATCAATGTAAAGTCTGATGAGTATTGATGAATGGAATCATTAAAATGTCCTTGGAGTAGGGGTGCACTGAATGGAAATTTTGGTCCCGAAAATAAAGGATGCACTAGGCCGAAAACCAAAACCAAAAATTAGTTTTAAAAAAAATTTATATTTTTTATATATAATTGTATTATATTCAACTTAATATCATCAGATTAATATGAATTTATTGTTGGCCATTATTGGCACCTTTAGTGCAAGAAAAGTCAAGAAAAATGCAGTCTGCAGTCTCTAACCATATCTTGTATTATGTCCTCAGTCTCTAACCGTCTCTTGTATCGTATTTGCAATCTCTTAAACTTAAACACACTGCTAATATTATTAGCAAAATTTCCATTCGGTGCACCTATAGCAGATACAAGAGCTCAATGCAGCCTTACCAGTGCCTGTCACATGCAACCTGCCTGTGCCCAGCAGCCTCGCCAGTGCCTGTCCTATGCAGCATGCCAGTGCCCAGCAAGCCCCACCAGTGCCCATCATATACAGCTTGCCAGTGCCCAGCAGCTTAACCAGTGCCCATCATATGCAGCCTGCATGTGTCCGCATCAGCGGCAATCTCTGTGTGTCACAGAGCTGGATTTGAATTACCCAGGCCGCAGTAACAGTTTTCCGCCTCCTGTATTCACATCACGCTGATTCAATGTCCCACCATTGGATCAGTGTGTCGTCTATCACATGAGGTGGGATATTGTTACTGCGGCCGGGCAAATCTGCTCCATGAAACACGGAGATCGCGGCGAGGAGGGGGTGGAGGACTGGGCGCGCCAGGATGACACTACCGCAATGGGCAGCACCCGGGGCGGACCACGCCCCCTTTTCGTATCGGCTGGTTTTTTTTGTTTTTTTTTTGTTCGGCCCAATGAAAAAACACCGTTTTCGGATGATAATTTTCGGTGGCTGAAATTTCGGAGCACCTCTACTTTGGAGTCTTGTCAGTTTTTCCATTCAAGAAAATTAAAGTTTTCTTATTGACACTCGTGCAGTAAAGAAAAAGAAAAGAGAGAAAATGAAAATGCAATAGGAGCAACAATAATACAATAGGAAAGAAACAAATGAAAAAAACCTAAAGAGTGTCAGCCATAGTGTACATTGAAGTACCACATCAGAGTGTACCTTGGATTGTCCCCACAATTTTTATGCAGTAATGAGTGAGTCAGCTATTATAGAAAGACATAGTTATCATGATTAAAGCTAAACGCATCAGTCTTTAATCTCATAGTAATAGTACATCCAGCCCGCCCATACATCTCGGAATTGCTCTGGTTTGTTTTTGAATGTGCAAATCCACCTCTCAGCTTCTGTGATGTTCTTGACCTCTCTTTTTCTAATCTAAAATATGGTGTAGTATTTTACTATATGTATCTTGTGGTATTGGGCTTGAGAACAGGCAGTCCCAGAGTTAAAAACATCCGACTTACATACAACTCATACTTACACAAACAAAGGGAGACAATAGGAAATGATAAAAAAATCTGTCCTTAGGAAGGGAAATTCACTCCTGTAAGGACCCTTTCACACGTGCGGACCGTTCAGATCCGCCTGTCAGTTTTTTCAGCGGACCTGAACGGTCACTCCATACAGCTCTATTTTATGATTGTCAAAAATACAGCTAACATTTTGTGTTACTGTATGCACTTTATGGGTCTTTCCGGTATCTTAAAATTCCCTTTTTTTTTTTTTTCTCCTATGTATTGTGTAAACTTGTTGGTACCACTAAACGCATGAATAATCCCAGGTCCATATACATTCTTTTTGGCCAAACATAGTGCAAAAATGGGAATGCACCCAAAAGTCCTCAAATATACTGTAAGTTGCCAAACTGCCAAATATAAGTCACATCAGCAGGAGAAGTGAGAATAAGTCGCTCATGCAAGAAGGCCGATCAGCTCAGCCTGTAGGGGACTTTGGCAGCATATAACTCATCAAAGAGCTGTCTTTGCCGTATACCATTTGACGGTAAGCTTTTGTTTGAAGCAGAGCTACGAAAAGTTGTTGAATTATCAGCAGATAAGAAAAAAGACAAAAGGAAGCACTCCAGTCCTCAAGTACCCCCGCAGGGGGTAAATTCTAACGGGGCTGAAGTGGTTAAATCAAATCGCTTTAAATCATGTTTTAAATCACTAGTAAGAAAGCTTGATTTCAATCAACTCGATTTAACCCTTTCGCTGCCAGGCCGTGTGCTCCATTTTTACCCTCAGGTGGCCAGACCATTTTTTGCAATCCTTTGAAAGCTATAAGTGAAAAATAAAAGAGCAAAGAATTGCAAAAATGGTCTGGCCACCTGAGGGTAAAAATGGAGCACAAGGCCTGGCAACGAAAGGGTTAAATAGAGTTGATTTAAATCAAGCTTTTTTACTAGTGATTTAAATCATGATTTTAAAAGTGATTTAAATTGACTTGATTTAACTACTTCAGCCCCGGAAGAATTTACCCCCTTACTGACCAGACCATTTTTCCAATCCTTTGCTCTTTTACTTTTCACTTATAGCTTTCAAAGTCTGTAAAAGACCATACATTTTCTGAAAGCACATGACCAGTAGAATAAAAAGAAGGTGCTACTGATTTCTAAAGTCCCACGATATTTGCGCAAATGTTTATCAAAACAATATTTTAACTAAAAATCCACTAAAATCATGATTAGCAGATAAATATACAGCAAATTTTACAAAATTCCTACTAAAAATAAAAGCTTAACCTGTATTGAGTTAACAAATATTTGTAATTTTTACATTGTGCATTTCTGCAAAATGATGAAAATCGAACGTACGCAGAAATGTAAATATCCAAATTTCTCTAAAAATCTGAAGGTTTTAATTTTTCCCTTACAGCTTTCAGAATTTGTGAAAGACCCCCAAAACCATGTGTATTCTGAAAGCATATGACTTCTAAAATAAAAAAAAAGGTGCCACTGATTTTTTTAGACACTGCGGTATTTGCGCAAATGTTTATCGAAACAATATATTTGCAAAAGATACACTAAAACCATTATTGGCAGATAAAAACACAGCTAATTTTACAAAATTCCTGCTAAATCCCTACTAAATATAAAAGCTTAACCTGTATAGAGTTAATAAATAACAAAAAAAATATTTTTACATTGCGCCTTTTTGCAAAATGGTGAAAATCGAACGTACCCAAAAATTTCTCTAAAAATCTGGAGTTTTTCATTTTTCACTTACAGCTTTTAGTCTTTTTGTAAAAGACCCCCCCCAAACTATATATTTTCTGAAAGCACATGGCCAGTAGAATAAAAACAAAGGTGCTACTAATTTTTTTAAGGTAGCATGATATTTGCGCAAATGTTTTGCTAAAAATACACTAAAATCATTAATAGTGTACATAAACACAACATAACAAAATTCCTGCTAAATTGCTACTATAGCATCTCTCACATGTGGCATACTAACATGTACGCCCATGGGGGGCCATGTTTACCTGCACAGGTGTTCCATACATCCCCGTAAAGGCAATCCCATTTGAGTCAATTGGGATGCAGCGGCTGCACAGACATAGCTGCTGTTCCCAATCTGACATCCGTGTGGGTACGCCACCCCAAACCAGACAGTGTGAGCTCAGAGACATGCATGTGGGCCTACATGGATGTAAAATTGGGAGCAACGGCTCTGTTAATGCAGGTGCTACATCCCAAATAACGTCAATGGGACGGCCTGCACAGAGATGCACGGAACACCTCTGCGTCCTGTAAAGGTACGCTGTGTATGTCCTGTGTGAACAAGGCCTTAGGCCCCTTTCACACATGCAGTCCGCTCGGGTCTGCCTGTCCATTTTTCAGGCGGGCCAAATTGGACCACCCATTTTTTTCTATATAGAGGCTGATGTAAATGGACATGTGTCTGTTTTACACCAGCCTGCATCCGATCCAGTCTGCTAAAAACAGACAGACGGGGATTCCATCCATCTTCTTTGGTGAGATTTCAGAGGTCTAAACGGACCCCCATATCTTTTTTTGAGACAGAGAAAGGGACTGAAGATAGTCCCTTTGTCTGTAGCACTTTACATGAATGAATGGAATCTGTATAGAGATTCCATTCATTCATAAAATGACAGTCTAATACATTGTAACACTAGCAGTTACAACGTTTAGCTGCCAGTGGATATAGCAGCGATTGCTGCCTATATCTGTTGTAAAGGTGGGGGTTGGTTTACACATGTATACCAAGCCTCCCAAGCTACAAGCGCCCCCCCTCCCGCGATCTCCAGCTTGACAGATCATAGGAGATCTGTGCATGGGGGAAGCTGTGGGAGGGGAAGTAGGGAAGTAGGGAAGTAGAGATGCCGCTCGGAGTGGCCATGGATCGGGGGGTGCGGTGGCAGTATAGGGGGTGATCAGAGGTATTGTGTGGACACATCTGCCCCCCCCCATCCCCATGCAGCACCTGAAGGGAGCGGCGGCAGAGGAGGGATGCCGGCTAATCATGGTGGCTGCGGGGAGCGGGTTTGCTGGGGGGGGTCGGATCGGGTGGAGGGGGGTAATTGGTGCTGGGGGGGGTGAAGGGGGGTGAAGGGGATGAGAGAGGAGAGTGGGGGGAGTGGTTCTAAGTGAAAGTTG
Organism: Aquarana catesbeiana; assembly: GCF_042186555.1. Classification (NCBI taxonomy): domain Eukaryota; kingdom Metazoa; phylum Chordata; class Amphibia; order Anura; family Ranidae; genus Aquarana; species Aquarana catesbeiana. The sequence goes on from NC_133324.1 coordinate 200,896,696, forward strand.
GCAGCGGGAGGTGGAGTGGCAAGGAACAGGGAGGCGGCGGCGTGGGTGGGGTGGTCACATTAGGGGTTAATAACTCTGATCAGCGGGTTGTAATCAGTCTGCTGAACAATTCTGATATAAGCTTGTGGTCATTGAAGTGACCATAAACTTATAGGAGACGGAGAAAAGAGGTCTGTACGGCATGCGGACTTGGCCACCTGCAGGCACTTTTTAGGTCTCTACGGACCTGGCAGTGAAAGGGTTAAATCATAATTTTTAAAGAGCAACTGTCATCTCTGTCCCGCAGTTGCTTCTCCTCTGACGCGCTGTTGACTCACAGACAGTCCCATTCACTTTAATGGGACGGCTGGTGATGCGGCAGTGACACAACAAGGTGAGGGATGTGGCAGTAGCAGGGGAGTGGATGCCCGCTAACAGGAGTAATATGCTGTCAGATTAGTAAAACAGCGGTATCCGAACTGATTCAATTGTACAGTTTGCAGTGTACATAGATTTGCAAAACAATGGGATAAAGGAATATTCCTCAACTTTGTTTTATCTCTTGGTGACTGTGAAATTGTGTGAATGCATCAATGCAGTGCATGTTATCTCAGTTTGCAGAGCTTGAATTCATTGAATGAGTTTACCAAAAATTTAAATCTTGCAGAATATACAGCCTCATGCTACATAACTAAGCTCCATTTCATGCTGAATAAACTCAATTATTTATGTATCTTAAATAGAAAACTATCTTTTAGATTTTTACTCAAAAAGCATTTTATTCAAATAAATTAGATAAAAATAAAAAAAAAACAGTTTTAAATCAAAAAAATCTGATTTTTTTTTTTTTTTTTTTTTTAAAGCATTGATTTATATCCACCCTAGTTGAACGGAAAAAAACTCAGTGTGTACCAGGCTTAAGCTGTTTACAAAATGTGGCTCTAAAAGGTCTCTCCACCAGTACATTTAAAGCGGGAGTCCACCTAAAAAAAAAAAAAAAAAAATATTAAAAGCCAGCAGCTAAAAATACTGCAGCTACTGACTTTTAATAAATGGACACTTACCTGTCCCAGGGTCCAGTGATGTCGGCAGCCGACGCCGATCACTCACTCGACTCTCGGCAGCTGCCGCCGCCATCCTAGGTTAGAGAATCAGGAAGTGAAGCGCTGCGGCTTCACTTCCCGGTTCCCTACTGCGCATGCGCGAGGTAACTGGTCCCCGCTATCTCCTGGGACCTGTGTGTTTCCCAGGAGACAGCGCGGAGGGACGGGAAGAGGCGTAGACTCCCGTGGGAGTCTATGCCAGGAAGTGGGTGCGAATACCTGTATTAGACAGGTATCTGCACCCCCCTCCCCCCTGAAAGGTGCCAAATGTGACACCGGATGGGGGGAGAGTTCCAAAAAGCGGAAGTTCCATTTTTGTGTGGAACTTCCCTTTAAAGGAGAAACTGTGGGGGGGAGGAGATGAGGACGTGACGTAGGACGCGACGTGAGGGGGAGGGGCTGATGCCGGCGCCTGTGTGAGGATCTGGGGCGAGCGGCTCCGGACGGGAGAGAGCTGCGAACGGGGCGATACACTGCAGCGATCCCGGTGTAAGTGTTCCACCGGGATGTCCTGGCTCCCGTGAAGGGCCCCCCCTTCTCGTCCCCCGCGCCCACGGACGGCGTCACATACACAGTATACGACCCAGCCGGTTGGCTGGGACGTGACAGATCTGGAAACGAGCAGACAAACAGCTGATTATCAGCTGGAGGAGAAGCCCAGAGAGCGAGAGCGGGAGGAAGGGTAGTGAAGCCGCTCAAACAGCGTGCTGTCCGTCTGAACTGCTACCCGACGTACCGGACACCTGACGACCCCCCCTGAGTTTTCTCTCCCCCCCTGCTTTTCACCCAAGATCAGGACTGCGATCCTACGCTGAAGGAGGACTACTGCTTAGAGACAGCGTCAGAAGAAAAGGTAGGAATCTCTGCATATCCTTATGAGAAGTAACTGGAAAGCATAGTGGTTTATGGATGGATAACTTCCTGCATAATCAGGGTCTGAAAAGTGTCTGAGCGCAGGGAATTTTGTGTGTCCCCTCCTGGACCTGGCTGCGAATCTGTGAACAAACTGTGGGTACTATGTCTGTGGCTTGACTTCCCCCGCACGCTTGAGATCTGACTCATATACTCCACAGTACATCACCCCAGGGTCCTTGCCTTGCCTCTGGAGGAGATATAAGGAGGGGGACCGATAAGGTCACTCTCTCAGGTTCCAGTTATTTGGAAGCCTGACATAACTTAAGGAAAAACCCAGCATAAATGTAAAGACTCCTCCCTAGGCGGGCGATAAGGATTGCGACAGGCGAGGAGGGCTAGGAGGGCTCCTCCTTGGACTCTGTGTGCATTGGTTCACAATTTTCCTCTTTTTGGTTTTTTCTTTTTCCCTCTATTTTTCTTTATGTGCACGCGGTGGGTAGGCACCACCAGGAGGGACCGAGCAACACGTCGTGAGAGGGGGTCTGATACCCCAAAAGCGGATACCCGGTGGAAGCATGAGAGGGCGGTCCCAAAAAACAGCAGAACCTAAAAACTCAAGAGAGAGCCTTAATACTAGCACCATTCAAAAATATCTTACAGAATCAAACCCAAAGAGTCCAGGGCAGGATATGAAACCCTCAGGAACAAATGAAAAGAAAAAAGAACAACAGAAGCAGAAGGGGGGACAGGGGGCTAGGCCTAAGGAGGACTCGGGTCTGGAGGGGGGAGTGATGAGTGACACCCCGGAAGAGCAAAGAAATATGGATCGTGGCATGAATAGAACAGAAATGCTGGAAATGTTTGCTAAACTGGAGGGAGTGATAAAATCGGAAATCATGAATGTACGCTCAGATATGGGCCATTTACTCCATAGGGTGGAAGAAGTAGAAGAGGTATCAGCAAAGCAAGCAAAGACAATTTCTGAACTCCAAGATCAAATAGTCAAGATCCAGAGCGAAAATCGCATGCTGTCCTACAAAATGGAAGAGCAGGAGAACCAGAGCAGGCGACAAAATCTGCGAATCAGATCCATCCCGGAACAAATGAATGAAGACCTTGGGGAGAAAGTGAGAAAAATATTCAACCCCATTTTGGGTAGAAAGGTGGAGGAGGCCCTCAGGATTGATCGGGTCCATAGGGTAAGGAAACCCCCCAATCTCAATCAAGATATCCCCAGGGATGTTATCGTGAAGTTCCACTTGTACGAAGATAAGGAAAAAATATGGAGGAATCTCAGGGGTGCTCCCCCAATCTGCTTCGAAAATAAAAACCTACAGATTTTCGCGGACATATCGGCTGGAACCCTAGCACGAAGAAGACAGATGAGACCTCTATTAGATCAACTTCGAAGGGCCAACTTGAAGTATAGCTGGGGGTTCCCAACATCCCTGTTAGTTGTCAAAGACGGGAGAACACATAGGATGAGGTTTCCAGAAGAGACTCAGGATTTTTGCGCAAGTGTGGGGATCACGATGCCAGAGGAACTGAGATAAGAACCATAATGATCGCTCCACTAAGTTCATTTGAGTATGAGGGGGACTCGGGGTTTTTTTTTTTTTTTTTTTTTTTTTTTTTTTTTCCCCGGGGGATTGTTGTGAGTAACTAAGAATACGGGACTCGGGACTTTGGGCAATCTATAGTGCAATAAGGTGATGGCTGTGCGGGGGGTGGGGGGGGGTGTGGGTCCTAGTAGGGGCGCTAGCCTCTTGTCCTCTTAAACCTCCCTCCGTGCGGGGGGGAGGGGGGGGGAGAGTTTTTTTTTTTTTTTTTTTTTTTTTTTTTTTTTTCTCTCTCTCCCCACCACCTTCCCCCGCGTAGCGGGGGGGCGGCACGGGTTGCCGGCTTATCGGCACCACCCCTCGAAGCAGTGCGCGCTGTACGGGATCTGGAACATCCTCTACAAGCGGGCCTTGGGCTGGGTGGCAGCCGGGGGGATGGGGGGAGGGGCCGGGGTGGGGGGTGTTCAGGGGTGGGGATGAAGGGGGGGTGGGGTGTTCCTGCGAGGGGGATCTTAGAAGGGCAGAGAGGAGCGGCCAGGGCCGTGAGCCTAAGTAATGCCTGACCTCAAGTTTCTCTCATATAATGTAAAGGGCCTCAACTCTCCCGTAAAAAGACATAAAATTCTGAAGGAATTGCAACATTATGGGGCTGACATAGTTTTTCTCCAAGAGACTCATCTGGTGCTGGAGTCTAGGATCAGGCTTTTCTCTCCGGGCCTGCCGCAATGGTTTTATAGTGACTCCCCCATCAGAAGAGCAAAGGGGGTGGCAATTGGTTTCTCAAAGTCTTCAAACTTCTCATTAATAGATAGACTGACAGACCCGGATGGCCGGTATATTTTCTTGAAGGGCAACATCGGAAATAAGATATTCACTCTGGCGAATATATATTGCCCCAATAAGAAACCAATGTCTTTTCTCGGTCAGGTGTTGACGAGGCTGATGAATTTCAGAGAGGGAGAGGTGGTATTGGCGGGAGACCTCAACTTCTACCTGGACACTGGTATCGATACTACGTCCCGGGCACAGGGGACGAGCAGGGCCTCTACTGCCGCAATTGGGCGGCGGCTTTTTGACTGCCGCCTTGTAGATGCTTGGCGGACGCAACACGCCAAGGATAGGGACTTTACCTTCTTCTCCCCTGGGCACGGGACGTATTCGAGACTAGACTACATCTTTGTTGACCATGGCCTCTTGGAGCAAGTACAGGAAACTAAAATTGAGATTATTTCACTTTCAGATCACGCACCGGTCACCTTAACGTTGCGGCTCCCTGACAGGGTTGAAGGGACTTATGCGTGGAAACTGAATGAATCTCTGCTCAAAGATCCAAAAGTGTTGGGGAAGATACAAGAAGAGGTTGACTTTTACTTTAAAGCGAACGATACAGGAGAGGTTTCATACTCCATTCTATGGGAAGCACATAAGGCGTTTACCAGGGGGGTCCTTATCTCCATGGGAGCGGGTATTAAAAAAAAGAGAAGGGAGGAAAGGGAGAGGCTGCTCGCTGAAATTTTTATCTTGGAGCAGAAACACAAGGCGAGAAGGGGATTTAATCAGGAAATCTTCCACCGACTAGTCGATAAAAGGGAGGAGCTGAGGGATATTATAGATCAGGAAACTAAGAGATCCCTTAATAGATTAACAAAAGAAAATTACCTGTGGGCGAATAAGTCTAGCAAGCACCTGGCCAGAATGATCAGAAAGAAAAAAGACAGGAATTTCATAGGCAAAATACAGAACAAAAAAGGAGAGCTTATCAGCACTAGTACAGGTATAGCAGAGGAGTTTAAAAAGTTCTATGGAGCGCTCTACTCCATAGGCCTAAATAGAACGGTCAGCCCTACACAGGGGAAGAGGGTCGAGGAGTTCCTAAGGGAGGCAGGAGTGGCGGAGCTTACAATGGAAGAGAGAGAGGCTCTGGATAGACCGATCGGGGAGGAAGAGATCATGGCAGCCCTCAAATCCTCCCCGAAAGGCAAGAGCCCAGGCCCCGACGGCTTCACCACATTATATTTGGAGAAGTTGAAACACATTTTAGTCCCTAGATTGTGCCAATATTGGAACAATCTGGGTAATAACTGCGAGATGGGAAGAGAGGCGTTGTTAGCCTCAATTACTTTAAGCTTAAAAGAGGGGAAAAACGATAGGCTATGCTCCAGTTATAGGCCCATCTCGTTGTTGAATGCAGATGTGAAGCTCTTCGCAAAGGTTCTGGCTGGGAGACTGAAGGAGAGAATGGCATCCCTGGTTCATGCAGATCAAGCGGGTTTCATACCCGGGAGACAGAGCAGAGACAACGGTGTACGAGCAGCGCTCCTTTTGGAGTTAGGTAAACGCAAGGGACCCCCAGTTCTATTCCTGTCAGTTGATGCGGAAAAAGCGTTTGACAGGGTAGACTGGGGGTTCATGTTGAAAACGTTGGAAGTTATGGGGGTGGGGCAGAGGTATATCTCCTGGGTGAAGTCCCTTTATAGTCACCCTATGGCTACAGTTAGGGTCAATGGGGTATTATCAGAGCCTCTGGAGATGAAAAACGGCACTAGGCAGGGGTGTCCGTTGTCCCCTCTACTGTTTGTTCTGTCTCTTGAGCCTCTCCTCGCTGCCATTCGCAACGACCCAGATTGCAACGGGGTGGGAACGGGAGGGGAGGAGCACAAACTCGCGGCGTTTGCCGACGATATACTATTTTTTATTACCAACCCCAGAATTACCCTCCCGAACCTGCTCCGAGTAATCAGAGGGTACGGGGAACTATCAAATTTCAAAGTCAATTTGAAAAAGTCGGAGATCCTAAATATTAGCGTAGACAAGGACGAGGCCTCCCACCTCGCTCAGGTATTTCCATTTCCCTGGAAAGAGGAAATTAAATATCTAGGGGTAAAACTCTCCAACTCCATAAATGGATTGTACCATAAAAATTATTTACCACTGCTGGATGAGATTAGGCAGGAAACTAGAAGGTTAGCTACGAGACCGCTCTCGTGGCTTGGTCGCGTGAATGCGGTTAAGATGATACTGACCCCTAAGATACTTTTTAAATTCCAGATGCTCCCCATCCCACTTCCTCTGTATTACTTTGGAGCCTTAAGGAGACTGGTGGCGAGTTTTGTCTGGGGGGGCAAAAAACCACGTATTTCTTACGTGGTTTTGAGTAGGGGGAAAAAAAAGGGGGGGCTGGCCCTACCGGACTTTTATAGATATTACATATCAATCACAATATCACGGGTTATTGAATGGTCCAAAAAGGATACTGAAAAAAGATGGGTCAGATTAGAACACTACATGAGTAACACTGATTTACGTAGGAAAGTATGGAATCCACCAAAATATCGAGCACTGGGCACTAACACAGCGGTTTTGACACAAAACACTCTTAAATGTTGGGATTTGGTACACACACAGAATAAGTGGACATTTAACTCACCTTTAATTTACATGAAAGATAATCCTTTTTTTGAGCCAGGGACGAGGGAGGTGGGGGGGAATTGGTTAAAAGACGAAGGTATCCAACTTAAAAACTTCCTTAGTAACAATGGAAGCTTACGCACATTCTCCGAGTTAAAGGCAGACTCGGGGATTGGGGTTCTGGACGTGTGGAGGTACCTTCAGCTCTCGCACTTCACTGAAAAGCTCCCAGGGCCACTTAGGGGTGAAGGGGAATACAGACCACTCGAGCAGCTCTGTGAGAGGGAGCAGCCGCGTGGGACTATCTCACAAATCTATAGGATCTTGGGCACGAGACTGGAGCTGGAGGTGCCCCCGTACATCAGAAAGTGGGAACGGGAATTAGGTTCACAATGTGGTGAAGTCACCCTAGAGAAGATTTTGAAATTGGTACATTTGGCAGCACAGGATTCCAGGAGAATGGAAACTCACTATAAATGTTTAGCAAGATGGTACGCCACCCCAGACAGACTCGCCAAAATGGACAACACCAAATCCAACTTATGTTGGAGGGGCTGCACCTCTATAGGTTCGATGGCCCACATGTGGTGGGAATGCCACGTTATTAAAACTTTTTGGGGAAAAATCATAAGTTTGATCAAGGTAATTACAGGAGAGGTTATCCCGATAGATCCATGGGTATGCCTTTTTCACGGCACGTCAAAGACGGTGAGGAGTTATCGCTCCTCTATGGTAGCCATACTGCTGGATGCGGCTAAAAAGCAGATAGCAACAAAATGGCTAGACCCGGCTGCACCAAATATCCGGGACTGGCTACTTAGCGTTAACGAGGTGTACAACGTCGAAATTATAGATAGCAGAGGAATTGTCCCCGGGGAGGGAGAGGTAGGAGAAGGTAAATGGGAGGGATGGCAAAGGTATAAAAAGACTTGGAGTTTTGCCGAGCAATTTATAGATAGTACTTAGGGGGCCGGCGAAGTGGACAGTGACATGAGTCCATCAATGTATTAGCAGCTGTCCTCTAGATCCTCCTGCAGGAACAGGGGTGGGCGGGATTGGGGGTTTTTGGGTGGGTAGGATGAACTCTGTTAATGAATTTGTTATCTTTCTCTTTTTTTTGTATTTGGTTGAGTTCGGTTTTTTATTGAGAAACAGTAAATAAAGTATTTAAAAGAAGAAGGGAGGAAAAGAAGAAAAAAAAAAAAGAAAAGAAAAAAGAAGCTACACATGATGTGAAAATCAAAAGAGACAGAATTGACACTGATAAAGTGGAGGAAGTCTCTAATGGAATCACTGAGGTGGCAAAAAAAAAAAAAAAAAAAAAAAAAAAAAAAGAAACTGTGGCGTTACCAGTATATCTAGATCAATTGCACCCATTCATTAAATGCTTCTTTGTACTGTTGTCCAGGATTAGGCCATGTAATGTTGCTTCAATTCCACCATGTTATTTGTTTACAGTTTTATTAGCGCCTATAAAGTTTACCTTTTGGGCTTCTTAGAGAAGTTTCACTAAAATTTCTCACTTTGGCTTTCTTGGTGGCTGTTGCTACAGGAAGGCGTGTAAAAACCTTTTTAATCCTGTTCCCAGACAGTCGTGCAAGCAGCCATCTTTTTTAGCTCCCACACCTTACCAGGGCAGGTTCCTCACCCTATAATGCTTGTTTGCTGTGCAGGCCTTTGGTACATCTTTGAGGGGCTGGAATCACTGAGTGTGAAAGGGGGGCAGGCAATTCATTTCTCTGCTTCCTGATGTTGGGTGGAGCTTCTCTCTCATGTGACTGTTCTGGAGGATTCCAGGAAATGGAGCTACCATGTACTGTCTCAGATGTACTCATAGGTAGAATGCCAAATAAATGCAAAAGCCGACACTTATTCTTGGCTGTACAATCTTCTTTATTGAATCACAGGATAAAGTCCACAAACAGGACAGTGTCCTATGCATCCTTCACTTCTCCTTTGAGAATGTTAACACAAATCATAATGGGCATAATCCTGGTTGTCAAAAAGAGTTAGTTCTCGACTTCAACATGCTTTCAGCACATTTTGAATAGTCCTAAACTTGCTGAAATATTAGCTTGTGTAAAGTAATGGCCAGCACTCATATCGACTGGCTCTAGGAAACCTGCTTTGCAAATGCTTGGCAGCATCTTGCTGTGCACACTAACCTTGAAAGCAATGAATGCCAACTCGCTAAAAATAAATGGCTTAATTTAATTTGTGAAATAAAATGTATTTATCTTCTCCACAGGCTTACGCATCTGGATGTGATGTGGTGATTCTGGGAAGTGATTTTGAGAGGCTACAAGTGATCCCTGGAGTTCAACATGGAAATGTTCTGGTTGGCTGCGTGGACTGTTCTATGCAACAGGGCAGGGTAGGAATAATTCATATTGGTGTTATCGGTTGCTTGATTTTACATTCTTTAACACAATAAGGTCAATTCAGGCTATGCCCCATAGCTAACAGACGCAGTAACTAGTATTCTTTGTGGAAAATTATAAACTAATTGGTACAGTCTATTTTGGAATAGTAGATCATTTTGAGCTGTTTTGTGTAATGTGTTTATTTACTACTACCGGATGCTGTGTTTCTGCATTAGTCACATGATTATGCTTCTGAACTGACCACAGAGCATAATCAGTGTGTGATTTGAGATAACCAGCAATCCTTTCTTTGAGAAACAATTACTATCCAAAGGGCTCTAATTTCTATGCCATAAAACCCAGAAAAATTAAATTAGGCGTTTTCCCCCCTGATTAGTAGCTCATAGTTGGCAATGGTCAGAAACATTAACCATAAGATCTCTGGAGCTCATGGGGCTCATTTAGACTTGTGGTTGGGAATGTTAAAAATGTGCGGTTGAGTCGAGTTTAATGCCCCTTTCCCCTCCAAGTTGCAATGACAGCAGATGGGTGTGTTTACATGCATCAGTCGTGATGCTCTGCAGCAAAAATTATCCAACATTAGCCCACCAAATGCTACCTATTCAAGCAATTGCGGAAGTACTGCAAACGCCCAACAACTGCTTGCAATGCATGCAGTTGTGGCGTAATTATGGGGTTGAAACAGCCAATCACTACCTGTTCAGTGGCTCTGAAAAGCAATCCTAACGCAGGGCTATGGTTTAGATGCATGTCCAAGGGCCCTTTCACACATGCGGTCCCATTGACTTACAATGGAAGGTGCCTTTTTGGTGCACTTTTGAAAACCTGCACCAAAGATGCAGCATGCAGGACTTTTCAAAAGTGTAGTGCACCTGCAGTGTGAACAGCTACATAGGATTTACTGGAGAATAGTTTTCCAGTGCTTTTGTTGCCTTGGAAAAGTGTGGCAAAAGCGCATCAGTGTAAAAGGGGTTTAAACCTAGCCTTAAGGGGTCGTTCAGTAAGGGCCATTTTACACCTAATGCAGTGGGATGCAGTTGGATGCATTTTGAACAAAGTTTGTTAAAAATCCTTGCAATGTACAGCCGTGGCCAAAAGTTTTGAGAATGACACACATAATAATTTTCACAAAGTCTGCTGCCTCCGTTTTTGTGATGGCAATTTGTATATACTCCAGAATGTAATGAAGAGTGATCAGATGAATTGCAATTATTGCAAAGTTCCTCTTTGCCATGAAAATTAACTTCATCCCATAAAAAATGTTTCCACTGCATTTGTGATGAAGGCTTCAGGGCGCCCAAGAAAGTCCAGCAAGTGCCAGGACCATCTCCTACAGTTGATTCAGCTGCGGGATCGGGGCACCACCAGTGCAGAGCTTGCTCAGGCAGGTGTGAGTGCATCTGCACGCACAGTGAGGCAAAGACTTTTGGAAGATGGCCTGGTATCAAGAAGGGAGGCAAAAAGCCACCTCTCTCTAGGAAAAACATCAGGGGCAGACTGATATTCTGCAAAAGGTACAGGGATTGGACTGCTGAGGACTGGGGTCAAGTAATTTTCTCTGATGAATCCGATCCATTTGTTTGGGGCATTCAGAAAAAACCTTGGGGCGCTTTTGAGGTGCTTTTTTTAAGCTCTCCAAACATGCTGCTTGCAGGAGTTTTTTCACCTCCCCACCAATGCACCGCCCCAGTGTGAAAGCATCCATTGATTTTAATGGGAAGCCGTTTTCGTGAGCTTTTCAGGCGCTTTTATTGCAAAAGCACTTGAAAAATCCTCACTGTGATAGGGGTATAAACCTTGTCTGGAGAAGAAAAGGTGAGCGCTACCATCAGCCCTGTGTCATGCCAACAGTAAAGCATCCTGAGACCATTTATGTGTGGGGTTGCTTCTCAGCCAAGGCAGTGTGCTCACTCAGTTTTGCCTAAGAACACAGCCATGAAGAAAGAATGGTACAAAAACATCCTCTGAGAGCAACTTCTCTCAACTGTCCCCATATGGAAACTCCCCAGACCTTAATCCCATTGAGAAGTGAGAACTTGTGGTCAATCCTCAAGAGGCGGGTGAACAAAACCCCCCACAAATTCTGACAAACCCCAAGCATTAATAATGCAAGAATGGGCTGCCTTTAGTCAGAATGTGGCCCAAAAGTTGATTGACCGCATGCCAGGGCGAATTGCAGAGGTCCTGAAAAAGAAAGGTCAACACTGCAAATATTGACTCTTTGCGTAAACTTCATATAATTGTCAATAAAAGCCTCTGACACTTATGAAATGCTTGTAATTATATTTTAGTATACCATAGTAACATCTGACAAAAAGATTTCAAAACACTGAAGCAGCAGACTTTGTGAAAATTACCCACTTAACCACTTGCCGACCACCGCATGTACATTTACGTCAGCAGAATAGCACGGCTGGGCAAATGGGCGTACAGGTACATTCCTTTGAATTTCCCGCCTTGTAATCGGGAGCTCCGTGAGTCGGGTCGCGGGTCCCGCGGACTCTATGGCTGCGGGGATACCCGCGACCGTCTCACGGAGCTGAAGAACGAGGAGATGCTAATGTAAACAAGCATCTCCTCGTTCTGCCTAGTGACACACTCACCGATCTTAGCTCCCTGTGATCGGGAGCTATGATCAGTGAAGTGCTGTTCGTAGCCCATCCCCCTAACAGTTAGAAACACTCCCCAGGACACACTTAACCCCTCCCTAGACCCCTAGTGGTTAACCCCTTCACTGCCAGTGTCATTTTTACAGTAATCAGTGCAATTTTATAGCACTGATCGCTGTAAAAATGACAATGGTCCCGAAAATGGGTCAAAATTGGCCAATTGTGTCCGCCATAATGTCGCAGTCAAGATAAAAATCGCAGATCGCTGCCATTACTGGTAAAAAAAAAAATTTATTTTTTTTTTTTTTTTTTTTTTTTTTTACCAAAAATATGTATAATGCAAAATCTTGCAAAAATGTGCAATATAAAAAATTTATAAAATCAATAAGTGTAATCCTGTGCAAGTAAATATAAATACATGTGCCAAATCCAGCTAAAAAATTAAGCAAAAACTGGAATAAATATTGCAAAGAAATCGGTGTGCAACCTCAATCATGTAAAAAACTTCCTGTGTGAACGTGCAAAAGAACGCATAGAAAGTGCATAGTGCTTTGTGACCTAAGAACTCCAATAAATCACACAGCGTCACAACAGTAAATGGTCCAATATGGTCTAATAGCAGGGAGAGTCCAGATACCATGCAGCTCTGTGCATAAGTGGAAAAACACAAAATACAATGTGATAATGTCCTCTAGAGTGAAATACAAAAAGTCCAATGTGCTCAAACGAAATGAAGTGAAGTGCCTGGAAAAAATAAATCTGTGTCCTCTTCGTGCATAAATCACACTAAAGTGAGCAGTGGCCCCTTACCTAGCGGTACTAGGTAAACCGCAAAGAAGTAAATACAGGTGGCTGTGGTCTTTACTTGGGGTCCTGGACCATCGTGGGTCCTGTCTCTGCCTCCATGCCTAGCGGTACTAGGTAAACCGCAAAAAGGTAAATACCGGTGGCTGTGGTCTTGGGGTCCTGGACCAGCGCGGGTCCTGTCTCTGCCTCCAGGCCTCACAAGTGGGTGAACTGATAATAAAGGACAAGGGGGTACCGGATAGTGTAGTATGTTTAAAACAGAATAGAGCTTTATTCACAACCATCAATATGTACTCACATTAAAATGTAACAGATCAATCTCCTACGAGCAGCGAGCTCGTTAGCCTCAGTCAGTATGAAGTGCCCATTCCGTCCCTACGCGTGATGTCACCAATCACATGACTTCATCAGGGGATAAACAAAAAGGCACTTTGCTGTCTTTAAATAGTCTAAACTAAGGATGAGCTCCGGCGCGTTCGCATGCTGCACGTGCCGATCCCGCCAGGAAGTCGGCACGGCGCAGCGCTAATCACAGGCAGTGAGACATTTCCCGATGTGTGGCTGCAGAGCTCGGGAAATGTCTCACTGCCTGTGATTAGCGCTGCGCCGTGCCGACTTCCTGGCGGGATCGGCACGTGCAGCATGCGAACACGCCGGAGCTCATCCTTAGTCTAAACCATTGTTCCTAATTAGGCGGCCATTTTCTTGTAGCCGCGTCCGCCATTTAGTGAAAGACTGCGTGCGCGGCCATTTTTTTGGTTAGTGAATTCTCCATTTCCATGATGACAGGTAGAAACGGGCTCACTGCGCATCTCTGTGCTTACAATGCACAGCGAATGGAGGCGCAACCTAAATGTACGGAGGGGACTGGTCTGTCGGCACAACATACATGCTGTGAGATAAATCAATATGCTCTCGACAGACGAACCGTTAAGAGGAATTAGCATCAGGCAGATGTCTGAATATCAACTCCAAATAAAAAATGATTGGAATTATAAAAATATATATAAAAAATAAAAATTAAAAAACTTTAATAAATCTAAGTGTATGATAAAAGTATTGATAACAACTAGTATTAAAAACATTCTCAGTGTAGCTGGGACAGAATGGGCCTCAACACTCACATACATGCATATCACATAGACTTAGCATTATACATGAATAAAAAAAATAAATTAATACAGAGAGGGAGGGGGAAGGGGAGAGGGAAAGGGAGTTATATACTCAAAGTAATAATCTAAATACACAAAATCAGTGGATCGGGTGCGTGTATAACCACTGCCAACACACCCTATGGATGTCCACGCATCTGTTACAACAGTATATCTCTTTATCCTGCAATCAATCGATATCCCTTCACACAGGGGGAGGGATCGTGATGGGAGCAGATGATAAAAACGATAAAAAAAGAGAGAAAGGGATTCTGATATGGGGTCAATGTTAAAGGATTGGGAAAGGTTGACATATACGCTACTGTTCGGGTTAAAAATCGCTAAGAAAGCAGTTCAAATCAAATTCGATATTCAAACCTCTGGGCGAAAATGTGTCTAATGTGAATATCCATTTGGTTTCCAGCTGGCTGAGGGTCCTAACCTTGTGGCCCCCTCGCCAGTGCCTCACAACACTTCTTGTTGTGTCACAACAAAGACCCCACATAATTAAGATTCTGGGGAATAGAACCGTAAGTGAGGCACTGGCGAGGGGGCCACAAGGTTAGGACCCTCAGCCAGCTGTAATCCAAATGGATATTCACATTAGACACATTTCTCACCTTAATGTATAGAATGCATTAAGGTGAAAAACCTTGAGGGTTTACAACCCCTTTAAAGGGGTAAGTGACAGGTCCTCTTGGCGATCCGCAACTATGCGGTCGCTATGTAGTGTTTAAAAGTGGGTAGTTTTGTCTTTAAAGTGGGCAAATGCCCTCTCACCAATCCTGTGACCCAGGCAGAAAGAAGGATGTCCAAGCAGATAGTTCTTCAGCGGCCCGCCTGGCCACCTTGCAACTTGGATCGCCTCTTAGACTCAGCTGCCTAGAGGTGCGGCAGAGGTCTCGCTCTGGTGGGAAGCCCGCTTCCAGCCGTCTCTGGAACTATCTTTGGAACGGTCTGTGGATGGCTCTTCAGTGGATCACAGCAGTCTCTCCTCACATGTCTGTTCTCCTCTCTGCCTCGAGGTGATCTTCCTTCAGCCTTCCAAAATGGAGTCTTTTACCAGCCCCCTCTGCTGCAGAGCCCTCTGGGATTTCTAGCCCCGCCCCCTTAAGATTCAGTGGAGCTGTTTGGTGATGGCACTTCATTTCCCATGATTCTCTGCTGCTGCTTGATTGGCTCCCTCCTCCTGCCAATAGGGACTTAGGGGAAGGAAGCAGAGCGGGCGGATGCCTGTGTGTGTGAGGAGAGAAACCCCCTCGCAGGCACTGACAGGCACGTTCTCCCTCTCTGTCTGTGTCCGTATTAAATCCGGCGGTGGCTGCTACACGTATATTTGATGTCAACATGGATATCATAAATTAGCTCTGCAGGTCCTCCATACTTTGATAGTCGATGCGTTTCGCAAGAATTGCTTGCTTCTTCAGGACCGCTTTAGTGGGTGCTGCTTGACTTTGAGAGTAGAGACGAGCGATACACATTCATGGGTGCGGACATTAGGGGAAACCCAATTAAGCAATCTAGATTCCCATTTCTCCCAAAAACCACAGACTTATCAGAGATATGGGCAGACAATGGAATATCTCTATCGTAACAATCCTGAGGAGAGTAGACAGAGATGAAAAGTGAGCGTAATGGCATGAGCAAAGACTAGCCCCAGCACAAGTCAGTCAAATAAATAATAGGCAAAATTTCTGTCCTATATCAAGGAGATCACATTTGGCACTTTTCAGGGGGGAGGGACCAGGTACCTTTTTTTTTTTTTTTGACAGGTACCATTCCCACTTTCGGAAGATGGGCCTCCTCCTTCCTCTGCCGCCCGACCAACTAGAAAGCGCAGTGCGCTTCGCGCATGTGCAGTAGGGAACCGGCTGTGAATCCGAAATGGCTTCACTGCAGGGTTTGCTTACTAGGAATGGCGGGGGCTGCACCCGACAGCCGTTTCGAAGATCAGCTAGGGTGCCAACATCGTGGCCTCCCTGCATAGGTAAGTGTCCATACATTAAAAATCATCGGCTGCAGTATTTGTAGCTGCTGACTTTTAATTTATTGTGGAGGGGGCCTGGACCTCCTCTTTAACATGTTCAGTATGTGAGAAATGTCAAACGTGCCCCGGATGGCAAGTGGTTAAACAACTTTGTCGCCAGACCATCCTTTTAAGTGACAATCTTCCTATAAGATTATATGTGCCTTTGACATATTTTATGCATGTTATTTGCCTGTAACTTTCTTTGTGTAGATATCCTAAAGCATTGAGAAATGGTTAAACAACATGACCTAGGATATATTAAAGTGGTTGTAAACCTATATATGTGGAGAAAAAACCCTGCATGACAAAGGCATAATGAGCTAGTATGCATCACATACTAGCTCATTATGAAATACTTACCTTAGATCGAAGCTGTTGCAGCGGTCCCTGTACACCGATGTGACCGGCGACATGTCTTCCGGAGTTATTTCCGGGTTTGCGGGCTCCGGCGCTGTGATTGGCCAGAGCCGCAATGACGTCACTCCTATGCATGCGTGCGGGAGCCGTCTGTCGCGGCACAGGGTAAAATGTCCCAGTAGTGGCAAATCCTCCATCCACCTCGTTTTGTGTAAACAGAAAAATCAGATCAGAAAAAAATACCCATCTATGGCCAGCTTAACAGGAAAGATGTCTATCTTGTTAAATGTTAACAGAAAACACTTGCTGACTTGTTTGAATTTTTTTCTAGATTGCGGCTTCGTATGGCAATGTGATTTGCATCTTTGAACCTGTGAATCTGTTAAAACAAAAAAGCTCACCGTCACAAGTAAGCATTTCTTACTCCATGTTTCTGAATTGATTGTTTTTATGATCTTGTAAATGAATATCAATATTTCTGATTATTCCAGAATTGATCCCCTTTTACATAGGTAGAACAACAGTAGTACTACTACAGGGAAAGTAGTTTTATTAAGTAATATGCTATAAGTGAGTAGTAATAACTACTCTTGCAGTGGGTGTATACTATTAAACAACTTAAAGTGGTTGTAAAGTCAGAAGGTTATTTATCTTAATGCATTCTATGCATTAAAGAGTAACTGCAGTCTGCTCACATAATTTGTAGAAAAAACATCTTTGCCATTCTGAAACTTCCCTCCAACTACTTTGCATATTATTGAAAATATTATTTAATAATTAAATTTTAAATAGATTAAAATATATGAAAAAAATGCGCCGCGCCTAGGGGTGTAACTGAATAACTGTAAATCTAAGTTCAAATCATAGATAATAAAGAGTGCAAATCAAATAGAGCCTAAAGCTCTGATCACTTACTAAGATCACCTGCTGTGTGAATCCTAAAGCTCTGATCACTTACTAAGATCACCTGCTGTGTGAATCCTATGAACAAACACACTAACAAATAACTAGTGCAATAAAACACAAAGTGCAATGTGCATAGAAAAACGATGATGAAGACACGTGACTCCCTGTGTCGAAGACGCGTAGGGGAGGGGCCAGGACGGAGCGATCAGCACAGAGCTGGGTTGTGGAGCTCTCACCCTGCAGCACGCCGCACAGCCGTTTTTTCCTATGTTATGTTTGGTGCACATGAGCACCTTATAAATCCTTTTTCTTTTATATGGTCTGATGTGAGTGGAGCCATAAAGAATCTAGTGTGGGAATCAGCTGTACCTAATACTGAGCCCAGGGGTGGCTCCAAAAGCGTGTATTGACACAATTAAAACCTGTGTCACACGCTCCAAGGTGAGCGCAATCACATTGGGGGTCACCAAGGCACTTCACAGCATGTTTTTCTTGGGCACGTTTGATTCAAAACCGGAACTTTTTCTTTGAACCATCACCATTACACTGACTTTTATTTGAACTTGGTCACTTTATGTTACTGGATTGGAAGATTCTTTCACGGATGTGATTTGAACACCTTTATTAGGGCGATTATAGTTTCAATTCGCCCATGCATGTGATTGATTTACTCTGTTTGTGCTTTACGAATATATACACTACCGTTCAAAAGTTTGGGGTCACATTGAAATGTCCTTATTTTTGAAGGAAAAGCACTGTACTTTTAAATGAAGCTAACTTTAAACTAGTCCTAACTTTAAACAAATATACTCTATACATTGCTAATGTGGTAAATGACTATTCTAACTGCAAATGTCTAGTTTTTGGTGCAATATCTACATAGGTGTATAGAGGCCCATTTCCAGCAACTATCACTCCAGTGTTCTAATGGTACAATGTGTTTGCTCATTGGCTCAGAAGGCTAATTGATGATTAGCAAACCCTTGTGCAATCATGTTCACACATCTAAAAACAGTCTAGCTCCTTCCAGAAGCTACAAAACTGACCTTCCTGTGAGCAGATTGAGTTTCTGGAGCATCACATTTGTGGGGTCAATTAAACGCTCAAAATGGCCAGAAAAAGAAAACTTTCATCTGAAACTCGACAGTCTATTCTTGTTCTTAGAAATGAAGGCTATTCCATGCGAGAAATTGCAAAGAAATTGAAGATTTCCTACAGCGGTGTGTACTACTCCCTTCAGAGGACAGCACAAACAGTCTCTAACCAGAGTAGAAAAAGAAGTGGGAGGCCGCGTTGCACAACTAAGCAAGAAGATAAGCACATTAGAGTCTCTAGTTTGAGAAACAGACGCCTCACAGGTCCCCAACTGGCATCTTCATTAAATAGTACCCGCAAAACACCAGTGTCAACATCTACAGTGAAGAGGCAGCTGCGGGATTTTGGGCTTCAGGGCAGAGTGGCAAAGAAAAAGCCATATCTGAGACTGGCCAATAAAAGAAAAAGATTAAGATGGGCAAAAGAACACAGACATTGGACAGAGGAAGACTGGAAAAAAGTGTTGTGGACGGATGCCAAAGGTGTGCAATGCTGTAATTGCTGCAAAAGGAGGATTCTTTGATGAAAGCAAAGTTTGATGTAAAAACAATGTTATTTCAAATACAAATCATTATTTCTAACCTTGTCAATGTCTTGACTCTATTTTCTATTTATTTCACAACGTATGGTGGTGAATAAGTGTGACTTTTCATGGAAAACACAAAATTGTTTGGGTGACCCCAAACTTTTGAACGGTAGTGTATATTGTTTTATTTAATTTTTTTTTTTTTTTTTTCTTTTTCATTTTAATCACAGTGGATCTACATATGTGTAACATTTTTTAGCATATACACCTTATTAGGAATGATTATATTTTTATATTTTAATCACTGTGGATTGTATATTTATCTTATTACGTTTTTCTATGCACATTGCACTTTGTGTTTTATTGCACTAGTTATTTGTTAGTGTGTTTGTTCATAGGATTCACACAGCAGGTGATCTTAGTAAGTGATCAGAGCTTTAGGATTCACACAGCAGGTGATCTTAGTAAGTGATCAGAGCTTTAGGCTCTATTTGATTTGCACTCTTTATTATCTATGATTTGTACTTAGATTTACAGTTATTCAGTTACACCCCTAGGCGCGGCGCATTTTTTTCATATATCATTTATCGCACGGTCATGAATACGTGATCTGCGCCTGCAGCCGGGTAGCTGTTTGGTTGAATTTCCATTAAGGCACTGGATAATTGTGGCTCGCAGGATTTTTTTCCATAATAATATATATATATATATATATATATATATATATATATATATATATATATATATGCTGCGACTCTGTACTTGCCAAATATGCTGCAGAAATTTCCCTCCACTGAGTCTGGCTGCAACCAATTAAACTTTGGGCAGCTGAAGCTGCTGCCTGTTCACTTCCTGGATTTACAGACACACGCCTCCAGCTCTGCAGCTCTCATTGGCCTTCTTATGACTCATTCACCCTCCCTTCCTGCCAAACTCTCACAAGAGTTAGAGAGAGCTGTGCATGATGTCATAAGCCTAGGCTTATGACCAGACAAGGAATAGGAAGTGGGCTGTATAAGGTATTTACTGGCAGAAAAAAGATGTTTTACTATCCAAAGTTAAGTTAAAACAAGGGCAGGGGATTTAATAGATGGAAAGATGAAAAAATGACTGAAGTTCCGCTTTAAGATACAAAAAAAAACCCCTTTTGTGTGCAGCAGCCCCAGCCCCCTAATATTTACCTGAGCCCCATCTTTATCCAGCGATGTTACATGAGTGTCTCGGCTGTCCGGGACTCCCCTCCTGATTGTCTGAGACACAGCAGTGGAGCCATTGGCTCCCGCTGCTGTCAATCAAACTCAGTTAGCCAATGAGGAGAGAGGTGACGGGGCCGAACCGCGGCTCCATGCCTGAATGTATACGGGGAGCTGCAGCTCGGCTCGGGTGCCCCCATAGCAAGCTGCTTGCTGTGGGGGCACTCGACATGAGGAAGGGACCCGAGAAGAGGAAGATCTGGGCTGCCCTGTTCCAAACCACTTTACAGGGTGCTTGTTGTTTTAATAGAAAAAAAAAAAAAAAGAGACTTTACAATCACTTTAAAACCCCGCCAGGTGTTTTTGTTTTGTTGTGTTCCCATGCACAGAGCATGCCAAAAAACAAAACACATTTCCAACCGTTGTTTGTGAAAAAAGGTGCAATGGCAGATTCTAAGAATTTCTGGACATGCTTGTAGGGTATGTATATTTTCTGTGTAATAAATTATATATACATACATTTTTTTTTTTTTTTAATAGTCACCACACATATTTACAACAGTGCTCACAGTGTCTTTGTCCCCACACAGACTGAACTATCTCTCATTAACATACAGGAGGGTGATTTATTTTTTTTTAAACATAGTGTTCAAATCTAGTTCACAGCTGATAAACACAGTATAGGCAGTTAATTACATTATACAAAGGTTTGCCAACCATCCGTAAGTTCATTGACAGTTTGTAAAATATGTAATTTTTACAGCTGTCCGCGAATTTCGGTGATAGAAGTAAACTGTCCGTAAATATGCCGACTTCTGTCACTCTGACAGTAGAAGCAGTAGGAAGGAACCAGCCTGAAACTGTATAGGACCAGCCAGCATGACTAAGAGGGAGATGCATGCATTAATGGGTTAACTAAAGCTACAATGGATCCACCTCCTCCTGCCTTCTGAGCCAATGGACACTGCTGTAACCCACCCCCTTCCCAAGCTCGCCACCTTTGACTGAGAATAGACTCTTAATTAGCAGCAGGGAGAGCATGTAGGGAATTTTAGCAAGTAAAAAGCACTTAATGTAACCAGCATTTTTTTTATGTTCTATTATGTTAATGGTAACATGTAACAAATATAAAGTAAGTGTTATCCCAGTTTGGCTGCAAATGTGGAAATTTAGTTTTAAACAGTGAAGCTCTTCTTTTTGCACACTAGAAACCCTTTGCTTTTTTTTTTTTTTTTTTTTTTTTTTTTTTTTTTTTTTATTATTATCAGTCTTTAGTCTATTCATTGCTATACCTCAACATGAGTCTTTCTAAGTCTATAAATATAATTTGTGGAGCCAAAATATTTTTTAAAGTGGTTTTAGAGGCTAATTGTTTTCCCTAAAATAAAAAAAAAAGATTTGTATGTACCTGCTCTGTGAGATATTGCAAAGTGGTCCCTTAGCTCTTCTTTAGCGGTCCCCCACCTGTGCTATTCTCTTCTCCGAGTGCCCCCTTAGCAAGCTGCATGCTATGGGGGAACCCGTGCAGGTGTGCTCCCAAACTAGGCTGTGTGCGTCTATAGACATACACAGTATGGCTCAGCCACACTTTCACTTCCCCCTCACAGGAGGGAGCCAATGGCTCCCACTGCTCTCAGTATGTCTTGTGAGAGCAGGAAGAAAGACCAGTGCTGCTGCAGATAGGCACAGTGCTGTATCAAAAAAAGTTGTTAGGGAGGGGGGTAGGGTGTAAACAAGTTGTGGAACATTTTTACCATCAGAGTGCTTTCATACTGCTCTATTGAAAAAATGCATTTGATGCGTTTCTGATGTGTTTTCTGGGTGCTTGACTCTGGTGTGTTTTTCAAGCATTTTCCATTCATTTCAATAGGGAGGTGCGTTTTTGGTGTGAGTTTAAAAAGCGTACCAAAGATGCAGCATGCACAACTTTTCAAAATGCACTGCAATCGTATGAAGAGTCCCATAGGATTTAAAGCAGGGGCACCCAACCATTTGAAGAGCAAGGGCCGCTTAAGGGCATTGGTAACTGGTCGGTGGCCTGCATTTGCGACACGGACACAGCCTGCTCTATCGGCCCTTCGATCCAATCTGCCTTCTGTTTTATTTATCGAATTGGAAGCAAGCAGGTGTAAACAGATATAAGTTCGTTTACATCTGCCACCTTGTAGAGGTGAATGGAGAGTATGATTGGGTCCGCCTGAAAAAGGACAGACTGACCTGATTTCACCAACCGTGTGAAAGGAGCCTAAGACTGCTTTCACGCTGATGAAAGGGACTATAGAGGGGGTCTGTTTACTGAATAAAATAAATGAAAAATCTGAAATGCAACATCTGGCATTATTCTTTGCTCTTTTCCCACTTTCCTGAAAATACAGAGCTTTTTGATGGGTGCTCCACTGCAGATGCAGAGAAATTGGCAGAATACCTGTTTGTTTTTACTTTGTGTTACAACCTTGATGAATCTACATTTACTCTTTTAGGGAAGTCGCACACAGTGGCAGAAGAGTGGCCACATAGTATTGGATTCTGTTGCACATAATTTAACTTGGGACCCAACAGGTAAACAGCAATATTTTCTAGCTTTGCTTGCCTACCACTTAATTAAAGGACCCTTTAATGGGATTATCGCTAGCTTTATAGTGGTAACCTCTTTTGTGCTCCTAATTGGTAATTGTAGAAACTTTTGTAATTGTGTTAGTACTGTTGAAACCCTTTTAAGTCTGTAATAATTAATGTATGTATAAGATATTGGCATTCCCAAAGGGTTAAAAAAATGTCTCAACTAGGCTACTGTACTGTTCATAGTACATATATGGCAGTATACAGTATAGTGCATGTAGCTTTGAATCAACATCTATGTATAGCCTAGTTATTCGGTATACACCTGAAACCTGTGTTTTGCCCCGGTCACTACGCAGCTTAGATTACAGGCTTCCATTGGGAAAACTTAAGGATGGTTCCTGGGGCTTATGATTACCGTAACAACCTTTCACAGTACTCGCTATAAAAGATGGAAAAATAAGCTTAAACATTATTTAGTAAGCTGCCGTTTCCTGCTGTAATTCTAAACAATATATGTAAAAGAAGAAAGAAATATACTATTTTTAACCATTCCACCATCCAACTGTTTTTAAGCGCTCAAGTTTTTTTTTTTTGCATTTTGATTTAAAGCAGTTTTTAACCCAAAAACAACATGCCTGTAACACATTTCTTTAGATGTCTGCATTCTGGATTAAGTATTAAAGCGGACACCTTTTTGAACAGCACTATTGTCAATTTGGGGGAGGGTAGTGTTATAGTAGCAGATTTAGACTTGACTATCCTCTTTGGGAATAAAAATTGTATGTAAATGAATAAAAGCTGACCATAGTAAACACCCCTGTCTTTGTTATTAAACCCAGTGAAAATATATTTTTAAAATGAGAGACCTGCAGGTTTTTGCCATAATGTGTTAGTATGCATCGCATGTGGGCATATTTTAACAGACTTGCCTGTCAAAGAATGCCTTCCAGAGTTTTGCTGTTTTCCTAGTCCTCTTTCCAGGTTCACTCTTTTTGGCCGCTTGAATGGCTGGGTTGTGATGATATCCCTCTCACGCTTGCGCACAAGAGTCACTTTGTTGCGCTCTTCGTACAGATTTTTTTCTTCTAATTTTCTCATAGTCTTTACCCCACTTAAGCCCTAACAATCCATTTTTTAAATTGGTTTCCTTTAGTCTATTATTTATGCCCTTAGTTTTGTTATACTAGGTAGGGGTGAACATAGGCTTAGTGCTACTTTGTCTGGACACCTTCATCTGTTAAAGGAAATTGAAAAATTCAAAGACTTCTGGCCTGATCACCAGGTGAAAATAAAACAAATGAAAACGAATGCAGCGACCATATCTAAGACACTGTACCAATTTTAGGATCTTCGTTCTTCGTTGTTGTTCAAACCAAAAATAGTTGAGCTTTCTATTTCATAAACCTGTACTGTAAAAATATAGAGGCTAGTATTCCTAATCTCTTCATAAAAATTATGTGCTGTCATGTTGAGTCAGTGGCTATGTACCTAGGAGGAGGAAGAAGAGGAAGGCTTTGTCAGCCTCCCAGTTTACCACATCCATGGATTTGTTGTATAGCAAGGCCTCTTTCAGAAAAGACATGCATGCCCTGCCTCTAGATGTTGCTGTGAACACTGGGGGCATGCAATAAAATTTAACAGCACAATTGTACTCTGTATAATGGCACATAAAACTGGCCATGAGCTGAGCGAATTATAGACAGTTATGCTCAATTGGTGGTCCTGTCAGGTGGAGAAGAGAGCTGGGTGCACACCGCTCCCGGTGGGCTTAAGTCGCCAAGATAACATGCTGCTGTATCTTTGGGTGCCAGCATGGTCCATAGCCGCTAATGGCACAGAAATAGAAAAGAAAAAGCAGCACTCCTGTTTAGTAGTAAAAATCTTGAATGCTTTATTGGATATAGCAGTGGTCTCCAAACTGCGTGGGGGCCAGATTTGGCCCTTTGCTTGCTTTTATTTGGCCCCTGGGGCACTATTTCATTAATTGGCAGCAATAATCGGGCACAGTTCCTCCCAATGACACCAACAATGGGATGCAATGACACCAATGATGGGGCACAGTTCCTCCCAATGACACCAATAATAGGGCTCAGTTCCTCCCAGTGATATCACCAATAGGGCACAACTCCCCCCATGGACACAAACAATGGGGCACAATTTTTACCAACGATGGAGCACAGTTCCTGCCAATGACACCAACAATGAGGCCCAATGACACCAAGGGTGGGGCACCATTCCTACAAAAGACACCAAGGATGGGGCATTTACTAATCCCGATTACCACAGTCTGCCCCCTACAGTCTGAAGGACATTAAACTGGCCCTTTGTTTAGAAAGTTTGGAGACTGCTGGGATATAGTAACAAAAAACACCATCACAGCTTTGACTGGAAAACCGTTGAAGTGTTTTACGCATTCAGTGCTTAGGCATAACAGTTATGTAAACTGCAAATGGGTTAGGTTCACCTCAAACCCATGTTTGGCCTAAACCTTGTCCCTATTTGCCAACTTGAGATATGGCTTTTTTATTTAAACTATCCCTCTTTTTTCCAATTTTTTATATTTGTAAACTGCTGGCTATTAAATGCTACATACTGTATGTGTTTAATTGTGTTGTCTCCTCTGATGCAAATTTAAAAAAACAAAAACAAAAAACAAACTGCAGGTTTTGACTAGATCCTTTTGTAAGGAATTGTAAACTGGGATTTGCCTTTTAGTTTTACACCTGCTAAACTTACCTGCTCTGTGCTCCTGTTCTGGGCTTCCCCGCCGTTCTCTCTGCTCCTTCGCTTCTGGGTTTGCTGCCATAGCAAGCCGCTTGCTATGGGGGCACATGTGCAGGAGTGCTCCCGAGCCAGACTGTGTGCATCCATAAATGCATACAACGTGGCTCGGCCTTGCTCTACTCTCCCTCCTCTCTGCATTTGATTGACAGCAGCAGGAGTCAATGGCTCCCACTGCTATCAGTGCAGCCTGTGAGAGCAAGGAGAGGGGGGAGAAGAACTGCAGCCAGGCACAGCACTGGGAATACATAAAGAACATGAAAATAAAGTTAGAATTTTTATTTACACTTTACTAGACTCATGAATTAGCTCAAGCACTGATCGGCAATTTAAGCCTAATTGCTATTTTCAGGTGTCCCAAACAGATGTACATTGACTGTACCTTGCTTAAGGCATGGTGTTTCCAGTTGCAAGATTTTTGTGGTATTGTTCATTCAGACGTACGATGTACACAATTGTTACACTGCACAGCCAGGTATTTTCTACCTCAGCAACATCATCACTCCTGACTCACTTTGGAGTGAGGTGATCTGGGGAGTAGTAATTCTGAACACGAAAACAACAGCTAACTGTTTTATTTATGTTTTCCTTTTTTGCCTAAGTACAGTATATATAATTCTTTCACTATTATTTTAGGTACACGCCTACTAACTGGATCAAGCAGCCTACAGTTATGGTCTAGTACTTCTTTGGACAAACGATCCAATGAAGACTGTCAGGAAAACACAGATATGGACTTTGCAAACTGGAAATGTGTCTGGCAGTGCAGGTAAAATGTAATAAGTTTAGTATAACATACATGTTATGTACAGTGGAGCATCCCATGAAAGTGCTATTGCTGATTTTTGCTAATTGTGCATGCCTCTTCTCCAGCTAGATCACTTGAATCAGTATTGCTTGGTGGTATATAAGTAAATACAGTATGTATTCTCATCCAAATGATGTAGTTACATTGTGACAGAATGCGCCAACAAATATGAACATGTAGATGTTTACCAACCTAGCTGTTTAATATCTACATTTTGCCGGTCTCGTAGTCCATTGAGTGTGTCCTTTTTATTGCCAACATGTACTCTCCTCCGGTTTGCTCGTAGAATTGTCTTTGGCTCTGTATGTCAATTTGTCTGATTACTTGTTCTGAGCTGATGGGTTTGCTCCAGAGATATATTAAAACACACAGTAGGTTTACATTTGTCACATACTTTATCTTTTCAACATTTCGCCTTTCAGAACAGCGTTTTCTGTGCATTTAATGAAGTTTTCCCCTGATGGAGAATTTTTTGCTACTGCTGGCAAGGTAATTGGCATATTATGTGCATTTCTGTTATTTTTTAAGGAAGGTATACTTGTCCTATTTACCTATGTAAGAAAAGTAAACCACTCCACTTTTATATTGTTGTACTTTGTATCTGTCCACTATATCCACAAGTTGGCTCAGTTATAAAAATGTATTTTCTTTTCAGTCAATTAAATCTTACTTTGTCATGCTAGTATTCTATCACTGCAGCTATCAACAGAATACTAGTCACTGTGCTCTGATCCGATGTTTTGGACACTGCTCATAAGGCATCATGCACACAGGGCATTTCCCCATCTCTCTTCCTTCTGGCAGCGGTGTATTGGCAGAAGAAACGTTTGACCCTCCTTTAAATGCCTATGTGTGCATGGACACATTGGCTAACATGCAGGGGCATTTAGAGGCAGAAAAAAACACCCGATGCCCCTAGGGGCAGTGTAAATAAAGCCCAGTGTGTATGAGGCCTAAGTCTCATTAATTTTTCTTTTCTTCAAATGCACGCTGTTCTCAATCTCTTCCTACAGGATGACTGTCTGGTTAAGGTTTGGTACAATACCGAAAGCTGGCATGCTGCAGTTACATCTCCTGTTACAAGTCCAGAGAAAGAAGGTCAAGGAGAAGTAGACTTTTCTTTCATCTATCTTGCTCACCCTAGAGCAGTAAATGGATTTTCTTGGCGAAAAACGAGTAAATTCATGCCCCGGTTAGTACATTCTGTAAAGTATAATTGTTAGTTAATATCATATCTGAATTATTTTATAGTGTAACATCTGGATTGTGCATCAGTCTAGCTGTAGGGTAGATAATTATGAAATTCTAATAGCCCCATCAGAATTTCAGTGCAAATAAGCGTCAAATAGTGTAATTAGATGGTGAGGACCATACGTTAAGATAAAGTGGTTGTAAAGGCAGAAGGTTTTTCATCTTCGTGCATTTTTTTCATTAAGATAAAAAGCCTTCTTTGTGTATCAATGCCCCCTAACACTTACCTGAGGTCCCTCTCTGTCCACGAGTGTCTCAGCCGTTCGCGATAATCCCTCCTGATTGGTTGAGAAACAGCAGTGGTGCCATTGGCTCCTGCTGCTGTCAACATCAGCTAGCCAATCAGGAAAGAGAGAGGGGACGGGGCCTGGTCGGGGCTCCTTGTCTGAATGGACACAGGAAACTGTGACTCAGCTCGGGTGCCCCCATAGCAACCTGCATGCTGTGGGGGCACTCAACAGGAGGGTGGGGCCAGGATCACAGAAGAGGAACCCAAGAAGAGGAGGATCCAGGCTGCTCTGTGCAAATCCACTCCGACTGAGCAGGTAACTATAACATGTTTGTTATTTTTAAAGGAAAAAAGTGCTGGTATCCTCAGTTTTCGATATTAGTGGACCAAATAGCATTTTCAATTCCAGCATTTATGACTGTATAACTAAATACATATTTCCACAGATAGCAATACAGTGTGTGTGTGTGTATATATGTATGTGTGTGTGTGTATATGTATATATATATATATATATATATATATATATATATATATATATATATATATATATATATATATATATATATATATATTTATTATAATGTGCCACTTTGTGATAGACCAACACAAAGTGGCACATAATTGTGAAGTAGATGGAAAATGATAAATGGTTTTCAACATTTTTTACAAATAAATGTCTGAAAAGTGTGGCCTGCATTTGTTTTCAGCCCCCTTTTACTCCGATACGCCTAACTAAAATCTAGTGGAACCAATTGCTTTCAGAAGTCACTGAATTAGTAAATAGAGTCCAACTGTGTGTAATTTAATTTAATCTCAGTATAAATGCAGCTGTTTTGTGAAGCCCTCAGATGTTTGATAGAGAACCTAAGTGAACAAACAGCATCATGAAAGCCAAGAAACACACCAGACAGGTCAGGGATAAATCTGTGGAGAAGTTTAAAGCAGGGTTAGATTATAAAAAAATATCCCAAGCTTTGAACATCTCCCAGAGCACTGTTCAATCCATCATCCAAAAATGGAAAGAGTATGGCACAACTGCAAACCTACCAAGACATGGCCATTCACCTAAACTGACAGGTTGGTCAAAGAGAGCATTAATCAGAGAAACAGCCAAGAGGCCCATGGTAACTCTGGAGGAGCTGCAGAGATCCACAGCTCAGGCGGGAGAATCTGTCCACGGGACAACTATTAGTCGTGCACTCCACAAATCTGCCCTTAATGGAAGAGTGGCAAGAAGAAAGCCATTGTTGAAAGAAAGTCATAAGAAGTCCCATTTGCAGTTTGCGAGAAGCAATGTGGGGGACATGACAAATGTGGAAGAAGTGCTCTGGTCAGACGACACCAAAATTGAACTTTTTGGCCTAAAAGCAAAATGCTATGTATAGCGGAAAACTAGCTGCACATCACCCTGAACACATCATCACCACCGTGAAACATGGTGGTGGCGGCAGCATCGAGTTGTGGGAATTTTTTTGTGAGGACTTTTCTTCAGCAGGGACAGGGAAGCTGGTAAGAGTTGATGGGAAGATAAATGGAGCCAAATACAGGGCAATTTTAGGCAATGTTGGTCTGCAAAAGACTTGAGACTGGGGCGGAGGTTCACCTTCCAGCAGGACAACGACCCAAAACATACAGCCAGAGCTACAATGAAATGGTTTAGATCAGAGGATATTCATGTGTTAGAATGGCCCAGTCAAAGTCCAGACCTAAATACAATATAGATTATGTGGCAAGACTTGAAAATTGCTGTTCACGGACGCTCTCCATCCAGTCTGACAGAGCTTTAGCTATTTTGCAGAGAACACACACAAGCACTATTTTACCAAAAATATTGTGACACCTGCCTTTACGCACACATGAACTTTAATGACATCCCAGTCTTAGTCCTTAGGGTTCAGTATTGAGTTGGCCCACCCATGGCAACTATAACAGCTTCAACTCTTCTAGGTAGGCTGTCCACAATGTTTAGGAGTGTGTCTATGGGAATGTTTGACCATTCTTCCAGAAGCGCATTTGTGAGGTCAGGCACTGATGTGGACAAGAAGGCCTGGCTCACAGTCTACGCTCCAATTCATCCCAAAGGCATTCTGTCGGGTTGAGGTCAGGACTCTGTGCAGGCCAGTCAAGTTCCTCCACCCCAAACTCACTCATTCATGTTTTTATGGACAACCCTACAGACTAAGACTGGGATGCCATTTAAGTTCATGTATGTCTAAAGGCAGATGTTCCAATACTTTTGGTAATATAGTGTATTTTATAGCAGAAAGTAAAAAATACTAGTGACCCTGTCGGCACCGAGTTCAGTTTGTATGTAAAAGAATACCCGTATAAGAGGAGAGAATACTGTATACTTGCCTTTCAGATGACTTGTTAGGATATGCTGCCTCTTCACTGTTCCCTACCAGACTTCTGGATGGAATACCTACTCCCTATACTGTGTTTTCTCATCCACGACTTGTACATCACTACAAGGATACATGAGGAGCTGAGAGAAACCATAGTGTTTGGCAGGGGAAATGGGTGTGACCGATCAAGTGCTTACTGCAGCTGGGGAGCAGTGAAGACAAAACGACTGCCGGAAAGGCAAGTATATTCCCTCCTTTTTTACAAATCTGTTTTTACAGTCATGTGACCTGGTGTAGACAGTATCATTGAAGGCTGAACTGAGGCTGATGGGCAGTAAATGATCCTCTGTCAATGATCAAAGCTTTTTCTTTTCTTTCATATATTCCTCCCAGCACTTATGTTATGACTGTTAATGTTTTGTTGGCATTGGGTTCAGAAACTAATTAGATTGGCCTTGCAGCACGATAGTATTTTTGTTACGACTGTAATGGAACACAAGTCAATTTATAAAAAATATCAATTGATCTCTAAATGGTCAGGTAAAAGTATAAAAAAGTAAAGGTGCAAATCAGGTTTATTACAAGTATTCATTAGTGAACAAGCATGAAACTTTGTTATAAATCATATATACTTTTCTATAGATATCTAATCATACTTTATTTGTACTGCATTGTTTGGTTAATGATTTTTTTTTTTTTTGTCTTTTGTGTTTATTTTTTTTATTTTACAGAGGATCTGTGTGTAATGTTCTACTGACATGCTGCAAGGACAACATTTGCCGTTTGTGGACAGAGACACTACTGCCCAATGATAGCCTGTTATGTGGAGATGGGTTCAATCAAAAGGTTGAGCCAGATGGCTTAAATAATTTCAAAAGAAACCCTTCAAATAAAGAGCGAGTACAGAGTGCAATAGAGGTATGTGCATTAAGGAACTTCTTATTTTAAGTATTCGAGTGACTGAGTGTATTAAAGTCTAAGGATGCACACAGCCTGGGTAGGAAGTGAGCCTGTGGGTGTGCCCCTATAGCAAGCGGCTTGCTTTGGGCACACACAGAGGAGGTGCTGAGACCGCCGGCAAGGGACCACAGAAGAGGTGGTTTCCAGGGCATTTCTGTACAATACTATTGCACAGAGCAGGTAAATTTAACATGTTTATTATTTTATTTAAAACAAAAATGTATCCTTTACAACTGCTTTAAATGACACTAACAAAATGAATAAAAATAATACAGCGCTAATTAAATATCCGTAAGCATTATAATGTGCACAATCTCTTTAAACTAAAGTGCTATAATTAGAGCTCCTGTGCTCATAAGGTTTCCTAAAACATCTTGTATACATACATACATATAATAATGTACAAATACAAACAGTCCTGTGCAAAATGCAAGAAATCTTTTTGTGTAAAATCTTTGATGCAAAACTCTGCCGGAAGCTGTACATGCTCCTAATCCTTAACACATAAATATGCAAATGCAAAAAATTCTTTGCAAAATACAAAATATCTTTGTGCAAAACTCTGAAAGCAGTGCATGCACCAACAGTCAATGCATTGCTAGGTGCAATTCTCCAGTGCAATCTTCAGTCGCCTCAAAAGTTTAACCTTCAACAACGTCCCAGCATACCACCTTCAATCAATCTTGTGTGACTCCTTCCCCAATTCTCAGAGAACTCGCCAAGACCCTTAAAAAAACTCTGGGCAAAACTTTTTTACCCCATGCAGTGGGGTTGTGCCTGCACTGCATGGGTTAAATGCATGTTTTTGTCTAGTGTTGAGGAGAATGGAGATATACTTACCTAATTTGCTTGTCCCTGCCCCCCTACACGCTACGGGTCTTGTGGACTGTTCCTGATGTCATCACGCCCATAGACCGCCTCTAGACATGAGGACCGCGGGAGCAATCCACCACCGAATATGGGAGAGTACTGTTTTCTGGAGGATCAAAGGATCGGATAAATAAGACATGAGGACCGCGGGAGCAATCCACCACTGAATATGGGGGAGTACTGTTTTCTGGAGGATCAAAGGATCGGATAAATAAAGCTTTTCCTTACGCCCCTGGACGAAATGAGCAGTTAACCCATGCAGTGCGGGCACAGCCCTACTGCATGGGAAGATAAAGATTTTGCCCGGAGTTCTTCTTTAAGATGTATGGATCATACTTGCTTGTAAATATCCAGATCTCAAAAACCATTATTTCCCCATATGGACTATACATGAAATCAAGAAAAGTTAAGAGGGAAACATTGCATAATTTTGTTTAATAAAATATATTAAAAGCAGATAAAACCAATCCATTCACATTTGCAGTGCTGTTCCATCACTAACATTACAGTTTATGTAATTTATAAGAACACAGCTCACTCGGTACTGGCTATGTGACATGATTATAGCACTTTTGTTTAAAAAAAGAGAGTACATTATAATGCTTACAGATATTTAATTAGCGCCTCACTGTTTTAGTTTTGTACTCTAAAAATCAAGGGCTATTTATTGATACAGCAGTTGGGGTTTGCTATTAAAAGAGAAGTATGGGGTTGGGAAAAACAATCGATCCAATACTGCAGGTGTGCCCCGCTGGCTCTAAACCAAGAACTAAGCAATCAAAGTCCTCTAATCGCTCAGTTCTCGAACTTTAGTGAGCAGAGAGCTGGTGACTGTCGGTCACTGGCTTTCTGCTCTGCCCCTCCAGAGTTCACTGGAGTGCTGGGCTATAAAGGGGGCAGGAGTAGCTGGCTCATAAAATGCGCATGTGCCTAGTCCATGTGCATTAAATATGTGCACATTCATAACAAGCAGAAAAAGAGCAGCAAAACAAGCTCTTCCTAACCGTTAGTCCATCAGGCTTCAGTTGGTTTATAGAAACCTGCCCTGTGGTTACTTTGGAGGGCTGGCAGGCTGCAAAGATTCTGCTGCAATTGGAATTATTAGTAAAACCGCTCCAATTTGAGTGTCCCTTTTGTAAAAACAAATTACTCAATACCTATGGCTATAGAGGTGAATAAGGGCTTGTTTTAGAGTGCTCTTAGTGTGTGTTTAAAATTTGCAAATATATATGCAAGTTGGGGTTCAGGTTTACAGAACATGCCTTTGCCCTTTCCCTATATTTTTTAAAATCCACTCCATTTTTGCCTGAAGTATTAGTCAGCCATATATTTTGTTTTCCAAACAGTTGAACTTGAGGCATTTTCGTAGAGGCAGGAAGAGATCTTTATGTTTGGTGGCACACACAGGATATCCACCTCATCAACATGATGCTCATGATGTTCATCGGAACACCCCCTTTCATGGCAACGCACTTTGTCACTTTCACATTGCAGCTAGCATCAACCCTGCTACAGGTGAGACAAAATTGTACTCTAACAGAAGAAAATGTGTGCTAGACAAGAGCTGTAGGAAACCTGTGGCCTCTTCATGTTTTATGGTTGATAACTCTTTAGGGCAGTTAATATCTGTATGCTTTTCTAGAAGATATGTCTTTACTTTAAATCTGTTAATTTTTTGCATGGTTACGTTGCTCCAGCTTTGTAAATATGCATATGCTGTACCCAAGGCACTGCTTGGAAGCAGATAATTCCTGTCATAGTCTTTCCTACTTCACTAATCGCCACTGTCTTCTGAGCCCAGTGCCAAGCAGCTGCCTAGTAAACGCAGGGAGTCGTACACCAGGGCCAGATCTAGACTGATGTGGGGATGCAGTAAGAGTTGTCAGGGGGACAGAAGATGGGGAGGTCAGCAGTGCAGTGTACAGGGGGGGTCAGTAAGGCTTAGAATGAGGTTTGGGGTTTGTATGGTAGTGTACAGAGGCTATTCGTTTGCTGGGCAGTGTACAGGAGTCAGCAGGGCAAAGGATGGGAAGTCATCAGTGGAGTGTACAGTAATTGGTAGGGCAGAGGACCGGGGTCAACAGTGCAGTGTACATAGATCAGAAGTGTGAAAGACAGGTATCACTACTTGCAGGGCAGTGGACAGGGGTCACTGCTAGTAGGGCACTCAGAGCTTTTTTCATCTGGGCACAGCAGCTGGGATGTAGAAGCTTTGGCTTCTACAAATGTAAGTGGGGAAGAATAGCCGAGATCACAACTATATCAATACAGGGGTGGCAGTCTTAGATAATCGGTGAGTGTCTGATCTTTTTTCTCCCACTGCTTAATCGCAATGGGAGTAAAAAGCGTCTGGAGGATTACAGTGCAGTGAACCCTGTGCCAAGAGATGTATCAGAATTTCTGGGGGGCAGGGATGAGGGAGAGGTATGTACATTTCCCTAGTCTCTAAAAAAAATATGGCAGAAGAAAGTGGAGAGGGACTGCCAGTTTAGTGGGGCAAAATCACCTCGGAAAAGGGTTAACGGGCGGCAGGACTGGGAGGTGGAGTGTGGCAGTTCAGCAGCCTATACAGGAAGTGGCATCGATTAGTTCTTCACCTGTGCTGTTCAGCCTAGGAGAGAGCGGGAAGAGTCTAGGGAGCAGTAATGCTGTAGTCCCCAGGCCAGATATGCCGGCAGCTAAAGCGATTGAGTGAGAGCAAGGAATATTCACTGCACCTTGCTGGAGAGCACACAGCTGTGAGAGGGAGAGGATTGCCTGACAGAACAGCAGTGAATATTCAACAAGGAGATTGCAGAGAGGCAGCAGAGTTTGCAAACTGGATATTTACTCCATCGGGGGGTTTGAGGGAATGCAACTGAAATCTAGGGAGGGTGGGAACTTAGCCCACCCCAGCACCCCCCTAGATCCGGCCATTTCATATGCTTGGCATAGCCGGCATTCACAGAATTTCCTGCATTTTTATCAATAAATTAAAGCCATTCTTTGATTGTACTGGTGGCGATCATGATCTCACCGCCCTGCCTATTCACCCCATGCAATCAGAGAAAGCCTTGTGATCATTGAGACAAATGCAAGGTGTTCTGTGAAGTGTTTCTGTGCCAAATAGGCAACCCACTGTTGTTACTATGCAGCAGGGAAGCTGATCAGCACCAGACCCAGCAGATATCACTGTAGAAGCAGAGATTACTAGAGCGATTCTCCGCTTTCACAGTGGTCCCTCAGGTATGGCATGTGCATACTTACATTGGTCCAAGCTGAATGTAACTATGCAAAAAAACTCCTGTCAGGTTTTTCTTTGCCAACATTTCCTATCCCATAGCCACAACAGGAAGTGAGAGGGAAATCCCTGGTAGTCACCAGAACTAGTGTCCCCATTTGTTGATTTCCCTTCTATTCCTGTTCTGCTGACCAACTTGTACTTTGGGATTTTAATTCACTTTTTGTGATAATGGTCACCATGACAAATAGAGGGCAAATCTCCCTAACAGTGACACAGACAGCCATAACACCCTGACGGGGGTTGAAATCCCTCTCCATCCTCTCTAAAATTAAAAAGAAAGTTTTGCCTGTAGTTATATTACGGTAAGTTAAATTTAGCATCACTAAAAGTGCTCAGGAGATTGTTTTTTATTTTATTTTATAGCTGTATAGTGGTGTTTTTTTTTGGTTTTTTTTAGGTTTTTTTTTTTTAAGTTTCTTTGTTCCGTTTATATTAGTTGGAATAATTTTTTTCTGTATTTCCCTTTTAGACATTCCTCTTCTCCCATCTATTTCATCAATGAGCCTCAGTGAGACTGAAGAAAAAAGTGGACCATTCGTAGTGCATTGGCTGAATAACAAAGAGTTACATTTTTCTCTGTCTATGGAAGTCTTCCTTCAGCAGCTCAGGAAGAGCTTGGAACAGCAGTCTTCAGAGGCTTGTACAGATGAAGCAAACCAGGATGAAGGGAACTCAGAAGAAGGTGTGTATCCTTATCGCTTAAAACACTGTGCATAAATATGATAAACATATTTACTTGACATAGTCGAGTTAATTCATTATATGCTTTGATTCAGGTTGCATAAATGGATAATACATGTTTCTTCTTTCCCTTCTTAGAAACAGCCTTGTCTTATTGAAACTACGTTTTCTGAATTAAACTGACCATGTACAGACTAGGATTGCACCGATACTAGTATCGGTATCGGTGCTGTTACCGAGCATTTGCACAAGTACTTATACTCGTGCAAAAGCTCCGATGCTTGACCCAATATCTGGGCAGTCAGGGATGATTGGTGCTGTGGTGGGGGGAGTCGCAAGCTCTGATCTCCCTGTATAGATTTCAGTAAAGCAGCTGACAGCCGCTTCTCCTCTCCCACCTCCCCCGTGGCTTTCAGCTACTTTTTTTGAAATCTGTACAAGGAGATCAGTGCTTATAACTCACTGCACCGATCATCCCTAACTGCCCCCTGTGTTCTCCTCCAGTCCCCCTCTGTCCTCTGGTCCTCCCCCTGTCCCGGATCTGTCAGAATGGAGAGCGGAGGAAGGAGCCGGGAAATCTGTCATTTACCAGCTCCTACCTTTTCTGAATGCAGAGAGTCAGTGATCTCTGACTGTCCATTTATAACTGAGCATTGTAAACTGTTTTTACGATGCCTTCAGTTTACGAATGAACAGGAGCCTCTGTCTCCTGTCCATTCATCTTCAGTGCAGCTGAGGCTGCAGAAAAAGGAACTGGGGAATGCGTGTCCTCAGTCCCTTTCTCTGTCTCAACAGGGAGATTCAGGGGTCTGTTTAGACCCCTGATTTCTCACCAAAGCACCCCCCCCCCACTCTCCCAACAGGGCTGATTAAAAAAATGTATTGAATATTTAAAAGTTAAAATTGTAAAAAAAAAAACAGTCAAAAACACAATTTTAAAAGTTAAAATTGTATAAAAATAAATTGCTGACACAGTCCACGCGTCATCAGTGCTGCATATTAGTGTTAAGTTGGTTTGTAAGTCACACCAGGTAGCTCCAGCCAAAAAAAAATACTTTTGCATTTTTTTGGATAGTATAGTATATAGTATTGACATCCCTGTAACATTTGTTTTACTGTCTGTGCCCCTGTTCAGAAGATTTCACCTCACTTTCTGTCCCTATGACAATTGGATTTTGAAAATTTTGGGTTGTTGTGGAAACAAGGATTGGTGATAAAGCTTAAGTGGAGACACTTTTTTTCCCATGATAACTCTTACAGGAGTGAATTTCCCTTCCTGGGGTAGATTTCCTCCCGCTTCCTATTGTCTCCCTCCATTTATAAGAAGAAGTCATTTGTAAGTCGGATGTTTGTAACCTGGGGACCGTCTGCATTTGAAAAAAGTATCGGTACCTGTACTCGGTCTAAAAAAAGTGGTAACAGTGCAACCCTAGTACAGACCCATTTAACTTATCATTATTATTATTAATATTACACATGATTATTATAGTGCGGTTTACACAACACTCTTCAAAATGAAGGGAGACAGTGCAGTTTGAATACAATTCAATACAGCCAAATGCCATATTATGAGGGAGAAAAGTGATTGTACAATCACAATGCACATACGAATACAGCCACTGTATGATCAAATGTCCCATTCTTTCTTTTCAGTATTTTAACAGATATTTCTTGGGTATAAAAGCTAGGGGATGACCTCTAAATGGGCCAGTATATATGCATAATCTATGCAGTTAAGAGTTTGACCCAGTAATCTCCATTGTTAAATGGACAAGCTGCCTCATGAGTTTTCATGTTTTCTTCTAGAAAACTTACTGCATAGGGCTATCAATCATTGGTCATTTTTTAATCACTTTGCCTCCGGAAGTTTTACCCCCCCCTTTATGACAGGTCACTTTTTGCGATACGGCACTGCGTTACTTTAACGGTCAATTGCACGGTAATGCAACGCCGTACCCAAATAAAATTTGTAAATTTTTCCCCAAAAATAGAGCTTTCTTTTGGTGGTATTTGATCACCACTGCTTTTTTTTATTTTTTGCGCTATAGGCAAAAAAAAAAGACCGCCAATTTTGAAAAAAAAAAAAAACAATCTCTTTTACTTTCTGCTATAAAACCTATCCAATAAAAAAAATATATATTTTTTTTATAAATAAATTTAGGCCAATATGTATTCTGCTACATGTTTTTGGTAAACAAAAATCCCAATAGGCGTATATTGATTGGTTTACATTCAACGTTATAGTGTCTACAAACTATGGTATATATTTATGCAATTTTTATTTTTTTCATACTAGTATTGACGGCTATCGGCAACTTATAGCAAGACTGCGATATTGCGAAGGACAATCAGACACTAACTGACACTTTGCGGGAAGCAGTAACACTAATACAGTGATCAGTGCTGTAAATATGCACTGCTATGTACTAATGACACTGGCTGGGAAGGTGTTAAACATCTAGGGCGATCAAAGGGTTAATTGTGTGCCTAACTAGTGTTTGTGTTTACTATGTGTGATTTTACTAGGGGAAGAGATGGATTTTTGTCCCGGCTTTGCAGGAACACAAAATCCATCCCTTCCCCCCTTGTTTACATAGGCAAATCCCCGTTCTGTGTGTTATACCGATGATCTCCGGGTGCCGGTTGACATCAAGTGCCTGGCACCCGCAGATCGGATTCTGCTGTAAATAATCACAGCAGAAGCTACCCACCACCGGCGCATGCCCGCCCCCTTGTAGGCAAACATGCAGGATCACATATATAAAACGTGATCCGGCGCAGAGCTGCCACCCTGTAGCAGTAAAACTACTATAGGACGGCCAGCAAATGGTTAAATAGACTTTACCTTGAAAATATGTACTGCCATTGTTTCAAGAATGGTTGCACATCCATACCAGCATGTATAAAGGCTAATAGTTGATAATTTTTCTTTATTTTTGTTTTCTTTCCTAATCTTTTTAGATGATGATAATGAAGTAGCCAATTCAAAATTGCCAAATGAGAAAAAGGAAGTGAATGGGGAAAAAACTGTAAATTCTTCCAGTGTTTCCTTCCCATCTTCTGTTATTGATCATGAAATTGAAATCCTGCTTTCTGAATGGAACAAGAATCCAGACATGCTTTTTAGTATCCATCCTGTGGATGGCTCTTTGCTTGTATGGCATGTTGACTGGTTGGATGAGTATCAGCCTGGCATGTTTCGCCAAGTGCAGGTAATTATTGCCAGGCAAATCCAGAAGCTAAGTTTTGTAGCCCAAGTTATTGTGTTTTTTTTTAATTAAAAAATATTCATAGAGCATATTATTTAGTGGTTCATTAGCATTGCTTTATTTTTCAGGTATCCTTTTCATGTAGAATTCCTGTTGCATTTCCTACTGGAGACGCAAACTCCCTCTGTCGAAGTATAGTGATGTACGCAAGCACTAAAAATGTAGACTTAGCCATTCAGCAGGGCAAACAAAAGCCTGCATCTATGGCACGATCCACCTCTATGCTCATTTCTGCTGGGCAAAGTAAATCGAGCAGCGTAAAGCTGAGCATCTTTACTCCCAATGTGTTAATGATATCCAAGCATGCAGATGGTTCCCTGAATCAGTGGCAGGTGAGCTTTGCTGAAGAATCTGCCTTTTCCACTGTGCTCAGCATTTCCCACAAGTCTCGGTACTGTGGCCATCGTTTTCATCTGAATGACCTTGCCTGTCATTCTGTTCTACCACTACTGCTGACTACTTCTCATCACAATGCACTGGACTTGACAAAGGTAAATGGTGATACTGGGACACCTAACTCTTTACAAGATGGAGATAGTTCTATAAACGACAATGGAGAGGAAGCATCAGAAAGTTACCAGGATCCTAATGCAGTGTACAGTGAACTAATCCTTTGGCGAGTTGATCCAGTTGGACCGCTTTCATTTTCTGGTGGAGTTTCTGAGCTGGCTCGTATCAATTCCCTTCACGGTTCTGCCTTCTCCAATGTAGCTTGGTTACCCACACTTATACCAAGTTATTGTTTAGGTAAGTCTGTGTCTAGGCATCTTTTATTTCTTTAAGTATCCATGTCTAACAGTGGTCCACAATCAGTAGATCATAAAACTTATGCAACTCGCTTCCTTTTTATGATGCTTGGGGCAGGGTCTAAGCATGTTCTAAACTCCTTTCTTTACTGTATTATATTTATTCCATAATAATAAAGTTCAGTAGTATTGTCCAATGTATATCCTTTATTAACCGTTTTTAATATCCAACTTGAAATTGGTTTAAGGTGACTGACAATAGTAAATGTGGCTAACATTCCACAATTGATGGCTGTCGTGAGCATTTTAAAAGGGTTTGTGGAATGTCTTAACATGGGTACTACATTAAAATATAACTAAAGGCAAAACTTTTTTTTTCTTAGTTTTGGAAAGAGTGGTGATGGATTAGAACACTTGTCTGTTTTTATTGCTGTCTACCCCTGTTGGAGGAATTCACCTTTTCTATTTGTCCTGTTTTCTATCATCATTGAAAGTGAAAGTAAATGAAAATCCCAAATTTTGGGTTGTCCCCAGAAAAGTAATGAAAGTTCTGGTGACTTGGGGGTCCTGAAGATATTCCCTTAATTTGCAAGGATTTCCTCTCACTTCCTGTTTTG
Source organism: Aquarana catesbeiana (assembly GCF_042186555.1). Taxonomy (NCBI): domain Eukaryota; kingdom Metazoa; phylum Chordata; class Amphibia; order Anura; family Ranidae; genus Aquarana; species Aquarana catesbeiana. The sequence goes on from NC_133324.1 coordinate 200,937,062, forward strand.
GATATGGGACAGGAGCTGAAATGAAATCTCCTCAATGGGACACGGATGGCAAAAAATAAACAGACCTGGGGTTATGACCTTACTTACTTTATCCAAAATTAATAAAAATTTGCCTTTAGTTCTACTTTACGTTTTGGGTAAAGTGGAGAGGGATTAGAACATTTTGTCAAATTTTATTGCTGTCTGTGCCCCCATTAGAGAGATATATCCTCTCTTTGTCCTGTTTGCTTTTGCCTATATTTCTACTTTAAAGTTGCTGTTATATGCCAAAGAAATACATCTTACCATCTTACCGCCTACTTAAGCAAATTAAATGTTATATTTTGTTATTGTGAATATTTTTGTTGTTTGTCTTTGTAGTGGTTTTTCAGGGCACTTTCTTGATATGACCTAGGAAACTGAACTATTTGTACATTTACAGGTACATACTGCAATTCTCCAAGTGCATGTTTTGTTGCCAGCAATGGGCAGAATTTAAGGCTGTATCAGGCTGTAATAGATGCTAAAAAGCTCTTGTGTGAGCTATCCAATCCTGATATATCAGTAAGTGTGTTTTTATTTCTGCCTGTATACCCTCAAAAATCATTCAAATGTGTGGTTTATATGTTGACAGGATTTTAAAATCTACCTTTCAAAAAAAAAAAAATGAATGCTTTACTTCAGTAGGGCACATTTTATCATCATTACTATTTTAAAGTTCAGTTGAATTTTATTTTTTGATTAGAGTGGAAAAGAATTAGAACCTTTTTTACTGCTCTTGTCTCTGTTTAACCACTTCCATCCCAAGGTACGTACCAGTAGGTGCAGGCTTCATCCTGGTATCGATCTTTTAAGCCGGTGATTTTGGGTAAGGCAGAAGTGATCTGAGTGGCTGATCAATTCTATGGGTGACAGAAGGGGGTCCCACCCCCCTCCCACTGCCACCGGGCTCTCCGATCCCATTGCGGAGGCCAGGAGCAATGTTACGGGCAGCGATGGATGCCCTGTACAGAGAGAGAGAGGAACTGATGTTCCCCTTTTTCTGTAACCCTGGAAACCGGAAGCGACGAGTAGTTTGTCACTTCCAGTTACGCCCCTTTGTTTACCTGGCCATCGGAGGCCAGGGAAGCAGCTGTTCGGACCGATCTGTGTCCGATCGGCTGCATGGGGGGCCAGAGGAGTGGTCTGGGGTCTAATAGACCCCAGATCACTCCATAAAGAGGACCTGTCACAGCCCATGCTGTCACAAGGGATGTTGTTCATCCCTTATGATAGCAATAAAGTTAGTACAAAAAAGAGTGTAAAAAAAAAAAGTGTATAAAATAAATAAGTAAAAAAAATTAAAGCGCCCCCCTCCCACCGTGCTTACGCGCAAATGCGAACACATATGTTACTCTCGCACGCATATGCAAACTGTGATCGCACCACACGTGAGCTATTGTCACGAACGTCAGGGCGAGAGCAATAATTTTAGCACCTCCTGTGCAACTCTAAACTGGTAACCTGTAGAGGTGTTTAAAGCATCGCCTATGGAGAATTTTAAGCACCGTAGTTTGACGCCATTCCACTGGCAGACGCAATTTTAAAGCGTGGCATATTTAGTATCTATTTACTTGGCGTAACATCATCTTTCACATTATACAAAAAAATTGGGTTAACTTTAATGTCTTTTTTTATTTTTTAAATTCATGAAAGTTTTTTTTTTTTTTTTCCCCTCAAAAAAATTGCGCCGAAAACCCGCTACGCAAATACCGTGTGACATAAAAAATTGCAACACCCAACATTTTAGTCTATAGGGTCTCTGCTAAACAAAAAAATATATATATTGTGTGTGTGTGTGTGTATGTGTGTAATATACACAGTATAGTAGATTTTTACATGTAGGAGCTAAGTTTCAGAAATTGCCCGGGTACGAAGTGGTTGAAGATATTTCTACTCATTTACTGTCACAACCAAAAACTGTTTTACCAAAGGGGAAATGATGGGAATAATTTAAACAGCTGACAAAAGTTCTGCCCTTTCTTATACATTGATAAGATTGTTTACATTAAGATAGTGTTCCAAATCTTTATTTAAAAAATTGTATATTCCTTGCCATTATTGCTGAATGGGTATACTTGTGCAGTTTAATTGATATTAGTCTTGTATATGGAGCATAAAGTGTAGCAATGCACCATTTCTAACTCCCCTATATATGTAGGCTGCCCAAAATTGACATACAGTATCTAACATAAGTGAGTACACCCCTCACATTTTTGTAAATATTTTTTTATATCTTTTCATGTGACAACACTGAAGAAAGTACAATGTAAAGTAGTGAGTGTACAGCTTGTATAACAGTGTAAATTTGCTGTCCCCTCAAAATAACTCAACACACAGCCATTAATGTCTAAACCGCTGGCAACAGAAGTGAGTACGCCCCTAAGTGAAAATGTTCAAATTGGGCTCAAAGTGGTAATATTTTGTGTGGTCACCATTATTTTCCAGCACTGCCTTAACCCGCTTGGGCATGAAGTTCACCAGAGCTTCAGAGGTTGCCAATGGAGTCCTCTTCCACGATGACATCACGGAGCTGATGGATGTTAGAGACCTTGACCTCCTCCACCTTCCGTTTAAGGATTCCCCACAGATGCTCATTAGGGTTTAGGTCTGGAGACATACTTAGCCAGTCCATCACCTTTACCCTCATTCTTTAGCAAGGCAGTGGTTGCCTTGGAGGTGTGTTTGGGGTCATTATCATGTTGGAATACTGCCCTGCGGCCCAGTCTCGGAAGGGAGGGGATCAGACTCTGCTTCAGTATGTCACAGTACATGTTGGGATTCATGGTTCCCTCAATGAACTGTAGCTCCCCAGTGTCGGCAGCACTCATGCTGCCCCAGGCCATGACACTCCCACCACCATGATTGACTGTAGGCAAGACACACTTCTCTTTGTACTCAACTGGTTGCCGCCACACCCGCTTGACACCATCTGAAACTAATAAGTTTATCTTGGTCTCATCAGACCACAGGACATGGTTTCAGAAATTCATATCCTTAGTCTGCTTGTCTTCAGCAAACTGTTTGTGGGTTTTCTTCTGCATCATCTTTAGAAGAGGCTTTCTTCGGGGACGACAGGTATGCAGACCAATTTGATGCAGTGTGTGGCGTATGGTCTGAGCACTGACAGGCTGACCCCCCATCCCTTCAACCTCTGCAGCATTGCGGGCAGCACCTGTTCCGAGTGGAACCTTTCCTGTTAAACCGCTGTATGGTCTTGGTCACCATACTGCAGCTCATTTTCAGGGTCTTGGCAATCTTCTTATAGCCTAGGCCATCTTTATGTAGAGCAACAATTCTTTTTTTCAGATCCTCAGAGTTCTTTGCCATGAGGTGCCATGTTGAACTTCTAGAGACCAGTATGAGAGAGAGAGTGATAACACCAAATTTAACACACCTGCTCCCTATTCACACCTGAGACCTTGTAACACTAACGAGTCACATGACACCAGGGGGAGCAAATGGCTAATTGGGCCCAATTTTGGACATTTTCCTTTAGGGGTGTACGTACTTTTGTTGCCAGCAGTTTAGATATTAATGGCTGCGTTTTGCGTTATTTTGAGGGGACAGCAAATTTACACTGTTATACAAGCTGTACACTCACTACTTTACATTGTAACAAAGTGTCATTTCTTCAGTGTTGTCACATATATAGATATCATAAAATATTTAAAAAATGTGAGGGGTGTACTCACTTTTGTGAGATACTGTACATTATAAATCAGCAAAAAAAAGACATGATTGTAGAAGACAGGCAGGATATTGTGTTTTGAAAATAAAATAAGGTGCTTTTGTTGAAAAACGTATGCAAACCACAATTCACCATAATTAAAACATGACAGTGTCAATATCTCTTTGCACACATAACAACATAACACTTTAACCTTTTAATAACTGTAATAATCCTATAATAATGCCTCATTCTCTAGTGTGTGGAAAGATATGTTATTGTCTACCCTAAGGCACTTCTTTGAAATTGGAGTTACAATGTCCAATATACATGGGGTATTATAATTATTTTTTTCCATTGATAGGCAGATTTAATTACACAAATTGTGTTTGTAGTAAACCCTGTACAGTCATGCAAGGCTGTTTGTAATATTGCAGATCATTCAAAGTAAATTTTCATCCCAGTATATCTTCAGCCGGTATAGAAGGTTTAAAATGGAACTGAACTTAAAAGTAAGGATTTGTTTTGGTATAGGGAACTTTAAGAAAAGTTAGGTGTGCATTAGTAACATGAAAATGTACCCTGCAAATGTGCACTTTTGGTATGTTTGGTATGTTAATGTGCCTGGGCACTATTCTGTTTACAGAGGCAGGCTCTGACATAAGGAAGCAAAGTCCTGCCTCTGAGATAGTGTCCTCCATACTAAAACCCAGTGCACAACAAGGCATGGCAAATCAGTAGTTGGAAAGAGATCAATTGCAGAAAGACCATAGGCAGTAGTGTTTATTAGCCTTTTTTCTGCATATTCTTAGCATTTAGTTAAGGCACAAAAAAATCCTTGTTTAAAATGGTTGTTAAGCCACTACTATAAAATCCTTCTATTCCCTCTGTAACATACCAATATGTGCTCCTGTGCCTGTGTTATATAAAAAAGATGCCGATCTGTACCTATATCAGATCAGCTCCCGGTGCTCACGACTCCTTGGCTCTCTCTTCTGCTGGCTGACAGCTCCAGCGGGTGGGGCTGAGCACTCCTGATGACGTCAGCCAGGGAGAAGAGAGAGAGCCAAGGAGTCGAGAGTGCCAGGGAGCCGCTCTGATATAGGTACAGATCGGCATCTTTTTTTTATAGCGCAGGCACAAAGGGAACATGTTTTATGTTACAGAGGGGATGGGAGGTTTTTATAGTAGTTATGAGAGCAGCAGGAGGGGTGGGGGCATTCACTGACATAAGCAGACAGGCAGGGAGTGGGGAGAGAAGAGAGGCAGGGACAGAGCAGGGCTGCAGATGATGGAGGCACATAAATTAACCACGTGTCAGGGCTCAGCAGTCATCATAAGCCATGGTCAGTTTACAGGGGGGAGGGTATAGCCAGGCAGGATAAGCCAGGTTTTTTAGGTGATAGAAGGGGCCAAATTACACAGCACAAGCACTGTGCTGTATAACATGCTTTAAGGGAACAGGATCCCTTTGTTGATCTAAAAAAAAAAAAAAAACACTTTAAAGGATAAGTTCACCTTTGGGAACAGTGTTTCTCAACTCCAGTCCTCAAGGTGCCCCAACAGGTCATGTTTTCAGGCTTTCCATTATTTTGCACAGGTGATTTGATCAGTCTCACTACCTTAGGCCCTTTTCACGCTTGTATGACTTGTCCTACGATTTGGGGCTGATTTCCAATGACTACCATTCATATTAGTGCGACTTCAAGTCGTGCTGACTTCAAAATAGCCCCTGCCCTACTTTGGTCCAACTTTGATCCTACTTCAGCCCATTGAATATCACTGAAGTCGGATTGCAGTATTAACTGATCCGACTTTGGCATGCGAATTGTGCTCTGATGATCTTTAGGGGGAACGCCACGCCAAATTAAAAAAAAAAAAACGGCATGGGTTCCCCCTCCAAGAGCATACCAGGCCCTCCGGGGTTGCTTTTTTTTTTTTTTTTTTCAACTCAGCAGGCTGAACGAAAATAATCTGAGAGATCCCCATACTGACGCAAGCAATATTAATGCGGCAATCTCCCCCACTGTGCCTTTGTGTTCTGACAGGGGGACAGCCCCCCGCCAGAACACACTGTTCTGCGGTGCATACTAGCTCATTATGCCTTTGCCCTACAGGATTTTTTTTTTTTTCCCCATGTGCGGGTCTATAACCACTTTAAAGAGCCCCTAAAAGCCATCATGCAGTAAGCTGCACATAGATAATTTTGCATATGAAAGATGTAAACTGCCAAGAGCAATAAAATGTTAGAGGTATGACATGTTTGGCATTCCTGGGAATTTGAAATGTATTTTAATTATACAACTAACAGTTGTTTGTAGAATCACTGGCATCACGATCCATGCGATTGTTATGGAGCTTTGAACTTAGAAGGAGCCTGATGCAATCAATGAGAGCATGGACATGTGTCAGTCTGAACCTAGTGTAGACCTAAAGTGGGTATACCCCTTTTTCTATGTCAGCAGTATCTCTGTATATGCACAGCTTTCCCACTGTTGCTTGACCAGACTCACAGAAATTTGGCTTCTATACACTAGTCATCAGTGTAAGTTCATTTTACTATACTGGGCCGCACAGTGGTGTAGTGGTTAGCACTTCTGCCTAGCAGTAAAATGGTCGCTGGTTTGAATCCCAAATATGACAGTACCCGCATGGAGTCTACATGTTCTCCCTGTCCCTGCATGGGTTTCCTTCGGGTACACCGGTTTCCTCCCTCACTACAAAGACATGCTGTTAGGTTAATTGGATCTTGTCTAAATTGGCCCTAGTATATGTATGCATGAATGTGAGTTAGGAACCTTAGATTGTAAGCTCCTTGAGGGTAGAGACTGATGTGATTGTGCAATGTATATGTAAAGCTTTGCATAAATTGACAGCGCTATATAAGTACCTGAAATAAATAAAAATGAATAAATACTGCATTAACAATAGCTGTCATGTGGCTCTGTCATTAAAAGTAATGTTTGCGTTCATTTACAGACATACGTTGGGGAAGTTTTTAACATTATTAGTCAGCAGTCCACTGCTAGACCAGGATGTATTATAGAACTGGATGCCATTACTAACCTGGTAAGTATCAGTGTTGTATTCAGATGTGTTTCTGCACTTCCTTGTACTAATCACGTTGTCTTGTGTTCAGGATGGCAGAAAAACACAACTGTTACATGTCTTTCAAGAAGACTTTATAATGGCAAACCAGGAGATTGAAACAACAGGAACCAGCGGCATTTCGTCTAATTCTGGTAAGGCTTTATTTACTTTAATTTTGAGTTCCCCTTTGATCAGTTTTTTTAGGCAATCACTTAAATTCTTAAAACTTCATATGATTTCAGTTATAACATATCAAGGTCTTGCGAGTATAGTACCTTTTGGAACATTTGCCTTTTAATCACATGCAGGTTACAAACACAAATTCAGGGTGTCTGGTAACACTTTTTAAAAATGTGATTGTGTGTCTTTGGGTCCTCCAAGTTGTTGTTAGCTGACCACTGTCAGTAGGTACAATTGACCAGCAGACAAGTTAGAAATTGGCCCAATCATTTTTTCCCCTGCTTGCACTGCTCATTTCCTCTCCCATCCCCTCTTTATGCAAATGAGCTTGTAAGATTCACAGCACCAACCTTATAGAATGCTCAGTTACCTGCTCTGCGCAATTATATTGTACAGAACGGCCCCTTTACCTCCTCTTCTGGAGTCCCCTGCTGACACCCTCCGCATCTCCTCTTCTGCATGTGCTCCCAAGCCGGGCTCTGTATGTCCATAGACACACACAGCGTGGCTCAGTCTGCCCTCAATTTCCTCCTTCACGGGATTTGAATGACAGCACCAGGATAAATGTAATAAGTCGGCACTAAAACAATAGTAATAAGTAGAAGGCTGCTAGCCTTCTAAATATAACAGTAATAAAGGTGCAGCACCTTAATATAGCAGCAGTAAATAAAACATCCACAATAAATCATGTGTGTAAAAACTTGAAAATCACAGAGAAAAAAAAATGCATAAATAAGCAAAAAAGCCCTTAACTCCAGCCTATTACTTCCACCATCCAAATCTCCCTCGATGGTGGGCTGCTGCTGCTACAGTCAGATGACCTCAGGTGGATGGATGGAGCTGGATGTCCATAGTGGAAGCTGAGATTGTTAATTTCCAGTGCGTGACTTAGCTATTGAGTGCGGCATCCCCTTTTTTGGATGGTGGAATCAATACAGACATTTTTGGAGTTAAATTACTTTTTTGTTTAAGTTTTTTGTGTGTAGTTTTTACTTTCACATTTCTTTGCACATGATTTATAGTGGGTTTTATTTGCTGCTGCTGCTATATTAAGGCTCTGCAACTTTATTACTGGTGGCAGCAAAAGCCAGTGGCTTTCACTACTATCAGTGAAGCCTGTGAGAAGAGGGGAGAGTGAGATCTGCAGATAGGCAAAGTGCTGGATCGAGGGAGGACTCAGGTGGTGTTTGGTGTTTGGGCGGGGGGCGGCTTTGTGTGTTATGAGGAGCAGACAGTGGAAGATTTTTTTGTTTGTTTTTTTTTTGTTTGTTTGTTTTTTTTGTTTTGTTTTTTTCGTTTTTCACCTTGATGCTTAGAATGCGTTACAGTAAAAAAAAAAAAAAAAAATTAACTTTAAAGCCTCTTTAAATATAGAGAAATTAAATGAATTGATAAAACTGTAGATTGTCATTGCCTTGGTTTGGATAGAAACCACAGGAAAGTGAAAATACCAGAATTGAAAACTGTGTAAATTGGGTGTGTGACATAACAATGAAAGGCAGCTACTGTCTGGACATTGAGATTCTGAAGTAGTATAGAGGTCTGTGTCGGCAAACCACAGCAATGGTTTAATCTATAAAACAGTGTGTGAAAAACCATTAGATAAGCAGGGCATGTGACACACTTATGGGGAAAAAAATGAGCATGTGATAAACACTTGAAAGACAGTTATTTTAGAGATTTTATTTCAGGGACTGATTTTGGGCTTCAGGGAAGACTTCTAAAGCTGAACTCCATGGAAAATATTTCCTCAGTGCCTCCCTCCTCTTTCCTTCACCACATTGCAAGGGTTTAATGATTGTGCCTAGGGCACCAGTAAAAATGGAGGTTTTTTTTTTTTTTTTTTTAAGTACCGTAATCCTTTTGGCAGGTGGTGCTCCAAATTTCCCCTATGCTCTGGGTTGCGGACGGTCCCTCAGCGTCCTCACATACAGTGCATAACCCTGAAAGTGCTAGGGGAATAGGGGAACCCCACTGCAAGGACATTTTTTTTCACCTGGAGTTCAGCTTTAAAGCGGTATTGAACCCAAAACAAACAATGAAATGTATTGCAGCTTACCAATCATTAAATGTGGTGGCTACAGTAGTTTTTTTTTTTTTTCTTTTTTTAGGCATTTCACCCTCTGTTTTCATCTGGTAATCTGGCCAGTAACACACAAATTAAAGCCAAACTTTAGCTCACACTGCAGTTGCACAACTAATTACAGCAACAGTTTGTTTTTTTTAATGTTTTTTTTCTTTTGGGTTAAAGTTTATACACAAATGAAATTAAATAAAAGTTAATCGTTTTTAGCACCCTGTCAGTGGTAATTGGTTTGTCTCAACACTCGAACAGATACATTTGCAGGAGAGCTTGTTCTGTTGAAAAAACAACCGACTTAGGCAAGCCATAGATTATGCGATTTAAATTGCTAGAATCCCTCCTGGAGCACTATTGTGTTCTGTCAGCTGGGAGCCTTTACTGCCGGCAGAACACATCGATCAGTGTTGCCAGCTATAGCCGGCGGCACTAATCGTTTGTGAAAAACCTCAAGCTTTTTGTACACAAGTCAATCAACAGATTGACCTTTGTACAACCAGGGAGCCCATACATAAATCGAAATTCAGCCGGTTAATGCTGGACCAGCTGAATTTCGGCCAAATTTAAATCCATGTATGGCTGGCTTTACAGGGTGGATCACCAGGTGAACGTAAAAGAAGGAAAGCCTTAAAAATAAAACTTATGCAGTCACCACATCTAAAAATTGGTAACCTGCATTATGTCTGCTTTTGGGTTTAATGCCACTTTAAAGCCTTGTACACACAGGTCGAATGCCGCGCGACATTGGCCAGTTTAATAAAAACTGTCCAACATTCGGCCTGTGTTCTTTTGAAGAAGCATGCTGGCAATCCAACAGCCGACTCCCAATCAGAGTGCTGACCGGAGTGTGGGGGGTCCCCTGCATCCCCCTGGGCGTCCCCCTGTCAGAACACAACAGCTCAGCGGGGGAGATCATTGTACTAACGTCAGATTGTTAGTACAGCAGCTCCAACCGTAGCTGACAGCGTTTTTTTTTTTTTCGTTCAACAGGAAAAAAACTTGGTGTGTACTAGGCTTACGTCTGCCTTTTTTCCTACTTTGAATACTAAAATTAGATATTCACTATTTGATAAGACTGGTGCAGATGTGGAACTGCTGCCCAGGAAAAAAATGAACCTTTCACAATTAAAACCATAAAGGAATTGAACTGGTTATAATAAGTAGCAACTTTTGTTTTGCTCAATATTCTTTGTTCAAGATTTCATGTATTTGCCTTTTGAGAGAAATTGGTGGCAGGAGACTAACAACTTTGACTTTATTTCCCAATAGACCGCTCCCACAATGATTTTTCTGAAAATTTTTTCCTGGTGGCAGTTGAATGTACCAAAGAAAAACGTTCAGTATTGCACATGTGGAAATTACATCTAAAGTCTGTTCCTGTCTCCGTGGGTATGGTTTTGTATATTACTATGCATGGGCATCAATTCTTGTGTATCATTTACGTAGTTACATAGTAGGTGAGGTTGAAAAAAGACACAAGTCCATCAAGTCCAACCTATGTGTGTGATTATGTGTCAGTATTGCATTGTATATCCCTGTATGTTGTGGTCATTCAGGTGCTTATCTAATAGTTTCTTGAAGCTATCAATGCTCCCCGCTGAGACCACCGCCTGTGGAAGGGAATTCCACATCCTTGCCGCTCTTACAGTAAAGTACCCTCTACGTAGTTTAAGGTTAAACCTCTTTTCTTCTAATTTTAATGAGTGGCCACGAGTCTTGTTAAACTCTCTTCTGCGAAAAAGTTTTATCCCTATTGTGGGGTCACCAGTATGGTATTTGTAAATTGAAATCATATCCCCTCTCAAGCGTCTCTTCTCCAGAGTGAATAAGTTCAGTGCTCGCAACCTTTCCTCATAACTAAGATCCTCTAGACCCTTTATTAGCTTTGTTGCCCTTCTTTGTACTCGCTCCATTTCCAGTACATTTCTTAGGCTTTTTTTTTATTACATTGTCATCAGCTGGCGCAATGTGAGATATATACTATTGTAGTACAAAAGTTCTCAGAGTTCAGTGCTTCCCAATCAATAGGAATCAGTTCTTATATGTCATATGCGGCTACGGGTCCCAGCAGGGAGTCTATGCATCCCTGTTCTCTGATGCAAGTGCGAATCTGGTCCAGATTTTTTGCCTGAATTCACGCCTGAAATGGAGCCAAAGATGCACAGGACCCATTTTCAGTGCGGACCATGGCGCCCCGGATCTGTGTGAACCGGCTCCATTCAAAGCAGTCTCTTGTCATGCGAATTGCATGCAGTGAAACTGGCATCCAATTTGCATAAGTGTGAACCCAGCCTAAAAGTTTGCATTTTGGCAGTATTGGCCACCCATGTATCCATTATTAAGGGTACCTGTGATTATGTGGCTATTGCACATGGGCTTGTGTAGCTTTGCCATATTGACAACCTCACTGACCACCAAAGGCAAGGCACATTGTGCAAATTCACTATAATGACATGACTGAGAAAAACATACATCTGTACTTAAACAATAATTGTACTCTTGGTCAATAACGAGAATGCCCCTCCTGCCTGCATGACAAATATAAAGGTTCTTTGTGGGATGTTGAAGTGGTTTCCTATAATTGCTATAAAGCTGTTATAAACCCATTAATTTAATGCTATCAAATCCTGTTAAATTCAGGGCATGCCATGTCTGATAACTGTCATGGTTGCTTGTGCTCTCAACAGAACTGCCAAGCTATCAAATAGCTGGTGTCATAACTTATTACATGTGCAGCACCATGCAATTGCAGATCAAACTAAGTCTAGGATTGGAGCTTCCTTGTCTGTAAAGGATATGAAGGTTTAGGCTCGGTTCACACATCGGCGGCACGACTTGCAGGTCGCCTCAGCGAGGCGACCTGCAAACGACTGCCGGGGCGACTTGCGAGACGACTTCTGCATAGAAGTCTATGCAAGTCGCCCCAAGTCGCCCCCAAAGTAATACAGGAACCTTTTTCTAAGTCGGAGCGACTTGCGTCGCTCCGATTAGAACGGTTCCATAGCACAGAACGGGAGGCGACTTGTCAGGCGACTAGGTCGCCTGACAAGTCGCCCCAGTGTGAACCGAGCCTTAGTTGTGCTTTAAATGTCAATTGTAACAATTTGATGTAGACTTTATAATTTACTGAAACTTCATCCTTTCTTATTACAGAGGATAGGTCTAACTCCAACACATCTGAGAATGTTCCACCCAAAGAAGACTCCTTTAGTTCTGCTTCAGGAGAGAAGGTGCAGTCACCTCTTACACAAAGATATCAAACATGTAAAGCAAATCTTCAGAGTACCAGCAAGATGACCCTTTCATCAGAGCTTGTATACAGCCAAGAGTTGAGTTTGCCGGATGCTGTTGAAGTCATTAGTGTTAAACCATCTGCAGGTAACAGTTGTTTTTTGTTTGCAAAAAATCATCTAACGATGTTCACACTGATGCAGCCCTGAAGCTGGCTGCTGGCTTTGAATTAATAATGGGTAGACGTGCACCAAACAATCAAACAAGTGAATGGTAGACATGGATAGGAAATTTCTTCTGCAAGGGTAGTAGGGCTAGTGATTTTGTAGAGTAGTTATTAAACTAAAGTAATGGTTCAATTTATGCAAGAATTAGAACCTTTAGACTTAAACATTTATACATCTTTGCTTGGAAACTTATAGAATTAGATTTACCTCCTTGTTTAGCTTTACTTATTTTCTATTACGATGACTCGAAGACCAGCCAAAGATTATGCGATTTAAGAAAATTTCATGATTCCTCCAACACGCCACGTGTTGCTGGGGGGGGGGGGGGGGGGGGGGGGTGTCCCTTCCATGGAGCCATTTTGTTCTCCTGGTAAGGGGGGCGCGGGGAGCTGTCCCTGCCGGGAGAACACAATGATTATTGCAAGTGGCTATTGCTGCTGGTAATAATAGTATGCTAAAAATCCAACATGCTGGTTGTACCCAAGTTGACTTGGGTACAATCAGCCTGCCCATAGATAGATTAAATCTCAGCTGGTCCTTGTTGAACTGACTGATATTATATCATCTATGGCGGGCTTAAGATTGAGGGGTATGAGGTTCTCTATTCTATGTGCAGTTGCTTCCCACCCAACTCCCTGTATTCATGCTGATTAAGGCTTTTGTACACCATTGTGTTCTAATTTTAGGAATCCAAGGAATTTTAATACTTTTCTTTTCTTTTTTTTTTTTTTTTTTTTAGTGCACTGCGTCAAATTTTAACACAAAGCAAGATGCATTTTTGCTGCTTTTTTTTTTCCTGTGCCGGTCCTGTCACCTCCTGCACTGGCCACGCCCCTCACCCTTAGCTCAGTTTTTTTTCTCCTCTGGCTCCTCTGTGGACGACTGCCAGGTGACTGATCTGCCTTGTGAGTAGTGTGTCCTGCACTGAGCCAGGCTTTTCTCCCCCCCCCCCCATCTCAGCTGCTGCAGAACTTCTTGGAGGGGCAGGGCAGATCTGCTGGGTGTTGTAGTGCAGTGATTGGAAGCTGTAGGGTTCCCAAATACTGCATTTCCCCTCCCCCCTCCCTTCCAGCATTTCCCCTCCCCCCTCCCTTCCAGCATTTCCCCTCCCCCCTCCCTTCCAGCATTTCCCCTCCCCCCTCCCTTCCAGCATTCCCCCTCCCCCCTCCCTTCCAGCATTTCCCCTTCGCCCTCCCTTCCAGCATTTCCCCTTCCCCCCCCCCTTCCAGCATTTCCCCTTCCCCCCCCCCCCTTCCAGCATTTCCCCTTCGCCCTCCCTTCCAGCATTTCCCCTTCGCCCTCCCTTCCAGCATTTCCCCTTCGCCCTCCCTTCCAGCATTTCCCCTTCGCCCTCCCTTCCAGCATTTCCCCTTCGCCCTCCCTTCCAGCATTTCCCCTTCGCCCTCCCTTCCAGCATTTCCCCTTCGCCCTCCCTTCCAGCATTTCCCCTTCGCCCTCCCTTCCAGCATTTCCCCTCCGCCCTCCCGTCCAGCATTTCCCCTCCGCCCTCCCGTCCAGCATTTCCCCTCCGCCCTCCCGTCCAGCATTTCCCCTCCGCCCTCCCGTCCAGCATTTCCCCTCCGCCCTCCCGTCCAGCATTTCCCCTCCGCCCTCCCGTCCAGCATTTCCCCTCCGCCCTCCCGTCCAGCATTTCCCCTCCGCCCTCCCGTCCAGCATTTCCCCTCCGCCCTCCCGTCCAGCATTTCCCCTCCCCCCTCCCGTCCAGCATTTCCCCTCCCCCTCCCCCCTCCCGTCCAGCATTTCCCCTCCCGTCCAGCATTTCCCCTCCCTTCCTGCATATACAAACAATAACCCCCTCCCTACCCTAAACAATAACTCCCTCCCCACCTCTCCACCCTAAACAATAACCCCCCACCCCACCAAAAAAAAGTTAAAGGTACAGTGATATAAAAAAATTTTAATAAAAAATAAAAAAAAAACGCTAATTGGTATCGGCGAGTATTGGAGAAAAACTATCGGTACTTGTACTCGGTCTTAAAAAAACTGGTATCAGTGCAAACCTAATGTAAAACTTGTGTCCCAAAAGGAATAAAACAGTTTGCTGTAACTGCTTATAAAGTGATAGCTAGAGTTTGAATTCAAATTGTTGGTGTGTCTAAATCTGCTAGTGCATCAAACGCTAATCTCCTCTTAGACTGCCACTGCTGCTGTCCAAAGGTGTCTTTGTGCTCCTTTATTCAGAGTGGAGGCACTCTAATATAGGAGGTGTGTTACTGCAGGGTTTGACAAATTTTGCTTTGAATCTAGAAGCCAGCTCGAAAAGTTAGACAGTGTCTTTTTTTTTTTTTTTTAAACTAACAAAGCTATATTTTTAAAGACAAAACCCCTTATCTTATGTAGCCTTTATGTGTACCTTGTCAGATGCACGACAGCCTTTAGTGTGGGTGTACTTGAATTTGCCACCTGTCCTGCACACCTTAACATACAGACAGGAAGCACGCATGTGTATGTGTCTGTGTGTGCGCGCATCAGGGGGTGGAGTATGAACTGGGCTGATGGGGCAGGCACAGCAGAGATTGAATAGATCATAGGAAGGCGGGGCTAAATCATTGGCCTGTTTAGCAACCTGCATGGTTCACATTGATCACAGAAGTGTAGTTAAATGAACACATAAAAAAGAGAGAGAAATATCAGTCTTAAATGTAGTCAGCAGGATGAACAATAAAATCCAGACTGATCTATTATCAGAAATTACACTTTTTCTTCATATGTCAGAAGGCAGCATTAGCCATACAGTTCCAGGTAACTATGAAGGCTTAATCACATATACAAGCAGGCGCAAAGGTGTTAAATGCTGTTCATACCAGAAGCAACAGCCTGCAGATGTTAAGCTGTAAACCATTAACCATTTAGGTAAGCACCCCTAAGTGAAGCAGAGTAGATAAGCACAGTCCCCCCTAGCATCCAAGGACACCGAGGCCTGCTAGAGAGTCCTTATTGCAGATAACAGTGGGGTAGGAGGAACAAAATCGGAAAGCTACATGAGTGGCATGAGGTTTGCAAGGAGAGATAGATTGTGAGAATCAGTACCTTACTCCCCCCCCCCCCCCCCCCCCCCCCCCCGAATATATGTAGCTAGGTCCGTCTGTTCACCTGGGGTCACGACAAAGGAGTAGAGGGCAGGAGGAGGAGAAGCTGACCCCCTCTCTCTCTCTCTCTCTCTCTCTCTCTCTCTCTCTCTCTCTCTCTCTCTCTCTCTCTCTCTCTCTCTTCCCCTCTCTCTCTCTCTCTCTCTTCCCCTCTCTCTCTCTCTCTCTCTCTTCCCCTCTCTCTCTCTCTCTCTCTCTTCCCCTCTCTCTCTCTCTCTCTCTTCCCCTCTCTCTCTCTCTCTCTCTCTTCCCCTCTCTCTCTCTCTCTCTCTCTCTTCCCCTCTCTCTCTCTCTCTCTCTCTTCCCCTCTCTCTCTCTCTCTCTCTCTCTTCCCCTCTCTCTCTCTCTCTTCCCCTCTCTCTCTCTCTCTTCCCCTCTCTCTCTCTCTCTTCCCCTCTCTCTCTCTCTTCCCCTCTCTCTCTCTCTCTTCCCCTCTCTCTCTCTCTCTTCCCCTCTCTCTCTCTCTCTTCCCTCTCTCTCTCTCTCTTCCCCTCTCTCTCTCTCTCTTCCCCTCTCTCTCTCTCTCTTCCCCTCTCTCTCTCTCTCTTCCCCTCTCTCTCTCTCTCTCTCTCTCCCCCTCTCTCTCTCTCTTCCCCTCTCTCTCTCTCTCTTCCCCTCTCTCTCTTCCCCTCTCTCTCTCTCTCTCTTCCCCTCTCTCTCTCTTCCCCTCTCTCTCTCTCTCCCCCTCTCTCTCTCTTCCCCCCTCTCTCTCTTCCCCTCTCTCTCTCTCCCCCTCTCTCCCCTCTCTCCCCCCTCTCCCCCTCTCTCTCCCCCTCTCTCTCCCCTCTCTCTCCCCCTCTCTCTCCCCCTCTCTCTCCCCCTCTCTCTCCCCCTCTCTCCCTCTCTCTCTCTCTCTCTCTCTCTCTCTCTCTCTCTCTCCCCCCCCCCTCCTCTCCCGTCTGTGCGGAGGGGGGACTGTCAGTCCAGGCTCTGAGCTGCATGAGAGAGGCAGAGCGCTGCGGCCAGCAACCCCGGCAGTGAATGGTCTAGGTAACCTGGCGCCTGGAGTTTTTGAGCCCTGTGTTACTGGCCAGATCACCAGGTAAAAACAGAGGGGAAAACAGCCTGTAAAAAGAAAATTTATAGTTTCAGCCAAAAAAAATTAATTTCTGGCCATGATTTACCTGCAATATATATTTTTCATAATTTTAATACAACTTAAATAAAAAATTTAAAAAAATACATGTTCTTAGCATAGTAATGAATGTGACAAGACTACTGCAAAATGACTATTTCAGCCAAAGCTGTTGCAGAGGCTAGTCCATCAGGTAAGTTGTCTTTTTTGCAATGTCTTCAAATGAGTGTCTGAAAACTGCTCTCTGAGACTGTTCAGTCGGTAGTTTAAAAAATTTGGTTGGCTGCTGGTGAAAGATAATAGAATTATGTGTTCAGTGTGTAAGATATACTTAGACACTAACCACAGTAGTTTGTCTTATCTTAATTGGTCTTTATTTCTTTCTTAGGTCACCTGAGTAGTTCTTCCCTTTACCCAGTGAGTAATGCACCCTATCTACTAGCAACTTCTTGCTCTGATGGTAAAGTCAGGTTTTGGAGGTGCCGAGTGGAATCAGAGCTATTGCTTTCTCCCACTGACATAGAGAATTGTGTAGCATATATTTGGGAGGAATGGCCTTTATTGATTGAGGATGGTCTGCAAAATGGAGCTGTGAGTGTTCCAGGTAGGCCCATAGAAGTCAGCTGTGCCCATACGAACTGTCTGGCTGTAGCATTCAAACAAGCACCAAGTAAACATAGCAACGCTTCTCAAGAATTTTTGATGCATGTTAGCATCTTTGAATGTGAATCTACTGGTGGCTCCTGTTGGATTCTGGAACAAACCATTCACTTAGATGAACTAAGCACAATGCTGGAGCCTGGCATTAGTGTTGATCATAATCTTGTAGCTTACAATAAACAGGATTTGTTCTTATCTTCCAACAAACAACTTCAACCTAGTACAAAACATTTGGTCCATTTGGACTGGATGTCCAGGGAGGATGGCTCTCATATGCTGACAATAGGGATTGGTACAAAGCTTCTCATGTATGGGCAGGTTGCTAGAAAAGCCCAAGAATCCTCATGCAAAGAGAGTTTTGCCTTGCAGCTCTGGGATACTGCCAAAACCACAGCTCAGCCAAGGTTTGTATTGCTTCGGTGTGTGGATCTTGTGTCTTCTGTGGAAGGCTCTCTTCCTTTACCAGTGTCTTTGTCTTGGGTTCGGGATGGGATTCTCGTTGTTGGAATGGGCTGTGAAATGCATGTCTACTCCCAATGGCAGCCTTTTTCTAAACAAGACTCTGCAAGCACAGAGTCCTACAATGGAAGCACCCCATCCATCACAAACTTGGTTAAGCAAAGCCATTCAGTTCCATCTGGTCTGAATCCACCAAAGAAAACTATGACAAGGTCAATGACTAGCTTAGCTCAAAAGCTTATGGGGAAGAAAACAGCATTCGATCTTCCTGTGGAGATGGAGGACTATGGACTTTTTGAAGCTGCTCATGCTTTATTTCCAACTTTGCCGCAGTATCATCCATTGCAGCTGCTGGAATTGATGGATCTTGGAAAAGTACGCAGAGCAAAGGCTATATTATCTCATCTTGTAAAATGTATTGCAGGAGAGGTCGTTGCAATTAATGATAATGAACCCAACCATGAACGCAGGCTCCGTTCACTTTCAATCAGTGCCAGTGGAAGTACTTCTCGAGACCCCAAAACTTTCAGCAAACCAGAAAGCGCTGACTACACAGAAATTGATTCTGTGCCTCCTCTACCATTGTATGCACTTCTTGCTGCAGATGAGGATACATCTTTCATTTCCACAGTGGAAAAATCCAGCAATCAAAATAATTCCAACAAACAAAGGGACAACAGTAAAAATGCCGAAAACTATGATGAGCTTTTCCAAGTTCCAACAATTAGCTCCGAAGAGCTAACAACCTTAGAGTCTGAAGAAGAAAACACAAAACCACAAATTATAGACTTGTCACAGTACAGCCCCACTTATTTTGGTCCTGAACATTCAAAAGTGCTATCTAAGCATTTGCTTCATTCTAGCTTACCTGGCATGACCCGCATAGAACAGATGTCTTTGATGGCTTTGGCTGATACAATCGCCACAACTAGTACAGATATTGGCGAAAGCAGAGATCGCAGCCAAGGTAAATAAGCTTTTTTTTATAGTATATAATTTTATTTTGTAATTATTTATATTTAGCTTTGCTTTTCTTTTCTAAAACAACGTATATGTTATTATTCTAGTAAAAACGTATTCCGTTTAATTACTACAATTAAAATTCATATGTTCTGTGTCTTTCTTGCCGTGAAATATTTAATTCTCTTTAACAAGCCTTGTAGCAACCCTTTCTCTTGGTTTAAATTCTCAGCCAACATTATCGCCATTTAATCTTTAATCTACTGATTGGACAGCATCACTTTTTTTCTGGTGTAAGCAGAGGTGTTCCAGGAAGCTATAAAGCAGAGCCAGGAAATAGTTAAGTGTTGGCTGTGCAGTGTGGTAGAGGTGTGTAATTTAGAAGGTAAAATGGTTAAAGGATAAGTTCACCTTGGAGTTCATGTTACATGTTTCACCCGTTGTTAGGGTGAAACATGTAACATTCCCGCTCTTGCAGCCGCTCAGGAATCCACTGCCTCTGTTTGACAGCAGTACGGAGAGAAGTTCCCTGTACCAGCTGTCCCTTTTTGAAAAGAGTGTGGCCGTGCAGACATCCTGTGCGGCTGTCGACTTATAGTTCTCAACAAACTACTCTGGTTCTGTTAAGCTCTATGGTAGTTCGTTAATTCTTCCTGTTAATGTGAAACTGCCTGCCCCTGTGATATATGGGCAGACAGTTTACACTGGCAGTCTGCAAGACTCCTGCATTGCACCTGCGATCTGCTGATCGCTGGTGCAATACTTTCCAGGCTCCAAAAAAAAGAAAGAAGAAAAAATAGTAAATGCACTTTTTTTTTTTTTACCTGCAAAAAACTGAATTTATTTTTATTTTACTAAAAGGTTAACTTATCCTTTTAACATGCATTTTCTCTTGCGTTCATTGCCAAGCACAGCTCTAATGATTCCTGACCATGAGAGTTTTATAGCACCACCCACAGGAGTAGGACACTAGGCAGAAAAGAACTCGGCACTTCCTATGAGCAGTCCTCTCTGGTATAAAATCTACTCTCTGCTATAGGTAAGCTAGGTTATTCTGCCTAGTGTTCAGGATTAAGGCCCTGGTTCCCTCCTGGGACCTATTTTCTGTTTTTTCCTGTGAAGATCTTCTATCAACAACCAGGCTGGGTGATCTATAGTTACATAGTATATGAGGTTGAAAAAAGACACAAGTCCATCAATTCCAGCTTATGTGTGAGATTATATGTCAGTATTACATATTATATATCCCTGCATGTTGCTGTCGTTCAGGTGCTTATTTAATAGTTTTATGAAACTATCGATGCTCCACGCTGAGACCACCACCTGTGGAAGGGAATTCCACATCCTTGCTGCTCTTACAGTAAAGAACCCTCTACGCAGTTTAAGGTTAAACCTCTTTTCTTCTAATTTTAATGAGTGGCCACTTACCCTTCCGCAAAAAAGTTTTATCCCTATTTTGGGGTCGCCAGTATGGTATTTGTAAGTTTAAATCATATCCCCTCTCAAGCGTCTCTTCTGCAGAGAGAATAAGTTCAGTGTGAACCTTTCTTCATAACGAATATCCTCCAGACCCTTTATTAGCTTAGTTGCCCTTCTTTGTACTGGCTCTATTTCCAGTACATCCTTCCTGAGGACTGGTGCCCAGAACTGAACAGCATACTCCAGTTGAGGCCGGACCAAAGTCTTGTAGAGTGGGAGAATTATCGCTTTATCCCTGGAGTTAATCTCCTTTTTAATGCATGCCAATATTCTGTTTGCTTTGTTAGCAGCAGCTTGGCATTGCATGCCATTGCTGAGCCTATCATCTACTAGGACACCCAGGTCCTTTTCCATCCTAGATTCCCCCAGAGGTTCACCCCCAAGTGAGTAGATTGCATTCATGTTTTTGCCACCCAAATGCATCACTTTACATTTTTCTACATTAAACCTCATTTGCCATGTAGTAAAATATTGGTGCTACATTGGTTTTTCTCCAATCAGCTGGTACCATTCCAGTCAGTAGACTGTAAGTAAAAATTAGGAACAATGGTCTAGCAATTATTTGACTGAGTTCCCTAAATACCCTCGGGTGCAAGCCATCTGGTCCCGGTGATTTATTAATGTTAAGTTTCCCAGGTCTGTTTCTAATTCTGTCCTCTGTTAGCCATGAGGGTGCTTCCTGTGATGTGTCATGAGGTCAAACACTGTGGTTTTTTTACTGAAGCCCCCCAATTCCCTTGTGAAGACTGAGAAGAATAAATTCAATACCTTTGCCATCTCCCCATCCCTTGTAACCAGATGTCCTTCCTCATTTACCAATATGGTCTGTCCTCCCTTTTTTACGGTTTATATACTTAAAGAATTTCCTGGGATATTTTTTGCTCTCCTCCGCTATGTGTCTTTCGTGTTCTATCTTAGCCACTCTAATTGCACCCTTACATATCTTGTTGCATTCTTTGTAAAGTCTGCATGCTGATGATGATGATCCCTCAGCCTTGTATTTTTTGAAGGCCTTCTCCTTTGCTTTTATATGCATTTTTACATTGGAGTTAAGCCATCCAGGACTTTTTTGTTTGCTTTTTTAAATTTATTTCCCAATGGGACGCACTGGCTAATGCCCTTATTTAATATGCTCTTAAAGCAAACCCATCTCTCCTCCGTGTTCTTTGTTTCTAAGATTTTATCCCATTTTATATCTTCTAGCAAGTTTCATAGTTTAGGGAAGTTGGCTCTTTTGAAATTCAGTGTCTTCATGTTCCCCTTAGGTTTCTTATTTGTGTGAGTTATACTGAAGCCAATTGACCTGTGATCGCTGTTTCCTAAATTGACCCCCTATTACCACATCTGTGATCTGGTCATTGTTGGCAATCAGTAGATCTAGTAACGCCTTGTTTCTAACTGGTGTGTCTTCCATCTGACCTGTGAAATTGTCCTGCAAGACATTTAGGAACTGGCGAGCCTTCGACGAATGCATGGTTCCCTCCGCTCAGTAATAATTAAAATCCCCCATTATGATAACACTTCCCATCCTTGCTGCTAATCCACATTGTGATAGGAGGTCAGTCACCCCCTCCTCCCTCAGGTTAGGGGCCTATAGCATACTTCCCATTATTATTTTCCCCTTAGCTTCATCCCTTTGGAGCTCTACCCATAAGGCTTCCACCTCCTCCCTATCCCCCTTATTGATGTCATCACTCACATTCACTTGTACATTATTCTTGATATATAGGCATACCCCTCCCCCTTTTTTACCCCCTCTATCCCTGCGATAAAGGGAATACCCTTGAATGGTTGCCAGCCAATCATGAGAGCTGTTGAACCAGGTCTCTGAAATTCCCACAAAAACTAAATCCTCCTTGTTCAACAGTATCTCTAGTTCACCCATCTTGTCCGCCAGGCTCTTGGCATTGGTGAACATGCCACGTAGTCTAGACCGGTCACATACTGTCCTCTTATTGGGTGTTTGAAGATTGCAACTAGGACTTGTTACTATACTTGCCTTGGGTTTATGTGCTTTAGTCAACCTACCACTAATGTCCCCAATACTACCCTCTGGAATATGTTCATTGCTGACTATCTCTACATCTAGAACCTCCCTCCCTGTCGCTTAGTTTAACAAATAAGGGCTTAATGGAGTCTGCTCACCAATGTACTGAATGGTAGCCCAACAGCTAACCTGGCTGTGTAACACTGAGCTGTAAGTGGGTGGAAGGGTGCACATAGAGCGGTGTGCGTGTGGCATATTGTTAGGAAGCCGGCTATATGTGGGTGACTTGGTGTCCTATGGACAGTATACACAGTCAGTGAATGCAATCTCACCACTCTCCACTCTCCAGCCACGTTGAAGGCTCTTAGTGCCTCATGGACAAAATCCACAAAGAGGTAGTCCACCAAAGCACTCTTTGTGCATGCTGCTCCATGTGTGCAGTATCGGTCCACGGGTAGATGACGTGGGTGTGGGGGTCTGCAGGGTCTGGTCTAGCAATGGACGTCACAAGGGTAATGACGACGCGCTGACATGTTTTGCTTGTAAACACAAGCTTCTTTAGCGCAAAGAGGGGTTCAGCTGAGATGCCTTTAAATAGGATAATTAGTAGTTGCACCATTAGGTTTTCAACAGTAGGGGTCCTTAGCGTGCACTCATCCATCCAGCATTGATTACAACATATATGTAAAGGGGAACCTTGAGTGCACCATTAAACAGCATATTTTTTAACACGAAAACAACAAACTTCTCTCTAGAAGGGGATCAATGTAGGGGAGACAAGGAGCTGTGAGTCTAAAATCCATCCAAATATTTTTAAGAAAAATGGGAGTAATTGGAAGACCTCTTTTTAGGAGGGAATAGCCAATTATGCAAGAGAAACAATAACTGAAGGGGACGCTTTAGGCCTCATGCACACGAGACGCCGGTGCAAACACTGCTGAACACGTTTTTAAAAGCTGAAAGCGGCGTTTAGAAACGCCCGTTTTGCTGTGTTGCATGCCGTGTTTAGCCACGTTTTACTGCAGCAGAGAATGAAATTTTGTGACTCGATTTTGGGGCCCCAATTTAGATATGTTATGGGGTTAGTCCAACTGTGTTAGCACACCTAATTTGGGGTTCCTAGCACCAAGTGGCCCAGAGATATGGGGCCCCAAAGTTGGATCGCAAAATGCCAAGCACTTTTTTTTGCAGCAGAGAATGACATTTTGTGACCCGACTTTGGGGCCCCATATCTCAAGGCCACTTGGTGCTAGGAACCCCAAATTTGGATATGTTATAGTGTACAGGGCCCCAAAGTCGGGTCACAAAATGTCAAGCACTGCTGCAGCAGAGAATGACATTTTCCGACCTGACTTTGGGGCCCCATATCTCAGGGCTACTTGGTGCTAGGAACTCCGCGTTTGGCGTCCGAAACGTGGAAAACTTTTGCATCTGAACCCATTTTTTTGCTTCTGGAAAAACGAGTTTAAACGCAACTGCCTTAAAACGTCAAAAACCGAGACTGTGTACATGGACACATAGGATAACATTGAATGGGTTCAGGGGCAGTTGAAAAAAGTGTCCAACTGCCTCTGAACGCGTGTTTAACAGCGTCTCGTGTGCATGAGGCCTTAAAGTACATATAGTGTCTGTTGATACTATAGATAAGTCATAGTAAACAACTGCCTTTCACTTGGGATAGCATAACAAAGGAAGATAGCTAATTCCAACTATAGCTGAACGTACACTGTGTGGGTGTCTGCAGCTGCTTTCTTGTTTGCTTTCGACAGCATTGTCATTTTAACTTTTTGTTATGTCGGAAGGCTTTTGCAATTTTTCATGTTTTACTTTTATCTAATTTACCATAAGGAAGCTGTTTATAATTGACCGGTTGATCCTCTTTGAAGATTTCTCTATGGACCTTTAGTCCTCCTTAAATAAATGGGGGCACCATTTTGTCCTGCGTTGGCCATGGCCTTGGTGTCCCAAATGCAAACAGAATGGGCCTAGGTTCTGCTGCAAGGTTTGACCTCCAGACAGGTGCCTCAGACTTATGTGGAACTGGCAGACCAGTTGATCCAGGGCTTGAAGTGCATTTTTTCACACATCTGCAATGCTGCTCTGCTCCTTTCCAGGCTTCTCCGTCTTAGCAGTAGTGCTCTTCGGCAAGTGCTTTGGCTCAAATGTTGGTCTGCCGTCCAGACCTCTAAAAGGGCCCTGGTACACTTGCCTTTCCAGGGTGGATGACTCAGACTCGTTGGCGCTCCCTTGAACAAGAAGAGCAGGGCACCACTTTGAAAGTCCAGGCCTTTCTTTTTGACTCATTTCCTTCTCCAGGCTCCTCTGGCAAAAGCTCCAAACCTTTCATGGCCCCCCGCAGACGTTTCTGGTCCCGTAAGCTCACAGATAAGTCCTCATCAGCATGAAGGTTTGCCCCCCTCCCCCAACCCTTCGCTGGTTCTTGGGACCGTTGACCTCCCTTATTTCCAAGAAATGTGACCGGGATCTGATTGTGGCCTGTTACAAAATAGAATTTCTTTTTTTTTTTCCCTACAATTTTGGTCATCCGCCTTCAGCCCTGTATGGAGCGGCACAGGTCCTGCTTCAGGAACTGATTGTCCTGGTGCTTGAGCTGGAATAGTTCTGGGGGTTTACTCTAATCTGTTCAGTCTCGAAGGATGGCGTTTGCCTGATCCTGGGCCTTAAGTCTTTGAAATCTTTTGTGCTAGTACAAAAGTTCAAGATTATTATTATACAGGATTTATATAGCGCCGACAGCGCTTTACAACATTAGGGCAGACAGTACAATTACAATACAATTCGATACAAGGGGGAATCGGAGAGCTCTGCTTGTTAGAGCTTTCAATCTAGGAGGGAGGGTCAAGTTATACAAAAGGGTAATAGCTGTGGGGGATGAGCTAATGGAGAAAATAGTGCAGTTATTAGATGGAGGCAGGATAGGCTTCTCTGAAGAGGAAAGTTTTCAGGGATTGTCTAAAAGTGGATACATTTGGAGACAGTCTGACAGATTGGGGCAGCGAATTCCAGAGGCTGGACGAGGCTCGGGAGAAATCCCTGGGGGCGGACTTGGGAGGAGGTGACGAGGGAGCTAGAGAGCAGGAGGTCTTGGGAGGAACAAAGAGAGCGATTTAGGTTGGTATTTGAGACTAGGCTAGTGATGTAGCTGGGGGCAGAGTTGTGGATGGCTTTGTAACTTATTGTTAGTATTTTGAATTTAATTCGCTGGGCAAGTGGCAGCCAATGGAGGGATTGGCATAGAGGCGTACCAGACACTGTGCGGTTTGTAAGGTGGATGAGTCTGGCAGCACTATTCATGATGGACTGAAGGGGGGATAGTCTATTTAAAGGTAAGCCAATGAGGAGGGAGTTGCAGTAGTCAAGGCGAGCGATAACCAGGGTGGAATTCATTTGTTAAGTGATTGCCTCCCTTCATCAGGGAGATTTCCTGGCTTCTATAGACATTAAGGATGTGTACCTGCACTTTTCTATCTGCGAGAGGCATCAGCGTTTCTTGCATTTGGTAATGCACTTTATCAATTTCTGGCCCTTGCTCCCTGGGTGTTTGACAAAGTTTTGATCCCACTCCTTGCATTACTGAGACAACGGGGAATTGCTGTGACTGGTTATCTGGATGACTTACTCCTGCAAGTGTAGACTCGCTGGGCCTTGATAGACAGTGTCAAGATAACGATACAGTCTGCAAGACTTTCAGATGGATCGTGAATCCCAAATGTTCCCTGTCCATGACCTGGAGTATCTGGGACGGATGCTCAATTCCATGCAGGCCAAGACAAGCTTTGAACTGCTTTCGGACTGATCCTATGCTGCAAGTGGTCATCCCTGCAGGCTTGCATGCAGGTGCTGGGTCTCATGGTGTCCACCTTTTGAGGCTATTCTATATGCACAATTTCATACAAAGGTTCTGCAGAGGGAAATTCTATCTAAATTGGACAGATCCCCCGTGTCCGTGGACAACCTGACTCTTCTGGACCGTGCAACAAAGGCCTCCCTCCTCTGGTGGCTGAGCTCTCCTTCCCCAGGGGCAGAGAAGTCCTTTCTCCCCCTCCGCTGGACAGTAGTCATGACGGAAGCCATGTCCTTGAGCTGCGAGCGCTCAGGTTGTCTCTGGAGCACTGCTCGGATCTTCTCCTTAGGCTCCTGATCATAATCCAAAGATACAGAATCTTCTTAAGTTGTTCCCTTGTCCGCTGCGCATGATAAAAGCTGAAGGGTTCCTAGGTACGGCTGGTCGAGGGTGCCCCCTAGCTTTTACCTTTTCGGGAGGACCTCCTGGCCCCCAGGGTCCGCTTTACCACTCTGCTTCATCATCTCTGGCATTGATGGCATTGGCTATTGAAAGCCAGGTTTTGAAGGGTAGAGGGTTGTCAGGTAGAGTGATCCCCACAATGCTGAAGGTACGCAAGTTTACCTCTCAGAAGATATTCCATCACACCTGGAAATCTTATATCATTTGTTGCAAGGCTTTGGGTGTCTACCTTCATTGTTTCTCTGTGGCTCAGATGTTGACCTTTCTTCAATGGGTTGTTGACCCAAACTTGCCTTAACTGCGATTAAGGGCCAAATTTCTGCTCTTACTGTCTTTTGCAGCGTCTCTTGCCACCCATTCCTTGATTTTCTTCTTTATCCTAGGGGTTTGTCATGTTGCCCCCCAAATGGGTTTCCTATTGCCACAGTGGGACTTCAACTTGGTTCTTTCGGTTCTCCAGAAACCTTTTGAGAGCATTTGGGATATTCTATTGCTTACTCTTAGAAAGTTGTTGTTCTTTCCCCTTGTCAGACATGGTACCAGAGTAAGAAGGCATCTGCTGAGGAAGAATCCTCGCCTTCTGAGGCATCTGGTCAAGATATTATGCCTGCTACAGAAATCTCTCCAAAACTCAAGAAAACTGTTGCTACACTGAAGTTTTCTTCAGAATTGGGCAATTCCTATGGTAGATTTAGCCTCTTCCTACATAAGACCCTCCCAGCCCCCATGGATGATCTCCTGTTAAAAGATCCATTGGATAAAAGATTAGAGTCCCTTCTTCAGGAAATTTTTTGGCCCTGATGGGCCATGCAGCCTTTGGCATTCTGTCAAACCATTGCTGTCTGGACTAAGCTTATGACCCAAAATCCCAGCACCATTCTTATTGATCCTTTTGTTCATAATCAGCTGGAACTTCTGCTTTCATGCTTGCATTGCTGAATGGCTGGCTTGATGGATACGTTTTGCCAAATTTCTGGGATGAGTCGTCTGTCTGTACACATGTGCAGGATCTTATGGCTGGTCAGCGGAGTTCCTTTGCCTAAAACATCTCAAGCGGCTACGCTTGAAGGCAAACTCCTTGAAGGCAAAAGTATATCAAGGAAATCACAGGGGGTAAGAGTATTCTCTGCAAAAGAAAAAGGTGTGTGTCTTTGCTAGTAGGTCTACTACTCTTGGTTAGAAAGGGTTCCTTTTATTCCTGTCAGTCTTCCAATGGTAAGGCTAAGACCGGAACATACTTTCTCAAGAAAAATGGCCTTCCAAAGCGGCCAACACTGGAACCAAGGCCTTTTCACTGTGATGTGAATGTGGGTGGTCATGTTTTGTTACATTGTTATCTGAATAAAGACCAGTTCTTCTAGTGCAACTGTTTTGAAAAAGTTTCTGCCTTCTGGTTCCAGAACATCTCAGACAACTGGGCCAGAGTTTCCAGGTGCTACAACCTGGAGTTTTAAACTCTACCTCCTCCCCACTTCATTCTCTCCAGCTTGTTTCTTCATCTCCCATCACATCATGTTGCTAGGCAGAACAGGGAAATGCCTTGCTTGCATCTCCCCGTTCTGCCTCTCCGTGTCACAAGCACGATCCACCGGCGGACATCTAGTGTGCGTGCCCACTAGACCACGATTTAAAGGGGATGTACAGGTACGCCCATTTGCGCAGCCGTGCCATTGTGCTGACGTATATCCTCATGCGCTGGATGGCAAGCGGCTAATTCCAAACTGGGCCCAAAGCTTGGGATCATGTGCCAATCTAAAATGTGATAAGGAAGGATTACCCGATATGGCTGATACGTAGACCAATGTCCGGGTTGCAAAAAGCATTGCCGAACGGAGGCCCATGAATCTCATGAACCACCATCGAACTGAGACCAGAATAGCCACCCAGTAATATACCAAGTAACTTTTCTTATCGTACATCACGGGACACAGAGCCATAGTAGTTACTATGTGGGTTATAGGCCACCTTCAGGTGATGGACACCGGCACTCCCTAAATTAAAATGTGCACTCCCTGTATAACCCCTCCCACTGGTGGGAGTACCTCCGTTTTTTCATCAGTGTCTAAGGTGTTGGTCATGAGTAAAGATGTGCTGTGCTGAGCTCCACTGGAGCAATCCTTGCTGGGGCTAGCCATGCTGACCGGATCCATTCAGTGTCTCTTCTGCGCCATGCTGTTTTCTCCTGAAGGTCCGAGAGGACCTGTAGTCCAACGCTTGTGCGGCTTTACTTTTAAAGTAGGGGGAAGAGCCGTAGGCAATGCGGGGGGCGGGGCTTAGCGGCGTCGGTGTTCTCCGACGCCCAAACACCATGAGGCAAACTTTTAAAAGCACTGCAGGCTGTGGAGGGACACAAGAGCAAAAAGGTGACGTTAACAGGTTTGGTGACACGGCCATTTCCTTTGACACATTTTTACTGCTGCATCAGGCTGGCCATTAATAGCAGCAACTGTGCCGGACTATAGCTCAAGCAGTGGATGCATTCCTTCTGGTAGTACCTCTGCTTTGTGCATCGGTCTATGGCAGAAGGGGGTAAAAACACCTCAATAAAGGGCTCTAAGAAAGACTTATTTAGTCACACAGAAGCCTAGATCCATCCCAGTAAGATGGCATCCTCCCCTGAGAGTAATATGGCTGGTCACGGTGAGCCGTCAGGAGGGGCAAGTATTGCAACAGCTCTTAAACACTGCAGGCCCTGTGTATATTGCTAAGGAAGTTTTTTCTTCAACCATTTTAAGCTTAAAGTAAAAGTTTGATGCTTTAATCGCATCCCAGAGTGGGACTAAGCGTAACAGGTCACCGTCAATTGCTCAGGAGCCTCATACTGAGGAACAAGGAGCGAGAGATGGCGAATTTCTCTCTAGGACCAGGAAAAGGCTGATGTCTCCTCTTCTGAAGAACCTGACATGAAGTATCAAGCTCGCAGGAAAGGTTGTTTACAGTCGCTCACTGAATTGGTTCGCTCCACATTTTTACTGTCAGTAATGCAGTCAGTCGATGAGCCCACTTCTGCTTTGGGTTCACTAAAAGCACCCCCAATCTGTTCATGCTTTTTCTATCCTATCACGGCTAAGAAAGCTTATGTATTCTGAGTGATACCCAGATAAACCAGTTTTTTTTCCTTTCAATACTTTATTCTATGGAGGAAGGGTTTTATAGGGAGTTCGACCAATTAACGCTGCTATATCCTCTGTAAACAAAAACCTGACTTGTCCAGTAGACAATGCTCATGTGCTAAAGGGTCCAACAGATAAGATGTTGGAGTTCCTTTTAAAAAAAAAAAAAAACTGTATTTCGCTCGCAGGTTCAGTCATTCAAACCTGCACTGGCGTTTAGAGTATCTCAGTCCCTTAAAGGACCAGTTTATAGAGGTACTCAAAGTTATTCCTGATCAGCAGGCCCAGGGTTTGGCTGGCATATCAGAAGCGTTCTGTTTTACAGTTGACGCTATGAAAGATTCTATTCTCCAGGCCTCGCTGCTCATGCTAAGGCAGGTACATGTGCATAGAATCCTATGGTTGAAAGATGGTCAGCCGAAGTGCCATACAAAAAGCTCTTGGCCAGTTTCCCTTTTTATGGTGAACGGTTATTTGGAGACAATCTGGATAAGTATATCCAAAGAATTTCTAATGGGAAAAGTTCCCTTTTTTCCGGTTAAAAGATTAAGTATTTTTCTGTTAAATGTTCTTCTTCTCCAGTGCCCAGGGGCATCTGCCTCCAGGCAGTCACGGCGGCCTCCACCGTCGGGATTCAAGAGGTAAACCTCAAGGTCAGTCCCAGGGTCAAAAGAGGACCTGGGAGAGGTAACCCACAAAACAAAATACTCAAGTCTTATGAAAGGGTGCCCCCGCTCACTTGAGTGGGGGGGAGGCTTCTACAGTTTTCAAGGGTCTGACAGGAACAATGTCAGAGTTCCCGTCTCCTCGTTTTCTCAGATCAGAACGTTCCCAGAGATCCAGTGAAAAGAAGTCTCTCTTTCTAGCTTTGGATCATCTTTTGTCTCAAAGAGTGATATCGGTGGTCCCCTTGGTAGAGCAAGGATTAGGGTTTTTCAAACCTTTTTTTACGGTTCCAAAACCGTACGGGGATGTCAGTCCTATTTTAGATCTCAAAGATCTAAACCGGGTTTGAATATCCATTCTTTTCGCATGGAGTCAGTCCGATCAGTAGTCTCCGTCCTACAAGGGGGAGAACTTCTGGCGTCAATCGATGTCAAGGATGCTTTTTTCCATGTGCCGTTTTTTCCCCGCTCACCAGAAATTTCTATGCTTCGAGGTAGAAAATCTTAATTTTCAGTTTGTAGCTTTGCCTTTCAGTCTAGATACTCCACCTCGAGTGTTTACAAAGGTCCTGGCTCCTCCTTTAGCCAAGGTAATCGCTCAAGGTATAACAATACTAGCCTGTTTAGATCTTCTCTTCATAGATCAATTCGGTAGCCCGCTGAATCCAAACTTTGGTCACCGCAGTTAGCTACCTGGATAACCTAGGTTGGATTCTCAACCTAGAGAAATCCTCCTTAAATCCATCAAGGAGATTGCAGTAATTGGGGCTGATCATTAATACAGCTCAAAAGAGGATGTTTTTTTTTTTTACCCAGGAAAGAATCAGTTCCATAAGGGAACTGATTAAGTTACTCAAGTCAAAGAAGAATCCTTCTGTTCGGCTTTGCATAAATTTCTTGGGAAAGATGGCTTCTTTGGAGGCCGTTCCTTATGCGCGGTTTCATTTAAGACTGCTGCAATTCAGTATCCTGTCAACGGGGAACAAGAAGGCCCAAGTTGTGGGCTTCCTAATGCGTTTATCCCCCAATTTGTGTCAGGGCCCCAATTGGTGGTTGACGTCCAAGAATCTTCAAAAAGAGGAATCCTTTCTACCAGTTACCTGGAAGGTGGTAACAACAGATGCCAGCCTTCTGGGTTGAGGAGCAGTACTGAAAGAAGCATCTGTCCTAAGGAAATGGTCCAAATCAGTGATGACCTTGTCCATCAATATTCTAGAGATTTGGGCATTACGCCTGGTCCTCGAGGCCTGGGCGCTCAATCTACGGAATTGTCCTATCAGGTTCCAATCCGACAGTGCCACAGCTGTGGCTTTTATCATTCACCAAGGGAGCACGAGAAGTCGTGCGGCCCAGGAAGAGGTGAATCATATTCTATCTTGGCAGAAAACATTCCTTGCCTATTAACAATTTTCATTCCAGGAATAGGACTTGACAAGCGGACTACTTGAGTCACCAACAATTGTTCCTGGGAGAATGGTCCTTTCACCCCGACATGTTTCTGTTGATATACCAGAAGATGGGGAGTTCCGGATGTGAAACTTTGTGTCAAGGACAAGGGATCCAATGGCATACGAAACAGATGCCTTGATTTTTTTCTGTGGGATCAATTTTTTCTGATCTGTGCGTTCCCTCCTGTTCTGCTGCTTCCGCGCCTTCTTCGCAAGATCAAGTAAGAAGGGAAGGAGGTGATTCCTGTGGCCCAGGAGATCTTGGTTTGCCGAGATCGTAAAGATGGCGGTGGGGGACCCTTGGACCCTACCACTATGGCCAGACCTTCTCTCGCGAGGTCTGGTATGCCATCCTACCTTACAAACGCTAAATTTATCAGTTTGGCTATTGAGACCCACATTCTGAAAGATCTTGGGCGGTTAGCCTCAATAGTTCTACTTTGGTAAATGCTAGGAAGCCAGCCTTCCAGAGTCAAGAATCTGGAAGGCATATGTCTCCTGGTGTAAATCCAGGGGTTGGCACCCCAGGAAATATGTCATAGGTAGGATCCTTTAATTACTACAGATAGGATTAGAATTGAAGCTGGCCTTGAGTACTATCGATGGCCAGATGTCGGCCTTATTGGTCTTTCTTTTCATCAACCACTTGCTTCTCTCTCTCAGGTTTGTAACTTTATTCAGGGGGTATCTCGGATTAATCCTCCAGTTTGGTCACCCCTGAACCCTTGGCACTTAATTTTAGTCCTGTCGGCTTATAGAAGCAGCCTTTTTTTGGCACCAGTACGAGATATTCCCTTGGTCCTCTTGATGGGGGGAAAAATATTTTTCTTGGTTGTCATATCTTCTGCAAGAAGAGTATCAGTGTTGGCTGCTCTTTCTTGTAAGGAGCCGTATTGGTTGTTCATAAGGATGAGGCTGTATTGTGGCCTCATCCTGAATTCTTATCCAAGGTAGTATCGGATTTAAACCAGGATATTGTTCTGCCTTCATTATTTTCCAGAACTTGGTTTCTGTGGAAGAAGGGCCACTACGTTTTCTTGATGTGGTGAGAGCGGTCAAGGTCTATTGAAAGTGACCGCTCAGATTCGTAAACAAATGTTTTGTTTGTGTTTCCAGATGGTCCTAAAAGAGGACAGGCAGGATAGAAATCTACTACTCCCAAATGGATTCTTCAAGTGATTGTTCAAACTTATGATTTTAAGAGGAAAGTTCCTCCTTTTCATATTAAAGCGCACCTCACCAGGGCTGTTAGTGCTTCTTGGGCAGTGCATCACCAAGCCTCCATGGCTTAAATCTGCAAGGCCGCAACTTGGTCAGTCCATACATTTACCAGATTCTATCAGGTAGATGTAAAAGGCATGAGGACATCGCCTTAGGTTGCAGTATGAGTCCTCTAGTCTCTTAGTGCCCTACTTTGTTGTGTCTCTCTCCCTTCAATTGGCATTGCTATGGGACATCCCACATAGTAACTACTATGGCTCTGTGTCCCGTGATGTACGATAAGAAAATAGGATTTTTATAACAGCTTACCTATAAAATCCTTTTCATTGAAGTACATCACGGGACACAGAGGCCCCTCCCTTCTTGGTATACACGTGTATTGCTTTGCTACAAAACTGAGGTACTCCCACCAGTGGGAGGGGTTATATAGGGAGCATGGAAAATTGCAGATTGTATAACATTCAACCCCTGGGCACACTTTACCCCAATCACTTACACTTAGGCTTCAATAAATACGTGAAAGAGGAAAAACAGCGCTACTATAAATTAAATAAACAATATCTGCAGAAGTGTAGAGTGAACTACTAATAATCCACGCCTAGAAAAACATAAGGCTTTAACTCAAATATGCACCAGTTCCTATGAGTGATCATATGCATTTAAAATAATGAATAATAAGTTTCACATAAAACCTGCATACTTTCATGGAAAATGGGTTCCTAACTTCAGTGCCTATACAGCTGATCATATGCACTTTGAAACAAACCAGTGTCACACAGATAATGTTTAGTACATCAATAGTGTCCTCAAATTGATCATGTTGTCATATACAAAAGGGGAGAGAAAGCAAGGGGGCGGGACTTTAAATGAAGCATGTGGTAGCAAAAGCATCATATGGTGAAACATAAAAGGGAGTTTATTGGTTGCCATCAGATAAAAGACAGGGTACAATAATAAATATACATATACAGGGTAGTAATGCATGGATAATATAGTAATATAATACATCTCAATCATGACTTGAATATCACAAGAATTAACAAGCAATATTGTATATCAAAAGGAATGGCAAGCAACAACTTTCCAAAGTACACCAAATATATCATAAGGGTAAGATGATAAAATATATTAATGCCTGCAGAGACTCGAGCCTCTTGGATCTTAAAGTGGGGTATATGGTTGAGCTGGTAAAGCTGTGTGGATATAGGGTGGCAAGGCGTAAGGCAGCTGTACGCGTTTCGTGGCTGAAGGGCCACTCGTCAGGAGCCAGCACTTGATGTTTCTAAAAGTAGAAATATTGGCATTAACTTGATTAATGGTTGGTGAAGTGAATGCATGGGTACGCGGGGGTGAAACTGAAAAAGCCCCCCAACAAAACCCCAGTGCATTCTAACTTACTCGGATTCAAAAAAGAGATGGAGGTGTGGTGTCGGGCGGTACGAGCCATCCAGGCGCATTCCCCACCGGGAGCCGCAGCTCATATAAGTGCAAAGTGCCAAAAAGAAACGTTTACATCACATAGTGCTCTTCAAAAGCTTTAAATTCTCTAACTCTATAAAGTTAGATTCAGCACTCTCATCAATTGCTTGTGCCATGCTTGTAACTCAAAACAATGTGACCCCAGCTCCCTCTACTCTTACCAGATGCCACAGACCACTTGTCAAGAAAGTAGGTTAAAAGCGCTCTTGTTAATTCCTTATGTATACTCCAAAGGCCGCCTCCTTTAGGAAACTGATTTCCTCTTGGTGCTTCCTGTAAAGGTTCTCTGCCTCTCACTTTACTTCTGCGGAGTCAACCAGACAAGTTATCATTAACAGTCTTAGGCCCC
Source organism: Aquarana catesbeiana (assembly GCF_042186555.1). Taxonomy (NCBI): domain Eukaryota; kingdom Metazoa; phylum Chordata; class Amphibia; order Anura; family Ranidae; genus Aquarana; species Aquarana catesbeiana. Next base: position 200,971,830 of record NC_133324.1, read on the forward strand.
TTTCACACTGGGGCGGTGGGGGCGTCGGCGGTACAACAGCACTATTTTTAGCGCTGCTGTACCGTCGTTCTTGCAGCGGTATTCGGCCGCTAGCGGGGCGGTTTTAACCCCCGCTGGCGGCCGAAAAAGGGTTAAAATCCCTCGTACAGCGCGGCTATAGCCGCGGTATAGCCGCGCTGTCCCATTGATTTCAATGGGCAGGAGCGGTGAATACACCGCTCCTTCACCGCTCCAAAAAAGCGGTTTGCAGGACTTTTTTCACCGCCATGCCTGCGCACCGCTTCAGTGTGAAAGCCCTCGGGCTTTCACACTGAACAAACAGCGGAGGCTGTTTAGGGGCGGTTTGCAGGTGGTATTTTTAGCGCAATACCGCCTGCAAACCGCCCCAGTGTGAAAGGGGTCTTAGGGATAGGGATTCCTCACTTCCCCTTTATAGAAAATTGTACCAGATCTGTTAGTACTTCATGGGCATTTCAGCATCTGTTTCTCAAATTTCTGAGGCTGCCACCTGAGCTTTTTGTTAACATGTTTAAGTTCTACCATGTGTGATGTTCAAGCTTCCTCTAATGCAAGTTTCAGGCATAAGGTGCTACAAGTTTCTCCTGAGAAAGTTTCTGACCTTTGCTGTGTTGCCCACTTTTCAGTTGGCCAACTTTTAGACATACCAGCTGTAATGATATGCAGTAAATAAGCCTGTGTCCTGTAGTGTGTGATCAGGAAAATAAGATTTTTGACTTACCGGTAAAAATGTGTTTCCTGGAGACCAGCACAGGACAAACAGGACACAGGACCCTTCCTCTGGTTCTTATGTTCTCTCCCTGTTGCTTGCTTCAAAACTTAGGCTACCTTGGAGTGGGAGAGGGTATATAGAGGAATGTCCCTGTAGCTTTTTTTTTTTTTTTGCCAGTGTCCAATCACCTGAAGGTAGTTATAAATTACCCAGTTTTAATAATCTAAAGAACACTGTCTTGTACTGTGCTTCTGTACTCCAGCAAACAGACTTTTTTGGCAAGTCAACAATCCTATTTTACCCTTTTTATTGGTTTAATAATACCTGATAATTGTTTTATGTCGGTTATAATGTTTTACACATTTCAAGCTGGATTTTTTTAATAGGTGGTGAGACCCTTGATGAATGTGGACTGAAGTTCTTCCTAGCTGTTCGACTTCATACCTTTCTCGCTACATCCCTTCCACCAGCATACCGAATTCAGCTTTCTCATCAAGGTAACTAAGCTCTGTAGACTGAGCATTATTTAAATGACTCATTGTTTATGGTCTTTGATTTAGATGCACTGAATCTGAAACAAAGAAAGGCTGATGCAATATCTCTTGAGAAAAGATAATAAGGGGTTGCTGCTAACCTCTAGTTAGTATTGATAAATACGCTCTAAGGTATTTGGTATAAACCTCCCTCTGCAGTTTTCAACCAGACTGGATTAGGTAACCTATATGTCCTGGAATGCTGGGTTCCTAATATTCCACAGTAAATTGCCTTTGTGTGTGCCCTATGCCATTCAGTTTGCTGATGTATTTAAGTCCAAAAAAAAAAGCAGTGGCTTTTGATGGTTTATTGGTAAGTAAGCGGTTATCTGTTGCCTACATTTATTATATTGCAGCTTTCTGATTTGATGTGATGGCTGTATTAGTTTTCTTTTTAGGCTGTCTTTCTTCTATTTTCATGCGGTGATCCAACCAGTAAGTCTGTTGTGTTTCAAAAGAACAAGCTATCCAGCAGAATGTATCATTTTATAGAAATGAGACAGGCTAATAACACTAGCATGGGTGCTTATAATGAAGGCATCTTTTATTTATGTAAAACCTTTATTCCAAAAGGACAAAAAAACTGCTGTGACTGCTTATTAAAGTGTGAACTCTTCTTTTTAATTATAATAAGGCCTAACTGTAGGTACATTGAATATCTTCTAAACTTGCACAGTTTAGGAGATATTCACATGCTCTGAAGAGACATCATACCCGTGCCATACCTTCAGAGCTCCGGGCCGGGGTTCCTGCATGCGCCGGAGTGATGTCATCGCAGCCCCAGCCATTTATACAGCCAGAGCAGGTGAGGATAAAAGTGCCAGGGAACCATTACAGTGCTGTGCTGGAGGGCTCCATGTGCAGGTAAGTCTGCAATAATCTGCTAGTACGCGGTGCAAACCTCTGCAGGGGCGTTTGGCTTCAGTTTATTATTGTATTTAAATCTACCAATACCTTTAACACTACCCGCCCCCCTGAACTGCAGACAGACAATGCTGCTGTGCCCCCTTTGCTTCTTCCCCAGAGTGGGGGCACTCTAATACAGAAGGCATGTTAGGCCTCGTGGTATATGACACAAAAAATAACCCAGTAGAAATCCACTGGGACCACAGCGCTCCACAAAGCAGCCTCTGAATGGTTAGATGAAAACAAAATGGTAAAGCCAAATGGTAGCAGTATGCCTCTTAATCTCAAAAAGGAGATGTAATACCACAAATCAGTATATAATTAATACACAAATGGAATCTGTTGAGTGGATAGCCAACACTATACAAATACTACACTGACAGGTGGGTGCTGCAGCCTGAAAATCAGGATGCACACAAGGGGAGAGAGAAACAGGCGCAAGGGCCACCATAGTGTAGTAGTTGAAAAGCAAACACTTTATTAAAACATAGTAAGTTGCACTCACAAGAGCAAGTAGGAGGCAGGCGGAAATGACAAGATTCACAGCACTGGGGTTCAGTGTCCGAAATTGAGGAAAGCCAACAGGTGACAGACAAAGAGATGGTTGTGGGCGCTGAGTGTTGCTGTATAGAAGCCGGAACTCATCCGTCCAATTGGAAAATGGCTGCACTGACAAGGAACAGCCTCCTCCGCCTGGTGCCAATGTCACTCAAGGAGCATGCACAGTCAATGAACGCGTTTCCAGGCATATCTGCCTCTTCATCAGCATCATTGACTGTGCATGCTCCTTGAGTGATGTCAGCATTCTGGCCAATGAAAGGAATAAACACCAAAGCACTTGACTTTTTTGTGCTGCCAGAATCAAACGTCAGGAGCAGTTGTTTTTAATGACCAGTGCACTGGCCAGATCACTAGGTGAAAACAGAGGAGAAAAAAACCTAAATAAAAAAAAAATGAATGCAGCCACCACATCTAAGGATTGGTAAGCTGCAATATATTACGTTTTGGGTTTATTGCCACTTTTAATAAACTGCCAGGAAAGTTTTGATGCATTTGTAATAATAACACGCATTTCAATGTAGTCATCAACCAAACATTGCTTTGGGCAGGGATGCCGATACCAAACATGCTTTGTACAAATCGAGAAAGGCAACAGGTTAAATTTACAGATGAAGTGTAACGAATTCGGCTGCTCCAGATAGATAGGCTAGTCTGTTCAAGTGAAGTATGGTGAATGGGGTGCACGTCCTGTCACCGCAGCAGATGCATATGTAGAGTAAACAAAGGATGACCACACTCCCATACAATGCAATGTGGCTTATTTATAAAATATAAAAAAATCACTGGAATAGTCACAAAGCATGCTAGTCATGTGAAACGTGTTACCTGCTTCCCCCTGTTTGTACCATTCCAAGGCTGTTTTTTATATTTTGGAAATAAATCACATTGCGTTGTATGGGAGTGTGGCCATTTTTTGTTTATTCTACACAGGTTAAATTTACGTTCAATAAATTTTTATTGTTTAAAACGCAAAAATTATCATGACAGTAACATTATTATGCAAGTTCCAAAACTCAAAAAGGAACTAACAAAAAAAAAGGGATATCAATATAAAGAAACAAAAAACACTAACGACACTTTAGAGAATCTGATATGTGTAGCAAGTTAACATAATAATGAGAAGGGTTCGATTATTAGTCTTGAAGTTCACATCATGTAATCAGTCACCAACAATAGTATAACAGTAAGTCGTCATAGTTTACCTCGAGAGAGGATTTCTCGGTGCTGCGAAGGATTAGAGAAAGGAGAAAAGGAGAGAGACAGACAGAAAAAGGGGAAAAAAGTAATGATATGGGAATGTAATCATTATTAACACCTTCTATTGTACTCTAAGTCTGTCTCAACAGTCTGTACCAAGCGCATGACGCACAACCCTGGACTAATCCTATCAGATTCCTCTATATTCAGTTTGGCAGTCTCCCTATGCCATCCCATTTCAACACCAGTGTGGACAAGTTCATTTCCAGGATCAGGAATCCATAAGCCTTAAGGGCCGTACACATGGGCCAAATATTGGGTGACATCGGCCAGTTCAATAGAAGCTGGGCGAAATTTGGCCCTTGTGTACAGCAGCCTGTCCAGCTTCTGTCGAAGAGGCATTACCGAAAAAGGTCTGCCGATCAGCACTCCTAGCCAAGTCCTCCTGTCAGAACACAATAGCTTAGCAGGGAGGTCACTGTACTAACATTGCATAGTTAGTATAGCGGCTCCTCCCGAGCGCTTGTTTTTTTCGCTCAACTCGTTAGGTTGAACAAAAAAAACTAATAGTGTGTACTAGGCTTTAGCACTGAGCGTGCTGATGACCCTGTTGGATCAGTTCCGGTTGATATAAGTCTTTCATTTGATACAGATTTTTCTTTGGGTCCTTTGCAGGATCCAAGGCATCCTGGTGATCTTGGTGCGCCAAGCTGCCACACCCAACAGAGCTAAAGAAAACTCTGATGACAGAGTAGACTTTAGGAGCAAAAGGCAACAGGATTTTAGTCTGCACCATCAGTAGCTACACTGCCAGCAGCCCTGGAGCAGTTAGTAGATTGTAGCTGGGGGCACCCATTATAACGGGAAGGTGTATTCTACAAGATCTCAAAAAGTGGAGTAGGCACTATATAAGAGTATTATAGATCTGGTCAAAGATCTGCTGTTTGTGTGTGTATGTATGTATATAAATGTATATACAAAATGTGTGTGTATACACATACATATTTTTTTCATCTGCTTTAAAAATTTGGTATTTTATATGAAAGAACCTTTGTTAAAACTAACTTTTCGATTTCTTATGGTTCATGTCAATTTTTTAATGCTGATCCAGCCGGAAAACTGTTTGCTGGCAAGTTTATTTTGGTGTACACATGGAATAACCATGTGCTATATTTGTGTGGTATTGTGTGTACTAGATTTTTATTTTTATGCTTTCTTTATGTTAATGCCCTGAAAATAAGAATTCTCTTGCATTACCATAACACAATTTTTGAATTAGTTGTGTTTTTACTCTAATATATACAGGCTTATTTAATATACCAAAATGTAAAAAACTATAGCAGCTCATCAGAATTTCTTTCATAAAGTTATATCTGGTGGTTGTTACTGTATTTTGCACATTGTTTTACCCATTTGTGCTTTTTTATTAAATAAACTCAATAGTCTGTATATATTATATAGAACGTTCTCAGAAATCAGGCTGCCGCTATGTCTAATAGGTGTTGGGGGATGCCATAGTTTCATTTCCATTGATGAAAATGGATGTTCAAGTTGCCTAGTTCATAGATGTTGTAGTTTGCTTTGTGTTTGTCAGGCTCCTGAATTCTGCAAAACCTGTGTTTGAAGTATGTAATATGTGTGCATGTATACGATCATGGAATCCGTTATCCTGTACCATGCATTTCATGTTTCCCTAAATTTTGTTTCAATATTGTACTCCTAATTGTACTACGGTGCTCTGTACAGTGTCCTGAAGAAAAGTGCCAGGTTCTATTGACGGGCCACCTTCTTCACCACCTACCGTCTGATACTTTCACTGTACATCAGTAACCTTGTTTTTATTCCTGCGTATGGTCCCAGTCAGTGTCAGAGCTTGCACATTTAAAGTGTAACTAAAGTGAGGGAATCCTGGTGTCACCAGAACTAGTGTTCCCATTGGAAGATTTCCCTTCTATTAGCGTTCTGATGTCAACCCCAAATTAGGGATTTTCTTTTGCTTTCACCATTAATGATAATGGTAAACAAGACAAATGGAGAGAGTGACTCTCCGTAATTAGGGCACATACAGTGAAAAACCTGACAGGCGTTCTAATCTCTCTTCACTCTTCAAAACTTACAAAAAAAATTTTACCCTCTAGTTGCACTTTAATGGCCTGGCAGTTGTCAGTTCAAGCCCAAACACTGCAATCTGAGAGTGAGGCTCCATTCACACATGATCGAGCGTAGAATTGCAGTGATTCCGCCCCGCGATTTTAAATGGCTGCAAAACGCAGGACGCATTTGCAATGTCATTACATCAAATGGCACCCCAATCGCGTTGTGATTTTGCTGTACAAACAAAATTGTGGGACGCGTGGCGCCCAAAAGCAGTTCTTTTGGGCGACATGCGTCCCGCGATTTTTTTTTTACGTGATTTTTTTGTGTGACAATCGTAGAGAAATCGTGGCGTGATTGGGGTGCCATAAGAAGTAATGGCATCGCAAACGCGTCCCACATTTTGCAGCCATTTAAAATCATGGGGCTAAGTCCCGGCGATTTCCCCCCATGATCATGTGTGACTGGAGCCTTGGGGGACACGCACTCTCCAATACCTGAAAGTACTGCTGCACATGAGCAAAGTAATGGGGATTATCAGTGGGGAGGGGTGGTGGCCTGTCTAGAGGACCAGTCACTTGACCTGGCAAGATGAAAGCACTGTGCCTAAATCCCATGTAATTTCTGGATAGCATAGTTTCGGACAAAAGTGTTTTCATGATAAATATGGTTCTGGATAAAAGATCCTATACACTTGTGCTCATAAGTTTACATACCCTGGCAGAATTTATGATTTCTTGGCCATTTTTCAGAGAATATGAATTGATGACACAAAAACATTTCTTTCACTCATAGTTAGTGTTTGGCTAAAGCCATTTATTATCAATCAACTGTTAACTCTTTTTAAATCATAATCGCAACAGAAACTACCCAAATGACCCTGAACAAAAGTTTACATACCCTGGTGATTTTGGCCTGATAACATGCACACATGTTGACACAAAGGGGTTTGAATGGCTATTAAAGGTAACCATCCTCATCTGTGATCTGTTTGCTTCTAATTAGTGTGTGTATAAAAGGTCAATGAGTTTCTGGATACCTGACAGACCCTTGCATCTTTCATCCAGTGCTTCACTGACATTTCTGGATTCTGAGTCATGGGGAAAGCAAAAGAATTGTCAAAGGATCTGCAGGAAAAGGTAGTTGAACTGTATAAAAAAGGAAAGGGATATAAAAAGATATCCAAGTGTAGCACTAACTTACGGTGGAGCTGCTGGTTTAAGCGGGTCTGTTACCTTCACCTTGCTTCCCTTGGTTTCACCGGCATCGGGTCTAGGGGTTCCGTTGAGTTTACTTCTGGACGACACACACGCACCAACACTTGAGTACATTTTCAATGCTTTATTGAACAAACAAACTTTAGGAAGTAGCAGGAAAGAGGCAGAAAAGGAAACTTTCAGGAGAAACTCAAATATCTTCTTATAGAATCTTAGCGACAAATGTCCTGATAGAATTCAGATAGTTAGGTGGAATGCGCTACCCTTGTGGGACACACTCCTTGCTCGTCTGGATAGGCCTCTCTCACCGGTCTAGCAGAAAGTATGCAGCACGAATCAAAAGTCTCTGCCACAGACTCGTTTGGGGGGTAAATCCATACGATCCTCTGCCACAGGATGTATCAGACTTTCTCTGCAGTGAAAGTCAGTCACAGTGCCTGAACCTTTAAGCCGAACCGGAAACACTATGCTGTATAGTTACTTCTTTTGGATACGTCCTTCGACTGAGTCACCAGGCCCCTCTATAGACCAGCACGCTGCGTGATCTCTCCAAGATGGGTCCTCCCCTGGGATCTCGGCCGCCCAGCTTCGTCACACAGGACCGACAGCTCTGGACCATTCCTCAGCCGCGGTGGTAGGCCCCAGACAAGCCTCTGGGCCCACCCCTGCGCCGCTGTATCGCGGGCCTCCCGATCGGAGGACCACGAGGTTAGCTCCTTAACGCATACCTGCCGGCCAGGAGGGCCAGCAGGTGGGTGTAAAAACGAACCCTAGAACATGGCGTCTGTCCCATAAATACCCTCTTCCCAGAATGCAACTCGGAGGACCACCTCCACCGAGCTTGTCTCCGAGACAGAGGAGCATCTATACACTTCGACACGTTGCCTTTCCAACACTGGCCAGTGGTAACAGCGACACCCACCGGTCAGCACGGAAGCACACACAACATCAGCCAAGCTGGAACAGAGGCGAACTTTTAACCTTCCTAACACACAATTTACTAAATTTACCTAACCTGTGGTAGATTGTAAATCTACCAGTGCTACACAAGGAATTGAGAATGCCAATCAGCAGTGTTCAAACTCTAATCAAGAAGTGGAAAATTAGGGGTTCTGTTTAAACCAAACCACACTTAGGTAGACCAACTAAAATTTCGGCCACAACCGTCAGGAAAATTTTTCGGGATGCAAAGAAAAAACACACAAATAACTTCAAATGAAATACAGGTTTCTCTGAATACATATAATGTGGCTGTTTCCAGGTGCACAATAAGGAGGCACTTGAAGGAAGATGGGCTGCATGGTGGAGTCACCAGAAGAAAGTCATTACTACGCAAATGCCACAAAGTATCCCGCTTACAATACACCAAACAGCACAGAGACAAACCTCACATTTTCTGGCACAAAGTCATTTGGAGTGATGAGACCAAAATTGAGCGTTTTAGCCACAACCATAAAGTATACATTTGGAGAGCAGTCAACAAGGCCTATGATGAAAGGTACACCATTCCTACTGTGAAACACGGAGGTGGATTGCTGATATTTTGGGGATGTATGAGCTACAAAAGCACAGGAAATTTGGTCAAAATTGATGGCAAGATGAATTCAGTATGTTAGCAAAAAATACTGGCGGAACATTTGCATTCATCAGCCAGGAAGCTGCGCATGGGACGTACTTGGACATTCCAACATGACCATGATCCAAAACACAAGGCCAAGTCGACCTGTCATTGGCTACAGCAGAATAAAGTGAATGTTCTGGAGTGGCCATCTCAGTCTCCTGACCTCCACATCATTGAACCACTCTGGGGAGATCTCAAACGTGCAGTTCATGTAAGACAGCCCAAGAATTTACAGGAACTGGAGGCTTTTTGCCAAGAGGAATGGGCAGCTTTACCATCTGAGAAGATAAAGAGCCTCATCCACAAATACCACAAAAGACTTCAAGCTGTCATTGATGATAAAGGGACAAATACACTGTATTAAGAACTGGGGTATGTAAACTTTTGATCAGGGTCATTTGGCTAGTTTCTGTTGTCATTATGATTTAAAAAGGGTAAACGCAGTTGATTAATAATAAATGGCTTTAGCCAAACACTAACCATGAGTGAAAGAGAGAAGTTTTTGTGTTATCATTCATATTCTCTGAAAAATGGCCAAGAAATCATAAATTCTGCCAGGGTATGTAAACTTATGAGCACAACTGTATGTGTATACTTGTATGTAGTGTGTTCAAGCATTATAGAAGTGATGTATTGTTTTATACTTCATTCCTTTTTTTTTTTTTTGGTCTGAGAACCCTGTGCTGACCTTTAATTTCTTTGTTCTGGAGTAGGATTACATCATTCCCTATGCTTGCTTTTAATTTGAACAAATATGGAATCATGTGTGAAATTATCCTTATGTTGTGATGTAGGTCACATTCAGGAGCAGTTATGAGTTCCATCTTGGAACAGGCTTGCAAATATGTAACTGTTAAACATGACAGTAATGCTACACCAATGATAAGGATTCACTTGGTGCATGTGAATGACATTAACCTGTTTCCTTTTACTAAGTGAGTGGATTTGTTTTCCAACCTTCTGCTCTGTTCTTTAAAGGCCTGTCTACTAGCCATTTCGCTTGGGCCTTTCATTCTGTGGCAGAGGAAGAGCTGCTTGCCACACTGCCTCCTATGCAGAAAGGAGACCCCACTTGGGCAGAGTTGAGAGCGATGGGAGTGGGCTGGTGGGTGAGAAACACAAACGGCTTGCGCAAGTGTATTGAGAAGGTAAGTTGCTAGTTGCTGTTGTCTTTGATGACCTAGAAGTTTATTACTAAGTAATAGCAACCTTTATGAATGGCACATTTTAAAGAGTATATTTCTGATTTTTTTTTTTTAATAATATTCCTTATCAGACCCATGCTTTAGTTTGTAACATTAGTGTAGTGTTTAAATATGAGACATTTATGAAGAAAATGTTATTGCAAGCTAGGCTGTATAGTAAAGCAGGAAGTCTAGGGTTAGAATTATTGCGCTCGCTCTAACGTTCACGGCGATACTTCACATGTGTGAGTTGAATACCGTTTTCATATGTGGGCGGGACTTACGTATGCGTTCGCTTCTGCGTACGAGCACACGGGGACAGGGGCGCTTTAAAAAAATTTTTTTTTTTTTTTTATTATTAATTTTACTTAAAACTTTTTATTGAGACTTTTAAAAAAAAATAAAAAATTTGATCACTTTTATTCCTATTACAAGGAATGTAAACATCCCTTGTAATAGGAATATGGCATGACAGGACCTCTTTACAGTGAGATATGGGGTCAATAAGACCCCACATCTCACCACTAGGCTGGGAAGCCTAAAATAAAAAAAAAAAAATAACAAACGATCACCGCTTCCCAGCCGAGGCGGCGCCGTTTTTTTTAATGGAGAGGCCAGGCGTGACGTCATAACATCGCGCCCGGCCTCCGAACGATCATAGAGACTCCGGCGACCATCTGGTCCGCTGGAAATCTCCATGGTCAACATCCGGGGGCGGCGGATCCGCTCTCCGACTCACCGATCGCTGAGGTGAGTCGGTAGAAGCACCGGAGGGCGGCGGGAGGAGGGGGGGGACGTCCCCTTTCACCGCCTGTAAGAACGATCAGCCGCTATGATCGTTCTTATGGTGTATGGAATCGCCGGCTGAAAATGACGATATCTGAATGATGTCTGTAGCCTCAGGCATCATTCAGATATAACCCTGGAAATAGCCTAAGGATATAAAGTGGTTAAAAAATGTTTGTTTTCCGAGTAATGCATTGAACTTCCTATAGTTCTGTGCTTTTACCGCTTCAGCCCCGGAAGATTTTACCCCCTTCATGACCAGAGCACTTTTTGCGTTTCGGCACTGCATCGCCTTAACTGACAATTGCGTGGTCGTGCCACATTGCACCCAAACAAAATTGACGTCCTTTTTTTCCCCACAAATGGATCTTTCTTTTGGTGGTATTTGATCACCTCTGCGGTTTTTATTTTTTGCGCTATAAACTAAAAAAGCGACAATTTTGAAAAAAAACGCAATATTTTTTACTTTTTGCTATAATAAATATCCCCCAATAATATATAAAAAAACCTATTTTTTTTCCTCAGTTTAAGCTATGTATTCTTCTATGTATTTTTGGTAAAAAAAATCGCAATAAGCGTATATTGATTGGTTTGCGCAAAAGTTATAGCGTCTACAAAATAGGGGATAGTTTATGGCATTTTTATTAATTTTTTTTTTTTTTTTTACTAGGAATGGCGCCGATCTGCGATTTTTATCAGGACTGCGACATTATGGCGGACACGTTAGACAATTTTGACACATTTTTGGGACCATTGGCATTTTTACAGCGATCAGTGCTATAAAAATGTATTGATTACTGTAAAAATGTCACTGGCAGGAAAGGGGTTAACACTGGGGGGCGGTCAAGGGGTTAATGTCTTCCCTAGTATGTGTTCTAACTGAAGGGGGGAGTGGACTGTGTAGGGGAAGAGATGGATCGCTGTTCATACTCTGTATTAACAGACGATCTGTCACTTCTCCCCTCAGAGAACCGGAAACTGTGTTTTTACACACACAGATCCCAGTTCTCCGTGTGCCCAGAGCGATCATGGGACCCCGGCGGTGATCGCGACCGTCAGGCACTCGCATCGGCTCCGTAGGCGAGCAGGGGGGCGCACGCGCCCCTAGTGGCCACAGGGCGAAGTGACGTTGCATAATGTCGTTTTGCCCAGCCGTGCCATTCTGCCGCAGTACTGCGGCCACTGGTCGGCAAGTGGTTAACTTGGATACAGCGGGTAAAATAAGTATTGAACACGTCACCATTTTTCTAGGTAAATATATCTCTAAAAGTGCGATTGACATGAAATTTTCACCACGTCGGTAAAAACCCATGCAATCCATACACACAAAGAAACCAAAACAAATAAGTTCAGAAATTAAGTTATGTGTAATAAAATGGAATGACGCAGGGAAAAAGCATTGAACAAGCTAACTGAAATGTATTTAATACTTGGTACAAAATCCTTTGTTGGTAATGACAGCTTCAAGATGCCTCCTGTATGGAGAAACTAGTCACATGCATTGTTCAGGTGTGATTTTGGCCCTTTCTTCCACACAAACATCTTCAATTCATAAAGGTTCCGTGGGCCTCTTCTATGAACTCTGATCTTTAGTTCTTTCCATAGTTTTTCTATTGGCTTCAAGCCAGGGGATTGCCTGGGTCATTCTAGCAGCTTTATTTTCTTTCTTTGAAACCAATTGAGAGTTTCCTTGGCTTTATGTTTGGGATCGTTGTCTTGCTAAAATGTCCACCCTCATTTCATCTTTATCATACTGGTAGATGGCAGCAGATTTTTATCAAGATTTTTTTGGTACATTTTTCTATTCATCCTTCCCACAAAGAACTGAAGTTTGCCAGTACAGTATGCTAAAAAACAGCCCCACACCATGATGTTCTCCCCTCCAGACTTCACTGTTGGTATGGTGGTTTGGGGTGATGTGCAGCGCCATTTGACCTCCAAACATGGTGTGTATTATGGCACCCAAAGAGTTCAATTTTGGTCTCGCCTGACCAGACTATATTCTCCCAGTAGTTCACAGGCTTGTCTAAATGTTGTGCAGCAAACTTTAGCAAGCTTCAACATGCTTTTTCTAAAGCAACGGAGTCTTGTGTGGTGAGCGTGCATACAGGCCATGGTGGTTGAGTGCATCACTTATTGTTTTCTTTGAAGCAATTGTACCTGCTAATTCCAGGTCTTTCTGAAGCTCTCCACAAGTGATACTTGGCTCTTGGACAACTCTTCTGATAATTAATTTTACTCCTTTGCCAGAAATCTTGTGAGGATCACCTGGTTGTAGCCAGTTTATGGTGAAATTATGTTCTTTCCACTTCCCCACTAGGGCCCCAACAGTGCTCACTGAAACATTCAGAAGTTTAGAAATCTTTCTGTAACCAGTGCCATCAGTATGTTTTGCAATCATAAGGTTGTGAAGGTCTTGAGAGAGCTCTTTGCTTTTACCCGTCATGAGATGTTTTTTGTGTGACACCTTGATGAGTTCCCTTTTTATAGGCCATCAGTTGAGACTGAACCAGCTGATATTAATTTGCACTGACAAGAGGCAGGATTGCTATATCATAACTGATAGATATCAGCTGGTGTCTTGGCTTTCCATGCCTTTTTGCACCTCCCTTCTTTCATGTGTTCAGTACTTTTTCCCTGTGTGATTCTGTTTTATTACACACAGCTTAATTTCTGAACTTATTTGTTTTGGTTTCTTTGTATGTATGGATTGCATGGGTTGTTAGCGTTGTGAAAATTTCATGTCACTAGCACCTCTAGAAATATGTTTAGCTAAAACAAATGGCGACATGTTCAATACTTATTTTGCCCGCTGTATGTTTGCTTTTAACTTCCGTTGTGAAAGCTGGGCTACAGAAAATGTGGAAGAAGGCGAATAGCTAAAGAATAACGTCAGCTTTGCTGTGTTTAATCGCTTGCGACCAGCCGCCGTCGTCATACTGCGGCAGTTTGGCTGCCCTGTGCAAATCGCTGTAGGTGTACGTCGACCGCTTTAAGAGCAATAGGGGGTGTGCGACGCTGGAGCTGATGCGCGTGGCTGGCGGCCGCGATGTTTGCCGGCCACCCGCGATCGATACACAGAGCCAGAATGGGGATCTATGTATGTAAACAAACAGATCCCCGTTCTGACAGGGGAGTAGAGAGAGATCTGCTGTTCCTAGTGATCAGGAACAGCAATCTCTCTCCTCCTCCTCCCGTGAGTACACTGCTCCCACAGTTAGAAACACCTCCCTACGGAAAACTTAACCCCTTGATTGCCCCCTAGTGTTAACCCTTTCCCTGCCAGTGACATTTATACAGTAATCAGTGGCTATTTTTAGCTCTGGTTGCTGTATAAATGTCACTGGTCCCAAAAAAGTGTCAAGTGTCTGATCTGTCCACCACAATGTCGCAGTCCCGCTAAGAATCGCAGATCACCGCCATTACTAGTAAAAAATTCATAAAAATGCCATAAATCTATCCCCTATTTTGTAGACGCTATAACGTTTGCTCAAACCAATCAGTATACGCTTATTGGGGTTTTTTTTTTTTTTTCATTACCAAAAATATGTAGAAAAATACATATTGGTCTAAACTGATGAAGACGTTTTTTTGGGATATTTATTATAGTAAAAAGTATTGTTTTCTTTTCAAAATTGTTGCTGTTTTTTTTGTTTATAGCGCAAAAAATAAAAATCGCAGCGGTTATTAAATACCACCAAAAAGAAAGCTCTATTTGTGGGGAAAAAAGGACATCAATTTTGTTTTGGTACAACATTGCACAACCGCGCAATTGTCAGTTAAAGCGACGCAGTGCCGTATCGCAAAAAATGGCCTGGCCATTAAGGGGGCAAATCCTTAAGTGGTTAAAGAACACACAGCACTTTTAATATGTCTTTTAAAGCCAGTAAATGTCACTCCTAGGTCTGTGTAGTGTCATGAAAATTGTAATGAAGGTACTAGATGGGGAAACCTAATTGTGTGACTGTTGCCTTTCCAGGTTGCAAAGGCTGCTTTTCAGCGAAATAATGATCCCTTAGATGCAGCAATTTATTACTTGGCAATGAAGAAGAAAGCTGTAATATGGGGGCTGTATAGGTGAGAAATGTAGGGCTTTTGTTTTCTCTTAATAGTAATACTAGGTTTTCAGTATCTTGAAAATGTTTTCCACTGAACGGTGAGTTTTTTTTTCTGATTTTGCTGTGTTTTGTTTTATGATGTCCTCCTTGTAGTAGCATAACACTAGACATTGGCTTCATTAGTCATTGTTTTGTACTTTTACTAATGTAGCCTAAAGCATAGTTACATAGTAAGGTTGAATAAAGATACCAGTCTTCCAGCAGTTTGCTTTTAAAGTAGTTGTAAAGCCCTAACGTTTTTTTTATCCTAATGCATTACTTAAATTAAGGTAAAAAAGTTTAGGTGTCCGCATCCCCCCTCATCACCCCCGCTTTACTTACCTGAGCCCTCATTTGATCCAGCTCCGCGCACGTCTGCAGCTCTTCTCTTCCCTCACTTCTGGGTCTCACTTGCTTTGCTGTGACATTGGCTCCCAGTGCTGTCAATCAAAGCCAGAGATGAGGGAGCGGGGACGGGGCCAAGGCCAAGTCTCCTTTTCTGTGTCAATCAACGTAGCAGCAGGGCTCAGGTGCAAGCCCGCACAAGTGCCCCGTTTTGAGTATGAGAGGAAGGTTACACAGCATAATTTGTGTACATCTACCCTAATAGCTTGGTGGATCTGGCTGCAGGATCTTAAACAAATGAACTAAACTTTGTCTCTGACATAGTAGCTGTACCCCAAGATAGTAGTATTAGTAGTTTCTTTCCTCTTCAATATATATTTTCAAGAGCTCTACCTGGGAAAAACTAAGAGTCTAGAGATGCTTGTGTAATGAAGTTAACTTACTAACAAATTGCTCTCACATACTCAAATTGTAAATACAGTTCTGTCAAATAATCTTCACTTGTGCTGTGCAATATCCAGAATAGATGTTACTCAAGCATGTGCTTTTCAAGATCAAAAAAATATGTGAGTGTGATTTGTGTTTATCATAATTTGAATAAGCACACTTAAAAGTGGTTATAAAATTAGTTTTTTTTTTTTTTTTAACTTTAATGCAATTTCTCCCTCTCCTTACTGGACCTGGAGGAAACAGCGGGAGCCATTGACTCCTGCTGTTGTCAATCTCAGCCCACAAAAAAATAGTAGGGGGGCGGGGCTGTGTGTGTCTATGGACACTTGCTATGAGGGCATTTGGCAGAGGGGAGGAGCTAGAAGTAGGGGCCCCCAGCAGAGGAGGATCGGGGCTCCTCCATGCTAAACCATTACACACAGCAGGTAAGTATGACATGTTTGTTTACAATCACTTTAACAGTGAAAGGACCTCCTTGGTCTGGAAATTCTTGTGTGTCAAATGTTTCGCTATGAACCAGTAATATAGAATCAGTGTATGTTTTAAGTATATGGGTGTTCTAATTTGATAGTGATTTAGGCAGTGGGGTTGATTTGCTAAAGGCAAGTAGACTGACAACAAAAGATTACACAATTTCAATAGCTCTATTTTAAAAATACATTTAATTTCTAATGAATACATTACCAGACCAAGAAGTCTTTTCATAATTGCCTAGCGTTTTTTTTTTTTTTTTTTTTTTTTTGTTCTGTCTAATCTAGTTTTGGTGTGTGTGTATTAGTATTTTTATTCCCACAAATATATCATATGTCATCCTTCAAACCCAACGCCCTCTCCACTCTCCTCCACCCTCCTAACTATCCTTTTTACTCATACTGCCTCTGCAGTCTAGACAGTATATATGGCAAAGTAATAGAGAGGGAAATGTTACAAATTTAAGTAACAACTTGCACATTCACACATACACTCATAAATATTTATTGAACATTTTAAAGTACAGAAATTTTATATTAAAACAAATATTGTAAAAGCGGGCTTCCCTAGTCTAAGCGCTCACCTTGGTACTTGGTGCAATGCGTTGTTAGCTGCAGGGTGCTTTATAGGCCTGATGTCTATTGCTGTGGAACCCAGTTCCTGAAGACCCCTTCAAGTGTAGGCCCACTGTGACAGGTGATGCCTGGACATTTTATACAGTCCAACGTCATGGTCAGGTAAGACGGGATCACCCTGTACCTCTGACCATTACTCTATAAATGGGGCTATGTTTGGAATGTATTCACCACAAAGTGTAAACTTTTCAAACTTGATGCTAAAATTCAACCACTCAGAGCTTAGTCTTAGGTGAATGACCTGGTGTTACATCACATCACTAGTCACACACTTTACTGACATTTCTGCCTAGAGCCTTGATAAGGTACTCGGGCACTACTTCCCACCCGTTCACCATGAGAATTCACTCTAGGATGGTCTACTTCTGGGTTACTGCATACTCCTTACAGACACACTTACCCTATACACCACACCTTATTCTGCGCAAACACCACAGGGGAATACCCTCCTTTGTAGCAATGGCGGAGACTAGGTGAAAGGAAGTCTTTGCAAAATCGCAGACAAACATTTGATCTGCCAAAAGCCCCCACAACACTCAACCTCAGAGTTACAATGTGTCCCTTGCACAAGAACAAGAACCAGCTTTAACACCGGTCTCAGAATTTGATTCTGGCTATATTTCAGGCATGCAACAAGCAGCTTATTTGACTAAAGCAGAATGTTTTTCCCTTTTTTATGTCATATTTCTTCATACAGGTTACAGCCCTAATATAGCCATCTTTTTCAGGGCCCAGAAACAACACGCCTCTTCTATTCCCACTCCCATTTCTCAACTGGAGTTGGATCCCAATATGGGAATATAGTCATAGGAGAGAATGAAGAGAACGTTGAGGCAGTATTGGAGGAAGCTGCGGAAATGTTTTCTTGCCCAGATTGTTACTTTATTGAAGAGGGAGCTTCATGCAACACTCGACATACTCCCCTCCCCACCAAAATCTTTTTAGTGCAAAAAGTGTGCATATTCCTGTAGTTGATCCTGCCATCTTTGTCCTAGAAAAAAAAATCACTGTGCCTTTTTAGAAGGTGTTATTTCTTTCAAATATTCTTCAGATAGAACATTTAAGACACTCCTAAAGGCTCTCTTGCAGGCCCAGCCTTGCGACCAGATCTCGCTGCAATTTCAGTAGATCAAACTGCAGCTAACTGGACAAGGACAATGAACAACAAATACAGTTCGGTCCATATATATTTGGACACGGGCACAATTTTCATACTTTCAGCTCTGTATGCCATCAGAATAAAATTAAAAATGAAACAATCCAGATGAATTTGCAGACTTTCAGCTTTAATTCAAGGGGTTGAACATAAATATCAAGTACAAATTCAAGGAATTCCAACCATTTTTGTACACAGTCTCCCCATTTTCAGAGGCTCAAATGTCATTGGACAAAATAATATAAGCATAAATAAAATGTTAATTTTTAATATTTTGTTGAGAATCCTTTACTGGCAATGACTGCTTGAAGTCTGGAACCCATGGACCTTACCAAAAACTGGGTTTCCTCCTTTCTGATTCTTTGCCAGGCTCTAACTGCAGCTGTCTTAAGTTGTTCTTTGTGGGCCTTTTTGCATTTAGTTTTGCCTTCAGCAAGTGAAATGCATGCTCAATTGGATTGAGATCAGGTGATTGACTCGGCCGTTGCAGAATATTCCACTTCTTTTCCTTCAAAAGCTCCTGGGTTGCTTTTGCAGTGTGTTTTGGATCATTATCCATTTGTACTGTGAAGTGCCATCCAATCAACTTTGCTGCATTTGGCTGAATCTCAGCTGACAGTATATCTCTAAACACTGCAGAATTCATCCGGCTGCTTCTGTCTTCTGTCACATCATCAATAAACACCAATGACCCAGTGCCACTGGAAGCCATGCATGCCCATGCCATTATACTGCGTCCACCATGTTTTATATATGATGTTGTGTGCTTTGGATCATAAGCTTTTCCAAGCCTTCTCCACACATTTTTCTTCCCGTCATTCTGCTGCAGATTAATGTTATGCAAAAACAATTTTTTCACTTCATCCGCGCTACCCATCAGAATAAAACAAGGTAGCAGCCAGCAATGATTTGATTACAAAATATGTAATATAAAAAAGTCCAAAGATGCTCTATTATCAAATCTAAAATAACATTAAGATCACATATGATGACAATAAATGTCCATAGCAAGGATGATTGAAGCACAGATGAAAGGCCCCACACCAGCTTCAGTACAATAGGAAGGACACACGGCACCACAGTGCCACAGTCTCCTTAGCAGAAAGATGGTTAAAATGGGCATGTATCATATACCAATTCCACAAATCTGCACCAAGCACCTAGTTCATTTCTGGATGTTAAAGAATGAGGAAAGCTCGGTATCTGACGTATGATGACTGACAATGCTGCTGTCTAAAGGTGCCTCCTGTGCACAATTATCATATTGTTATCATATGTGATCTTAATGTTACTTTATATTTGATAATAGCGCTGCATCTTTGGAAAGATTAATCTTAGTTTCATCCATCCAAAGAATGCTTTTCCAGAACTGGTCTGGCTTTTTTTAGATGTTTTTTGGCAGTGTCTAATCTGGCTTTTTTATTCTTCAGGCTTATGAATGGCTTGCACCTTGTGGTGAACCCTCTGTATTTGCTCTCGTGAGGTCTTCTCTTGATTGTAGACTTTGACAATGATACGCCCACCTCCTGGAGAGAGTCCTTCACTTGTCTGGATGTTGTGAATGGGGTTTTCTTTACCATAGAGAGGATCCTGCGATCATCCACCACTGTTGTCTTCCATGGACGTCCATGTCTTTTTTTTGTTGCTGAGATCACCAGTGCGTTCTTCTTTCCTCAGAATGTACCAAGCTGTTGATTTGGCCATTCCTAATGATGGATTTGTTTAGTTTTTGAAGTCTTACAATGGCCTATTTCACTTGCATGGACAGCTACTTTGAACGCATGATGTAGGTTCGCAGCAATACATTCTAAATGCAAATACCACTGTTAGAATCAACGTCAGACCTTTTACCTGCTTAGTTGATGAAGAAATAATGAAAGAGTAGCCCACACCTGGTCATGAAACCACTTTTGATTCAATTGTCCAATTACTTTTGGTCCCTTGAAAAAGGGGGGTTGGCTATTCTTGAGTTGCATCTTGATATAGCGCGGTCCTTTACCCTGCAGGGTCCCGACACGCTTACAAACATCTAGACATACTAGGCCTAATTTTGTAGACAGGATCTGATTAACCTACCAGCATGTCTTTGGAGTGTGATAGAAAACGGGAGTACCCGGATGAAACCCACGCAGGCACAGGGAGAACATGCAAACTCCAGGCAGATGGTGTCGTGGTCGGGATTTGAACCAGCGACCCTATTGCTGCTAGGTGAGAGTGCTAACCACTACACCACTGTGCTGCCTATACTTTTGGTCCCTTGAAAAAGGGGAGTTGGCTATTCTTAATTGCTCTAATTCCTAAACCCTTCCGATTTGGATGTACATACCCTCAAATTAAACCTGAGAGTGTGCACTTTTAGCCCATATTCATTATAGAACTATAGCTTGAATATGTTATGGTAAATACCTGAAAAATACTAAAATTGTGCCTATGTCCAAATATATATGAACCTAACTGTATAATCCTGTATTTCAAGATCATGCTGTTACAGAGCAACTACAGCAATTAGCTTCTGCTCTGCTTTTCTATGTAGATGCACTAAAACATGTCCCAGAATGGCTCTAATGTCCATTTACATATGCAGAATCTTATGACTAAAAGCATGGACAGCTGAAACTGCCTGCAAAAGGTGCCTTTTCAAGGAACATGTCTGTTTGGTGAGGCACTTGGCCAGTTCATCAAAGAAATCACAGGAGGGAAGGTTTTACCTTTACAGTGCAAGATCCCCAAACCACCCTCCTCAAGAGTTCCTAGCTCTTCTAAATGCAAAGCACCTGTCCACTCTAACCAAGCTTCAAAATAATCAAAGCTCAGTCATTTCTTTCAATGCAAGGCTTGACCCACAAAGACCTCTCACCCTTCCCCAAAGGTGATAAAGTGCCGCTGCAAGAGTCGGGGACGTTTGTTACAGTTTGCCTCACTCTGGGTCACAGACAACCCAGACCTGTGGATTCTTGGATTTGCAAAATGCCCTGAATCCCCTTTTGTCCCAAGCAGTCATTGAACCTGTCTGGCATGGAGGTACAGCTACAAAGGATTCTACTCAAACCCATTCACGGTACCAAAACCCAACAGGGATATTCATACTATTCTAGATTTAAATACCTCAACACATTCCTGTAGATCCCAAAATTTTGCACAGAATCTGCGAGGTTAGTATTTGACTCTCTGTAATGCGTGTATATCCAAAATGGCTCCCTGCATATTCCCATTTACCTACCTCATCAATTTTTTCTGAGCTTTGCAGTAGCAGAAAACCAATTTCAGTTTGCCACACTGCCCTTTTGCCTATCCTCTGCACCCAGAGTGCTTACAAAGGCACCTCTACTTGCCGTTCTCAGGGCTTTTTGTCACATGCTATCTAGACAACTTTCTTCCGAAGAACTTTTTTTTTTTTTTTTTCCCTTGCAGCTATCTGAAAATGTCCACAGGGCAATTAAGATGCTGCAATCCTTTGGCTGGGTGATCAATTTCAATAAATCTGCTCTCCAGCCTTCCCTTCACCTGGAGTACTTGGGTGTCGTTCTGGACACATTCCAAGCTGAAAAAGATCTTTCTCAAAGAGCACATGGTTGAGAATTGATATCCAGGAGACATCCCTTATTGAGATTTTTCCAGCCAAAGCTTTTTTGTTCAAACTTCAGCTGTGGGTCACAGGAGTGCGCCTATTTTTGTACCCCTTTGACCCAGAGTCAGCTGATAGTGGACTATTTCCTGTTATTGGCTTAAGTCACAGAGCTGCTTCAGGCTCTGCAAGGATCTCTACCATATTGTCGGGATCCACCCAGCTGCCTGATTGACAGCCAGCTGCTCCAGCACCTTCACCTGCCCAGATGCTCGAGTGAGCTCTGAAAGGGCAGAGTGCAGAGCAATGACTGACAGTCACTGCTCTCCAATCCGAGTAGGTCTTAGAGCCGGTGTGGGACAACTGCAGCATCACATCGATGCTGTGGAATAGAGATGAATTTGAAGGTTTGTTCTTTTCTATACCCCAAACTTCTCATTTAATCTTCTAATGTTTTAAAAGTGTGAAATGTAAGCAAGCTGTTCTTGGTAGTAATATGGTTCTCTCCCTCTTTATATTGTGTAGTCATTGTTTTCTGGAAACTCCTGATATTTTTCATAAACCCTCAGTACACTACAAGCTTTCATTGTTTGCTTATAGTCCAATATATTTTCATGCTGGCCAACTGCATTATAGTTATCTGTCTGATGAGTCTACTAGCAAAATGTTAAACATTTACGTGTCCATAGTATATAAATGGACATATAGGGTGAGATTTACTAAAACTGGTGCAGCTGTGCATAGTAGCCATTCATTTTCTAACATCAGCTTTTTTTCAATTAAGCTTTGACAATGAAACCTGGAAGCTGATTGTTTTTTGTGCACAGCTGCACCAGCTTTTGCACTGTCCAGTTTTAGTAAATAACCCCCATAGTGCCAGTATGGGGTAAACTGAGAGAGTTAGCGGAGAGCTATAGAAGCAGGGTGGTTGCTGACCTGCTTTATACACCAGAGTTTGGAAAGGGTCTGCACTTTAATCCAGGAACTGGCCATAGCTTTGCATCTTTTAGGATGTTTATTCTGTAGTTGTCCCTCAGGAAACTGAGTATGGTTTCTTCTCTTGTAATACCTTTTATATATTCAAGAAACATTGGGATACTTTATTCACTTGGCATTTCTAATTAACATTTCTTTGTTCTGTGTCCACTTTTGTTAAAGATCTCAAAAAGATACAAAGATGACTCAGTTTTTTGGGAATAACTTTAGTGAAGAAAGATGGAGGACAGCAGCCCTGAAGAATGCTTTCTCTCTACTTGGAAAACAGCGTTTTGAGCATTCTGCAGCATTTTTCCTTCTAGCTGGATCTCTAAAGGATGCAGTGGAGGTATGAGCAGTCTATAAATTTCAGCCATAACTCTATATGTCTAAGGTGCATTAGAATAGAATTTAGTGTGTATTGCTCTGATTTATAAGAGTCCCCCCCCATTAAAAAAAAAAGTTCTGCCTTGCTATGGCACATACAATGCATATAATTTTCCAGTTAAAGATAGCGTGGATTCAAAACCACACTAGGTACAAATGTTTCATAATAAAATGACGAAAAAAATGTTATGGCAGCCTGTACTGTAAGCTCTTGGACTACCTTAGGATATCTGGTAATTCTATAAAAGCTTTGGGGATTATGAGCAGTACTATGTTTAATGAGTTACTTCTGCCATTCCATGATGTGTGAGCTTGTTGTGTTATGAAAGTTTTATATTATTGGGGGCCCAATCCTATTCCTTCTGTGCATTCCAGTCCAGAGATGGTACAGGCAAGTCAAAGTGGAGGAAAAGTCAAAAGGAATAAAAAACAAAGGAAGCAATGGTGTTTATTTTGTGTTTGTTTTATGTTATTAATAATTATTTGCAGGTTTGCCTTGAAAAGCTACATGACATTCAGCTTGCACTGGTGATATCTAGGCTATATGAGTCTGAATTCGAAAAATCTTCAACGTATAAATCTATTCTTCAAAAGAGAGTGTTGGGAATAGCGTCACATGGCCGAGAACCAAGTCTCTCCAACATGCACTCAGACCCTTTTGTGAGGAGTATGGCTTACTGGATCCTGGAGGAATACAAGCATGCTCTGGATACCTTACTTAAGCAGTTAGTTAGGAATAAAGAAGGTAAGCACAATATTTACAGCAGAGCATATTATTTAGTATTATGTTTCATTACAGCATTTTCCATAGTCCTTAAAAATTACAAATGAACCGTACAGATTAGACGTAGGCATTAGCAAAAACAATATAGACGTTATGTTCTTAAAGGAAAACCTGAATGTCAATAACCAGTTAAATTTCAGGAGCGTAGTTAGACTAAGGGCTTGTTCATATTTTATTGCTTCATTGGAACGTTCCTTGTTTATCTATGGAAACAAGGCAGCGCTCCATCCTGTCAGCGGGGATGTGCTGGATTTTGTTTCACTGCAAAGCAGGGAATAAAATCCAGCACATCCCTTAGTAATATCACCACATAAGTTAGGCACACATTTTAACCCTTTGATCTCCCTAGATTTTTAACCCCTTTCCAGCTAGTGTCAGTACAGTGGCGGTGCATATTTTCAGCACTGATCACTGTATTAGCGTCACTGGATCCCACAAAGTGTCAGATTGTCTGCCACAATATTGCTGTTCTTTTACAAGTCGCTGTAATGTAATGAGTTTATAGCTTGTATAACAGTGTAAATTTGCTGTCCCCTCAAAATAATTCAATACACAGCCATTAATATCTAAACCGCTGGCAACAAAAGTGAGTACATCCTTAAGTGAAAATGTCCAAATTGGGCCCAATTAGCCATTTTCCCTCCCCGGTGTCATGTGACTTGTTGGTGTTACAAGGTCTCTGGTGGAAGTTCAACATGGCACCTCATGGCAAAGAATTCTCTGAGGATCTGAAAAAAAGAATTGTTGCCCTACATGAAGATGGCCGAAGCTATAAGAAGATTGCCAAGACCCTGAAAGAGCTGCAGCACAGTGGCCAAGACCATACAGCGGTTTATCAGGATAGGTTCCAATCAGAACCGGACTCGCCATGGTCGACCATGCTCGGTGTCATATCCAGAGGTTGTCCTTGGGAAATAGATGTATGAGTGCTGCCAGCATTGCTGCAGAGGTTGAAGTGGTGAAGGGTCAGCCTGTCTGTGCTCTGACCATACGCCGCACACTGCATCAAATTGGTCTGCATGGCTGTCATCCCAGAACGAAGCCTCTCCTAAAGATGATAGCCCATGAAAAGTTTGCTGAAGACAGGCAGACTAAGGACATGGATTACTGGACCCATTTCCTGTGGTTTGATGAGACCAAGATAAACTTATTTGGTTCAAATGGTCTCAAGCAAATGTGGTGGCAACCAGGTGAGGAGTACAAAGACAAGTGTGTCTTGCCTACAGTCAAGCATGGTGGTGGTCATGGTCTAGGGCTGCATGAGTGCTGCTTACACTGGGGAGCTACAGTTCATTGCAGGAACCATGAATGCCAACATGTACTGTGACATATTGAAGCAGAGCATGATTCCCTCCCATCAGAGACTGGGCCGCAGGGCAGTATTCCAACATAACGACCCCAAACACACCTCCAAGACAACCACTGCCTTGCTAAAGAAGCTGATGGTAAAGGTGATTGACTGGCCAAGCATGTCTCCAGCACTAAACCCTATTGAGCATCTGTAGGATTTTCTCAAATGGAAGTTGAAGGAGCGAAAGGTCTCAAACATCCACCAGCTCAGTGATGTCGGCATGGAGGAGTGGAAGAGGACTCCAGTGGCAACCTGTGAAGCTCTGGTGAACTCCATGCCCAAGAGGGTTTAGGCAGTGCTGGAAAACAATGGTGGCCACACAAAATGTTGACACCTTGGGCCCAATTTGGACATTTTCACTTAGGAGTGTACTCACTTTTGTTGCCAGCAGTTTCAACATTAATGGCTGTGTTGAGTGATTTTGAGGGGACAACAAATATACACTGTTATACAAGCTGTACACTCACTACTTTACATTGTAGCAAAGTGTAATTTCTTCAGTGTTGTCATATGAAAAGATATAATAAAATATTTACAGAAATGTGAGGGGTGTACTCACTTTTGTGAGATACTGTATATACCATAGTTTGTAGATGTTATAACGTTCACACAAACCAATCAATATACACTTATTGGGATATTTTTACCAAAAATATGTACCAGAATACATATTGGCCTAAATTTATGAAGAAATAAAATTATTTACATTTTTATATTGGATGTTCTATAGTAGAAAGTAAAAAAAAAAAAAAATTTTTTTTTGTTTTTTTCAGAATTGTTTGTGGGAAAGAAAGCTCTATTTTTGGGAAAAAATTATATGCATGTCATTTGTGTACAGCATTGCATTACCGTGCAGTTGCCAGTTAAAGTAACACAGTGCTGTATAGCGAAAAATGCTCTGGCCAAGAAGGGGGCGTAAATCTTCTGGAAGTCAAGCGGTTATTCATAGCAGATCAGGGGTGATGTTTGATCTGCATTTGAAATCTGCAGATCGGTTAGCCCCCATTCACATCGGGCTGATTTGACATGTCAAATTGCATGCCAAATCGGAGCCTATTGCCGGCATCAGCACTGTCCGAATCGGATGCAACGCAGACTTTGCGGCGCCGCACCGATTTTCAATAGTAGTTCCTGCACTACTTTTGGCGACTTCAGGGGCGATTTCAATAGACATCTGTGCATGAACCCACGCAGATGTCTCAAATCGCCCCAAAGTCGAACTGAAATGCCGGTTTGAAATTGTGCAAGTTCAGCTCAACTGGCACAATTTCAAACCGCACGATTTCAAACCCGCATTCAGTGTAAACCTGGGCTAAAGCCCAGTTGATAAAAAAAATAAAATTAAAAAAATCCCCTGAAAGGCAACCTCATAATGTGCTAGTATGCATCACATACCAGCACATTAGAAGAGCCTTATCTTAGAACAAAACCCTCCAGCACTACACCGTCACCGCTGAAAGAGCTAACATCTTCCCCCAGTCTTCCTTCCGTGTTTGCGTCCCCTGCCTACATGAGAGGGCATTTATGCCACGGCTTTGTATGCCGGACCTTTAGAGCCCATGCGCCAGAAACGTCACTGGATGCATGCACTCTGAATATCTCCTAAACTGTGCAAGTTTAGTAGATATTCACAGTACTTACAGGTAAGCCTTACTATAGAATACATTTTAGTACCACTTTAAAGTGGATGTAAACCCGAATTTTTTTTTTTTTTGATGTCATAATGTAGAGTATAAGATTTCCTATCATTTGAGCCCAGTCTTGCCACAAAGAGTTAATCCAGCTCTGAGCAATCCTCTTTTATTGTTCAGTGAGATAAATCTTGACAAAAAGAGAAAAACTTTGTCAAATCCTCCCCCTTGCTGTGAGTGACAGGTGATTTACATATCTCGTGCACTAACCTAAGACATGTATTATTTTTTAATTCCCTCCCCCACTCCTTTCTTCAGCAGCTCTGCCAGGATTGGATGTTCCACACCTCACCATGATTTGGCATGCTGAAGTCATGTGGTTACTTTCCTGTCTTTTCACTGGATGTTAGAGATCATAGCAGAAGTTCAATGTAAGAAATACACAGGAGAAAATGCATATTGACAAGGGGAGTGTAGAGGTGGGCGGGGAGTCTACTGACATCACGACTCCACCCACCGAGCTCCAGACAACAGACCCACCCACAGAATATGCAGTTTTTCGGGTCTCATAACAGACAGAGGGGAGACATTTGACAAGTAAAGATACATGCAGGAGGCATGTATATCCTTATAGATAACCCTTATGGCAGTAGTTTAGAAAGGATGACATTGAGTTTACATCCACTTTAAGGATCTGTGATGGTTGATCAATGCATGCCAGCACATAAAATCAATGTATTTAAATAGTAACAGTTCATTCCAATGCGATTTGCTGATATGCGCTGCCCTGCGCCGAAGAAAAAAAAAAAACATGTCTTAATTTTTCAGCGCAACACATGTAAATGCATGTAACCACAGCCCAAGAATCAAAACAATCTGTTTACTTTCCTTTACAGCTAGAGCTTACTGAAGTTAAAAAAAAATGCAGTTTTTGTATTCAGCTGCACAGCAAAACACTTAAGATCCCTTTCACACATGCGGACCGTTCATTTCATCAGTTCAGCCACGTCAAAACGGATGAAGTGTTCATCAGGTTTTCATCCATGCTCATCATTTTTTTTTTTTTTTTTTTTTTTTACATCCACTACCAATGCAAAAACCATTTGTCAATTTACATCTGTTTTTCTTCGGATCCATTTTTTTTTTACGGAAGGAAAATAGAGCTTTGATAAGTTTAAAAAAACGGATGCGGATGTAAACTGATGATCATCCATTTACATCTGTTTTTTCATAGCGGTGCATTGATGTCCGTTTTTCATCCATCGAGGGATGGTTGAAAAATGGACAGACAGACAGCATGTGTGAAAGGGGCCTAAGGAACATTGCAAGTTAAAAAAAAAAAAAAAAATGTAACCCCTTAGTAACTTGAAGTTGACCTTGATTAAGGGTAACTTCCACATCTCCTCTCAGCTGTTAGGTTTCATGTACACACAACCTACTTTGACCGCCAGCAGCGAGAAAATATTTTTTTTTTGCCACGGTTTCCGGCATCCGGCAGTCAAAACATTACTATCCTGAACTCAATTCTTCCACCTTCAGGAAAGGGAGGTCGAAGCTCACCTAACAGCAGCAGCTCCTAAACTCTGGTAAAAGCCAAAGTGTGCATTGACACATAGGCTTTTTATGAAGTTGAGTTTAGGAGTTGTGGCAAAACAACGCCAAAAGCTCCTAATGAGCTGTAGTGTAAATAAATCCTTATTTTTCTGTTTCTTTTATTAATATTTTTATACATTCAAAAGTTACATTTGCTTTTCATTTTTACTCATTTGGTCCTTAATTACATTTTTAGTAAAGCGTTTTAAAAATAATGCAAAGTTTACAAATAAACTTTATTTCATTTGTAAATAATTTTGCCACACTTTGTAATCAAAACAATATGTTAATGTCATTATAAACATGAAATATTTTTATTGACAGAAACACTTGTTTGATGCTTTAAAACTAAAGCTGGTCAAAATAGAAATGGTACAGAGAGGGAGCCTGGCTTGTACTGAAAAAAGCAATATATGTATTACTTTGTTATATTAAGTAATGATAACGTTATCACTCAGTCTGTAGATCCATAGCTGAAATGTCAACATTGCTTTGATCCACTGTGACTGTATAGGTGAGAGATAAAGTGCTAAAAGAAGTAAAATGTAGCTTGGTCTCTTAGAGGGAGTTTTTTTTAAAACTGGAGAGTGCAGTATCTGGTGCAGCTCCGCATGGTAACCAATCAGCTTCCAGGTTTTATTGTCTTAGCTTAAGACCCCTTACACACTGAGGCAGTTTTCAGGCATTTTAGTGCTAAAAATAGCGCCGGAAAACTGCCTCCCATTCACTTGAATGTGTGCTTTCACACTGGGAAGGTGCACTTGCGGGACGATAGAAAAAGACCTGCAAGCATCGTGCGTGTTTGGAGCGCTGAATTGAAATGAATAGGCAGTGCTTCCAAAGTGCCTTAAAAGCGATTTGAAAGCACGGCAAAACAGGTCTTTCTTTCTTCTTTTTTTTTTAAGGTCCCGTTGTCACGTGGCCTTGAAAAAGCGACCTGTTATCGCCTGAACACTGCCGCTAAAGCACCACAAAAATGACTGGCGCTTTAGCGGCTGTTTTAGAAGCACTTCAGTGTGAAAGAGGTCTAATTGGACAAGTTGAAGTTAGAAGCTGATTGGCTACCCATACACAGCTGCACCAGATTCTGAGTGCTCCAGTTTTAGTAAATCTTACCCTTACTATTAAGTTATTTAACCACTTGTCGGGGCAGCACAGGCAGGCTCAATAACGCATATATACGTGATTGAGGCTCTTCCGGGATAGGAGCGCTCCACGCCCCTCGTGCATTACTGTCAGTCATTACAATCAGTAACCGGGTAGGTGTTGTGATTGGTCGATGTAAACAACCTGTCATGAATGGTTTTACATTCATAAACAGCTTGCTTACTGTTGTGATCTGTCATTGGCCTGGCTACCTATACTATGTGATTTAGCTGTAACCAATCACAGATCACAACCATAGGCAAGCTGTTCATGAATGGGAAACCCATTAATGACAGCTAAAACTATTACTACTGTATTACTATACAGTTCTCATCACTGTATAAGCAATGACAGTGTAAAAAAACTGGCTTTTTAAATTTTTTCGCAGCAGTGGTGGCGTGCATCATGATTGATGATGGCTCTACACCGAGGGGGACATTTTTTTTTTAATTTTTAAATAAGGGACTTGTCAAAAACTGTCTAATGTGTTTTTTTTTTTTTTTAGTTTTTATACACTCCACATTTTTTTTTACACTCCTCATTCAGATAGGGGGAGGTGGGATCTAGGGATCCCCTTGTTTAAAGGGGCTTTCCAGGTTCTGCTAAGCCCCCCCTCCACAGATCCCCACAACCACTGGCCAGGGTTGTGGGGAAGAGGACATTGTCCCCATCAACATGGCACCCCCACATGTTGAGGGCTTGTGGCCTGGTATGGTTCCAGAGAGGGGGGCGCTCGCTTGTCCCCTCTGTTTCCTGACCTGCCAGGGTGCATGCACAGCTAAGGGTCTGGTATGGATTTTAGAAGGGACCCCAGACTTTTTTTTTTTTTTTTTTTTATTTTATTTTTTTGGTGTGGGGGTTACCCTAAAAATCCATGCAAGTCCCGAAGGGCCTCGTATGGATTTGGGGGGTGCCCTCACCGTTTTTTCCTGATTATTTTTTTAATTGCTGGTAATTTTTCTTTTTTTTTTTTTTTTTTTTTAACTTACGTTTGATTTATTCATAAATGATATAGAGGACAATATAAATGGCTCAATCTCAGTTTTTGCGGACAACACAAAAATAAGCAGGGCAATAACTTCACATCAGGATATAGAAATTTTACAGAAAAACCTGAACAAAATAATGGCGTGGGCAACTACATGGCAAATGAGGTTTAATATGGAGAAATATAAAGTAATGCACTTAGGGGCAAAAAACATAAATGCAAACTACTCACTGGGGGGGGGGGGGGACTGCTGGGGGGGGATCAAAGATGGAGAAAGATCTGGAGTTCCTGGTAGATGACAGACTGATTAATCGCATGCAATGTCAAGCTGCAGCTACCAAGGCCGGCAGAATTTTAGCATGCATAAAAAAAGGGATATACTCCAGAGATAAAACAATAATCCAGCCACTAGATAAAACTCTGGTTAGGCCACATCTGGAGTACTCCGTCCAGTTCTGGTCAAGAGTCCTCAGAAAAGATGTGCTGGAACTGGAGAGAGTCCAAAGAAGGGCAACAAAATTAATAAGGAGCCTGGAAGACTTCAATTACAAGGAATGACGACAAGCACTAAATATATTCTCGCTTGAGAAGGGGACATTATAGCTATTTACAAATATCGCAATGGTGATCTCGGCATAGGAAAAAAAACTATTCAGTTTAAGGGAGTGTAAAAGGATACTGGGCCACACAATGAGATTGGAGGAGAAGCCGATTAACCTTAAACTGTGCAGGGGTTTTTTCACTATCAGGGCAATAAGGCTGTGGAACTCTCTTCCACAATTGGTGGTGGCAGCGGGGAGTATGGATATTTTATAAAAGTTTCTTGGATGTTTTAAAGAACACAACATACAGGGATATGGGAAATAATTGACACTGACACACGTCCACCTACACAGGTTGAACTCGATGAACTATTGTCTTTATTCAACCTTGCCTACTATGTTAACTATGGTTAAGGGTGCCGATGGCTGCTGTTTCCTTAAATATCACATGCCGGGACCACTACTTATTTACCAAAAAATATTTTAAAAGTCGACGCTAAATACTTAAAAGAGCCACTAGCAAATAAAGGTATAATATACTCTCCCTTAATTTCGGATAATTCTACAAATTATAGCGCTCTATATACTATAAATGTCTGTGATAAATTACATAAATAAAATATGTCAAAGCTCATAACATGAGTATTCAAAACCATGATTGCATTATGTGCAGATCCGCTGGATTACAAATGCATCCAACTAGCGATATTTAGTAAATAAATGAAAAACAATACGAGAAAGTTCATAAAGTGAATGTCCTAATAAAAAAACAAAAAATCCTTCTGTGTTCCGTTATAGCTAAATTGCTCACTCACCAGAGAAACAGGCTGCTCACTTAAGTGCAGCATAAACACATATAGGATATTAGCACTGGAGACCACTTCCACCGATTCAAACCAGTCGCATAATCCAAAGTTGCTTGGAAGCTGGAACTCAGGAAAACAGCATATAGTGTGATACTGCTAAATAATATTACCTTAAAAGGTAGCTACGTGAATGACATGCCACTCTGTGCAAACAAGTGCTCAAAATACCAGCCTTCGCCTGCATGCAATGCACACTCACCGCTGTTATTGCTGCCAAATCGATTTGCAGCAGAAGTAGCTTAAATGGTAATAAATGCAGACATCAATCTGAGGAAATATCCGGTATCTTATCTACATCCTCCAGGGGGCAGTACTCCCCTTGTTGCTCGATATACACCATAGGCAGTAAACAGAAAGCGCCATATAGTGTAGCTATAATATAATGTTATATAGATAGATATAGATATATAGATAGATATAGATATATAGATAGATATAGATATATAGATAGATATAGATATATATATAGATAGATATATGTAGATATAATATAATGTTGTAGTGTATAGTGTAGTTGTTATAATGTATTACTTTAACAAGGAACGGCAGCAAGAGTATAACATATAAAATCCAGGTACTGCTAGACACACGAAAGCATGAAAAAATTGAGCCATTGACACATCAATCACTGCCACACGATGCCCCAATGTGGTGGTGTGATGTCCCTCCACAAGCTCCACCCGACGCTTTCGCACAATAGTGCATCCTCAGATGCACCTGAAAAAATGCCTCTTATAAAAACTACCTTGGACTGTCTATTTTCCAATAAGGGGTTATTTGGGGCGTATTTGTATTGTCCTGGCCTTTTGGGGTATCAAGAAATGATAGACCGTCAGTACATTAGGATTGATTAGTTTTTTAAATATATACCATATTTTGTAGACGCTATAACTTTCACACAGACCTACAGTAGCTCACAAAAGTGAGTACACCCCTCACATTTTTGTAAATATTTTATTATATCTTTTCATGTGACAACACTGAAGAAATGACACTTTGCTACAATGTAAAATAGTGAGTGTACAGCTTGTATAGCAGTGTAAATGTACTGTCCCCTCAAAATAACTCAACAAACAACAATTTAATGTCTAAACCGCTGGCAACAAAAGTGAGTGCTCTCCTAAGTGAAAATGTCCAAATTGGGCCCAAAGTGTCAATATTTTCTGTGGCCACCATTATTTTCCAGTACTGCCTTAACCCTCTTGAGCATGGAGTTCCCCAGAGCTTCACAGGTTGCCACTGGAGTGCTCTTCCGTGACGACATCGCAGAGCTGGTAGATGTTAGGGACCTTGCGCTCCTCCATCTTCCATTTGAGGATGCCCCACAGATGCTCAATAGGGTTTATGTCTGGAGACCTGTTTGGCCAGTCAATCACCTTTTACCATCAGCTTCTTTAGCAAGGCAGTGGTTGTCTTGGAGGTGTGTTTGGGGTCGCTATGTTGGAATACTGCCCTGCGGCCCAGTCTCTGATGGGAGGGAATCATGCACTGCTTCAGTATGTCACAGTACATGTTGGCATTCATGGTTCCCGCAATGAACTGACCCCCCCCCCCCCTCTTTATTTTTTGATCTTTGGTCTTTCCAGCCTGAAGCGGAGATCTGGGGGTCTTATAGACTCCTCACCTGCACATTCTACCCACCGCCATACACTTCAAACTTCTCTCCTGCACATACTTCCAACCTCCATACACTCTGCACTCCTCTCCTGCACATACTACCCACCTCCATACACTCCGCACACTTCTGCACATACTACGCACTGCCATACACTCCTCACCTGCACATGCTACCCACTGCTGTACACTTAGCACTGTGCATTCCCTATTTACATTACTGCATTCTGCACTATGTAGGTCATCTCAGACTATTAAACCACACCTCTTTATGCCACGCCCAATATTTAGTGCAATTAAAGCCACGCCCACTGCACTTTTTTTTTTTTTTTTTTAATCAGTGCCTAGGGCCCACTTTTTATCTTGCACACGGAACCACTCATTATTTGCCAAAATGAACACAGCATCCCGTTCAGGGGTGTGTCCATTCTAAAAGGAAATTGTGCAGGAAGACCTGTTATCTGAGTTAAGGTGAAGTAGGTGTTTATACTTGTGATTCAGGCTTTCATAAGAAAGATGTTTCTAATAATTTCGTATAATGTACAATATTTAAAAAATTGCAGCATTAAAAAAAATATAGATATTGGTACCACATTGCTAGGCACGATTACATTTGCTTACAATGTTCCTATCAACATTATTTGTCTTGCAGACGATTCTTGGAGCCTGTCTTCAAGTTGTGATCCATCAGTCTTCAATTTCTATAATTTTTTAAGAACGCATCCAATGTTATTGAGACGTCATTTTGGCTCTTCAGAATCGTCCTCTACCAAAGTGTGCCTGTCTATGGAAAATGGTTTGGCTGACAAAATTAACCTAAGTGAAAGAAGGTTGTTTTTCACCACTGCCCATGCTCATTTACAAGCTGGATGTCCGATGCTAGCCCTTGAGATATTATCCAAAATGCCTAAAGTGGTGAAAAAATCTAAGCCTCTACTTCGAACTTCAAGTCTGGCAGATACTAGTAAATTATCCACACCTGTATCTCCCTTACACGGAGAAAAGAAAGACTCAGCTTGTGACTTTGACTGGTCAAGCTCCATGGTCAATGGTTTATCTGACTTGTCCTCTACGAAACAAACACATTCTGTCAGTTCATTTGATTGGAGCCAACCATCAATGGTAATCGAAGATGAGCCCTTAGAATTCAAGTGGGATAGTGAGACAGATGAATCTGAGGCATCTGGATTGTCAATGAAGGATGTGAAACCTTCACAAAGCACAGAAAGCAATAAACAAGTGATGACCAGTGAAAGTTACTCAGATTCCTGTAGCATTGATGAAAATGATTTACTCAGTCCCACAGAAGATGTGATAGCTGCCCAGCTTAAGTTTAGAGCTTGCCTAAAGATTCTTACTGGGGAGCTGCGAACATTGTCCACGGGTTATGAAGTTGATGGTGGAAAACTGAGATATCAGCTGTATAACTGGCTGGAAAGAGCAGTTGTTGCTCTTCAAAAGATTTGTAAATATTGTGTTAATGTGGATGAGCTGAGTTCTGTGGGAGCGGTTGAATATTCTTATGAAGATAGCTTGGATGACTCTTTGGATCAAGCCACATCAAAGCAGAGAAAAGAACTACTTGAGAGACGTCAGTGGCTGTTGAAATTTCAATCACTGTTAAGAATGTTCCTGAGTTTTTGTGTGCTTCATGGCTCTCATGGTGGTGGTTTGGCCTCTGTACGTATGGAATTAATACTACTTTTGCAGGAGTCACAGCAGGTATTTTCCTTCTGATATATGCATGTTCAACCTCCTCATTCTTTATTTCCATATAGTTGTTTTTGTCCTTTTGTGTAGCAAAATGATTTCTAGAACAAAATTGTCATCTTTCTGGTTCATAAGCTACTGTAAAATCCCATGTGTTTGAGGTGCTGGCTTAAAAGCAAATTGCAATACCCAAAATACAAAAAAACAAAACTGGGAAAAACTAAATGTCCATCAAATCCGTGTATAAAATGAATAACCAAAAAGTCCTTAGATTAATTGAACAAATGCACAGGCTTCCAATCACTAAGACTTAATCACGTTGTCTGAAAGTAGATTTCCTCCCTTTCTCTGCTAAAACTAGATTATATCACAGCAGAGACTGAAAAGGAGTCTCTCCCTCTGATAGTAGCAACAGCAACTCAATATATGATACCTTCTACTCTTTATTCAGTAATTCCAGAGGAGAGAGGCACTAGCTGATGAGGACCTGTATATATCATGTCAGCCCATGCTTTGGCACTAAGGCCATACGTTCTCATAATGAACAGACAAGCACATTACCACATGACATGAGCTGCAATTGTTTTCCAAAATGTAAAAACAATGAAGGGCCCATTCTTCCATGTGCACTCTGCTGTATTGCATTAACACAGGCATGCTGGCGAGTGTTGTGTTGAAGCAGTCCATATACTGTATATTGAATGCAACAGAGTGAACAGAAAATTAACCCTGCACCCTTTTATTTAGATGTAGCACACCACAACTCAGTTATGTCGTGAGACAAAGGTGCGTTTTGCAGGTGCTTTGACATACCATTCAAATTGAATGACAACACAACGCACCACCTGAAATACCACAATGCAGTGCTGTGAATAAAGGCCTAATTAGGTTGAAGTCCTGGAAAATGTGGATGGACAGGAAACATGATTAAAATATATCTAAACCTAAGAACAAAAATGGAATACCTTGTAAATTACTAATCTATAAGATGTGGTGAATGCAGGCCAAGTACAATTTCCTCAAATACAGAAAAATACACATTAATCCTGCCACATTAATCCAATGTCTTGGTGGATTTCCTGTGCTCTGTACAGACATCTCCAACAATGTTATTAGCTTTTCCATCTGTGTTCTTCAAACTACAGAATACTTCCAGCCTACGTTATGGAAATTAGTAGGGGAGGTGTTTCTAGTTAAAAATCAGAAGAGCGTTGTTATTGTGTGTGTTACCAGCAGGATCACCAAGTCAGCATATAGTAAAGAAAGGAAAATAAGGCAACCACGACTTTTAGTGTGGGAGAAGTGTGCATTCTGATTGTGATTTCTGAGTTGTTGCATGGTGACACACATTTTTACCACTTCCAAGAAGAAGAACTTTTGAAGCTTTTATATATATATATATATATATATATATATATATATATATATATATATATATATATATATATATATGAGAGAGAGAGACACACACACACACACGCACGTGTGTGTGTGTGTGTATATATATATATATATATATATATATATCACGTTTTTGTTCTTGGGTTCAGATATATTATTTTCTTGCAATGCCCTAAATTTCATTATTCATTACAAGCTGCCCATTCCTGAATGCATGTAAAAAATGGTCTCAAAATAGTTGCTATATTTTTAACTTGTTTTGACTCTGGAACACAATTATATTTCGATGTAGATGTGTTGGGTCCGAATGTGGTATGCCTTTGTAATTGCTTTTACTAAATTACTTTAATTACTTGTATTCTCTATTTTGCCTGTGATTCCTTTTTTACTTTGCTTTCTTATTTAGGATAGCTCACTCCTTTCCAATCCTCAGACAGAACAGACTTCAATTCCACTCCTTTTTGCTTGCACAGCAAGTGCCAAAACTGTTGTAGCCAATCCTTTACAACACCTGAGCAACTTAACTCATGATATCTTACATGCTATAATAAATCTTGATTCACCTCCTCATCCGGATATACAAAACAACAAGGTATGTTTTTAATTTTTTATTTTTTTAGTTGAGCAATTTTTATTGGAAATAGTTCTCATTTCTTAACAAACATAAAATGAAAAGGGTGAAAAAAAAAATCCTCTTGATTCCACCCACAGAACACACACAACATTTTGCCACACAGCTTAGGAAAACGATATATGAAATTACAATTGCTACAGATATGCAGTAAAAAATAAAATGCACTTGATTTGCTACATGTTTAATATTGCACAGCCTTTTACAAAATAGAATCTACAGTTAAAATACAACACAAGAGGCCAATGAGGGTCCTGCTCTTGAGAGCTTGCATTCTAAAATCTTTTTAGAATCTTAGTACATCACAATAAATGGTTACGTAATGTAGATTACCTTTTGTTCCTTTGTCTGCAAAGTAAATAGAGTAGTACAATTCATCCCGTGTCTGGTCAATACTCTTTTATATTTATATTATCCTGGTTCTAAAATGACGTTTCGTGGGGCCAATGTGGAAGCTCCAGATAATTTCCCCAAAGTCTGGTGAACTTATTTGGGCACTGTTGGTACTGTAGTTTCTCCCTTTCTAGTAAGATATTGACATGGTTCCCTCTACTTGGTGAATGTGGGAGGGTAATCGTGCAATTAATATGCAGGTCACAAAGAGTAGTCTAGTAATAGATGTTTGAAATTCTTCTGGAACCGTTTCTTCTGGTTGAATACCCAGAATGCATACTTTGGGGTCTAAAAGTACTATTATAAAGTTAATTTACTATTTTAAATATCCGAGTCCTAGTGCTTGAAACTTTTTGAGCACCTCCATAACATATACATTAACCAACTTATATCTTGCAAGGTACTCATCAGTGTATTATTTAGTACCTGAATTAACTGCTAGTCATTTTTTGGTGAGAGAGTTTTTCATTTTATCTAGAGAATATTTACAGACATGTTTTATCTTTTTATTCTCCAGATTTATGTAATGCATACTCTGGCTGCATCTCTTTCTGCCTGCATATATCAGTGCCTTTGTGGAGGGCAAGCCAACAGGTACAGTACATTTATATTTCTGCTTGTGTTGTATAAGCCAACATGACTTTGAAAGCTAAGGCACTGGAAATGGGAAATCTTCAGTAACTCAAAGAAAAAACTTTAAAACCTAAGTTGGTTACTGTCACTTTAAACATCCTCTAAAATACATGTATATGCGTGGGCATACACAGGCATTCTTGTGCTTTTGGCTGTGTTCAGTGCTGTGCAAAGTGAATGGGGTTCATTGAGCTCTGCAAGCAGCAACCTTGGTTCCGCAATATACAAGTCAGACCAGGGGGTTTTGGCTACACAATGCTAATGTAAACATATGTCAAACCCTGTGTTAGATCAAAAACACAAGCAATCTGTCTTTTTTTTATTTCAGTGCCTCCATGCAGACCAATCCATTTACAGGTATGGTGTACCAGAGTGTTCTGCTTATTCACAGACAACCAATAAGAACAACAAGTCTGGATGAAGCAGTGATACCAAACACATCTCCCACTCATTGGCCAGGTACTCCAAACAAAACTTTGAATGGTTTCTAAGAGCTGTAAAGATATCTATTTATAACCCGTTAATAATTGTGACTCAGTTGTGCGCCTCCTCATTTGAAACTGGAAGGGCTGCTATTGTGCGCTTGGCTGATCTCCTAATTTAGACACCAAGAATAATCAGTTTTCTGTATGATCCTTGCTGGCTACACAGCTGTTAACACCTTTTCTCTTAACACTCATTTATCTGCCACTTCTGTCCATAGGGGATTTATTTATTTATTTATTTATTTTGTTTTTACGAAAAATTGTGTTTTTGTGGCTTTTGCACTGTGTGTCACAAGATTATATGTGTATGCTGCTTGGCACCCTTTTTCATTCATTATGATACACATCATTCATTCTTTATTAATTACGTATTACACAGGACTGATATTCATAGACCATGGGGTTGCATACTGCTACATTCTTGTGATTCGACCCTATCAAAAACTTTTGCTAGGGCGGATCCTAGGGCATACCCATATAATACCACCCACTTCAAGAAGCTTAATTTTTTGCTATTATCCTTAGGTGATTTATCTGTTCTCCTCTGGATATGTATTTTTTATTTTTAAATCGCTCAATTTTTTTTTTCATCTGAATCTTCTATCAACATATGACTGCTTATTAAACAGTGTTACCTCGCAGTTTTAAGATCGGTTACCCTCAGTAACTTATTTCCTAGCTCCTGAAGAAGCATTACTCAGAAGCGCAACATGTCGAGCTATCAGGAAAACGCCTACCCGGACCTACAACCTGACCCATAACCCACCAATTTACATCTATAATCGTAACATCGACTTGGGAAATTGTTGCCCATCTGTTTTTGAATGTTTTACTACATATATGTTACAATAAGTGGTGTCTTGGTTGTATGCAGGGTAGGAAATATTAAGCACATACAAAAATACTTTTCCTCTATGGACTCTGTTATTTATAATTAATTGTTTCTATCTATGTAGATTATAATCAAATAAAACCATTTTTATCTTTTATAGTCAGTATATCCGTGTGCCTTGAAAGTCCATTTTCCTAGTTGCTATAGTTATATTTACCCTCAGTAACTACCTAGGTTACTCTACCCAGGCCTGTAAGGTTTGCTTCCAGTACTGGAACCTGCATTAGATTCTCACCCTAGCACAAAGTGCAACATGTAAAATTTTCATGGTGCTATACAGTTCCAGAGCCATGGCCCATTTCTATGGTTCCCAGAGCCTAAAAACCCCTTTTGAGGAGCCTATCATGACAGGCGAAGCCTGAACCTCAATAGGCCCAGCTTCGTGGGTAGGGTCAGACAGGGTTTCCTTGTATATGGAATTCAAACACTGCATGGCATTGTTTACTAGACAGTCTAGTGGGGAGAGGATTCCGGGAAGTGGTCAATTTATTGTGGTACTCCCTGCCATTTTGTCTCTAATACTTTTCAGCAAGTAATTTTAAAATTTGGATTTTTTTGTCTCCTGTCTGGACATAGTCTCAGAAGGAAGAGGTTACTGCGTCACACTTCCCAGATTACATGTTTCCACCAGCCTTGCTGCATTCCAGTAGCTGTCTTCTACAGAAACAGAGCCACAAGAACTTGATCAGTGCCTGATTACAGCACCTTCTACAAACATGCAAAACCCCATCGATTTCTCACTCCTGAACTGTGAGGACTCCACTGAGAATCCAATTACTAGCAATGGTGCAAGGAAATACAGAATACTGCTCAGGTTGATAGCTTTTCCCTTGCCCTGGAGACCAAGCAGATTTGTATGCCACTATGTCTGCATTCTTTGATAAACTTTACGCTTCTAGAACATCCCCTGACCTTATGAGGTACACTGGTTTTGTGCCAAATCGCAGCCCGAAATCGCAAAAAGTAGTACAGAAACTACTTCTTGAAATTGGTGCGGTACCGCAAACGCAGTGTCGAACCGATTAGGACGGTGCAATTGCTGCCAATTTGACATGTTAAATCGCATGTCAAATCATACCAATGTGAACCAGGGCACAAACCCAAAAAGGAAAATTGACAATATCGTTGCTTAATGGTCCTTAACCAAATGCCCACCATATAACTTACATAATACAGCAGCAGAGCAGCTCACTGCATTGGCTCATGTAGCTAGTACGTGACCCGTGCGTGCTCTCGCCAGCCCAGCTGTGCTGTTATTTATCACAGCACATGCCGATCACCGGGTCTCAGGCCAGTGATTGACGGCTGGCACCCAGTGAGCGGCTCTGAGCTTCACCTAACACAGCTCTGTGAACGTAAACAACACAGAGCTTTGTTCAGTGACGGTATCTCGCTGTTTGGCCTGAGTCCATGCCAACGGACCTTATTTTGTACAGTAAATGTTTATGGGGAACTGTGTCAAATGCTTTTGCAAAATCCAGATACACCACGTCTACGGGCCTTCCTTTATCTAGATGGCAACTCACCTCCTCATAGAAGGTTAATAGATTGTTTTGGCAAGAACGATTCATCATGAATCCATGCTGATTACTACTAATGATATCGTTCTCGTTTCTAAAATCTTGTATATAGTCCCTTATCATCCCCTCCAAGAGCTCGCATACTATTGATGTTAGGCTAACTGGTCTGTAATTCCCAGGGATGTATTTTGGGCCCTTTTTAAATATTGGTGCTACATTGGCTTTTTTCCAATCACATGGTACCATTCCAGTCAGTAAACTGTCAGTAAAAATTAGGAGCAATGGTTCTGCAATTACTTGACTGAGTTCCCCAAGTACCCTCGGATGCAAGCCATCTGGTCCCGGTGATTTATTAATGTTACGTTTCCCAAGTCTAATTTTAATTCTGTCCTCTGTTAACCATGGAGGTGCTCCCTGTGATGTGTCATAAGGATAAACAAGTCTGAATGCTGATGGTGATCCCTCAACCTCATATTTTTTGAAGGCCTTTTCCTTTGCTTTTATATGCGTTTTTACATTGGAGTCAAGCCATCCAGGGCTTTTGTTTGCTCTTTTAAATTTATTACCCAATGGGATGCATTGGCTAATGCCCTTATTTAATATGCTCTTGAGGCCTCTTTCACACTGAGGTGCTTCTAAACTGCCAGTAAAACACTGAGAACTTTTGAAGAGCTTTTCAGGCGCCTTTTGAAGAGCTTTTTAGGCTCTTTTGAAGAGCTTTCCATTCATTTCAATGGAGAGGGGTGTTTTTTTCACTGCCCTGCCAGTGCACTGCCCAAGTGTGAAAGCATTCATTGATTTTAATGAAAATAGGTTTTCATGAGCTTTTCAGGCTTTTTTAGTGTGAAATGGGTCTAAAGCACACCCATCTCTCCTCCGTTTTCTTTGTTCCTAAGATTTTATCCCAATTCATGCCTTCTAACAAGGTTCGTAGTTTGGGGAAGTTGGCTCTTTTGAAATTCAGTGTCTTTGTACTCCCCTAAGGCCCCTTTCACACTGGGGCGGGGGTGCATCAGCTGTACCGTGAATTTTGCGGCGCTATTTGGCCAATAGCGGGGTGCTTTTACCCCCCGTTAGCGGCCGAAAAAGGGTTAAAATCACCACATAGCATTGCCGCAGCAGTGCTATGCCGGCGGTATAGCCGCGCTGCCCATTCATTTTAATGGGCAGAAGCGGTGTATACACTGCTCTTTCACCGCTCCAAAGATGCAGCTTGCAGGAGTTTTTTTAACGTCCGCACCGCTCCAGTGTGAAAGCACTCGGGCACACTGGAGAGACGGGAGCAACGCTTTACTGGCGCTATCCAGGCGCTATTTTTAGCACTGGGTAGCACCTGTAAAGCGCCTCAGTGTGAAAGAGGTCTTATGTTTCCTATTTGTGTGATTTATACTGAAGCCAATTGACCTGCGATAGCTGTTTCCAAATTTGCCCCGTATTTCCACATCCTTGATCAAGTCTGTATTGTTGGTAATCATTAGATCCAAAACAACCCTTTAGTATCACTTTAACTGATAAGGCCTCATGTACACTGCTGCTGGTAAACGGAGCTTTAGGAGCAGTTGGGTGGTTTTTTTTCTGCTGCCCCTGAATTCTCCTCTGTTATCTAATCGGTACATGTACACGGGGTCGTTTCTAGGCAGTTGCGTTTAGAAGCATTTTTTGGAAAGCAAAAAAAATGCATTCAGGACGGATGTTTAGAGGCATTTGAAACGCCAAATGTCTGTAACAGCTTGTAAATGCGGTAACTTGTGTTTAGCCGCGTTTTGTTTACAGGCATTTTTAATGGAGATACATTTTTGACTATTTACAAAAAAAAACGCTTCTAAATGCGGAAAATCTGACATTTTTAAACGTGGGTTACTATCTGTCAAATTCAATCGGAGAGGTTTTAAAACATTCCGTGTACATTAGGCCTAGAGGCAGAGAGCACAGGAAGTTATCAGCTTATGAGAATTCTGGCACAAGAT
This sequence comes from Aquarana catesbeiana, assembly GCF_042186555.1. Classification (NCBI taxonomy): domain Eukaryota; kingdom Metazoa; phylum Chordata; class Amphibia; order Anura; family Ranidae; genus Aquarana; species Aquarana catesbeiana. Next base: position 201,014,887 of record NC_133324.1, read on the forward strand.
GAATTTTTTTTTTTTTTTTGCACTTGGTGAAAAAATATTATGAAACGTTTTCAATGGTATGTTTACCAGACCAATGGAGTGCAAATATTCATTGTTAGATTTTACATACGCTGTAACTTCTCTGCTATATATATATATATATATATATATATATATATATATATATATATATATAGATATATATATTTTTTTTTTTTTTATTATTACCTCTTGGTTATAATAGATGTAGCATTCTGCTGTGACCACAGTTTTTTATAGATCTGTATGCTGACATATATACATTTTATATATGTTGGCATAAGTGAAAAACCTTACTCATCATCGTTAACAAGTTATCTCCTTTAGGCCTCTTGCACACGATACTCCTGTTTTGAGCATCAACTTTTTCAGACTTAATAATTTTTTTTGTATTTTTCGCGCAAATGCGTTTGCATAATTGTCGGAAGCTTGTTTCCGGATTGACAATGTCAATGGACAAATCTGTGTGCATTTGCACGAATGAGGCATGAATTACTGACCAAAAATGCAGATTTTTCAATGTTTTTTTTTTACTGAAGAATACACGGCGCTTGTTTACAGGCTTGTGTGTATAGGCACATTACAATTAATGGGCTGTATTTTAGCTCAGTAATAAGCTTTTCTGGGCATTTTTTTTAAGCTGCAGTGTGCAAGAGGCCTTAGAGAATGTACTTTAAAAATTTTATTTTAATGTTTATGGATTTTAAAGTGGTAGTACTTTATTTTTTTTATTTTTTACTACCACTTTAAACTGTTTTAAACCATTGTCCTATGTATAAAAATCACTACACGACAAAGTATGAGCACAGCAAAATCATCCTCCTTGGTTGCATGGGTCTCATGGAAACGGACTAAACTGTGTGTGTTAATTTGCTGCTTGAGTTGTTGATCTCTGTAAACAGGCTATTCCTAGCAGATTGTAAATTGAAGAGAAAGGGAGCATAAAGCTCCACCTGCTAACTATACAGAAGACAACATATTTATATGCTGTATACTGTATTTCATATTTGCCTGATTATATATTTGTGTTGTGTCCATCATAAAAGAAAATCTGTAAAAAAAAAAAAAAAGACACGCATTCCCTTTATAATGGATGCTAAAAATAAGTTGTGTTTTGCTCACATTTTTAGGAATAACTTCATTAATTCGCTTGCTGAATTCTGCTGGAGAGGAAGCTCAGCCAGGGCTCACTATTCTTCTTTGTGAAATTCTGACTGCTGTCTACTTGAGCTTATTCAGTCATGGACTAGCCACTCACTCCAGCCAGGAATTATTCTGTGTCGTTGCTCATCCTCTGAATGACAAGATGTGGTCTGCGGTTTATGGAGGAGGAGCACGAATCCCGTGCAGGGGGCAGATGCCTGTTAAACCTGTCACAGGTTGGTCTTCTTTTTAATTCATCTGTTTATCATTGTGCCAGAAATGTTTAACTAAGAATGTTTCAGTAATGTCTTCTGTATTTCTTTATGCACATCAGTATTAACTAGCATAACAACCTACTTGCTTGCTGTACTTAATAAATGTAATCTCTCTCTTCTAACCCCTTTAGTGAACCCTTTGAGGTTTACACAGTGTTTACATATGTTAGAAGGTTTTTGGTAGAATGTTTAAATCAAAAAGCACAATCCAATTTTATTAACTATCTCCAATCTAATAATTATTTTGAGGGTAAATGCACTTCGTGTTTGAAATCCTATGCCCATAAAAAATGTTACTCTATTAAAGCACTTTGGGGATAATATGCTTGGCTGTAGGATTTAACAGGGAACCTGTCGGGACAGCTGTTGAATTTTATATCTGAAGCTTCCTTTAAAATCGAGTCTTCCATTGCCCCAGATTGGTGTTGGTTCTTGGCGCCACTTGTGCAACAACTTTTCTATTAAGCTGTCCGCCTCAGAATTAGCACTTCCAGGATTCCGCAGTGGGAGGCATGGTTATAATAAATAATGACGGGTTCCCTTTATAATACAATTAAGATACAATCAGATGAAGTGATATTAGGGCCGAAACAACTATTTTCATAATCGATTAATCGGCCAGCCGATTAGTTGGCCTGCATACAGAATGCATTATGGAGAATTATGGCTGCTCTGTGAAAACATTCTTAAAATGATTTTTTTTTTTTTTAAGGAAGACCTTGTTTTTGTATGGCCAGCATAAGTGACAGGCGCAGGTAGCTTTTATCAAGCCACCTGCCTATGACAAGTGAGTCTGTCATACATACACTTCTCTATAAAAATCGAAAAAACTGTCTTTAATTTTTTTTTTTTCTTTAAATAAAAAATGTGATCTTTGAGTCTATTTACCAGATTCAACCTCTAATAGTATATACACTATATCTCTTCTGTCTGTTATCTATATTTAATACTACATATAGATATTTAAGAAGAAATTGCCTTTTATTTTAAACTTTACATATTAACTAAATTATACACCAGACTTTTGTTTAAGGTTATTATCTGATTAATCGAAACAATAATCGGCCAACTAATCGATTATGAAAATAATCGTTAGTTGCAGCCCTAAGTGATATACAGATCTGGACTTGTAAAAGTTAGCTTGGCCAAGTCTTTACCCATATCACAAACATTTCAAAGGACCAACAGGGATACTGACTGGGGAGGCCAAGCTCAACTTTTGTTACAGATTTATGGCAAAGCCCTTCCACTGTGAAATGCATGTTTGAATCGCCTAAAATGAGCTTTTGTGCACAATAAACCTTCTAAACCATGCAAGTACATCAGTCATCACACTTTCTTGCATAGGTAATCATACACTTTGTTGGATCACCCAGGACTTTCTGTTGTAGGAATTTTTAAACCGCCTCTGTGGTTGAGAGCATGGGTCTGTCCACTCTTATTTGCTGTACCTCACTATCCGCCCATAACTGTGTGTGCATATGTGAGGTAGATGAGGCATTTGACTACTGGAGTTGGATGAATTGTGTGTAATATAGCAATTCTGGGGGGCTCTGCAAAATGTGTGATTATTAAAGCAAGCCCTTCTGGGCGCTGCTCTGAGTCTGCTAACCAGGTAAGCACACGTTCACTATAATCTTACACTTAAAATTATTAAGAAAGAAAGCTAACAGTTTTTGAATTATGGTTATTTAACAGGTATTGCATAAACTAAGGGTGAGCTTTCAGTACATGTATAATATAAACATATACAGCTCAGTACATTTGAGAAGATGGTTTTAGAAGTACGTTAGTTATTTACGCTCACAGCAACTGAATGGAGGCCTTCATCTTTATTCTGCAGTGTTCTACTGAGTGGTGCAGCTTTCTGGTAGTCTGAATATCATTTTCCTAAAGTATGGAGATGTGTTATTGTTAATAAAAGTGTATTGTGACGAATTAACTGCTTAGCATCAAGGGTAGCAAACCAACATCTTTATTAAAATGAGGTGGTCAGTCTGAATACCCAGACTTCTTATAAGTACCACTCCCTAATGTGTTTTGTTAAAACCCTTGACAGCCCATCATATGCTCTGAACTCTTTTTCTCTTCTTTGTTTTGGCAGGGAAATACTTTTCTATTCCCAGCCCTCATCAGGTAGTTGTGTTCTCCATGGAATGTGTTGGCTTTACCAAAGCCCTTACTGCCATCACTACTCATAGTCCTCCCAGCCCTGCAGGCAAGGACTTAGATTTTAGCTGGGGCCTTAACCTGATTTTGCTTACTAAGAAAACAGACCAGCATTAGAGTGGTTTTACATTATTTTAAGTTTTACTTTTTTTGTCATAAGGCTGCATTTTTGTAATCTTTCCATGGATTTCTAATTGTTGATTTAAACAAAGAGCCTTGAGTTGTGATATTGAATGATGTTAGGTACTCAGTACCAGTATGGCTTAGTAAGTTCATGTTTACATTTTATACTGTATTCAGTTGTGAAAATCCAACTTAATCTTACTATGGATTACCTCAGCTGGACTTTCCTGAGGTTGAAACAGAAATGTATTTGTCGAGTACTAAAAGAGAAGAATACAATGTTCAGGTAATTCTATACATTAAAACGTGTTTGGCAGAAACTGTTAGAAATCCATGGACTCTTGCTTGATGTGCTCTTTATTAAATCCTTACTAACATTCAGTTTGAAAAGCTTTATGCTTGGGATATTGTGTATATTTTTTGATGTTGCATTTTTTTTTTCTTTTAAGTCTAAGTTTTGCTTGGGGTTGCAGTATGACCAAGCTTTCCTCTCCTTTAAAAGTTTTCTTGTTAATGTCTTTGTCCTCATTTTAGTACAGATAATAGAAATTATATGGATATAACCCCTCAGGGTTTATTGACCCACTAGCTGATCTGAACATGTTACTTTCATAAGCAGTAGTGTACAACATATATTAGCAGCATATTAATACTAGCATGGGTATTGGTGAACTCTGTACCTGCTGTAGTTGTATTAAATTTAGTTTTAATTTATTTTACAATATTAAACACATATGCAAATATTCAAAAGTGAAGGAAGAGAGATTCTATAGTGTGTAAAGTTTGGTGGGAAGATGATTTCAAAAGCTGTTTAGCCAACTAAGGTGCAATGATACCTAGTTTCAGATGGTTTGGGCATTTTGTGAAACCAGTGTAGGAATGAAAGAAAATGTTTGTACAGTAAGTTTCTCAAATGTTCTTTGAAAATCAAAGTAATAATATTTTAAAAAATGAGTGTGTAACTGATGCAAAGAGCCGGACTCAAAGGGTGTGCACTAAAAAAACCCATTTTACATGCATTATTAATATTAAAGAGGCGCTCCAGGCTCCTGCAGAAAAAAAATAAGTCTGCAGCTACAAATATTGTAGCTGCTGACTTTTAATATTAGGACAATTACCTGTCCACCAATCCAGAGGTGTCTAAACCCAAGCTGATTTTTCATACAGCTATAAGGTGCTGCTGCAATTTCCACTAAGGGAAATTGGCAGTGAAGCCTTGCGGCTTCACAGCCGATTCCCTAGTGCGCATGCGTGAGGCGTGCTGCCTTCTCTGATTGGACTGGCTCTGGGGGAAGGAGGAGGGGTGTTGACCTGTCATAACCAGAGTACTTCTACTCCCCTCTCCCCACCAAAAGGAGCCAAATGTGGCAGTGGTGCCACGGGGGGAGGCAGACAAGCAGAGCTTCCCCATTTGGGTGTAGCTCCGCTTTAACTTATAAAATATTCTCAACTTAAACCTAAACCAAAGTTATAGTCTAAAATCACATCACATGGTCCTGCTACCCTGCTTTCTATTTTAAAAGCCGAAACCTTAAGTATGAGGAGTATTGCTATTGATGCTTATATAGTCACGTGGTGTAGTCGTATGACATTTGCGGAAAATTTGTGCTTCCAAATATTTATTAGACACAATAGATTAGGTTTCTGTGCGGTCAGTCAGCCTCTATGGGCAGGGGGCATACATTGCACATTAAAACCCACAGTGGCACCAGAGGTGACACAATTACTGCCAAGTTATTGTGGCGCTGCCACTATAGCACATATGAACAATTACCTAGTTTGTGGCAAGGTTTACCACCTAATATATCAAGAATTCTGCATTCATAGCAATAATGTGAAATGAGAGGGTTAGGGTTTCTACAGATGAACATTTTTCATTGACTTTCACTTAAAGTGTGAAATAAGTTCAAGTGATGTGCACCTGTGTTCACTTCTGGGTTTCAGCCATGTGAACATCTACTTTGTATTTATGGTCAGCACTGTACGACATTCACGTTTTAAACTGGTGTAGAATGGAAGGATAACATCTTGTAAACGCAGATAAATCATGAGGAAAATATACAACTAAAGGAAAAACCCTTTTCTCAAGGTAACAGACAGCACAGACTGATTTAAATCACATAAATCTATACACTTCCTTTTTGGGTAAAATTCTGTTTGTGCATTTTGAGAGTCACATGCTTCAAATAATAGTAACCAACATATGTATAACACATACCCTTTGTATAGCCAAACAAGGGCTAATATGAATAAACACATACCATTGCAGCAGAGCTCTGGATGCTGGTCAGTAGGACACACTGTACTGAAGGTGTGCATTTTAAAAGGTGAAGCCATCCTAGGCTCCAAGAACATAAAGTCGCTACTCTGCACCACCCACTTGTGATCTGACCAGTGAATGGTAACATTTCCTCTCAAACAACAAAAAGAGGGTGCACTGACCTAGTGCATTACAAAAATAACAATTTACTAGGAATACGAAAGCAATGTAATCTACTTACAAACTTCAAATTCCTAACAAATTGTTACTTGGTAATGCACTAGGTCAGTGCACCATCTTTTTTTTGTTGTTGCTATAGTACAGGTGAGTGCGCCCACGGTCCTGTGAGGGCAGCAACACCTTCGGCACCATATTTACTTGCCAGCCAAGCAGAAAAGTGTTACACATCGCCAGCGCCACACCTAAGCTTAGGAGGTTATTACTACAATTTTAAAATTTCCACTCAGCTGGGCCTCTATTGTCATTCTATTGAACATTCTGGCAAACCTAGCGAAATAAATTCAAGTAATATAGGGGCAAAATAGTGCTTTTTAGTGCATATAGTTTCTCATATTGGCAAAGAACACACAGCCAGAAACATTGGTGTATTATGTGGTCGATGGGTTAAGAGCTGTATGTGCACCCTTTAGGGAGATTCACCCTCTCTATATTTTCTGCTTACTGTTCTCATCAGAAGTGTAAGGGCCCATTCACCCCTGAGCGTTTTCAGCTCATCTCAAAAGTTCCAAACCACCAAGCAAAATCCCATTCATTAAATGGCCCCTGAGCATTCTGTTGCCTGAAGCAAAACGCCTTTTTTTCTGCATTTTACATTGGTGACCTTTTGACCTGTACAAAATCATAGCAAAAATCAGTGGAAGGGGGGCACTAGTTCTGGTGACAACCAGGGATTCCCTAACTTTGGAGGGATTTCTTCTCACTTCCTGTTTTGGCTATCCCCAATGGGACGCAAATGGCAAAAAAACTGACAGTGGTTAGAGTGGTGTAAATCTTTTACTCTATCCAAAATGGAAAAAAACTGTTTTGCCCATAGTTCTACTTTAACCACTTGCTGTCTGTCATTTTTTTTTTATATTTCACATACATGTTAAAATCAGCATTTTATGCTAGAAAATTACTTAGGACCATCAAACAATACATATTCTCTGAAAGCAGAGACCCTGGAGAATGAAACGGTCACTGTTTTTATGTCACACAATACTTTAATGTAGTACATAAAATGTAACTTTTAAGGAAAGATATCCTAAATTAAATTTCATTGTATATGCAAACTCAATGTAGAACCCAATTTTTTGGAAACACATAAAAGATGACATTGCATCAAGTAAACAGACTAAAAATGTGCACATGCCCGTGGAATGGCAACAAACTACAGTATCCAAAATTTTTCATAGTTAAAATGGATGTAAACCTGATGTATGAAATTTGAGCTAAGCTCTTATATTTGTCGTTTTTTTTCTCATCTCTCTCCAAAGCCTTAAAGTGGGGTTCCACCCAAAAAACAAAAATACCTGGAAAAATTCTTTAAAAAAAAACAAAAAAAACATTTGGATATTTTTTTTTTTTTTTTTTTTTTACTTACCTCTAAATGCCTGTTGCTAGGTGGTCCCTCGTAGTCTGCCTGTAACTCTGCCTGGGCTGGTGACATCACTTCCCCCCAGGCACAGGAAGGGCTCCGCTCTGCTCCCTCCCTCCTGTCAATCATCTGGGACCCATTATAGGTCCCAGGTGATTGAGCGGCCAATCACAGTGCGCGGCTCGCGCATGCGCAGTGGGTGCCAGGCTGTGAAGCACAGCCTGGCGCCCACAGTTGAAATGCCGGCGCCGACGAGCGAAGGGGGGGGACGAGCGGGGCTTCGATCCCCCGCATCGCTGGACCCAGGGACAGGTAAGTGTCCAATTAAAAGTCAGCAGCTGCAGTATTTGTAGCTGCTGACTTTTAATTTTTTTTTTTTTTTTGACGGCCCCCCTGGGTGGAACTCCTCTTTAAGTCCCATCTTTCTGCTGCTTCATTCTTCAGTTATCAGCATGATAACTTCTGACATGTTCTCCGGCACACAAGATAAAAGCAGCTGGAAATTTGTGTCGGGGAGGGAACTTAGAAATAGATTAGCAGAAAGCTTGTTTATTCACACCACAATTCTGCAAGTTCCTTCGTTCCCCTGCCTATGTGGAGGGGGGTGTGTGCCTTCCCTCCAATCAGCTGTCACACAGCGTATGCCAAGAATCCACACCCAGTGCTGAACAGGAAGTAAAAAATCTATAACACAATGTGCACTTTCTAAAGAATATAGCAAGCTGAAGACAGCAGATATACATGTAAAACTTATGTAGGGAGATTTGTTTTTCTCTGTGCATCATCTGAGTATAGGTGAGGGTTTACATCCACTTTAAAGCTTTAACCAGCTCCCGCGGGTATACGACATCCTCCCAGTAACAACGCTCGTGCACATCACCGATTCTGGTAGGAAGACATTGGCTCTTTACCATGTGTTCAGCTGTGTCCAATCTCAGTTGATCCCATGTAAAAAAAATGCCAGTTATCGGTATTTTCTTTCCTCAGCGCTGCCGTTGTGTGAGGAAAGGAAAGCTGATAAGTGGCTTTCTGTGACGGGATATTTACACTAATAATCAGGGCACTACTAATCAGGGTTACTACTAACTAGGACAGCCGCTTCTTTGTTAGTATTAATGAGGTGTTAATGTACAGATACTCTACCGATACGTACTGGTAAGTGGTAATGTGAAAAAAAACAGGGCTTTATGTGGTGGTATGTGCACATTACAAATATTGTGCAATGATATGGTTTACCATGAAAACATACAAATCATAATGATTCTTAATATGGAGACTTCTGGATGTCCTGAACACACTGAAATATATATATATATTTCTCTTGGTCACCATGTAAGAATCAAGATGTATGTGCATGTTAATGTACATGTACCCTCATGTTTTTTTTGTTTTTTTTGTTTTTTTTCTTATACCTCCAGAGCCATGCAAATTATTAGATCCCAACCAGAGCTGTGAGAAAAATCCCACCCTCCTTTTAGATCAGCTCGTGTGATAGACGCAGTGTTCTGTCTATCACACGAGCTGAGCTAGGAGGAGGGCGGGACTTTTCTCACAGCGCGGCCAAAGTTCTCACACTCGGCTCTGAGAGACACAGTGGGAGATGCCCGCAGACTGTGTAATCCAGGCACAGGCACTGACTACAGTAAGGCTGCGATTATGGGCACGGCGAGGCTGCGATTATGGGCACGGCGAGGCTGCGATTATCGGCACGGTAAGTGTGAGATTATGGGCATTATGGGCACGGTAAGGCTGTGTTTAGGACGTGTGATGTCCTAGCCATGCCCCGCTATGTCCGGCTTCGGCCGTTGCCATAACAACGATGCTAAATCAGCGAAAAGTAGTTGGATCTGTATGAGCGTTATAATCGAAATTAGTCGATTAATCGATTTTTAAAAAATTGATTAATCGAACACGAAAATTTTAATCAGTAACAGCCCTAATTTACATTACTATTATATTAATAATTTTTTTGCTGATTTAATGAAAATTTTAAGATGAACTCTGGGCAGAAATAAAAACAATTTGCAAATGACTGCAGTTTAATAAAAATAAAAAAAATAAAGTACTTTTTAAATGCACCTAGTGTAAGTACCTAAACATGTCTTGATATCCATATCCACCAGGTGAAAAGCCCTATTTTTCAATACCTAGACTGGAGCAGAGGGATGACCTTCCTTTGTTTTTGTTTTTTTTTCAGCGTACTGACTTTTTTTTTTTCCTGAGCAAGGTAGGGGTGCATCAGGGTCCTGCCACAGTGTAGGTTCCCAACTGGCTGTGCTGTCCAGCAGGGGTGTCTGAATCATAAAATAGGCTATAGAACATTAAAACATGTTTAAATTGTGCTTTAAGCTGCTCATCTGGAGATTAGTATTAAATGGTATGCATAATCAAAACTTTTTTTTCCAGTTTTGGATAGAATAAGGAAGGGTTAAACCCCTGGCAGGTTTTTGTTTTTGTTTTGTTTTTTGTGTGCCACTGGGGAGATTTCCTTAACTTTCCGTCCTGAAGACAACAGAAAATTAAGGGAAACCTCAACAGTGAGGGAAGTTTCTCATCTAAGACATTTCCCCATTGGATGATTTACCCTCACCTCTTGCTCTGGTGACCACCTAAAATGTATTTTGGTCACCATGGCAAATGGAAAGGGTGAATCTTCCCCGCAGCAATACAGACGGCAATAAAACCTGACAGAGGGTCTTTACCTCTTACCATTCTATCAAAACAAACACGTTTTGCCTTTACATACATTTTAATGTCTTTCTTACCAAAGTTGTCTACACTGTAATAACACTTTTCTGTTTTGAATATTTGTTAAAGGGTTGCTTCCATTTTATTTAATCTATTTAACAGGACAGCCTGCACTCTACAGTACACACTATCACAGTTTCTTTTGCAGTCTGTAACTTTTAATAGCATAACATAGATGTTTTGGAGTTCTTTCCCCTTATTATAGTTAATAGCTTTAACTGACCAATACACTTTTTATGTTTGGCATGTGCATGCAGTTTGGGCATGTTTTTAAATTGATTTTAAAGTTATTCAAATGCAAAATATGTTTTGTATGTGTTCACCTTTTTTTTCTGAAGGTAAGTTGCTTCCAGTTGGCATATTTCAAATGGAACATTGATCAAGAATGCGTTTGCAGTGTGTTAAAGTTGTCATTTTCTATTCTTATCATATTAATTCAAAACAAAATACTTGAATATCAGACACACAGCCTTTAGGCAATGTGTGTTTGCTGTTCTGAGTGTTGTCAGTTTTATTATAGCATTTGCTTCCCATATCCATATATGTCTCATTCATTGCAGTTGTGGTATCCCCTTCCATAGAGGAAAGTGACCAGATTAAACGCATCAAATCTTCTACAATACTTCAGTCCAAAGAAAGTCCATCTGCCTTTGCTTCACCAGTATTGGAACAGGGGTCCTCGATTTTCCGGGAAAAATTCATCCCTCCTGAGCTCAGCATCTGGGATTACTTTATAGCCAAGGTACCTGTAACGAAGGTGGTGGTACAGTGTTTTGTGTTCTTTCAGTGTTTAGTGGAGGCATTTGCCACCAGAGTACCAAGGACAAAAAAGCCAGTGTTTATTTGCACTTGGCCTTTATTTTGGTTTTGTGAAAAGTACTGTCTGCTATATAGTACACTCTAGAGTGCAATAGGAAACATAAAAAAAAAAATGGTCTGCACACATTTTTTACCATTTTGCATCTGAGCAGCATAAATATGTCTGTCACTTTCAAAAAGTCAAAGGAGGTTAGCTCCTGCATTTTGTACAGAATTATTTAACCCTTTGAGTGCTGGCAATGTTAATTTGGTGGTGGAACACTGTCTTGTATATAGCCTGCCAGCTGAGCACAATCATGCCTTGCTTCATAGAAAATTAACATACATGTGAGCTTCAGCATCATTGTGCGGTTACTCCAGTCTTCATTCATATCCTTTGTCCTCCTCAGTATTCGATGCCAACTAAAATATCAAAAGTCTTATAGGAAGCTAAAATGTTTTTGATCAACATTTTAAAGTAGTTGTAAAGGTAGAAGGTTTTTTTTTGTTTTTTATCTTAATGCATTATATGCATTAAGATAAAAAGCCTTCTGTGTGCACCAGCCCCCCTAATACTTACATGAGCCCCATCTAATTCCAGCGATGTTGAACGAGAGGCCCCGCTGTCCAGGACTCCCCTCCTCATTGCCTGAGGCAGCGGTGTGGCACCATTGGCTCCCGCTGCTGTCAAAGTCGGTGAGCCAATGACGAGAGAAAGGGGGTGGGGCCACGGCTCCGTGACTGAATAGACACAGGGAGATTCGTCTGGGCTTGGGTGCCCCCATAGAAAGATGCTTGCTGTGGGGGCACTCAACAGGAGGGAGAGGCCAGGAGCACCAAAGAGGGACCCCTTGGAAGAGGAGGATCTGGGCTGATCTGTGCAAAACCATTGCACAGAGCAGCTAAGTATAACATGTTTGTTATTTTTATCTAAAAATAAATTAGACTTTAATAGCACTTTAATCCTTTTGCTACCGTTTTTATTTTTTTACCACTTGCCCGCTGGGCACTTAAACACCCTTCTTAACCAGACCAATTTTCAGCTTCCGTTGCTCTCACATTTTAAATGACAATTACTCAGTCATGCAACACTGTACCCAGACGACATTTTGTCCTTTTTTTTTTCACACAAATAGAGCTTTCTTTTGGTGGTATTTATTCACCACTGTTATTTTTTTTGTGCTATAAATGAAAGGCCAAAAATTTTTAAAAACATGCATTTTTCCTCATTTCTGTTATAAAATTTAGCAAATTAGTAATATTTCTCCTTAAATTTTGGCCAAAATTTATACTGCTGCATATCTTTGGTAACAATAGCCTAAATAAGTGCATATTATTTGGTCTGTAAAAGTTTTAGTCTACAAGCTATGATACCAATCGCTGAAAGTTGATCACACCTGATGTACTGACGTCCGTCATCTAATTTCTTGAGACACTAACCAGCCAGGAAAGTACAAATACCCCCCAAATTACCTCTTTTTAGAAAGTAGACAGCCCAAGGTATTTAGTACGAGGCATGGTGAGTTTTTTGAAGTTGTTATTTTTCCCACAGTTCTTTGCAAAATTATTTTTTTCTTTTTTTTTTTCTCACAAAATTGTCATAAGTTATTTCTCACACACAGCATATGTATACCACAAATTACACCCTAAATACATTCTGTTGCTACTCCTGTGTATGGCAATACCACATGTTAGACTTTTACACAGCCTGGCCACATACAGAGGCCCAACGTGCAAGGACCACCATCAGATGTTCTAGGGACATAAATTTACACATATCATTTCTAGACTACCTCTTACACTTTTGAAGGCCCTGGCACACCAGGACAGTGGAAAGGCCTAAAAAATTACCCAATTTTGGCAAGTAAACACCCCAACGTATATTCTATGAGGCATAATGAGTCTCTTGAACATGTAATTTTTTTCCACAAGTTTTTGGAAAACGTGCAAAGAAAATGAAACCGCTTTTTTTTGTTTGTTTTATTTACACAAAGTTGTCCATTTATAAGATATTTATTTTTTTACACAAAGTTGTCCATTTATAAGATTTTTCTAACACATAGCATGTACATAGCAAAAATTACACCACAAAATATCTTCTGATTATATGCCTGAGTATGGCGATGTGTGAGTCTTTTACACAGCCTAGCTACATACAGAGGCCCAACATGCAGGGAGCACAGCACCATCAGGTGTTCTAGGGACATACAATTGAAATCTAATTTGACTACCTATCACACTTTTGTGAGGCACTGATGGGCACTGTAGTGGCGAGGATATGGCACGGGTGAGCACTAATGTTAGGGCATGCAGGTGCAATAAATAACCCAATTTTTATGTAAAAGATAAGGTTGCGTGAAGTGAATAAGGTACAAAACGTGTCAAACCTTAAAGTTGTGCATCAAAAATGATTGAAAAAAATAAATAAAAATTAAATATTCATGATCCACTCCAGTAACAAAGTGCAAACAGATGCTAAATCGAAGTGCCAAAGTGCAAATCATAATAAACAAAGTCCAAAAAACTGATAAGTGCTGAGAATATCCACTTAAAAGGTCATCGTGATGTTTCTCCAAGTTTATATGGATAGCCACCAAAGTGTTCATATATTTTCACTCCCTGGATTTCACCAAAGTGCAAAGATCCACCACCAGTGAGAGTATAAGCACGCTTACCAGAAAATATGGACCCAGATAACATTGGACAATGAGTCAACCAAGCCGGTTTGGTAAAAAATCACCAAGGCCCCTTTCACACTGGGGTGGCGTCGGCGGTAAAACAGCGCTATTTTTAGCACCGATTTACCGTCGCTTTAGTGGCGGTATTCGGCTGCTAGCGGGGCGGTTTTACCCCCCTGCTAGCGGCCGAGAAAGGGTTAAAACCCGGCGGTATAGCCGTGCTGCCCCATTGATTTCAATGGGCATGAGCGGTGTATACACCGCTCCTTCACTGCTTCAAAGATGCTGCTAGCAGGACTTTTTTTACCGTCCTGCCAACACACCGCTCCAGTGTAAAAGCCCTCGGGCTTTCACATTGGAGACACATGAGCGGCTTTTTCAGGGTGCTTTGCAGGCGCTATTTTTGGCACTGTAGCGCCTGCAAAGCGCCCCAGTGTGAAAGGGGTCCAAGGGTAAATTTCATCTGTACATTGTCAAGGAGCACCTCCAAATCTTCCAAAAGGGCTCAATATTAAAGGACACTTCAATTCAATGTCCCATTCCATAGATACATGTGAAGACATATCAAGCATCCACACATAGTGTAAAACCATATTTTAAGATTTATTAAAAAGTATAGAACACTTACACAGAACATGAGGAAACATCGCTGTTAAATTAATCAAACAACAGATGTGATCATAGAAGATAGGTATGTAGCACACAATGGCCTTGATAGGGACTCGACCGATGCGTTTTATCAAATTTAACATCATCTGGGGTAAGAGTCCCTTCGGTCAACGCATTTATAAAGAAAAAATACCCAATGAAAATTCATGTAACGATTTATATGTAAAATGATCCTAAATTACCATAGCGCCCGATACCCGATGAAAAATGGCGCCGGATGTGCACTCCAAGCCTCATTTCCACTACCATCGGGGAGGTTGCGCATGCGCCACTAAAAGTGATGTCAGACGCAACATACCGAGTCATTCCCTAGAAGACGGAACTGGGCATGTGCCCTAATCCGAGAAGGCATCCGCACAGAAACCAATCCTTGCTTTGAATAGCGACTTCCTATTATGAAGAATGGTTTAAACATACACACAGTATCATTCTAAAAACGTAAGAGGCAAAAATATCTCATTGGTAAATTAAAACTATGCTTGATTTCCATTAAAAATACAAGTGCAAGGCGACAGAACCGTGATTAAAAGTATATTGAAAAAATCATCAAAAATAGGAAAAAAAGTGTTAATAAAATGGAATGCACATAAAAAATCCCGCCGAGGCTCCCATTGTAAAGCGACTAAAAGCAATGTGGAGAAAAAGGGGGGGAAACCCTTTTATATATAATAATCCGTTGCACAATTTATGTCAGTTGTGAATTGCTAGCAGATTTTTACAGTCTATTAGCGCACTTCTTCCTGTTTAGAACTTAGAAAAAAAAGAAAAGAAAAGTATGGGTTTGGCTTTTTTTTACCTAATCATACTTACCTAGGTAGTCCGTTGCTGCATCTCTCCCCCAGCGTGTTTGAACGGAGAACTGAGCCATCGGTTCTCACAGATCCGCGAGAAGAGAGCTGCTGCCTGTCAGTCAGCCGCTCTCCTGCTCTGCTCCCACACGCTCGCTGGAGAGTTGAGCTGTGGAGGGGTGGGGAGCGGCTGTCTCAGAGGCTCGCTGAGAAAGCCATCAGTCTAGGCACCTGGTGGATCCAGACTTCCAGAGTCGGGATGATGCGGTGCCTGGACTGATCTGGGGTTACCACTAATGGTACTAAAATTTAACCCCGAGCCACACGCGGGAATACCGCCAGGAGGGTTAAAGTGGATGTAAACCCAGAGCATCATGATCAGATAGCAATGTGAGTGGAACGCTACCCTCCTGCTGCCGATTACCAGTCCGATAACACCTGGGAGAACATGTGAACACCCATGCTCAGAAATTTGAAGCGTGGGAGTCTTTGGGAGCTGGATGGGCTGTGCTTGTGCCTGTGCCTGTACCTGTGTCAGTGGTTGTGCCTGGAGCTGAAGGTGCCCGGAGCTAAGAGATCTGTGCTGGGGGGATTGGCGAGGAGACATATCAGTTCCCTGGATCGCGATCGTGAAAGCCTGCGACTGCTGCGATGTCCTGGCTTGATCATCTGCCCGCTCTTCCGTGTCTGCCATTATCCGCTGCTGATGTCCCTGGTTATGATGTGTGATGTGGAGGTATGAGTAGAGCTGATTAAGGCCCAAACAGAGCTCTAAACGGAGCATTTGTGAAGTCTGAGCCAATGGGAGAACCTTGTACTGGAGTGGGGGAGTATATGGAGGAATACATGTGGTGACTGAACTCTACATTTTTTTTCTACTCTCATTGTAGTCTCCTGATTTCCTTTATTTTTATACCTACTTTTATACTCACTGCTGGAAGATCTAGCGTGGTAGGTCTGCTGTGCTCGGTGGTAAGCACTCTGGATATAATTTCCTCCCTTTTTATGCATCCAGGAATATAAATTATATGCTTATAGTGGAACCTGTGATTTGTGAATCTTTGATATAAGCAGACTAACACTAAAATACTATGTAGTATGTGCACATGAAATAATCACTAGGGGGGGAGAGATTGAAGTTGCAGTGGAGATACCTTTCGCCAACTCTTTTTTTTGTATGTCTTATTTACCATGCATCACGGCATCTTTAAGCTTTAAAGGACAGAATAAGTGATTATTCAAACCATTCACAGTTACATAGCATATAGAGACACAGGACTGTGTTGGGGTTTGGAAAATTTGTGCAAATTTGAAATTTTTTATGTAAAAACTCAGCTCAGGTATAAGCGATAATGAGGAGGAATAAAATGGATGGGACAATGTTAGGCCCAGGAGCTGAAGATGGACTTCGATCACAGCAGAAAGAAGCAGCTTTGGGCGCAGCAGAGAAATTACAAGGGTTTCTATATAACTCCACTTTAGATTAATCTGTTTCTCCTAAACAATACTCAACCCCTACACCCCCTGCACTTTCAGAGGACAAGCGGGATAACCTTGGACGGTACAAAGTTAATACTAATATAGAGGCACAAGGTAATGGCCAAGAAGGAGAGATGGCACAGGAGGAGGGAGATAATACTACTATTAAATTCTACTGGCATTCCATCTAGAAATTTTCAAAATGTGCAACAAGTTCAGATTGAAGAGCCAACATTGAAAGATGTGTTTAAAGAGGTTCAAATAAACAATGCTACACTATCTTTTTTGACAAATCAGTTTCAACAGATGTGTGGGGAGATCACTATTATTCGCCAAAATATGCAAAAAGTGCAAGAGCGCACTACAGCGGTAGAAAGTCGAGTTGGTAATATCGAGGACACAATGCCACTTATGCAAAGAGATCTCAAAGCGGCAGGCCTCCGGTTAAAGCAACATGCTAATCATATTGACGATTTTGAAAATAGATTGCGAAGAAATTATTTAAGATTGATCAGCTTCCCAGAGTGTACAGAAGGGAATAACATTGTAGAATTTATGGAGCAATGGCTGCTAAAATTTTTTGAAAATAATTTTTTCTCCCTTTTTTTTTTTTTTTTTTC
Organism: Aquarana catesbeiana; assembly: GCF_042186555.1. Taxonomy (NCBI): domain Eukaryota; kingdom Metazoa; phylum Chordata; class Amphibia; order Anura; family Ranidae; genus Aquarana; species Aquarana catesbeiana. The sequence goes on from NC_133324.1 coordinate 201,032,252, forward strand.
CATTGAGCGAGCACACAGGATCTCGTTTAGACCACCTCCTCCTATTATTATTAAGATGCTGCATTATAAAGGCAGAGATACAATTCTGGCTATGGCTCGAATAAAAGGAAATGTGAAAATAAATGGATCAAAAATGTCATTTTATCCAGATTACTCTTTGGAAGTGCAGAAAATGAGAGCTCAATATTCAGAGGTCAAAAAGCGACTTCTCAATCTGCAACTGACCTACACGATGTTGTATTCAGCGAAGCTAAGGATTGTAGCTAGAGATAAAACAATTTTTCTCAAGGCTGCCACTATCTGGCTAGATAAGAATGAGCATCTACCACTACCTCATCAGGAAAAGATATTCAAGGAAAAATGACACTATATAAATATGAAAATGTTCCCTATTTGACTGGCTGGGGGCAGTGGAGGGAGTGGCTGGCTGTCGCTATCTTTAATTTTTTTGGTTCTGCACCCACCACCCCCCTCCTCACCTATTGTTGGGTTGAGAGTGATGGTGGATGAGGGACTGCTACAGGGTTTTTTTTTTCCTCCCTCTGTTTTTCCCCTGGGGAAAATGTTTTATTTTTTTGGGAGTGGCTTGGGTTTGTGTGTGTGGTGTGTTTTTTTTTTTTTTTTTTCTGTCTGGGCCTACACATAAATACTACCAAATTAATGTTGATTAGGTTGGTGGGGTTTGTTTGGGTTTTGTACGGCCTCCACTGTTATTGGTGTGATATTCCTTTTCTCTCTCTTTTTTTGGGTTTTGGAGATATCTGTTCAAAAGAGCCAACTTCCCTAAACTACAAACCTTGCTAAAAGGCATAAATTGGGATAAAATATTAGGAACAAAGAATACAGAGGAGAGATGGGTTTGCTTTAAGAGCATATTAAATAAGGGCATTAGCCAATGTATCCCATTGGGTAATAAATTTAAAAGAGCGAACAAACATCCTGGATGGCTTAACTCCAATGTAAAAATGCATATAAAAGCAAAGGAGAAGGCCTTCAAAAAATACAAGGTTGAGGGATCATCCACAGCATTCAGAATTTATAAAGAATGCAATAAGAAATGTAAGGGTGCAATTAGGATGGCTAAGATAGAACATGAAAGACACATAGCGGAGGAGAGCAAAAAAAATCCCAAGAAATTCTTTAAGTATGTAAACAGTAAAAAAGGGAGGACAGACCATATTGGCCCCATAAAGAATGAGGAAGGACATCTGGTTACAAAGGATGGGGAGATGGCAGAGGTATTGAATTTATTCTTCTCCTCAGTATTCACGAGTGAATCGGGGGGCTTCAGTAACCAAAACTGCAGTGTTTATCCTCATGACACAACACAGGAAGCACCTACATGGTTAACAGAGGACGGAATTAAAATTAGACTTGAGAAACTTAACATTAATAAATCACCGGGACCAGATGGCTTGCATCCGAGGGTACTTAGGGAACTCAGTCAGGTGATTGCCAGACCGTTGTTCCTAATTTTTACAGACAGTCTATTGACTGGAATGGTGCCAGCTGATTGGAGAAAAGCCAATGTAGCACCAATATTTAAAAAGGGCCCAAAAAACATCCCTGGGAATTACAGACCAGTTAGCCTAACATCAATAGTATGTAAACTCTTGGAGGGGATGATAAGGGACTATATACAAGATTTTAGTAATAAGAATGATATCATTAGCAGTAATCAGCATGGATTCATGAAGAATCGTTCTTGCCAAACCAATCTATTAACCTTCTATGAGGAGGTGAGTTGCCATCTAGATAAAGGAAGGCCCGTAGACGTGGTGTATCTGGATTTTGCAAAAGCATTTGACACAGTTCCCCATAAACGTTTACTGTACAAAATAAGGTGCGTTGGCATGGACCATAGGGTGAGTACATGGATTGAAAACTGGCTACAAGGGCGTGTTCAGAGGGTGGTGATAAATGGGGAGTACTCAGAATGGTCAGGGGTGGGTAGTGGGGTCCCCCAGGGTTCTGTGCTGGGACCAATCCTATTTAATTTGTTCATAAATGACCTGGAGGATGGGATAAACAGTTCCATCTCTGTATTTGCAGACGATACTAAGCTAAGCAGGGCAATAACTTCTCCGCAGGATGTGGAAATCTTGCAAAAAGACCTGAACAAATTAATGGGGTGGGCGACTACATGGCAAATGAGGTTCAATGTAGAAAAATGTAAAATAATGCATTTGGGTGTCAAAAATATGAATGCAATCTATACACTGGGGGGAGAACCTCTGGGGGAATCTAGGATGGAAAAGGACTTGGGGGTCCTAGTGGATGATAGGCTCAGCAACGGCATGCAATGCCAAGCTGCTGCTAATAAAGCAAACAGAATATTGGCATGCATTAAAAGGGGGATCAACTGCAGAGATAAAACGATAATTCTCCCGCTCTACAAGACTCTGGTCCGCCCGCACCTGGAGTATGCTGTCCAGTTCTGGGCACCAGTCCTCAGGAGGGACGTACTGGAAATGGAGCGAGTACAAAGAAGGGCAACAAAGCTAATAAAGGGTCTGGAGGATCTTAGTTATGAGGAAAGGTTGCGAGCACTGAACTTATTCTCTCTGGAGAAGAGACGCTTGAGAGGGGATATGATTTCAATTTACAAATACTGTACTGGTGACCCCACAATAGGGATAAAACTTTTTCGCAGAAGAGAGTTTAATAAGACTCGTGGCCACTCATTGCAATTAGAGGAAAAGAGGTTTAACCTTAAACTACGTAGAGGGTTCTTTACTGTAAGAGCGGCAAGGATGTGGAATTCCCTTCCACAGGCGGTGGTCTCAGCGGGGAGCATTGATAGCTTCAAGAAACTATTAGATAATCACCTGAATGACCGCAATATACAGGGATATGTAATGTAATACTGACACATAATCACACACATAGGTTGGACTTGATGGACTTGTGTCTTTTTTCAACCTCACCTACTATGTAACTATGTTTGGAGTCTGGTTCTTTTCCATTGTTATGATGGCGATCCTTTTATTCTTTGAAAAATGGGGACTGAAAGAACCAGTAAAAAGGAGAGATTTTTTTTTTTTTTTTGCAATGTAATTTGCAATATAATTTGTCAATTGCTTTGCTGCAGGAAACGCATCTTACACAGAACACAATATCAATATTACAGAACTAGAGGTACCCTATACAATATCATTCGGTATACTCCACATATGCTAGAGGTACCAGTATATTAATATTATCAAAAATTCTACTTTCCTGCAGGAAGGCATTGATAGACCCACAGGGCAGATTTGTTTTATTGGTTTGCACATTATTTTCAGCGGTTTATATATTGGGCTCAGTCTATATCCCTCCGCCATATAGCCCAGAAGTGTTGTGCAAAATTGGGGAGTTTTTGGCAGAGCATGCTGGTATACCGTTATTGATAATGGGAGATTTTTATAACATTTGTAATCCAGCTATGTATCGCTTTCCAGCAGGCCAACGGGTAGAAACTCCATTTGCAATTTTCCTGTAGGAGGAACTGGGGCTTCAGGATATATGGAGGGTATTTAATCTTACAGTGCATGCTTATTCATGTTGCTCCTCTTCTTATGGATCACTATCCAGGATTGATTTAGTCCTGGGTACAGAACTAACTCTCCCATTTGTCTGGGATGTGCAGTATCTAGCAAGGAATGTCTCAGACTATTCACCAATTTCTTTGCTTTTTATAAGGATTAAACCCAGAATCAAATCGAATTGGAGAGTCAATGCTCAGTGGTTGCAGGTGCTGCCGTTGAACAGCCCCATGCGTCAATCTCTGGTCGATTTATAATGCAGATACTGCAACATCACAGGTGATCTGGGATACGATAAAAGCATTTTTAAGAGGAATACTAATACAAGCAATTAGTCGGTTTAACCACTTAAGGACTAGCCTCGTTTTGGATTTTAGGTGTTTACATGTTTAAAACAGGTTTTTTTGCTAGAAAATAACTTAGAACCCACAAACATTATATATTGCTTTTTTCTAAAACCCTAGAGAATAAAATTGCCTACTTTTTTTTTGCACCGTATTTGCGCAGAGGTCTTCTAAGCGCACTTTTTTTGGAAAAATTCACTTTTTTTAATAAAAAATAAGACAACAGTAAAGTTAGCCCATTTTTTTTATATTGTGAAATATAATGTTACGCCAAGTAAATTGATACCCAACATGTCACGCTTCAAAATTGCGCCCGCTCGTGGAATGGCGTCAAACTTTTACCCTTAAAAATCTCCATAGGCGACGTTTAAAAAAATTCTACAGGTTGCATGTTTTGCGATACAGAGAATTACTAGACCTATTGCTCTCGCTGTACCGGTCGCGGCGATACCTCACATGTGTGGTTTGACCAGCGTTTTCATATGCGGGCACTACTCACGTATGTGTTCGCTTCTGCGCGCAAGCTCGTCGGGACAGAGCGCTTTAAATGTTTTTTTTTTTTTTATTATTATTTATTTTAATTATTTTTTCACTGTTTTTTTAAAAAAAAAAAATTTGGATCACTTTTATTCCTATTACAAGGAATGTAAACATCCCTTGTAATAGAAAAAAAGTATGACAGGTCCTCTTAAATATGAGATCTGGGGTCAAAAAGTCCTCAGATCTCATATTTACACTAAAATGCAAAAAAAAAAAAAAAAAAGTCGTTTAAAAAAAAAAATGACCAAAAAAAAAAAAAAAATGCCTTTAAGACATATGGGCGGAGTTGACGTAATGACGTCGCTTCCGCCGTCCTATAGTATGGAGACAGGCGGGCGCCATCTTAGCCTCACTCGTCTCCATACCGAAGAACTGACAGGTCTCGATCACCTGCGCCGCTACCGACTGCTCCGGTAAGCGGCGGAGGGCGCGGGAGAGCGGCGGGAGGGGGGTGGCACCTCTCCCGACGCCGATAACGGTGATCTCGCGGCGAATCCGCCGCGGAGACCACCATTATCGGAAACATGACTGGCTCCTGTAAAGATGGATACCTCTGTTGTGGCAACAGCTGCTGCCGTTACCGAGATATCCCTCTTCAAAGTGCTGACGTATATGTACAGGATCCAGTCGGTAAGTGGTTAATAAAATCGAATGCAGAGTGGGAAACTTCCCTTGTAGTAGAAGTGTAACATAAATAATTTCATTATATCCAGAGCCCTACTTAAATCATTCTATATGGAAAGACACTCAATTTTTATATAAAAGGACAGTCCTGGAAAAAGCAGAACATGTTCCCCTATTTGTAAGGAATAGGTATTACGAGGAAGGGGAAAGGAATGGGAAAATGTTAGCTGTAATAGCCAAATCTCAGACTCGTTCAAATTATATCCCCACAGTATGTTTGCCAACAGGAAACATCTCACATAATCTGACGGGTATTATATCATCCTTTTTATCCTTTTATGGTGATTTATATAGGAGCAAGGTGACTTATAAACTGGACCAACTCTGAGACTTTCTCCGTCCCCTGGAAATACCCTCAATTTCTGCAGATAACAGAGAAAGACTTAATTCCCCACTCACATCGGAGGAAATAAAAGCCGTTTCAGTATCAGCTAGCGGTAAAGCGTCAGGTACTGATGGCTTGCCGCTGGAGATTTATAAGATCTATGGAGAAATACTGCTATCGGAATCCTTGAAAATGCTTAACCAGGCATTCAACACAGGTAGGCTTCCGGAATCAATGAATGAAGCAACTATTCTCCGTAATACCCAAACCAGATAAAGGTCAGTCACTGCCACGGTCTTATTGGCCAATCTCGTTGCTGAACTCAGATGTTAAGGTATTGGCAAGGGTCTTGGCCAATAGACTAAATACCGTTATAGGGAAATTGATACACCAGGTCAGACAGGTTTCATCCCAGGAAGGTCCACAGCAATAAATTTGAGGAAACTGTTTCTTAACCTGCAGATGACTCCTGATGATCTGGGAAAGAGCGGTTTTGTCCCTCGACACAGCAAAAGCGTTTGACTGCGTCGAGTGGACATATCTGTGGGAGATTTTGGAAAGATTTGGCCTGGGTGAAGGTTTTGTGAGGTGGATAAAATTATTATATCATACCCCTGAGCATATTTAGAGATTAATGGTACTATATCGAACTTTTATGCCCCTTGTTGTTTGCATTAGCAATAGAGCCCCTAGCAATAGCAATCAAACACCCCTAATTAAAGCGTTTAGGAGAGGAGAAAGGGAAGATAAACTTCCTATGCAGACGATGCTCTGCTGTTTCTGAGAGATCCAGATGAATCATTAGTTTCTGCTTTAACCCTGTTAGAGACCTTTGGCTCTTTCTTGGGTTTCAGCATTAACTGGGATAAATCCGTATTGATCCCACTAGATGAGATGTCTCCAATCCTACCACAGAAGGTAAATCAGATTAGAATAGCCACTTTTAGATTTAAGGCGAAGAGTAGAACATGGACTAAAATACCTTTTTATCTCTGGTGGGACATGCAAATTTGATTAAAATGTTCTGCGGCCCTCAGTTACTTTATATTCTACATAATTCTCTTATGTGGATTCCCCTTAAATGGCTTTTTAAAAAAAATAGATTCCCTGTTCCGTATCCTACTATGGAAGGGTAAAATTGCTAGAATTAAGCTTTCTACATTACAACTTCCCAAAGATAAGGGGGAACTTGCTATGCCAAATGCAAAGATGTACTTTATTGCTTCTCAACTGCAACAGATGGTGGGATGGGGCAATGTAGACAGGATGGACCCAATTTCAATTTAAAAAATGCAATGTATAGACATTTCAGTTTATACCCCTCTATGGCAAAATATAAAGTATAAGGAGATAAACTGGAAAAGGATCTGGGATTCAATATATTGACCAATTATACTCTGATGGGGTTCTAAAAACATATCAAGAATGAATATCCCCCCCCCCCCAACACTTTTTTTTCAGTATTTACAATTAAGACATGCTTTACACATCCAATTTAAAGGAAAGAATTTAAAAGTTCAAAATATGCCATTAATAGACTTAATCGCAAAGATACAATTGAAAAAGAGTTTATCTCTAAAATATATGGCTATTTAATTGGCCAACTCCAGGGAAAAAGGATACCTGTCCAGCTAGATGAGGGTGGGAAAAGGAACTAGGAGATTTACCAGATGAACAATGGCAACATATTTAGGAACAAGTACAATCAATATCAGTTTCACCTCAGCAAACTTGAACGCAATAATACATAATTCATAGGGTGTATAGGACCCCAGTTAAATTGTATTACTGGGGTGGAGGAGATGCATCTGACTGTCCACAGTGTAGGAGAATCTCTGCTGACCTAATGCATATGCTATGGAAATGTCCCAAATTATTTAGGTACTGGCAAAAAATAATTGATGCTTTTAACCGGGTATACCAAATACAGGTACAAAGGGATCCTAAAATATGTTTGCTGGGGTGCCTAGAAAAAGAAACGTACATACCAACAATTAGGATAGCAGTTAACAAGATGTTTATTGCACGCAAGCTAATTGCACAAAAATGGATTTCCTCAAATGTGCCAACATATGAGGAATGTCGCCTACAAGTTAATGACACTGTATTAAAAGAATGGCAGGTTTGTCGAAATAGGGGGTCAATAAAAAGGTTTCATAAAATATGGGATTTGTGACTGGGCATGTCCAGGATGACTCCTTTTATGATAGCAACAGTTGGAACTCCAGGGGTGGATGGTTCTTTTTCAAATTATAGAAAATGTGGGGAAGAATAAGGGAAAGTAAATAGTAGGAGGAGAAAAAGGGAGAGGGAAGAGAGGTGGAAAAAAGAGGAAAGGGAGAGGGAGAAGAAAGGGGGGGGGGGAAGAGGGAAGAAAGGTGGAAAAAGAGTAAGGGAAGAGTAAGTGGGATAAGTTTAGGATATAAATGGATTGTTAAGATCAGGGGTCCTCAAACTTTTTAGACAGGGGGCCAGTTCACGGTCCCTCAGACTGTTGGGGGGGCCGCACTATAGTTTAAAAAAATATGAACTAATTCCTATGCACACATCTTATTTGTAGTGCAAAAAAAAAACAGGAAAAAAACAGTACAATATTTAAAATAAAGAACAATTGTAATCAATATGAACTTATCAGTATTTCACAGACTCCCCTCATTACAGAACCACTCCCAATCACAGACCTCCCCCCTCACCATCACAGACTCACCCCATAACAAAGCCCCCCCATGACAGATCCCCCCATCACAAAGCCCCCCAACACAAACTCCTCTCCATCACAAAGCCCCACATAACAGATTCCCCCCATATCACATACTTCCCCCATATCACATACTTCCCCCATATCACATACTCCGCCATCACAGACTCCGCCATCACAGACTCCGCCATATCACAGACTCCGCCATATCACAGATCTCCCCCATATCACAGATCTTTCCCATATCACAGATCTTTCCCATATCACAGATCTTTCCCATATCACAGATCTTTCCCATATCACAGATCTCCCCCATATCACAGATCTCCCCCATATCACAGATCTCCCCCATATCACAGATCCCCCATATCATAGACTCCCCTCATCAATATTACACTGCCGCCCCTTGTATAATGTCACAGCACTCCCACTCAGCACTTACCTGTATCACGCAGGACGCGAGGCATGGTAGGTCCGGACGGAGGGCGGGACTTTGGAAGTGAGGGGCAGGTGATTGGTTCCTGGGACCGCCCCGATGCCTAGTAGCCAATCACCTGCTTCTTAGCACAGAAGGTCCTTTGTCCGGGCCTGTCATGTTTCCCGTCCTGTGTGATGGAGGTAGCAGAGGGCAGGGGGAGTGCTGCGATGTTAAAGAGGCAGTCCACGGGCCGGATAAAAAACGCTGGAGGGCCGGATTCGGCCCGCGGGCCGTAGTTTGAGGACCCCTGGTATAGATAGGTGTACTTATAGATATATATGACTGTTGGTCTTATTGCAGGGGGGATTTTTTCCCATGGATGGATATAGGATGAGGTAGATAAAATGGGGGGAGGGAAGGGGGGAAAGGGACGAGTTATTTCCACTAATAGTGTTGATGTAATTAAGAGTAAGATAGGCGGTGTATGTGTGTTGTAGAGCTGCACGATTCTGGCTAAAATGAGAATCGCGATTTTTTTTTGCTTGGAAGATAGATCACAATTCTCTCACGATTCTCACGGCGTAACATTATCTTTCACATTGAAACAAAAAAAAATTGGGCTAACTTTACTGTTTCGTTTTTTTTTTTTGTTTTTTTTTGTTTTTTTTTAGTCATTGAAGTGTATTTTTTCCCAAAAAATTGCGTTTGAAAGACCGCTGGGCAAATACAGTGTGACATAAAATATTGCAGCAATTGACATTTTATTCCCTTGGGTCTCTGCTAAAATATATATAATGTTTGGGGGTTCCAAGTAATTTTCTAGCAAAAAATATTAATTTTAACTTAAACACGTGTCAGAAAAAGATTTAGACTTTAAGTGGTTAAATTTCCTGCATTTAAACTTGTTAAAAACTTGGCAGACTGCCTGGATTTTTTCTTTACACAGAAATGTATCCTTTGATCAAGAAGGAAGAATTAGTTACAATGTTTCATGTTACAAACTTGGCAGACTGCCCGGATGTTTTCTTTTGACAGCTGAATGAGCAGATAAGTCTCTCCACTTGATATATGAAAGAATCGACAAACTCATCAGGGGGGTTGAATCGAGATCATGATTTTTTTAACGATTGTGCAGCTCTAGTGTGTTGGCCTATTGGTTCGTGGACTGTTTTTTGTTTGTGTTTTTTTATTTTTTTTACGTGTGTTTAGTTGTTTTTGTTCTAAGTGCTGTAAACTAAAATTGGTGCTAATAAAAATTATGAATTGGGGAAAAAAAACCTCTCACATATACCCAGTTAAGTGAACAGCCTCAGACGATGCACAGAGATGAAACAAATCTCCCTACATAAGTTTTACATGTATATCTGCTGTCTTCAGCTTTATATATTCTTTATACATCGTATTCAGGATTATTTTTTCCTCTTCAGCACTGGGTGTGGATTCTTGGCATACACTGTGTGACATCTGATTGGAAGAAAGGCCCACTTCTCATAAGCGAAGGAAGGAATGTGCAGAGCTGTGCTGTGAATAGACTAGCTGTCTGCTAATCTCTTTATAGCACCCACCACAGGCAGGCTTTATGTCTGTTGTCGGAGAACTTGTCAGAAGTTATCTTGCTGACAACAGAAGAACGGAGCAGCAGAAAGACATGGGACTCGGGGCTTTGGAGAGTGATAAGAAAACACTACAGATATGTGCCTAGGTCAAATTTCATGAATCACTTTAAAGCGGTAGTAAACCGCTGTTTTGTTTTTTATTTTTTGGGGTTTTTTTTTTTTTTTGCAACCTGCAAGGCAATGTCCTAGTATGCATCGCATACTAGGACATTATGTGAAATTTACCTAAGAACAAAGCCTTCCAGCTCTGCGCTGAAACTTCTGAAGGGGCTTCCGTTTTCACCTGGTCTTCCTTCTGGGTTTGCGGACTCCAGCTGTATGATTGCTTGGAGCCGCTGTTTATAGCACAGGACTTTGAAGGAACATCCCAGGTGGCTGTTCCTTCAGAGCGCATGTGCTGTTGACATCACTGGCTGCATGTACTGTAAACATCTCCTAACCGGCACATGTTTAGGAGATATTTAAAGTACCTATAGGTTAGCCTTATTTTTGACTTGCCTATAGGTAAAAACTGTGCCATTGGAGTTTACTGTCACTTTAAAATTGCGCATGTCTGTGAAACGATGACTAACTTTGATATCCAAAATTTTCCATAGGCAACACTTTAAAAGCCCCTACAGGTCATTCGTTTAGAGTTGGCAGTGATTGATAGCCCAACAATTATTGCTGTCACTCCGGCATGAGTGGTGATATGTAACCTGTTTAGTGCAATCAACCTAATGATTCCAAACACTTAAAATGTATGAAAACCCAATCATTAACCACTTAAGCCCAGGAGTATTTTGCTGGCCAAAGACCAGAGCACTTTTTGCGATTCGGCACTGCGTCGCTTTAACTGACAATTGCGCGGTCGTGCGACGTGGTTCCCAAACAAAATTGACGTCCTTTTTTTCCCACAAATAGAGCTTTCTTTTGGTGGTATTTGATCACCTCTGCGGTTTTTATTTTTTGTGTTATAAACAAAAAAAGAGCGACAATTTTGAAAAAAAGCATTATTTTTTACTTTTTGCTATAATAAATATCCCCAAAAAATATATAAAAGAAACGATACGTATTCTTCTACATATTTTTGGTAAAAAAAATCGCAATAAGTGTTTGATTGGTTTGCACAAAAGTTACAGTGTTTACAAAATAGGGGATAGTTTTATGGCATTTTTATTAATAATTTTTTTTTTTTTTTTACTAGTAATGGCGGCAATCAGCGATTTTTATCGTGACTGCGACATTATGGCGGACACATCGGACAATTTTGACACATTTTTGGGACCATTGGCATTAATACAGCGATCAATGCTAAAAAAAAAAAATGGCATTGATTACTGTAAAAATGTGGCGCTGTAGCGGTTAAGTGTGTCCTAGGGAGTGTTTCTTACTGGGGGGGGGGGGGCTGTGTGTGACACGACACTGATCACCGCTCCCGATCACAGGGAGCAGAGATCAGTGACAGTGTCACTAGGCAGAACGGGGAGATGCTTGTTTTACATTAACATCTCCCCATTCTTCCTCACCGTGAGACGATCGCGGGTATGCCCGCTGACATTGGAGACCCACGCAAGCCGCCTCTTAAAGGGCAACGTACAGGTATGATAATCTGCCTGTACGTGCCCTTCTGCCGCAGTATATCTGCGTGAGGCGGTCGGGAAGCCGTTAACCACTTAAGCCCCCGAACCATTTGGCTGGCCAAAGACCAGAGCACTTTTTGAGATTCGGCACTGCGTCGCTTTAACTGACAATTGTGCGGTCGTGCAAAGTGGCTCCCAAACAAAATTGATGTCCTTTTTTCCCCACAAATAGAGCTTTCTTTTGGTGGTATTTGATCACCTCTTTTGGTTTTTTTTGCACTATAAACAAAAAAAATAGCGACAATTTTGAAAAAAAAAAAGCCATATTTTTTACTTTTTGCTATAATAAATATCCCCAAAAAATACATAAATTTTTTTTTTTTTCTCAGTTTAGGCCGATACGTATTCTTCTACATATTTTTGGTAAAAAAATCGCAATAAGCATTTGGTTTGCGCAAAAGTTGTAGCGTCTACAAAATAGGGGATAGTTTTATGGCATTTTTATTAATATATATATATTTTTTTACTAGTAATGGCGGCGATCAGCGATTTGATTTTTTTTTTTTTTTTTTTTACTGTGTAAATGTGACTGGGGTTAACAGGGAGGGGGTGCTGCAGGGGTTAAGTGTTTCCTATGGATGTGTTCTAACTGTGGGGGGGATGGGATATGTGTGACATGACACTGATCACGGCTCCTGATTACAGGGAGTTGTGATCAGTGTCATTAGGTCGAACGGGGAAATGCTTGTTTACATCAGCATTTCCCACTTTCTTCCTCTCCGTGAGACAATCGCTGGTATCCCCGTGGACATAGTCTGCGGAACCCGCAATCACACTCACGGAGCACGCAGCAGTACATGTGGCGGTCGGCAAGTGGTTAAAAACTCATGTATGTTTTATTGTTAGTGAAAATTACTTTTGAAATTACAATAATTTTAAAATCTGCAGCTTTACCTAAAGTATATCTTTTAAACCAGCTTTGAAGGTCTTTATTCAGGCACTGAACTTGTTATAGGGCTTTGGATGAAGACATGAAAAACACATTGCGCAGGCATATTCCATGCATGCATAGAGACAAGTGATGGCTTCAAAGAGGTTTATACGTGGGCAACATAGAGAAAAATTGCAGATGTTCGATGCACCTAGATTTAGTAAACTAAATGTGATTTAGTTAGGATTTGCATAAACTTTAAAGCTAGTGTAACTTTTTACCACTAAAACGTAACCCTTTACACATTACCTGTTCCAAATTTTACTGTATAACCTTAAGTTATAAACTCCTAACACATAGCTCTAATAATTAGGCTCTAGCCCTAAACCTAACCCTGCTTATAAAACCAACCTTAGCCCTTCAATAGCCAGATTTACTTTATCAAGCGTCAAAAGTAAAGCTGCCACATTCATGCAGCTCCGCACTTAGGTCACATTCACACTGGCAATTTAGGCTGGTGCAAAATGTAGTGGCAGAAATCTGAACAAAATGCATCCAGCCGCAATCACTGGATGTGCAGCAATAGCTGTGGCTACCGACGAACTGTCATTATAGTGAATTGGGCTGGTCGCTGCACCTCGCCACTCGGAGCAGGAATCGGAAGTTTCCTGCCGCTACAATTCGCACTGGCCTAAATTGCCATTGTGAATGCTGTCTTATGTGGTAAAAATATACATAGAATCAAGTTTGCTAATGCATTTGCACATATGTATAATGCCCTGTACACACGGTCGGACATTGATCAGACATTCCGACAACAAAATCCATGGATTTGTTCCGACAGATGTTGGCTCAAACTTGTCTTGCATACACACGGTCACACAAAGTTATCGGAAAATCCGATAGTTCTGAATGCGGTGACTTAAAACGCGTGACGTAAAACGCGTACGTCAGGACTATAAACGGGGCAGTAGCCAATAGCTTTCATCTCTTAATTTATTCTGAGCATGCGTGGCACCTTGAGAGTCGGATTTGTGGAAAATTTTATAGCAAGCTCTCAAACTTTGCGTGTCGGAAATTCCGATGGAAAATGTGTGATGGAGCCTACACACGGTCGGAATTTCCAACAACAAGGTCCTAACACACATTTTCCGTCGGAAAATCCGACCGTGTGTACAGGGCATAAGACTTTTCTACTAAGCTAATCTTTCACTTGTATACAAAAAACTATTATATATATATATATATATAACTGGTATATATATATAATTTAAACCGATTGACATACACTGACTGTAACATCGTTTTTCAATGCTTAAAAAAAAAAAAAAATTATCCAGACTGTTTATAATTTTATTTTTTTTCCCTTTCAGCCTTTTATGCCTCTTTCACAAAACAGGCTTGAGTACGATTCGGAGGATAGTCAAGGAAGCGATGATGAGGAAGAAGATGATGATGATGTCTCATTATCAGAAGTCCAGATCCAGGAACACTCCAATCCTAACTCCTATAGGTATACCATGGCAATACAAGGTGCTAAACAGAAATAGAACAGTGTATTTGCATGACCATTTCAGCATAGTTCACATTATAAACAGACTAATGTTTAGAATAGCAACTAGGATTTTTTGTAGCGGTGTTGACCTTAAACCAGTTAAGGATTAGGGACACCTTAGATTTTGGCTGAGCTCAGTTTCACATGTGAAACTACTGAGACCTGCTGTCAGCCTAGGTCCCAACCCATCTAGCTGTTAATTGTAATATGAGTGTGTGTGGAAAAAAAAAAAAAAAATATATATATATATATATATATATATATATACTATGTGTGTATATGTTTGTATGTATGTACAGTTGTGCTCATAAGTTTACATACCCTGGCAGAATTTATGATTTCTTGGCCATTTTTCAGAGAACATGAATAACACAAAAACATTTCTTTCACTCATGGTTAGTGTTTGGCTGAAGCCATTTATTATCATTCAACTGTGTTTTTATTCTTTTTAAATCATAATCACAACAAAAACTACCCAAATGACCCTGATCAAAAGTTTACATACCCTGGTGATTTTGGCCTGATAACATGCACACAAGTTGACACAAGGGGGTTTGAATGGCTATTAAAGGTAACAACCCTCACCTGTGATCTGTTTGCTTGTAATTAGTGTGTGTGTGTATAAAAGGTCCAATTAGTTTCTGGACTCCTGACAGACCCTTGCATCTTTCATCCAGTGCTGTACTGACGTTTCTGGATTCTGAGTCATGGGGAAAGCAAAAGAATTGTCAAAGGATCTGCGGAAAAAGTAGTTGAACTGTATAAAACAGGAAAGGGATATAAAAAGATATCCAAGGATTTGAGAAAGGCAATCAGCAGTGTTTAAATCCTAATCAAGAAGTGGAAAATGAGGGGTTCTGTTGAAACCAAACCACGGTCAGGTAGATCAACTAAAATTGCAGCCACAACTGCCAGGAAAATAGTTTGGGATGCAAAGAAAAACCCACAAACAACTTCAGGTGAAATTCAGGACTCTCTGAAAACATGTGGTGTGGCTGTTTCAAGATGCACAGTAAGGAGGCACTTGAAGAAAGATGGGCTGCCTGGTCAAGTCGCCAGAAGAAAGCCATTACTACTCAAATGCCGCAAAGTGTCCCGCTTACAACATGCCAAACAGCATAGAGACAAGCCTCAAACCTTCTGGCACAAAGTCATTTGGAGGCCAAGGCCAAGTCAACCTATCATTGGCTACAGCAGAATAAAGTGAAGGTTCTGGAGTGGCCATCTCAGTCTCCTGACCTCCATATCATTGAGCCACTCTGGGGAGATCTCAGACGTGCAGTTCATGCAAGACAGCCCAAGTATTTACAGGAACTGGAGGCTTTTTGCCTGGTGGAATGGGCAGCGTTACCACCCAAGAAGATAAAGAGCCTCATCCACAAATACCACAAAATACTTCAAGCTGTCATTGATATTAAGGGGGGCAATACACGGTATTAAGTACTGGGGTATGTAAACTTTTGATCAGTGTCATTTGGGTAATTTTTGTTGTGATTATGATATAAAAAGAGTAAACACAGATGATTGATAATAAATGGCTTCAGCCAAACACTAACCATGAGTGAGAGAAAAGTTTTTGTGGTGTTATTCATATTCTCTGAAAAATGGCCAAGAAATCATAAATTCTGCCAGGGTATGCAAACTGTGTGTGTGTGTATATATGTATGTGTAAATATATATATATATATATATATATATATATATATATATATATATATATATATATATATATATATATATATAATGTGTGTGTGTGTGTGTGTATGTGTATATATATATATATATACACACACACATTTTAACAACATTTAAAAAGAGAGCTTGTACCAAGTATACAGTGCAGCTAGGTATGGAGTTGTCTGCACATATCTGCAACAGATCCCACCCTTGATTGTGCAGGACCAAAACCATTTTTTAGTGTAAACACGCTACTTTCATCACTGCACTTTGGATCGCTGGCTTTTTTTAAAGTGATTTCTAAAGGTTCAGAATTTTTTTTTTTGGTTTTTTAAATAACAAACAAGTCATAATTACCTGCTCTGTGCAATGGTTTTGCACAGGGCAGCCCCAATCTGCCTCTTACGTCCCCCGGCAGCAATCCCGGCTCATGCTCCCAGAGTAAGTTGCTTGCTCTGGGGGAACTTATGTGAACTCACTCCCGAACCACCTCTGTGTGTCTGAGACACACAGCACGTGGCTTGGGCCCCACCCCCTGCTCCCTCCTCGCTGCTGTAATT
This sequence comes from Aquarana catesbeiana, assembly GCF_042186555.1. Classification (NCBI taxonomy): domain Eukaryota; kingdom Metazoa; phylum Chordata; class Amphibia; order Anura; family Ranidae; genus Aquarana; species Aquarana catesbeiana. The sequence goes on from NC_133324.1 coordinate 201,048,686, forward strand.
GACAGCAGTGGGAGCCAATGGCTTCCGCTGCTGTGTCTCAGCCAATAAGGCAATAAGGAGGGAGAGACTTTGGAGAGCAGTGGGCTCCTGTGCACAGCGCTCGATCGAGATGGGGCTCTAGTAATGCCCCGTACACACGATCCAATTATCGGACGAATGATCGTCCGTTTTTTTTTTTTTTTTTTTTTGCATGCTAATCTCACGTCGAATCTGATGAGTTTACTAAAGTCACGAAAATTCTCGTACGAAAGAATAAAAGTTCGGAAGTGATGTCATGTGTTGTAATGCATTTGTATTGCATTTTTAAACAACAGCTGTACTGTTGAAATCCTTGCGATCTGGCATCATACAAAAAAAATTTCCGTGCATGTCCGATAGAATAATATCGGATATACTGTCCTGATCGGCTCTCGAAAGCTCTGTACTAACGATCTGATTATCGTACGTTCGATTCGAATGCAACATTTTTCGTATGATTTTCGGATCGTGTGTACGGGGCTTAAGTATTAAGGGAGCCTGAATGGAGAGCTGCACACTGAAGGTTTTTTACCTTCATGCAAAGAATGCATGAAGGTAAAAAACCTTCAGCCTTTAAAGCCACTTTACATGTTCCGGAACCTCTGCCATGGCATCTCTCTCCCTTTTTCACATTTTGTTTGTTTTTTTTTTTTTTTTATATATATATTTTATAAGATGAATGTTTGTTACTTTCTAATATGTAAACATTTAAAAGAAAAAAAAAATTTTTTTTGTTTTCTTTTTGTATTTTTGGTTGATTTTTAAAGCCAATTTCATTTATAAATAAACTTTGTATCAGAAACACACATTTTTTGTGTTTCATGCCATCGCACTCATGGGGAGGCTGGGGTTATTGAAATCTGTCACTCTCTTAAAACCACTGAATAAGCATTCTGATGTATGGTGCCTCATAAATGGACATTAGTAAGTTTATTGCTCAGCTTGTGGCCCATATCAGATTGTGAACAGTTCAATTTTTTTAAATTTGCATATGTTGTCTTTACCTTCTAGCTGGGCTCTGATGCGTCTTGCAATGGTACAATTTGTCCTTCAGAATTTGAAAGGCTTTTACCCGTTGGCTGGACATGACCTTTCAGGTAACTTTAAGAACTGATGTTTGTACTACGTTAAAATGAAACTACCAGTGTGTGTTGATGCTCAGATGGGTCATAATAGGAAATGTTATATTGTTTTTAACTCGGTGTGTCATTGATAAGTGATGAGTAGCCTGTTGATCAGTTTCGTTGCAAGGTTCTTAAGGAAATCTGTTTTCTAAAGGTTCATCGGTCATATTAAGAGTATGAACCCCCTGTGATTCTCATCGATTTTATAGGCACTATTGCGGCAGAAGGGAGGTTCAGCTTTTGAGTTTATGGTCCGTGATAATGAAGCATAAAAAAAAATAAAACAAAGAAAAAAGGGGGCCATATCTCCACTCGCACTGAAGAAGCTGGCAGCTCAGTGAACTCTTCATTGCAGCACCTTTATTGGCTACTTATCAATGCACACAGTGTCTAAAATGATAACATGTTTCGGCCACAACAGCCTTCCTCATAGCATTGACTATACTATGATGAAGACTGTTGTGACAACGCGTTAGCATTTCAGGCACTGTATGCCTTAGCATTTTAAACACTATATGCGTTGATATGTAGCCAATAAAGATTCTGCAATGAGTTCATCGAGCTGCCGGCTTCTTGGATGTGAATATGCCATATTGGGGAATAGAACTTGCCAGCCTGAGCACCAGTTTCCAGCCACTAAAGTCAGATTAAACAGTCGAGTTAGGGTATGCTATTTTTAACCATCTTTCAAGTATCTGACCTGGGAAAAAAATAGTTATCAGAGACTGAATTTCCTTTTGATTCTTACAGATCTTCCTGTAGCCTCACCCCTCTGTCATGCCACTCTCAAGACTTTGCAGAGGTGGGAACAGGTGCTCCTTCGAAGGCTTGAAATTTATGGAGGTCCACCACAGGATTTTATTACCATGCCAAGCACAGACGAGGTTCTGTCTGCTGGACCTGCAATCTTGAGGCACAAAGCATTGTTGGAGCCAACAAATACACCTTTTAAGTTGGTATTCTTGCAGCTAATGCAAATTTTCCTAATGTTCTGTAAAATGCTCAAACTTAGTGATAGGTAAATGGTTGGCATACAACTGTTGAAAATCCTCACGGATATATTTCATACATAATATTTTGAGTAATGTTTAATTGTTTTCTTGTATATATGTAAAAGAAAAAAAAATTCAGGCCTTAAAGCATTCTTAAACCCAAAACCGAAAATGTCATATATTGCACTTTACCAATCATTAGATGTGGTGGCAACATTAGTTTACCCTGTTTTCACTTGGTGATCTGACCAGTAACACACTACCTGTATTGGAGTGATTGAACTCTGGATAAAGGAGAATAGGGGCACCATTGGACCGCAACATTCTTAATCTGGAGTAGGGAAATGTTGGATGTACTAGCAGGTTTAGATACACTAACAAATTGAAGCCAGACTCCAGCTTACACTTTATATACAGTTACAGCATACAGTCTTTTTTCCTTTTGGGATAAAGGTTTTATATAAATAAAAGCTGGTCATTGTAGTAAATGGTTTGTCTCAACTCCGTAACTGCTGCATCTGCGGGACAGCTTGTTTTGTTGAAAAACAGCAGCTTTACTGGCAAGATCACCAGGTGAAAATAAAGGAAAGAAAGCCTAAAAAAGAAAACTGATGCAGTCATCGCATCTAAGAATTGGTAAGTGGCAGTATAATGTTTGCTTTGGGGTTTAATACCACTTTCATTGGGTTATCCAGTTCCACATAAGGGCTGTATTTTGGAGAAATGCATATACTTGCACAAAGCTGATGTATACCTTAGATCAGTAGTTCTCAACTACTGGGCCTCGGTCTCCTTTTCTGGAGATTGAGTCTTTTGTCTTTTTTCTACACCTTAGTATATAGAGATCATTTTAATAGGCTTTTTAGAATCCATTCACACTTTTTCAGTGAGGTGCGTTGCATTAACCACTTAAGGACCGAGCCTCTTGTTTACACTTGTTGTTAACAAGTTAAAATATTTTTTTTTTTGCTAGAAAATTACTTAAAACCCCCAAACATATATATTTCTTTATTGTACATCATGGGACACACAGCCTTAAGTAATTACTTAAGGGGTTATGGGCCACCTTCAGGTGTTGACACTGGTATACTCAATACAGGAACTTCTCTCCCCTATATAACCCATCCTCCTTCCAGGAGTACCTCAGTTTTTTCGCCAGTGTCTAAGGTTTTGGTCACGAGTGAAGATGTGCTCTGAGGAGCTCCAAGAGGGATCCATGCTGGATTTAAATTTCTCCATAGACCGGATCCATCCAAGCCACTGAGGCCACATGATGGTACCCGGGCCTCGCATAGAAGATTGAGGTTTTGCCTGTAACGTTTCTCTTTTGAGGGCTGGACCCCAGGAACCAGGACCTCTTTTTGGTCTTGCTACATTACCTAAAGTTGCTCCTGAGGGGTTCTATACAGGTCCAAAGGAGTGGAACCCCTATTATAGGGACCTGGTCTTTGAAGGTTTACTAACCCAACCCGTCGTGATGGGTAAAGTTTGGATCTGTCTATTACAGCAGATCCTGCAGCGAGGATAAGGTAAGGGAAGAAGCCCAGGAACTGTAAAAAGTCCACCTATGCCTTTTTCTTCCATATATGTAAAACATTGTATGCCTTAAAGATATCTACACTAGAGGTAGATTACACATACCTTGGTACCTTGCTTCTCAGCAGCTCTGTGTCCGGCTATAACAGCGTGTGTGGTCCCAGCAGCCAGAGGGGGGAACAAATGGCATTTCCTCTTCTGAGGGAACTAAGTGGGGGTACAGCAGTAGTTCATAATGACATATTTTATGTATAGATGGCCCCTACTAGAACAATTATCTAGGAACCAAACACCACTGCTGATAAAACTACCCCCCCCCCCCCCCCCATACCCCTCTCCTCCCGGAGAGGTGCGGTGGCGGCTTCCACAGTTATATCTATATATATATAACATCAGACTTGCCTTTTTATTTGAACACTATCCATGCATAAGTTTGTTGCGCCCCAGCCTTGTATTACAAGGCAGCACATTCTCTGGCAGGTGTCAGACAGCGGGTAATACAGCCATAGCTTGGAGGCTCTGATGGCCATCGCCCCCTCCTCTTCTTCGAATGCCGTCCGCGCATGTGGACTATTGTAATTTTTTTTTTAACAAAGAGGGGAGCGGGTATTGCAGAGGGCTATGGTCTAAAAAGTAGGCGGCGCCGTGTGCAGGACGTAGCGTCCACGTGGAGCACACGGTGCATACACTAAGGGCGGAAGACGCTAAGGATGCCTCATCAGGCTCTCACCTGAGGCACAGACGCTCTCATTGTCAGAAATCTCTATAACTTTAGAGAGGAAGTCTGACACACCTAAGGGATACAGGAGCGCTGGGCATGTAAGGGATGTATACAAGAGCTCCCTGCACAACAGGCCCGTGAGTTGCTGAACTACCAAAGGCATTATGTTTTGCCATAGACTCTATTCACCAGGCGTCCCGCCTTGCGCTTGTGCTAGTACACATGCGTAGGACCCTTTGGTTAAAAAATCGGTCAGCTGAAGCACCATGCAAGAAGCTTCTGACTAGTTTCCCCTTTCATGGGGAGCGACTATTTGGCGATAATTTGGATAAATACATCCAAACGATTTCTAATGGAAAGAGTACTCTTTTGCCGGTCAAATGAAAGTATAAAAATCCTTCATTTAAACTGACTTTTTCTTTTGCGCCAGGGGCATCTAGAGGAAAACCTCAGGATCAGGTCCAGGCTCAAAAGAAGACCTGGGGCCAGAAATCTACAAAGTAGAATACTAAAGCATCATCATGAAGAGGCGCCCCCCCTCACCAGAGTGGGGGGAAGACTTCTGCAATACTCAGAAGTCTGGCAAAAAAAAATTCAGGACAGATGGGACATCTCCACAGTATCTCTAGGATATAAACTAGAATTTCGGGAGTTTCCACCATCTCGTTTTCTGAGATCAAACGTTCCCAAAGATCCAGGGAAAAGGCAATCTCTGTTTCAAGCATTAGACCGATTATTGGCTCAGGGGGTGATCATACAGGCTCCCACATAAGAGCAAGGTTTGGGGTTTTATTCAAACCTGTTTACGGTACCAAAACCGAATGGAGATGTCAGACCCATTCTAGATCTAAGGAATCTAAATCAGTTCCTGAAAATTTGCTCCTTAGGCATGGAGTCGATCAGGTCAGTAGTTTCTATCCTACAAGGAAGAGAACTTCTGGCGTCCATTGATATCAGGGATGCATATCTGCATGTCCCTATATTTCCCGCTCACCAAAGGTTTCTGCGTTTCCAAGTAGAACAGCAGCACTTTACGTTTGTAGCCTTGCCCTTCGGGCTAGCTACAGCACCCTGGATGTTCACGAAAGTACTGGCCCCACCTCTAGCCAGGTTAAGGGCACAGGGCATAACGTCTTGGCGTACCTAGACGATCTATTACTAATAGACCAGTCAGTGGCTCTTTTGAAGCAAAGTGTACACATTACAACCAGTTACCTGGAAAGTCTGAGTTGGATTCTCAACCTAGAGAAGTCTTCCTTAAAACCACTAAGAAAGCTGGAGTATTTAGGCCTGATTATAGACACAGCCCAGAAAAAGGTGTTTTTGCCTCCAGTAAAGATCAGCTCCATATGAGAGCTGGTGCGGATGGTCAGTTCAAAAAGAAATCCCTCAATTTACCTTTGCATGAGGTTGTTAGGAAAGATGGTGGCTTCATTCGAAGCAGTTCCCTATGCCCAGTTCTATTCAAGAATGTTGCAAAACCGTATCCTGTCTGCTTGGAACTAAACGATCCAAGCTTTGGACTTGCCAATGCGGCTGTCCCCAAGAGTGTCCCAAAGCCTCAGTTGGTGGTTACTAACCCAGAATTTGCTGAAAGGAAAATCCTTCAGACCAATTATCTGGAAAGTAGTAATGACAGATGCCAGCCTTTCAGGCTGGGGAGCAGTACTAGAGAAAACGACTGTCCAGGGACAGTGGTCAAAAACCAAAAGAGGCTTACTCATCAACATCCTAGAGATTCGGGCAGTGCGTCTGGCTGTGAAAGCCTGGACTTCCAGGTTAAGGGATTGTCCTGTCAGGATCCAATCTGACAATGCCACGGCTGTGGCCTATATCAATCACCAAGGGGGCACCAAGAGTCTCTCAGTGCAGAGAGAGGTGAACCCTATTCTAACTTTGGCAGAAAGGAATGTTCAGTTCCTGTCGGCAGTCTTCATTCCGGGAGTAGAGAATTGGCAAGCGGACTACTGAAGTCACCAGCAGTTATTCTCAGGGGAATGGTCTCTTCACCCCGACATTTTTCGGGCTATTTGCCAAAGATGGGGGACTCCGGACATAGATCTTCTAGCGTCCAGATTCAACATGAAGTTGGTCAACTTTGTGTCCAGGACAAGGGATCCACTCGCATACGGAACGGATGCGTTGGTAACCCCGTGGGATCAATTCTCACTGATCTATGCATTCCCCCCCTATTCAGTTGCTACCACAGCTTCTTTGCAGAATTAAGCTGGAAAGAAAGCTCACAGGGGCCAATATTCCATCCTACCTTACGAACGCTAAATATAACGGCCTGGCTATTGAAACCCACATTCTTAAAAAACGTGGGCTTTCCGGGTCAGTTATCTCTACTTTGATTAATCCAAGGAAGCCAGCGTCTAGAGCTATATATTATAGAGTCTGGAAGGCTTTAGTTTCCTAGTGTGAATCCAAGGGTTGGCATCCTCTGAGATATATCATAGGCAGAATTCTTGCCTTTCTACAATTAGGCGATTAAATTGGCCTCGAGTACCATTAAGGGCCAAGTCTCAGCCTTATCGTTCTTATTTCAAAGACCGCTTGTTACGCTTTCTTTAGTCCCGGGTTTCATGCAAGGGGTGATGCGGATTAATCCGCCAGTTAAATCAACTTTGAGCCCTTGGCACTTGAACTTTAGTTTTGTCAGTGTTACAAAAACAGCCTTTTGAACCGATACAGCATATTCCCTTAATCCGTCTGACAAGGAAGCAGGTGTTCTTGGTTGCTATATCCTCAGTAAGGACTTGACTGATCTTTCATGTAAAGAGCCATACTTGATTATTCATGAGGACAGAGTGGTGTCATGCCCTCGTCCAGATTTTTTGCCAAAAGTGGTCTCAGGTTTTCACCTGAACCAAGATATTATCCTGCCATTGTTTCTACCAAAACCACGTTCCAGGGAAGAGAAGTCACTAGGAAGAAAACAAAGAAAAAACTGCGCTAAACCCTCATAATGTGTGATAAGGTATATGTGAAAAAATACCGAATAAGAATGTATATATAAAATCATAAACAAAAAATATGACACAAAAAATCCCAAATATTATTTGACAAATACAGAGTGCATATAGATCAAAAGGTGCCAAAAGCACAAAATAGTGATATTAAATTAATAAGCAGCAAAGTCCCCCCTTGGGACAAACCGCTTGCTGAAAAAAAGGTATCTCCAGTCTGGTTCTGTGCCTGGGCACCACAGGCTGTGTGCGTCTACAGGTCTGTGACTTGGGTTGTGGTACCCCCCCCCCAATACATGCCCGCGGTATACCGCTAGAGTGATGTCCGGATGCCGGTTGGATACCTGGATTCAAGGTCCTGCATGTGCCTGGTTTGCCTGCCATCTGCCACGCTACATAGAGGGATGCTCCAATACCCGCTGTTCATCTGGTCCTTGGTTTACTGACGAGCTTGTTGAGCTTACTATCTGGTAAGCGTGTATTCTTAATGGTGGAGGATCACTGCAAGGGGTGTTTTCCCACTTTCCACTTTTACACACTGATCCCTATGAAGAGCTATCAGGGGACTCTTCCCATCTCCTTAGAAGATTTTCTGTTCTGGTCTAAGGACTTTGCTGCTTATTAATTTAATATCACTATTTTGTGCTTTTAGCACCTTTTGATCTATATGCACTCGGTATTTGTCAAATAATATTTGGGATTTTTTGTGTCATATTTTTTGTTTATGATTTTATATATATATATTCTTATTCATATTTGGTGTTTTTTCACATATACCTCATCACACATTATGAGGGTTTAGCGCAGTTTTTTCTTTGTTTTCTTCCTATTGTTGTGTATATTGCACATTTGAACTGCAGCTTTCTTTTGTTTTGGTTTTTTTAGCGCGGTGGTTTTTTGTTTTATAAGAGAAGTCACTACATTGTCTTGATGTGGTGAGAGCAGTGAAAATCTATTTAAAGGCAACTGCTCTGATTCGTAAGACTGATGTCTTATTTATTCTGCCAGAGGGTCTTAAAGGACAGGCAGCATCGAAATCCTCTGTCGCTAAGTGGATTCGGCAAGTTATAATTCAAACTTATTATTTAAGGGGTAAGATTCCCCTTTTTCAAGTTAAGGCGCACTCTACCAGGTCGGTTAGTGCTTCTTGGGCAGTGCGTCACCAGGCCTCCATGGCTCAGATCTGCAAGGGCGCAATTTGGTCTTTAGTACATACATTCACAAAATTTTATCAGGTGGATGTAAGGAGGTATGCGGATATCGCCTTCGGGCGCAGTGTGCTGCAGGCAACAGTATAAGTCCTCAGGTCTGGGGGTGCCCTACGGGTTGTCCCTCCCCTCAAGTAGCATTGCTATGGGACATCCCATTAAGTAATTACTTAAGGCTCTGTGTCCCATGATGTACGATAAAGAAAATAGGATTTTTATAACCACTTACCTGTAAAATCATTTTTTTGGAGTACATGATGGGACACAGAGGTCCCTCCCCTCTTTTTGGGATTTAAAGCAGAAGTAAACCCATCCATAAAACAGTTTCATTTCTGGCACGTGCCGGAAATGTAACACTCCCATTGGTTGTGCTCTCAAACTGTCAAACCATCCAATGGTCGGTGTCATACCTGATCACATGTGCAGCATCATGGCAGTTGTAGATTAAACAGATGCAAAGATGGCTGCTTCCTTGACTAAAAACGATAGGAGGGTTTACTTACACTTTAAGTATATTGCTTTGCTACAAAAACTGAGGTACTCCTGGAAGGGGGAGGGGTTATATAGGGGAGTGAACTTCCTGTATTGGGTATACCAGTGTCAACACCTGAAGGTGACCCATTAAGTTATTACTCAGGCTCTGTGTCCCATGATGTACTCCAGGAAAAGGATTTTACAGGTAAGCTGTTATAAAAATCCTATTTTTTTTTTTTTTTTTAACACCCTAGAGAATAAAATTGCGGTCGTTGCAATACTTTGTCACACCATATTTGCGCGGCGGGTCTTACAAGCGCACTTTTTTTGGGAAAAAATACACTTTTTTTAATTAAAAATAAGACAACAGTAAAGTTGGCCCAATTTTTTTTCATATTGGGAAAGATAATGTTACGCCGAGTAAATTGATACCAAACATCTTACGCTTCAAAATTGCACCCGCTTGTGGAATGGCGACAAACTTTTACCCTTAAAAAATCTCCATAGGCGATGTTTAAAATTTCTGTAGGTTATCAGGTTTGAGTTACAGAGAAGGTCTAGGGCTAGAATTATTGCTCTTGCTCTAACGATCATGGCAATACCTCACATGTGTGGTTTGAACACCGTTTTCATATGCGGCGTAAAAATCCCTTGTAATAGAAAAAAAAGCATGACAGGACCTCTTAAATATGGGAAAAGACCTCAGATCTCATATTTACACTAAAATTATATATATATATATATATATATATATATATATATATATATATATATATATATATAATTCTCCTGTTAAGAGCTATGGGTGGAAGTGATGTTTGATGTCGCTTCCGCCCTCCCATGCTATGGAGCCGAGCAGGGGCCATCTTCCCCTCATTCGGCAGCCAGGCATCCACGGGAGAGGACGCAATCGTCTCCGCCGCTATCGGCGGGTCCGGTAAGCTGTGGAGACTGGAGCACGGCGGGAGGGCATCTCTCCCGTCGCGGATAAAAGTAATCCTGTGGCGAATCTGCCACAGAGGCCACTTTTATTCTAAAGGGAAACGCACAGTGTTCCCGAAAATACCAGGGTTATGGCTGCCATAACCCCGGTATTTAGCGCCATAGTACCGACGTATGGGTACATCGTGTTGCATGAAGTGGTTAATGTGCGTCAGCACATTGTGGAGCCATTCATTTTTAATAGCACCCCAACACAGCTCCAACACGTTTGCATTACAGTGCACAGCTTTGCAACCATTGTGTATTTTGGTGTGTTGTGTCGGCAGAAATTTTGTTTTGTTTTTGTTTTTTTGATGCATTCAGAGCTCCTTTACATTAACGTGAAAAAACACACATTAATGCAACCCACCAGGGCATCAAGTTCTGAATGGGCCCCGAATACACAGCATGCAATCACTTTCCACTAGCTAGTTACATTTTAGGCTTTAAACAACATATTTTGGTTCAGTGTTGGTAACAACTTTAACCTTTTAGGTCTTTTTAATTAACATATTTTCTGCTATTTCGCTGTTTAGATCCAAGCACTCAAGTACCTTGCCAGTAAAGAGGCTGTGGCAATATCTAGTAAAACAAGAAGGCATCCAGGAAACCTTTATAAGGAATATTTTTACAAAGAAAAGATCTTTGAATGAGGTATGTCTTTAAGCTTTTGTGAAGTCATTTTCTTTTATAATTAACAAACATGTTATACTTACCTGCTCTGTGCAGTGGTTTTGCACCAAGCGACCCCAATCCTCCTCTTCTCGGGTCACCCTGCCGGCGCTCCTGGCTCCTCCACTTCTCAGTGTGCCACCATAGGAAGCCGCTTCCTATGGTGGCACACCTTCAGACTAGAGACACAGGCAGCGAGGCTCAGCCCTGCACCCCCTTTACAGGATTTGACTTTGAGAACTTGCAGGAAATTAGCACTTCTAAATGTATTCTGGTTATTTTCATATGGCTTTCAAATTTTCAGACGGAAACAGATCAGGGTTGTTCAGGAGGAAGAGCAAGAATAATCCACAAAGAATCTGACATAATTACTGCATTTTCAATAAATAAGGTATGTTCAGTGCATTAATCTTCTCTTCTTGACAATGTTATTAACTCTTTGCTAATCAGTTTTTTTTTAAATCTAACACTTGTTCTTTTTGTGCATATCAAAGAATAGTAGTAAAATGTATTTTTTAATTGTACATTACAGGACAGACTATGGCTTATACGGCTGTCTGGATCACATCCAGGTGATTGGCCACTGGCAAACAAAGTTGTAAAGATAACCCTAATATAACTCCGCCCCGTCCCAGCATGCTTCAGTTTTTTTGCTAGTGTTCTTGGTTGAATGGACATCGTCTCTCTTTTCTGAGAGAAGCAAACCATTTCCTTTTTAATTGTTTTATTTTTCCGTTATTTTTCCTAGCAAGTTTACTAGCTGCTATTGCAGTTTTTCACCTTACACCTTTCCAGATCGGTTGGAAAGATGCAAAAGTGTAACTCAAGCCTCACGCTCTCACCTGGGCACGTAGTGCAAAGTGAGGAGTTAGCCACAGGAGTGGTCCATCTCTCGGTTGGTATATTCTCGAAGGGGTTTTCAGGTACTGGGTCCTGTAGGAATGTACCCATGGCCCTGGACCTTTATAGCAGTCTGCAGGTGACAACACGTGTTGCATTAAGTGCCAAGGTAAGCACCCATGAGGTATACAGTGCGTGGAACAACATTAAAGGGTACCCCCATAGTGAACTGTCTGGGTACGGCTCCCAAGGTTTACGGTGGGTATGCCGATCTGGATACACTGCTTCTGTTTGTGGCATTAGACGAAAGTGAGGCACTGATTGAAAAATAAACAACTTATTAGCAAAGCATGATTTCTCTGTGGAGAAAAAGGAGGTCCATCAACCTAAGACACTAGCGTAAAACTGAGGTTTCACGGAGTGGGGTAGAATGATAGGGAAGGCACCCAGTGGGTGTGTCCCTAAAGCATGCCAGTGTCCAATCACTTAAAAGTTCGAGCATATAACTCAAGGTCGATAAACACTTTGGCTGTGTCCTGTACGGTACAATTAAGATGGCCTACTTTTTTTTTTTTGTATCATTTGTATATTGTTTGTATTTCTTTGATAGGGTTAGGCAAATATTAAGATTGAGGTTGAGGCAAAAAAGTGTCTATGTGATGGGACTTAAACAATTAGCTAAACTTTTTATAGTACTTGCCTTTAGCTGCCTGCATGAATAACTAGATCTGTTTTTATAGCACCATGAAAACCTGAAATTTGAGGTCCTCCATTATGCAAATATGGACTCCTTGTTACTAAGTTGCCACTTTGACCCATTTTCTTTTGTGCACTGTCATTGGTTGATGAAACTTCCCAGTAAATTTAGAGGTGGGCGTGTGGCCTGTAGCAGGGAAGCTGAACAATTCATCTCCTGAGTTTAACGTAAACTTTGGGGACGTACTAAACTGCATATTGGGATGATGGGATGATTGGATTATTGGCTGCAATACTGAGACCTCTCACTAGATGTCAGTGTACTATATACACATATATATGGTAATGACTGTTGTTTCTCAAAATATGTTATTCTTTCCTGCAGTGCTTGATACAATGTTGCAAGAAGCAGTTGCTAATGTTTAACTCTTCACTTGCTGATATATATGCAGCTGTACAACAGGATACAGAAGTAATGTAAAAATTACATTTGACCTGTTTTTGATGGGAATATGGGTAGAATTATTATTTCTCATGGGGATTATTGGAGGAATATCATGTTAACACCCGACAATGAACATATTTAACCCATTACTAATAATAATATGCATATACTTTTTGTACATGGGGATTATGGGTGGAATATTGTAGTTAGACATACATAGGAATATATTAAACCTATTTCTGATATGAAAATGCATATAATGATTTTTCTACATGGGGATTATGGGTGGAATATTGTTTATAAATATACATAGCAACATATTTAACCCATTTATGTTATGCATATGCATGTAATTATTTTTCTACATGGGGATTATTGGTGGAATATTGTTTATAAATATACATAGCAACATATCTAACCCATTTCTGATGAGAGTTTGCATATAATTATATTTCTACATGGGGATTATCGGTGGAATATTGTTTATAAATATACATAGCAACATATTAAACCTATTTCTGATATGAAAATGCATGTAATTATTTTTCTACATGGGGATTATTGGTGGAATATTGTTTATAAATATGCATAGCAACATATTTAACCCATTTATGATATGAATATGCTTATAATTATTTTTCTACATGGGGATTATGGGTGGAATATTGTTTATAAATATACATAACATATTAAACCTATTTCTGACTGATTCATTTTTATGAAGGTGAGCCGATCAACTGAGTCTGTGGACAGGCGCACTCTGATCAGTTACAAAGCCTCCAGCAGCACTGAATGTGTGTTCGGATAGAACGCTTGATGCAAGACAGGCCAGTAGTTCAATTGCATACTGTGCAAGCTCTGGCCAGTGATCCATCCTCAAGACCCAGTGGATTTTCGGTTGGAAAGGTCTCCAAGTCTGATCTTGCCCAAGGTATTCCTGCACCATGTAAATCAGATGCTGGCGATGGTTGCTGGAACCAATCAGACCTTGGGGCTGCGGATTAAAAAATTGTCTGAACGCATCGGTCAGACGGCCACCTTCTCCACTGCTCCTTCTGTGACTGATTGAAGCCTCAGCAACACATTGTCCAGGAGGACCAGGAAATTGTAGCCTCCCAGGCATTGCACAAACCTTTCTGCAAGGCCTCCTGAAGATGTTTCATCCTCTGCGAAGGCTGTTTAAGTGTATAAGCTGTATAACCTTACCCTTTTAACGTGGATAAAGAAGGGTTGCCAGCCAGTACTGATCCCTCTCCTTGATACCACAAATACAAGCGTAGGTTTGCTGAGGCATTCGGTCTGGAGTCCTCTGGGTCACTAAGGGCGACATGTTCCGCAGCCACCTCCTCCAAGCCACCTACAAGTCCATGGGTTTCTGGGGACTGAAAATGATCCCTTAAAGACTGCTGCTGATGCTGAGTGCCAGGCTCCACCTCCATGCTGACACAATCCTCCTCCTCCTCCTGTGTCATAGGCGGGCCTGCAGGAATAATGTCTGGATAAAGGGGTCGTTGGGAGTTAAGGAACTCCTCCTCTTCCTCCCTCTGTTCTGCCTCAAGTGCCCTGTCCATTATTCCACGCAGCGTGTGCTCCAACAGGTAGACAAGAGGGACAGTATCACTGATGCATGCACTGTCACCATCCTCGTGGCCTCCTCAAATGGTGACAAGACAGTGCATGCATCCTTGATCATTAGCCACTGGCGTGGCGAAAAAAAGCCAAGCTCCCCTGACCCTGTCCTGGTGCCATACTCGCACAGGTAGTCATTGATGGCCCTCTGCTGCGTGTGCAGCCGCTGCAGCATTGCCAACGTTGAGTTCCACCTGTTGGGCATGTCACAGATGAGGCGGTTCTTGGGCAGCTTGCATTCCTTTTTGAAGATCAGCCAGCCGAGCACTGGCATTATATGACTGGCAGAAATGCCCACAGACTTTCCTGGCCTGCCTCAGGAGATCCTGTAAGCCCGGGTACCTGCACAAGAACCGCTGCACCAGCAAATTAAGGATGTGAGTCAAACAGGGAACATGGGTCAAGTGTCGGAGGGCGGAGTAGAGGTTGGTGCCATTGTTGCAAACCACCTTTCCTGCCTGAATCTGTTGTGGCATCAACCACCTCTGTACCTGCCCCTGCAGAGCTGTCAATCTCTGCCCCAGTGTGGCTCCTGTCCTAAGCAGACCAACTCAAGCACCGCGTAGCATCTTTTTGCCTGAGTGCTTGCATAGCCCCTAGAACGCCTACTTAACACCACTGGTTCCAAGGTCAAATCTGCACAGGAAGAGGCGATAGAGGAAGAAGAGGAGGGGGTGGAGGAGAGAGGTGTGGCAGAATCACCACTACCAGCATTTTAGAGGCATGGTGGTGGAACAAGCTCCAACGTTAATGCACCCTGTCCTGCATCCTTCCCAGCTGCCAGCAGGGTTAACCAGTGTGCCATGAAAGAAAGGTAACGTCCATGTCCATGCCTGCTGGACCATGAGTCAGCGGTAATATGCATCTTACCGCTGAGTGCCCTGTCCAACGAGGCCAAGACATTGCCTTCCACATGCCGGTAGAGAGCTGGAATGGCCTTCCAAGAAAAAAAATGGCGTTTGGGAACCTGCCACTGATGTACCGCACATTCCACAAATTCTCGAAAGGGGGCAGAGTCTACCAGCTGAAAAGGCAGCAGTTGGAGTGCTAGCAATTTAGCCAAACTAGCATTCCGCCTCTGAGCATGTGGATGGCTGGGACCGAATTTCTTTTGATGGTTTAGCAACTGGGGTAGGGAAATTTGCCTGCTACAATCAAAATTAGGTTTACCGCTAGCAGATTGATCACAAGTGCTTGGGACACCTAATTCTACACCTTCATTCCTCTCAGTGCAGGTCTCTGAGAGGACTGAAGGTATAGTGGGGTTGGAGATCCCAGCTGATGAGTAGCAAGGAGAGGTCCGCCTTGTTCTTTGGTGTGGGTCTTTTAAGTACTGTTGACAATGGACTGCATGGGAGCTCGACATATGTCTGGTCAAGCATGTGGTGCCCAAGCGGCTGCTGTTTTGGCCATGCTTGATACGCTTCAGACATATGTTGCAAACAGCAATGGTGCGATCTGCTGCACAATTCTCAAAAAAGGCCCACACCAAAGAACTTTTGAAAAAATGCGCGTAGTCAGCAGCTCCCTGCACATGCGGAGCTATGCGGTGTGATGCAGTTGGTTGGCTGTCCTTAAGCTGGCCCCTGGAGAGCATCCTGCCTCGTTGGAGATGTGCCTCCTCCTCTCTTCTATCAGGGACAAAACGTAGAGTCAGTGACCTCATCATCCGCTCCCCCCTCACCGCTGGAGCAAACCTGGCAGTATGCTGCTGCTGGGGGAACATGACTGACAGTTTCTTGTCCTTCTTGGGCACCCCCTCTCTCTGGGCTCACATTACTGCCTTCATCATCAACCTGGGTACCCTCATCGGAGCCTTCAAAACGCTGCGCATCCTCCTGCAGTATGTACCCGACACTGGTCAAACAGTTCAGGGGACTCCTCAAGACAAGATGGTGGGGCTAGGGAAGGAGTAACTGATGTCATTGAGCCGATGGAATAGGCCACTTTGGCAGCTGCATTGGCAGCCAAACTTGTCTTAGCCTGGGTGACGGAGGATGAGGGCGGCTTTGTGATCCACTCTACCAACTCTTCTGCTTGTTGTAGCTCAACACAGCCAGCTGTCGAAAAAAAGGACAAGCGTGCCCCACGGACACGTGCTGAGGATGCACCATGTCCACGACCAGAACTGTTGGCTGTAGACACAGAGCCTGCTTGCCCAACTCTTTTAGTGGCCTGTGAGCATCTGCCTTTCCTTGGTGGCCTTCCAAACATGGAGTAAAATTGGATTAGCAAAACACCGCCTGAAGTTTACTAGAAAAATTTCACCAGGAATGGCCTGCAGTCAGGTATAGGCTTGGCTAGACTAGAATGCAGTGGATATATATATGTTGGAGACTGTGTATATATTTAATGCACTGCAGATCACTGATTCACTTGCCTGCCTGCCTGCCTGAAAGTGTATTTGAGAACATACACCAGCAACGGCCTGCAGTCAGATATAGGCTTGGCTAGACTGGAATGCAGTGGATATATATATATATATATGTAGGAGACACTATATATATTTTATGCACTGCAGATCACTGAATCATTTGCCTGCCTGAAAGTGTATTTGAATACGTATACCAAGAACGGTCTTCAGTGAGATCTAGCTAAACTGGCTACAGTGTTTTTGTGTGTGTCTATAGATAGATAGATAGATAGATAGATCTATATATACACACACAAATCTGGGATGTGTATATATACACTAAATACACTGCAGCTAACTGAATCAACTGCCTGTATGAAGTATATTAGAAACAGTACAGCAGGAACGGTCTGAAGTGAGATCTAGCTAAACTGTATACAGTGGATGGATATATATATATATATATATATATATATATATATATATATATATATATATAGTAAAACTTTGGTTTACGAGCATAATTCGTTCCAGAAACATGCTTGTAATCCAAAGCACATGTATATCAAAGCATTTTTTTTACAGGGTATAAAAGAGAAGAGAGGCACCTCTAAGTGTAGCAATCGGTTGCTAAATGTTGTACCGTCAATAAATGTAACCATATTGCTACACTTAGAGGCTCCTCTCTTCTTTTTTTTATACTCAGCTGTGACATGACGCTACTCTTCTATATCAAGACTTTGCTTGTATATCAAGGTAAAATTTATTAAAACATTTTGCTTGTCTTGCAAAACGCTTTCAAACCAAAGTTTTACTGTATATATATTAAATACACTGCAGCTAACTGAATCAACTGCCTGCCTGAAGTATATTAGAAACAGTACAGCAGGAACGGTCTGCAGTGAGATCTAGCTAACTGAATAAACTGCCAACTCAAAGTAAATGAAATGAAACTCTCTCTCTCTATCTCTCTCTCCGCCAGCAACACATTACACAAGGCCTTATATAGTGTGGGGCATGGACTTAACCCCCTGAGCCATAATTGGTCAAGGGCACCCTGCCTTTGGCCAATTATGGCTCTTTGCTGACGGCGCTGTGATTGGCCAAAGCATGCGGGTCATAGTGCATGTTTGGCCAATCATCAGCGAGCAATGCACTGCGACAACTCAGTGCATTATGGGGTGTGACGCGCCGCTCGAATTTGGAGCGAACACCCATAATGTTCGATATTTGGCGAATGTTCGAACAGCCGATGTTCGTGTCAAACTCCTGTTCGACTTGAACTCGAAGCTCATCCCTATTCCTAGGCATGTTTAACCATGGCATTTCACCCATGAGGAAAAATAATTATGTGGCTATTCATCTCATAAATAGGTTAAACATGTTAATTGTTATTGTAAATGATATTCCAGTCATAATCAACCTAAAAAACAATAACTTTATCCATATTCCTAGGAGAAACAGGTCAAATGTATTACATATGATGTTTAGCTAATATATTTCACCCATAATCCCCATGTAGGAAAAAAATGATGTGCATATTCTTATCAGAAATAGGTTAAATAGGTTCCTATGTATATTTATAAACAATATTCCACCCATAATCCCCATGTAGAAAAATAATTATATGCATATTCTCATCAGAAATGGGTTAAATATGTTGCTATGTGTATTTATAAACAATATTCCACCAATAATCTCCATGTAGAAAAATAATTATATACATATTTATATCAGAAATAGGTTTAATATATTCCTATGTATGTCTAACTACAATATTCCACCCATAATCCCCATGTAGAAAAAGTATATGCATATTATTATTAGTAATGGGTTAAATATGTTCATTGTCGTGTGTTAACATGATATTCCTCCAATAATCCCCATGAGAAATAATAATTCTACCCATATTCCCATCAAAAACAGGTCAAATGTAATTTTTACATTACTTCTGTATCCTGTTGTACAGCTGCATAAATATCTGCAAGTGAAGAGTTAAACATTAGCAACTGCTTCTTGCAACATTGTATCAAGCACTGCAGGAAAGAATAACATATTTTGAGAAACAACAGAGTGATTACCATATATATGTGTATATATTACACTGACATCTACTGAGAGGTCTCAGTATTGCAGCCAATAATCCAATCATCCCAATATGCAGTTTAGTATGTCCCTAAACTTTGTTAAATACTGTCTGCCCATTTTACATTTCTTAAGATACACCACTTTGCAACTTTTAACCTGACTGCAGATTTTAATATGGAACCCTTTATGATTATTCAGCTAACAAAAAAAGAGAAAAAGTTTTAGCTAGTACTACACTTCAAGCAGAAGGACAGACAAACATTTGGCAAGTCTTTTGCTCTGAATTAATATGAACTGAAGCTTCTGAGCATGCTGATGGTACAGTTTCTGTTCACAAGATAAAGTGAAGAATTGGCATACACCAAGCACAGCGTTACACTTGGTTGATTTCTGTGTTAATGTAGTTGTAATTTTAAATATAATCTCCTCTCCTGTGGCTGCCCTGCAATTTAGCCATATCACATAAGCCACCTGGTAGTACACAGTGTTATTTGCCAATTCAAACTATATTATTGTTGCGCTGTATTCTGTATCTGCTATTTCAACCTGTACCTGACATTTTTGTGTTTTTTTTTTTTGATGTTTAAGGGAATACAATAGTGCTGTCTGAACTCTCCATGAAGTTCAAGTCTAATATTTATGATTATGCACATAAGTAAACATCTTTAACAAAAGTAAATGTAATTCATCCATTTTTAGGGAAGACCTAGTCTTTCAGGTTTATGTCTTCTGTGGTTTTCTGTGCTATAATACATTTTGTTTCTTGGAATGAGCAGTTTACTTCTTAATCTTAAAATGTGTGCAATTTCTTTACAAGGCCAACAGAAACTGCATTGCTATTGCTTCTAGCCACGATATCCAGGAACTTGATGTGTCTGCAATTCTGGCTACCCAGATTTACTCCTGGATTGATGAGGACTTTGAAACTGAAAATAAAGGGTATTCATTTCTTAATTTTAATAATGATCTTCTGAATTGCTGTAAGTTCTTAAAGTGGAAGTTAAGTCCCCTTTTTAAGTTGTACCTACAGATAAGCC
The DNA here is from genome assembly GCF_042186555.1 of Aquarana catesbeiana. NCBI lineage: Eukaryota > Metazoa > Chordata > Amphibia > Anura > Ranidae > Aquarana > Aquarana catesbeiana. The sequence continues at coordinate 201,068,469 of NC_133324.1, forward strand.
TATGTTCAGGCTTACCTGTAGGTGCAGTGAATATCTCCTAAACTTGTACTGTTTAGGAGATATTTACACAGCATGCAGCCAGTGACTTCACCGACGCATGCCATATATACAGCCTAAGTCCGCAAACACAGAAGGAAGTTGGGTGAAGATGAAGCGCCGGGGAATTGTCAGCGCTGTGTTGGTCATAATGTGCTATGCGGCGCATACTAGAACATTCTGACCTAAACCTGCTGGGGGGCACAATTTTTTTTTCTTTTTTTTTTTTTTTTTTCTTTTCGGTTTACTACAACTTTAACGTACATATAACTGATTTGTATAGTGTTTGTACTTGACACATAATAAAGCAGGAATAACAATTACTTTAATTGCAAAACAGTATGCACCAGTCTAGGGTTGACACAACTGTAGTCCTATTTATATATGTGTAGTAAGTTTGATTTCAGGCGGGGTCAAAATTAGACATTTGACCATTCAGAACAGTCTTAGTGCACATATCAGGACAGCAGAATGGCAAGGAAACTAACAAATCTGTGGTGTTTAACCAAATCATTCTGCTCAGTTTGATATGCTGTAGAAGAGAGCCATGACATGACACCATTCTCATAATACAGGGCAGCCCTGCAGTTGATCTCACTGCTGCAAAAAATATGAACTGATGTGAGCTGATTGAGCTCCTAACACAGTGGTTGTCAACCTGGGGGTCAAATGCCGATTTGCCAGGGGTCACCAAATCCTGTGCTGTTCCTGAAGCTCCCCCAGCTTTTTCGCGGCTGTCCAGCAGGGCTGTCCCTGGAGCCTATGGCCGACAAGCTGGGCTGTTCTTGGAGCCCGCGGCCACCCACTCAGCCTCTTCGCAGCCACCCATTCAGTTCAGAGCATGAGTGGGGGGCAGAGACTAGAGGTCATCTGACTGGTGAGTAATATGAAGTGGGAGGGGCTGGAGGAGACCCCATCTCCTGATTTTGGCATAGATGTCACTGCTGCGAGGCACTACAGAGCTGGAGACACAGTGAGTAACACTACCTGTGATTAGAGTTGCCATTAAAAGTCCCCACTACAGTTCACAGATCAGCAGATGACCTTGATCAAGAGCACCTAAGTTGGCTGATCAGAACTCCCCCCAGCATTGCCACTCATCCCTACTCCCCACCAGCTCTGCCACTCATCCCATTCCCCCCACCCCCCCCTCCAAGGAGTAAGAGAAGGGAAAAAAAGGGGGAGAGAAAAGAAAAAGGGAGAGAAAGAACATGAAAGATGGCTAAAGAGAGGAATGGGGAAAAATCCCCAAGAAATTAGGATAGAGAGCGATAAAAGGGAATGAAAGGAGAACAAAGAGGGAGTGGTACATCCAAAAATGTACCATAAGGGGTTTTAATACTGTACAAGTGGAAGGGACTCAGGGAGCGCTAAATGTCCATGGGTTAGCGGCGCTAATTACTTGTCTTGCCTTGGGTGCTCACAACCCAAGGCAAGGTAATTTTACTGTTAGGGGTCCCCACAACTTGGGAAATTTTATCAAGGGGCCACGGCACTAGAAGAGTTGAGAACCACTGTCCTAACGGATAAGGCAGTCTCAGAGACATTTGGCATAAAATAAAAATGATTGTAGGTTTCGGTTATATAATATTTCTTTGTTTTGTTCATTAGACTTTTTTTTTTACTTTAAGTAAACCTATTCTTACTTCTGTTCAAGAATACTTGATGCCAAGACTGGCTGCTTGATTTTTATTCATTGTACTTTGCTATGTGCTGTTGTCTTTTTACAGATCAGATGACTTCTTGGTTGTACACACACGTGATGATATCTCAGCTGCGCAGGCATCCACTCCTTACACCCACAGTAACCCAGGCACCCCTATCAACATGCCTTGGCTAGGAGGAATTCAGACTGGAAGGGGTGCGTGCCTGGTAAGTATCGTTGTCCTTTTACTGCATGTAAATACAATATTAAGATGGTAATTTTAAATATAATAGAGTCGGGTACTGGAGGTCTGGTTTTGTACATCATAAAAGGCAGTATCATAAATGCATTGTTTATGTGAACCTTTTGACTAATGATCCATTTTTTACTCTAGACAGGAAAATACATTGGTTCATCTAAAGCTTCCTGTAATTTCTTGTACTAGCTAAAAAGTGCAGTGTCACTGTTGGTATGACTGCACATCATTAAAAATAAGTGTACAGTTTTAAACCCATACAATGATTTGAAATATGTTATTGTAACTATGTTCAAGGTTCTTTTTCAATACCCTGTCATGAAATGTCTTCTGTAATATTGCATAGTCGTAATTATTACCATCTCTTGGTTGATATATGCAGTAATCATGTTAGTTATTTAACCACTTAAGGACCAGGCCTATTTTTTCAAACTTGTTGTTTACAAGTTAAAATCGGTTTTTTTTTTTTTTGCTAGAAAATTACTTAGAACCCCCAAACATTTATATTGTTTTATTTCAAACACCCTAGAGAATAAAATGGCGGTCGTTGCAATACTTTATCACACCATATTTGCGCAACGGTCTTACAAAACGCAATTTTTTGGGAAAAAATACACTTTTTTGAATAAAAAAATAAGAAACCAGTAAAGTTAGCCCAATTTTTATTCTATATTGTGACAGATAATGTTACGCTGAGTAAATTGATATCCAACATGTCATGCTTCAAAATTGCGCCCGCTCGTGGAATGGCGACAAACTTTGGTACTTAAAAATCTCCATAGGAGATGTTTAAAAATTTGTACAGGTTACCAGTTTTAAGTTAGAGGAGAGTCTAGTGTTAGAATTATTGCTTCCGCTCTAACGATCTTGGCGAAACCTAAGCATGTGTGGTTTGAACACCGTTTACATATGTGGGCGCTACTTGCGTATGCATTTGATCTGAGCGCAAGCACGAAGGGACGGGGTGCTTTCAATTTTTTTTTTCTGGTTTATTTTACTTTTTATCTTTTAGTTTTACACTGTCTTTTTAAGAGAAAAAAAATTGATCACTTTTATTCTTATTACAAGGAATGTAAACATACCTTGTAATAGAAATAATCAGGATAAGGGGCTCTTTAACCACTTGCTGCCCGCCCACCGTCATATGATGGCGTGACGGTGCAGCTGTTATCCTGGGCCGCCATATGACGGCGCTGCCTTCCAGGATCCCTAGGGGGCGCACGCGCACCGGCCGCGTCACTCAGGTCCGGGCACCCGCGATTGCCCAGTAACTGAGCAGGACCGTGGATCTTACATAGTTACATAGTAGGTGAGGTTAAAAAAAGACACAAGTCCATCAAGTCCAACCTATGTGTGTGATTATGTGTCAGTATTACATTACATATCCCTGTATATTGCGGTCATTCAGGTGATTAATAGTTTCTTGAAGCTATCAATGCTCCCCGCTGAGACCACCGCCTGTGGAAGGGAATTCCACATCCTTGCCGCTCTTACAGTAAAGAACCCTCTACGTAGTTTAAGGTTAAACCTCTTTTCTTCTAATTGTAATGAGTGGCCACGAGTCTTATTAAACTCTCTTCTGCGAAAAAGTTTTATCCCTATTGTGGGGTCACCAGTACAGTATTTGTAAATTGAAATCATATCCCCTCTCAAGCGTCTCTTCTCCAGAGAGAATAAGTTCAGTGCTCGCAACCTTTTCTCATAACTAAGATCCTCCAGACCCTTTATTAGCTTTGTTGCCCTTCTTTATATTCGCTCCATTTCCAGTACGTCCCTCCTGAGGACTGGTGCCCAGAACTGGACAGCATACTCCAGGTGCGGGCGGACCAGAGTCTTGTAGAGCGGGAGAATTATCGTTTTATCTCTGCAGTTGATCCCCCTTTTAATGCATGCCAATATTCTGTTTGCTTTATTAGCAGCAGCTTGGCATTGCATGCCATTGCTGAGCCTATCATCCACTAGGACCCCCAAGTCCTTTTCCATCCTAGATTCCCCCAGAGGTTCTCCCCCCAGTGTATAGATTGCATTCATATTTTTGCCACCCAAATGCATTATTTTACATTTTTCTACATTGAACCTCATTTGCCATGTAGTCGCCCACCCCATTCATTTGTTCAGGTCTTTTTGCAAGATTTCCACATCCTGCGGAGAAGTTATTGCCCTGCTTAGCTTAGCATCGTCTGCAAATACAGAGATTGAACTGTTTATCCCATCCTCCAGGTCGTTTATGAACAAATTAAATAGGATTGGTCCCAGCACAGAACCCTGGGGAACCCCACTACCCACCCCTGACCATTCTGAGTACTCCCCATTTATCACCACCCTCTGAACACGCCCTTGTAGCCAGTTTTCAATCCATGTACTCACCCTATGGTCCATGCCAACGCACCTTATTTTGTACAGTAAACGTTTATGGGGAACTGTAAACACACAGACCCACGTCCTGTCAGATGGGAGGAGACCGATGGTGTGTTCCTCGTACAGAGGAACACCGATCGGTCTCCTCCCCTTGTGAATCCCCTCCCCCCCACAGTTAGAATCACTCCTTAGGAACACATTTAACCCTACAGCGCCCCCTCCTGGTTAACCCCTTCATTGCCAGTCACATTTATACAGTAATCAATGCATTTTTATAGCACGGATCGCTGTATAAATGTGAATGGTCCCAAAAGTGTGTCAAAATTGTCCGATGTATCCGCCGTAATATCGCAGTCAGAAAAAAATAGCAGATCGCTGCCATTACTAGTAAAAAAAAACAAAAAAAATTATAATAAAAATGCTACAAATCTATCCCCTAATTTTGTAGACGCTATAACTTTTGCGCAAACCAATAAATATACGCTTATTGCGATATTTTTTACCAAAGATATGTAGAAGAATATGTATCTGCCTAAACTGAGGAAAAAATTTGTTTAAAAAAATAAATAAATAAATTTGGATATTTATTATAGCAAAAAATAAAAAATATTGTTTTTTTCAAACTTGTTACTCTTGTTTTGTTTATAGCGCAAGAAATAAAAACCGCAGGTGTGATCAAATACCACCAAAAGAAAGCTGTAAAATGTATTTTGGGTACAGTGTTGCATGACCGCGCAATTGTTCAAAGTGTGACAGCGCTGAAAATTGGCTTGGGCAGGAAGGGGGTGAAAATGCCCTGTATGGAAGTGGTTAATGTGAGATTTGTGGTCAAAAAGACTTCAGATCTAACATTTAGACTTAAAAGCAATAAAAAAAAATCTTTGAGACCATTGGCCATTCATTCCCTCTCTCAACTTCCTGCCTCTCAGGGGAGAGGATCGGATTGTCTCGGCCACTACCGACTGATCTGGTAAGTGGCAGAGACGGCGGGGGGGGGGGGCACCTCTCCTACCGCTGATAAAAGTGATCTTGCGGCAAATCCACCACAGAGACCACTTTTATTTTAAAGTGAACCGCCTGCCATTTTTAAAAATACCAGGGTTATTGCAGCTATAATAACGGTATTTAGCATCAAAGTACCAATGTATAATGACAGCAGGTGGTCTGGCAGTGGTTAAGAACTGTCACACGGTGGAGCAGGCAGATGGTGGTAGCCTTCGTCGAGGGCGGTGGTGGGCATCGTGGTTGACAATGGATCTACATTGTTTTGTTTTTTTTTTACATTTTTAAAATAAAGGACTTGTCAAAAACTGCCTACTGTAATTTTTACATTTTTTTTTGTTGATAATGAACACTCATTCACATGGGGGGGCAGGATCTGGAGGCCCCCTTATTAAAGGGAGCTTCCAAATTCCGATAAGCCCCCCACCTGCAGTCCACCACAACCCCCTTTCAGGGTTGTGGGGAAGAGGCCCTTGTCCCCATCAAGAACCCCTCCATGTTGAGGACATGTGGCCTGGTATGATTCTGGGGGGGGGGGGGGGGGGGGGTGGTCTTTGCTTACTTGTCCCGTCTTGTGTCGTCCCCACCCCTTTCCTGACCTGCCGGATTGCATGCTCGGATAAGGGTTCTAGCATGGATTTGGGGGAGAGCCCCACACCATTTTGTTTTTTGGGTTTTTTTTTTTATTTTGGTGTGGGGTTCCCCTCAAAATCCATACCACCCAAAGGGTCTAGTATGCATTGGGGAGGGGACTCCACGCCTTTTTTTTTTTTTTATTCATTGCCAGCATTCTTTTCACAACTAGCACACAAGTCGCACCCAAATGACATCTATATGATGCAGGTGCAACTTTTTTGAGGGTTTACATTAAGGTCTATGAACCTCAAATCACATAAAATTCAGACCAAAGTAGTGCAGGAACTACTTTGAAGTCACTGTGGCTTGAAGTTGCACAGATATGAACAGTTTTAATAGGGCAGTGGTTCTCAACTCCTATCCTCAGGACCCACTAACAGGCCAGGTTTGCAAGATAACTTAAATACATCACAGGTGATATAATTTGCTGCTCAGTGATTGCAGTATTCTAGTCTGCATCTTCCCTTTTAGTGGGTCCTGAGGACAGGAGTTGAGAACCACTGTTATAGGGGAACATGGTGTGTGACTTTAGGGTCCAAAGTAGCACAAGTGGGAATGGAGCCTTAATCAATATTGTAATTCTACATTGTTGCCCTAAAAAGATTTATTCAGAAATCATGCTGGAAATTTGAGGATCATAAAATGGTGCATTTTAAAAACAGCACTATTCCGCAAAGTTCCTTTGTACCAGTAAAAGCACATCATCAGTTTACCAGCTTATATTTCCATAATCACAGAATACTTAACCCCTTTCTCCAGAGTGTACGCACTTATGCTTTCTCACAGAAGTAAATATTTTTCTGTATGGTTTCATATATGGGTACGTGTGTTTATGCTGAGAGTGCGGGAAAATGTTCATCCAGGTATCTCCTACACACAAACTCATCTAAAAATGGTGCAGGGGGGAAAGATTTTATTGACCATAAATGTGTACATTTTATACAAATTTATCACTGAAGTATCCCTTTTCCCCTAACAGTTGATAAAGAGAACAATCAAAGATGTTCGAAGAATGGCATCACATCCAACACTGCCTTACTGTAAGTTCATAGTGTCTTTGTGAGAATATTAGAAGGGAAATTAGTTTATTTTCATGTTTTGTATTATTGTAAACTTCATGCCAATTTTTATGATGCAAAGTTCAAATTTTTTGCATAGTTGCTGATCCTTACCTTCAGGAAGTTACTTCATTAGTCTGATATAAAGATAGCAACCTCAAATATAATCTATATATGAACCATCACCTTTGCTCAGTGACGAATAGGATGCGGCCATTTAGGTAGCATTTCATAGTATAGTATTTCTGTGGCTGCCTTCCTTAATATGGAGCTCATCATAGGTGTTTAAAAGAAAACCACGGAAGCATCATATACATTTATTAAAATTGTTAAAGGAATATGAGGTTTGCCTAAAACACATTTCTAAGATCATTTATCCAGTATAACTTAAAAACTTTGGAAAGATCCTTTTTTTTTTTTTTAAAGGATCAGTCAACCCAGAAGTTAATCAGTTTTTAGTAGATCCTGTAGAGTTAGAGACTCTGTAACAATAAATAAATAGCAAAAGCCCTGGTAACTGTAAAAAAAGACTTAATACTGTTTGAGTTCTCGAGTGTTGAGCTTCTAGGTCCTCCGCATCTTTCCAAATTTCCCCTGCTGACCTCTTTGTCGCTGTAGGATGCAGAAGTGATCTAGTGGTCAGGGAGAGGAACTACTGAGAGCTGTGCGGCACCTAGGAGATTAACATCCTCAGAAGTGTCAGTTTTCCAGTGGACTTTAGGTTACTGAAACCAGAGATAGGAGTGGTGTTCGATGGCATGGACACTGTGAAAGATTAGTATTTACAGCTGACTACGACAGGTAACAGTGGTTTAACGATTTGTCACAACAGGGTTGCTTGAAGATGTAAGAAATCTCTCTAGGGAATCAGGGACATATGAGTTCTTGGGACTCCAAACCTGCTCTGGTCAATATGAGGACCTCCCTCACTCCCTGTTAGTTATTATTTTATGTGGCAGACAAACAAAAATGTTAATAGACTCAGTTGGAAATAAAGGCAGGAGGATTTTGTCATTAAAGTGTCCATAACATAGAAGAAACCAAGGACTAACTCTGCCCCTCAGGCTCCACCAGGAAGTAAAATATAACTTTTTGATGAACTGGCACTTTAAGAAAAATTCTGTTATTCTGGATTCTCCAACTTTTTTAAACAGTGTTGACTTTCATAGTTTCCCTAACTGAATAATGTGCACATAATTTAAGTGTTACTAAACCCACAACAGTAAAAGCAGTCTTGTTGTACTCACTTTAGAACCTAAGGGGTTAGTCCTGTGCATTGTGTAAAAATTCTGTTTAATCCGTTCTTCTCTGATCCTCCCCTTCTACTGTCCCCAATCTCCTGATAGTAAAGAGCCTTGGTGGCACTCTGCACATGCTCAGTTTGGTGTATATTGCTAAAGTTTTAGGTTTTATTTTATTCTTGGGAGGGTGCATGTGATCGTCACAGGGCCAATCAGCACTGTTCAGACAGAGGGCCAGGGGTCTTGCAGCCTCATAGGACAGTCAGAGGAGAATGAAAACTCCTCCTAAAAGCTTTAACCAGACACTGATAGAAGTCACAAGACTGCTATATACTGCTGATGAGAAAGGGTATTTAGCAGTTTATATTTACTAAAATTATTGCATTTCCATGTTCGATGTACTGTGTGAGACCAGCTGTATTGAATGCAGGGTCCTGGGTTTAGTAAAACTTTAAGTGTACATGTTTTTGAACCTTCTTATTTGCATTATTTTATTTGCGTTAGATCTTACTGGTGCTCAAGATGGCAGTGTAAGAATGTTTGAATGGGGTCATGCTCAACAGATAACATGCTTCCGGGCAGGTGGGAATTCCAGGGTAACCCGGATAAAGTTTAACCATCAAGGGAACAAGGTAGGTACCATCTACTGTGTATCTGTTAACCTCCCTGGCAGTATGATTATTTCAGATTTTTAATGCTGAAAGCGGTACAATTATTTTGCATGGAAATTTGGCGTCTTATATTGTAGGCCTGTAATTTTTAGGAATAACACACTTAAATCTGTCCAAACAAGAGTCTAGTAGACATCCCGGGTATGATAAAGTTTGAAAACCGAAATCATAAATTATAATATAATAAATAACTATAAATAATTATAACAAATAATATAATAATAATAAAAATTATTCAATAATGTAATCAAATCAAAAACACTGAAATTTGCTCAGTTGCAGAATTGTCACTGTCATTACTTTCAGTGTTTGATGACGGATTTCCCCAAAAATCACTATTGCTCAATTCTGCAAGTGATTCTAATTTATTATCTCTGTGTTCTAGGTGGTCTAAAAGCACTTTTGACGTAAATGGACATTTTTTGGTTGCTATGGACAATCTCCAGTTTCCTGGCAGAAAGAACAGTATTTATAATATAAAACTGCATGCAGGACACTGGACAAACCACTAGGGACAAAGGGGGTGTGTAATTATTTGATACAGTACTGTAATCTGTAAGATTAAAGTATAGTGTATCTATACTGTGTTTTTTACTTTTTGAATTTGGCGCCGAACTCCATCCCCGTGCGGCGCAACGCTTGCAGGGAACAGAACTCGGCACTGTGACTAGAGCGAGACACGGCGGTTCACAGATCACAGCGGGGGAGACATCGCAAGATCCAGGGGACAAGGTAAGTATCCTCTACATGGATCCTGCGATGCGATCTCGAGTCTGGCTTGGGGTTAACGCTTTTGGTTCTGAAATTCCACCCCGAGCCAGACTGGGGAATACCGCCAGGGAGGTTAAAAAAAAAAAAAAAAAAAAAAAAGATATCAGCGGCCACGGGCAGAAAGCTATTGCACTTCCAGACTGAAACTGCTTCTTCCTAAATAAACTCATAGGGTGGGCTACAGCTTTTGACATAAAAATAGGAATTAGTCAAATGTAGTAAACTGCAGACTAGGGATGAGCTTCGAGTTCGAGTCGAACTCATGTTCGACTCGAACATCGGCTGTTCGCCGAACAGCGAACAATTTGGGGTGTTCGCGGCAAATTCGAATGCCGCGGAACACCCTTTAAAAGTCTATGGGAGAAATCAAAAGTGCTAATTTTAAAGGCTTATATGCATGGTATTGTCATAAAAAGTGTTTGGGAACCTGGATCCTGCCCCAAGGGACATGGGTCAATGCAAAAAAAAGTTTTAAAAACGGCCGTTTTTTCGGGAGCAGTGATTTTAATAATGCTTAAAGTGAAACAATAAAAGTGTAATATCCCTTTAAATTTCATAGCTGGGGGGTGTCTATAGTATGCCTGTAAAGGGGCACATGTTTCCTGTGTTTAGAACAGTCTGACAGCAAAATGACATTTCAAAGTAAAAAAAGTCATTTAAAACTACTCGAGGCTATTAATGCATTGCCGGTCTGACAATACACATAGAAGTTCATTGATAAAAACGGCATGGGAATTCCACACAGGGGAACCCCGAACCAAAATTAAAAAAAAAAAAAATTAGGTGGGGGGTCCCCCTAAATTCCATACCAGGCCCTTCAGGTCTGGTATGGATATTAAGGGGAACCCCAGCCAAAATTTAAAAAAAAATAAATAAATGACGTGGAGGTTCCCCCTAAATTCCATACCAGGCCCTTCAGGTCTGGTATGGATATTAAGGGGAACCCCGCGCCAAAATAAAAAAAAAAAAAACAACGCCGTGGGGTCCCCCCAAAAATCCATACCAGACCCTTATCCGAGCATGCAACCTAGCAGGCCGCAGGAAAAGAGGGGGGGTGAGAGAGCGCCCCTCCTGAACCATACCAGGCCACATGCCCTCAACATTGGGAGGGGTGCTTTGGGGTAGCCCCCCAAAACACCTTGTCCCCATGTTGATGAGGACAAGGGCCTCATCCCCACAACCCTGGCCAGTGGTTGTGGGGGTCTGCGGGTGGGGGGCTTATTGGAATCTGGAAGCCCCCTTTAACAAGGGGACCCCCAGATCCCGGCCCTCCCCCCTGTGTGAAATGGTAAGGGGGTACCCCTACCATTTCACTAAAAAACTGTCAAAAATGTTAAAAATGACAAGAGACAGTTTTTGACAATTCCTTTATTTAAATGCTTCTTCTATCTTCCTTCATCTTCTTCTGGTTCTTCCTCCGGTGTTCTCGTCCAGCATCTCCTCCGCTGCGTCCTCTTCCCTTCTTCTCCTCGGGCCGCTCCGCATCCATGGCATGGAGGGAGGCTCCCGCTCTTCTCTTCATCTTCTTCTCTTCATCTTCTTCTCTTCTTCATCATCTTCTTCTCCGGGCCACTCCGCATCCATGGCATGGAGGGAGGCTCCCGCTGTGTGACGCTTCTCCTCTTCTGACGGTTCTTAAATAACGCGGTGACCCCGCCCCCCCTCTGACGCATGGAACATGACGGGACTTCCTGTGGCATTCCCTGTGACCTCACAGGGAAGTCCCGTCAAGTCACCGTGCGTCAGAGGGGGCGGGGTCACCAGGTGGCCCCGCCCCCTGTTATTTAAGAACCGTCAGAAGAGGAGAAGCATCACACAGCGGGAGCCTCCCTCCATGCCATGGATGCGGAGCGGCCTGGAGAAGAAGATGAAGAAGAGAAGATGAAGAAGATGAAGAAGATGAAGAAGACGAAGAAGAGAAGAAGACGAAGAAGAGAAGAAGACGAAGAAGAGAAGAAGACGAAGAAGAGAAGAAGACGAAGAAGAGAAGAAGACGAAGAAGAGAAGAAGACGAAGAAGAGAAGAAGACGAAGAAGAAAAGAGCAGGAGCCTCCCTCCATGCCATGGATGCGGAGCGGCCCGAGGAGAAGAAGGGAAGAAGACGCCGCGGAGGAGATGCTGGATGAGAACACCAGAGGAAGAGCCAGAAGAAGAAGATAAAGGAAGAAATAAGAAGCATTTAAATCAGGGGTCTTCAAACTACGGCCCTCCAGTTGTTCAGGAACTACAATTCCCATCATGCCCAGTCATGTCTGTTAATGTCAGAGTTTTACAATGCCTCATGGGATGTGTAGTTCCGCAACAGCTGGAGGGCCGTAGTTTGAGGATCCCTGATTTAAATAAAGGAATTGTCAAAAACTGTCTCTTGTCATTTTTAACATTTTTGACAGTTTTTTAATGAAATGGTAGGGGTACTTTTGTACCCCCTTACCATTTCACACAGGGGGGGCGGGATCTGGGGGTCCCCTTGTTAAAGGGGGCTTCCAGATTCCGATAAGCCTCCCGTCCGCAGACCCCCACAACCACCGGCCAAGGTTGTGGGGATGAGGCTCTTGGGACAAGTTGTTTTGGGGGGCTACCCCAAAGCACCCTCCCAATGTTGAGGGCATGTGGCCTGGTACGGTTCAGGAGGGGGGGCGCTCTCTCATCCCCCCCTCTTTTCCTGCCAGGTTGCGTGCTCGGATAAGGGGCTGGTATGGATTTTTGGGGGGACCCCACGCCGTTTTTCTTTTTTTTTTTAATCTTGGCCGGGGTTCCTCTTAATATCCATATCAGACCTGAAGGGCCTGGAATGGAATTTAGGGGGACCCCCCACGTCTTTTTTTTTTTTTTTCTATTTTGGTTCGGTGTTCCCCTGTGGGGAATTCCCATGCCGTTTTTATCAATGAACTTCTATGTGTATTGTCGGACCGGCAATGAATTAATAGCCGCGAGTAGTTCTAAATGACTTTTTTTCCTTTGAAATGTCATTTTGCTGTCAGACTGTTCTAAACACGGGAAACATGCGCCCCTTTACAGGCATACTATAGACACCCCCCAGGTACGAAATTTAAAGGGATATTACACTTATATTGTTTCACTTTAAGCATTATTAAAATCACTGCTCCTGAAAAAACGGACGTTTTTAAAACTTTTTTTTGCATTGATCCATGTCCCCTAGGGCAGGAGCCAGGTCCCCAAATACTTTTTATGACAATAACTTGCATATAAGCCTTTAAAATTAGCACTTTTGATTATTCATGTTCGTGTCCCATAGACTTTAATGGTGTTCGCGTATTTGAATGAACTTTTTTCCTGTTCGCATGTTCTGGTGCGAACCGAATAGGGGGGTGTTCGGCTCATCCCTACTGCAGACACGTATTTTTTCCTAGTAATTTTTCTGGCAAACAAAGCATCTCTTATATTAGAAATATGTAAATATACTGCATACATTACTACTTCTACAAAATCTATCACACTGGCCATTTGCCAGTTATGATTCCCTCTCTGAATTCACATGGCGCAGGGAGGACACACTCACACACACAGGTCAAACAAAGTTGAAAACAACCATTTTAAAGAGGAAGTAAACCCTGGTGGGTGACTGACAACCTGGGAGCTCGAGGTTCTTTTAAAATTGGGGCCATTTTACTTAGATTTGGCCTCCCTTTGATTCGGGTTACTGCAGCTGCCCTTCCTCTTTCTGGGAGCAACCTTGAACCGGCAACTGGCTTTCATCTGTTGGTACAGTATAACAGTTTTCACCACTCTTCCTAGAATCCTACAAGTGCTTGGTGCAAAGGCATTTCCTCCCTCTGCACATCAGTGGATGTTGTGGGTACCCCTCTGGGGTCAATATTTCACAAGCCTGGCAGCTGTCGAGCACAATTAAAAAGGGTTAGATGGACTTGCTAGCTCAAAGTTAGCTCATTCCTCTAATGGGGGTGGTAGCTTATTCACTCATGGCCCTAGTACCCTTCATGTAACGATAAAAAGAAAGAAAGGGCGCACCAGCCATGTGCATTCACTATGTAGCTGCCAGTATCTATACCATCCATATGCATCATATGCATGGTATGCATGCTTACAGTAAAGATCAGGCTTTACCCTTCCAGTTGGCGTTTGTATTTGTTATTTACCATGACTTTGACCGCCCACTGGGTCGAGGGTGAAAGAGGGAGGGGCCCCAAACATTCCTTCTGATTGGTTGATGGTGCATGTGTGCACATTCATACACACATATATATATATATATATATATATATATATATATATATATATATAGGGACTGCTGAACGAGGGTTCACTGCTGAGCTCTGAGGAAGAGGGGATGTTCCCTTCGAAACGCGTCAGCTGGCAGTGATCCCTGTGAGTCCCTTTGTGACCTCTGGAGAGCTCCGTTCATCATAGACTGTATGCTGTTAGTCTACGACATTTCACATTGCGAGATCTTCTTTCCTGTTTGTGAGTAGTTTCTTTGTATTTCTTTTAATAAATTTACATCCAAAGATAATGCACATGGCTGGTGCTCCTTTTCTTTCCTTTTATCATTATTAGGATTCCCCATCCTTGAGGGCAGCAAGGCCTGTGTCTCTATACCATTGGTCTGGTTATCCACTTGTGCGCAGGAGCGTTTTTTCTCTGCTATCAATTACCCTTCATGTAACCCTGCCTTCTTTTGGCCATTGTGCTGACTTTTCTGTCCTTTTCAAGACCATAGACAGCAGAGGTCACACCCATGCCTCTTTAACCTCCCCTTATAGTTTGATCTTTGATTTTGCCCCTGAGCTGGGTGTGTTACCTAAGGAGGAGATGGTAGATTAGTATGTTTTTTTTTTTTTTTTTTTTTTTTCCTTCTAAGGAATTGGGTTAGGATGCCATGCCTATAACTGAGATTTCATCCAACCCTGAGGATACAAGACCTTTAGCCAGGGGGTCCCTTAAATTGCTTAAACCAGCTAAGACTTTCCGAGTCCACTCACTAGTAGAGCCAGTCCTGTAGAAGGAGAGAAACATTTTCTCCTCAAATGCTTTGCTCAGTAGACTCCTATTTAGGAAATTGTTCTGCATAAGTGGGTAGTTTCTGTGGTAGATCCTGTCCTTTCCCGTTTCAATAAGGCTGTTACAACCCCTTTTGAAGGAAGGCCTTTATATTACATTTTGGTAAATCTAAAGATAATTGTACTTCCATTATATGGTCAGATTGTAGCGTGTATGATCCAAAATCCTCGCTGGACCCATCTCACTGATTGGAGGACGTGGCCCTGCCCAGAATATTCCTGTATGTGGAGGGTTTTTCTGTGATTGTCTTTGTACTGAATTGGCCCAGGAAGACATGGTACTTGCACATACTTGGACTCCTTGCAGACTCTTCATGGGTCATTCTGGTTCGTCTTAATCTTGTGCCCCAAGGGCCAGTGTTCCATCCTTCTTAATTGATAACATTACTGACATAGCTATTGGCAGGGGCCTGTTGGACCACTTAAACACTAGTTTTTAAAAGGAATTACAGCAGCTTACCTCAGCACTCTGTTGGGTTTTTGGTTCTCAGGTAGGTTAATTGCACTGTAAGCTCTTCTTTTGTGTGAGCTCCAACGATGACATTAGGACCCTATCTGCGTTGATATGCACAAGCATCCAGATGGGACTAGATAGAATGCATAAACAGTGTCCCTTTGGATTTATGGGACATATAGTCCCAAGGAGGGGGATCTGGGACGTTTAACTGAAGTTGTGCATGCACACTCCTGACTAGATGTTCAGGGATGCGGCATAAAACAAGCTGGAAGCCGAGGATTGCAAACAGACCATGTCTTAAGTGTACTGGACTTTTTCTAAAACAAACATTTCATGTGTTAAGATCACCTGGCCTTTGCAGATCTAATTAAAATACTTTAACCATTTCTGTTTACTGATAAAATTACATTTTTTTTGTATTTGTATTTGATGTGACTAAAACTGTTATTAGCAGTGTGAGAAAGTAACTGATTGGTTATTTTTTTTTTTTTTTTTGTGTTCTGTAGTTTGGAGTTGTTGATGCTGATGGGTTTATCAGTCTGTATCAGACCAACTGGAAGTATAGTGCTACTAGTGGAAGTCAGGCTAAGCCTTATTTGGTAAGGTTTTTGTTATATTCTGTTACTGTTTCCCATGTGTAAATCTTGGTATATGATTCCTTCTATGCATTTTCCTCTGCTTTACAGACCTGGCAGTGCCATAACAAAACCACCAATGACTTTGTGTTTATAAGTTCCTCTTCCCTAATAGCTACAGCTGGACAGTCAAGCGATAACAGGTACTTAATATATAAAGTTACTTATTAAGATGCATACATACATACATGCATGTCTTCATGAAAATCCGTTTCAGATAACCTCTGCTTCACTACAGCAATCCTTTCTTTCATGAACCACGGTACTGCCAATCAATAACCATGTCCAATGTCATATAGAAAGTGTGACCCTTTACACCCTGCATTTGCAAAACTGAAGTTTATTTTTTAGTGCAGTGCTATAGTGTCTATATGAGTCCACACATTCAAATTAAAGGATTGTTGGCTGAGTCATGTTTAACTATTGTTTCATTGTCACCACAGATTGAAGTAAACGCTTGCAATCTGTCACATGCTTATTCTGATAGTCTGCGACCATGATTTTGCAGACCCACAACCTATACCTAAAAGGTGTATAAATCTCTTCCGTGGAGCTATGGTGTCCTCTGCCGGTAGGGCAGGGGGGAGCTGTTCCTGCCAGGAGAACACCATGATTATTGCTAGCCGCAATAGCCGTTGGCAGTAATCACATGCTAGAAATCCCCCCCCCTTGTACCCAAGTTGATTGATCGACTTGATTGATCGACTTGGGTACAATTGGCCTGCCCATACATGGATTGAATCTCGGCCAGTCCCAGTTGAACTGGCCAAGATTCAAACCGTCTTTACATTCAAGCCAGCTTTACATAGTTGGTAAGGTTGAATTATTATTCCAGTATATCTTGTTCAACCCGTGTGCGTGTGTGTGTTTATGTTGCTACCAATTTCCATTTTCCTGTATGTTGTGTTTGCTGAGAAACCCATCTAAAAAAATGTTTAATATACTTACATTCCCACCTGACATCACTAACTGTGGAAGGGGAGCCCCACGTCTTCACTGCTCTAATAGTAAAGAACCCCTTACACAGTTTAAAAATGAACAACCTCCTTATCCAGCTTCATTATATGGCTGCGTGTCTTCTCTAGAGACCTTAGATTAAATAGCTTCCTCCTATAAATACAGTCAATATTTAAAGATTTATATATTACAATCATACTCCCTTTTTAAATGTCTCTTCTCCAGGAAATAAAAATCTTAATTTTTGTAGTCCCTCATAACTGAAGTTCTCCAGCCCCTTATTAGTTTTGTTGCTCTTCTCTGGACTCTCTTCAGTTCAAGGACACTCTTCCTGAGGATTTGTGACCAAAACTGGACAACATACTCTAGATGTGGCCAAACCCAAGTTTTGAAAAGTGGTAGAATTATAGTTTTATATGTTGGGTAAATACACGATAATAGTCTGCTAGCCTTGCTTGCTGCAGCTTGGTATTGTTGCTGTTGCTGAGCCTGTGATATACTAGGCTTCCCAGATTCTTTTGCATCCTCAACTTCCCCAGAGGTTCTTTCCCTAGGAAGTAACTTGCATGCATGTTTTAGCTCCCAAGTGCATTACCTTAAAATTTTCAATAATAAACCATCTGCCATATAGCGTCCCACTCTATTTACCTAGGTCTTCATGTAAAGTTGCTATATCCTGTTGTGAAGTTCTTGCCCTGCTTAGCTATGCATCATCCGCAAACTAGTGGCGGCTGGTGCTCAACATTGTTTTTGGGGGGGGGGGGGGGGGGGGTCGTAAAAAAACTTTGAAAAAAAAAATCATCAAACGCTGCCACTGTGCCCATCAAGCGCTGCCACTGTGCTCGCTCACACACCCCCCCCAAATATTAATTCGCTAGTGTCATAGGAAGTAAGGGCGCACTCTCTGCGCCCCGAGCCCACCCTTTTTTGAAGCCTTTTAGAGCCTCTGGCTCTAATCAGATGTTTCCAAAAAATACACCCCCTCCCGCTCCCGACATAGGAATCCATGCGTCTGGCGTCCTGAATGGGGCCGGGTACATGGATGGGGGGGGCGGCGCATCCACAATGCACGGGCCGCCACTGCCGCAAACACTGAGATTGAATTATTCATTCCAACTTCCTTATTTTCTGTTAAGTTAAAAAGAAGCTCATATCCCTGGGGAACTCAGCACAACCTTGTAAACCAGTGTTTCTCAACCTTTTTTTAGTCAAGGCACCTTTTAAAATTATGCACAATCCCAAGGCACCCCATTCTAAAATGGAAAAAACTAAACTCATTTGATTTTCATATTGCAGCAGCATCCACACACATGAACCACCCACCATTCGAGGCGATTTACACCTCCGCATTTACAAACTGGTACTGACTAGTATTCTCGCATTTCTCTTCTCCCTGTGTTTCTCTCCCTCTCCCAACTAATGTGACTGCAGTTCTGACAGAGAGGGGCAGGGGAGGGTGTTGTGCAGGCACCTGGCCTTCTCCTAATTAACCGATGATGTTGTTGAGATGGAAGTGGCTGGCCTTCACGGTGCCCAAGTTTGCAATTCTGCACAATAAAACCTGCACCTTTGTGTAACAAAAAAGCAGGCATGATGCACTTGCTGGCTTATTGACAATTTTTGGCCATTTAGTGGCAATTATTAAGCATTTTGCCAATTGCCAAGACATCCCTGAAGAACCCAGAATGCACCCTGGTTGAAAGACTGCCCTTAATCCATTCAGAAAATCCATCAGAAAATATGCCATTAGGTGCTACTTCTCTGGACTTTCTCCTGTAGCTAGATTTCTATGCTTGTACAGTGGGGACGGAAAGTATTCAGACCCCCTTAAATTTTTCACTCTTTGTTATATTGCAGCCATTTGCTAAAATCATTTAAGTTCATTTTTTTCCTCATTAATGTACACACAGCACCCCATATTGACAGAAAAACACAGAATTGTTGACATTTTTGCAGATTTATTAAAAAAGAAAAACTGAAATATCACATGATCCTAAGTATTCAGACCCTTTGCTGTGACACTCATATATTTAACTAATGGTGCTGTCCATTTCTTCTGATCATCCTTGAGATGGTTCTACACCTTCATTTGAGTCCAGCTGTGTTTGATTATACTGATTGGACTTGATTAGGAAAGCCACACACATGTCTATATAAGACCTTA
Organism: Aquarana catesbeiana; assembly: GCF_042186555.1. Classification (NCBI taxonomy): domain Eukaryota; kingdom Metazoa; phylum Chordata; class Amphibia; order Anura; family Ranidae; genus Aquarana; species Aquarana catesbeiana. Next base: position 201,087,395 of record NC_133324.1, read on the forward strand.
TAGCTCATAGTGCATGTCAGAGCAAATAAGAATCATGAGGTCAAAGGAACTGCCTGAAGAGCTCAGAGACAGAATTGTGGCAAGGCACAGATCTGGCCAAGGTTACAAAAAATTTCTGCTGCACTTAAGGTTCCTAAGAGCACAGTGGCCTCCATAATCCTTAAATGGAAGACATTTGGGACCACCAGAACCCTTCCTAGAGCTGGCTGTCTGGCCAAACTGAGCTATCGGGGGAGAAGAGCCTTGGCGAGAGAGGTAGAAGAACCCAAAGATCACTGTGGCTGAGCTCCAGAGATGCAGTCTTGAGATGCAAGAAAGTTGTAGAAAGTCAACCATCACTGCAGCCCTCCACCAGTTGGGGCTTTATGGCAGAGTGGCCCGACGGAAGCCTCTCCTCAGTGCAAGACACATGAAAGCCCGCATGGAGTTTGCTAAAAAAAAAAAAAACACCTGAAGGACTCCACGATGGTGAGAAATAAGATTCTCTGGTCTGATGAGACCAAGATGGAACTTTTTGGCCTTAATTCTAAGCGGTATGTGTGGAGAAAACCGGCACTGCTCATCACCTGTCCAATACAGTCCCAACAGTGAAGCATGGTGGTGGCAGCATCATGCTGTGGGGGTGTTTTTCAGCTGCAGGGACAGGACGACTGGTTGCAATTGAGGGAAATATGAATGCGGCCAATTACAGGGATATCCTAGACGAAAACCTTCTCCAGAGTGCTCAGGACCTCTGTCTTGTTGGAAGGTAAACCTTAGGTCTAGTCTATGACCCTAAGCACACAGCTAAAATAACGATGGAGTGGCTTCACAACAACTCTGTGACTGTTCTTGAATGGCCCAGCCAGAGCCCTGACTTAAACCCAAATGAGCATCTTTGGAGAGACCTAAAAATGGCTATTCACCAACGTTTACCATCCAACCTGACAGAACTGGAGAGGATCTGCAAGGAGGAATGGCAGAGGATCCCCAAATCCAGGTGTGAAAAACTTGTTGCATCTTTCCCAAAAAGACTCATGGCTGTATTAGATCAAAAGGGTGCTTCTACTAAATACTGAGCAAAGGGTCTGAATACTTAGGACCATGTGATATTTCTGTTTTTCTTTTTTAATAAATCTGCAAAAATTTCAACAATTCTGTGTTTTTCTGTCAATATGGGGTGCTGTGTGTACATTAATGAGGAAAAAAAATGAACTTAAATGATTTTAGCAAATGGCTGCAATATAACAGAGTGAAAAATTTAAGGGGGTCTGAATACTTTCCGTCCCCACTGTAAATACGATATCATCAATGCAGAAAGACCTTCATTTGAAATAGTGTTTTAAGGAGACTATGAAATACTACAACCACAGGCCTTCCTTAATCCAAATTACAGCTCACCTCACGTTAAAAGGTTGGTCTGGTAAGAACAGTCGGTCCATTCTCTAGTCACCCCAGCTGCTGCTCAAGTGATCCCTTGAGACTGCTCCTACTCTGCTCCTACTCTCCACATTATGCAAATTCCTTCACTAAGCCACTCCCCTCCTCATGGAATGGTAAAAGGTGGGTTTGGCAAGAACTGTCTTTCATAAATCCATGTTACTATTGATACAATTTTCGTTGGCAAATAGATACAATAAATGAAGCACAGAAACTAAATACCTGGGTTTTGTATTTTGTTTCCAGAAACAGATTTTATTTTATAAGTCTAATTTTCTAATGTTATATTTTGGATTGCTCATAAGAGCAGTTTATGATGCCCTTTTTATTTGTAAAATTATCTGTTTCAAAATTTTAAAGGTGTTTTTCTTTGATTCACCCTTATAGAAATGTCTGTATGTGGGATACACTGGTAGCACCTACCAACAGTTTAGTTCATGGTAAGTTAGTTTACGATTTCTGTTAACATCAATTAATACACATATCTGTGAGTCTGATTTCAAGAATATTATTATTATTATTATTATTATTATACAGTATTTATATAGCGCCAACAGTTTACGTAGCGCTTTACAACTTTAGGGTAGACAGTACAAATACAATACAATTTGATACAGTAGGAATCAGAGGGCCCTGCTCCTTAGAGCTTACAATCTAAGAGGGAAGGTCAAGAGATACAAGAGGTAATAACTGTGGGTGATGTGCTGATTGAGAAGATAAATGTACAGTTGTTAGGTGGGGGCCAGATAGGCTTCTCTGAAGAGATGAGTTTTCAGGGATCGTCTGAAAGTGGATAAAGTAGGAGAAAATCGGACAAATTGGGGTAGAGCATTCCAGAGGATGGGGGAGGCTCTGGAGAAGTCCTGAAGGCGAGCATGGGATGAGGTGACAAGGGAGTTTGAGAGCAGGAGGTCTTGGGAGGAGCGAAGAGAACGATTAGGTTGGTATTTTGTGACTAGGTTAGAGATGTAGCTAGGGGCCAGGTTGTGGATGGCTTTGTAGGTTATAGTTAGTATCTTGAATTTAATTCGGTGACTGAGTGGCAGCCAATGGAGGGATTGGCAGAGGGGTGTAGCAGACGCTGAGCGGTTTGTGTGGTGGATGAGCCTGGCCGCAGCGTTCATGATGGACTGAAGTGGGGATAGCCTATTTAGAGGTAAACCAATGAGGAGGGAGTTGCAGTAGTCAAGGCGGGAGATGACCAAGGAGTGGATTAGAAGCTTTGTGGTGTCATTGGTTAGGAAGGGGCGTATCTTGGAGATGTTGCGAAGACAGAGGCGGCAAGCTATGGATAGTGATAGAATGTGGGGTCGAAAGGTTAGTTCAGAGTCCAGGATTACACCTAGGACCTTGGCGTGGGGAGATGGGTTGATAGTTGAGCCGTTGATCTTGACAGGGAGATCAGGGGAAGTGGCACCTGAGGGAGGAAATATCATGAGCTCGGTTTTGGATAGGTTGAGTTTGAGAAAGTGATGTGACATCCAGGCTGATATGTCTGCTAGTAAGTTGGTAATGCGTGAGGAGACAGATGGAGAGAGCTGGGGGGTGGAGAGATAGATTTGGGTGTCCTCAGCGTAGAGATGATATTTAAAGCCGTGGGAGGCAATCAACTGACCCAAGGAGGTGGTGTAGATTGAGAAAAGGAGAGGTCCGAGAACAGAACCTTGGGGGACCCCAACGGAAAAAGGAAGAGGAGATGAGGAAGTAGAGTTGTAAGTGACACTGAAGGAGCGGTGGGATAGGTAGGATGAGAACCAGCGAAGAGTACAGTCACGGAGGCCAAAGGAGTGGAGTTTTTTGAGGAGGAGGGGGTGGTCCACTGTGTCAAAGGCAGCAGAGAGATCCAGGAGAAGTAGTACAGAATAGTGTCCATTGGCTTTAGCCATTAGTAGGTCATTTGAGAGTTTAAGGAGAGCAGTTTCCGTGGAGTGTTGAGGGCGAAAACCGGACTGAAGGGGATCAAGAAGTTTATTCATGGTCAGATGGTTGCTTAGTCGGTTGTAGACCAGTCTTTCAAGAAGTTTGGAGGAGAAGGAGAGTAAGGAGATGGGACGTAAGTTGTTGAGATTGGTGGGATCCAGTGAGGGCTTTTTTAGTATGGGGGTGACTAGCGCATGTTTTAGAGAGTTTGGGAAGATGCCACAAGAGAGGGAGAGGTTGAAAATGTGAGTTAGAGAGCGTAGAATCGAGTCAGAGGGTGAGCGTAGCATTTGCGAGGGAACAGGATCCAGGGGGCAAGTGGTTAGATGAGTGCTAGATAAAAGTTTAGCAACCTCAGTAGTAGTAGCAGGGTTGAATGAGGGAAGTAATGATTGTATCTGTGGACATGGGGTGTTGCATGGGGGAGGTTTTTGCGCATTGGCGATCTCCTCATGAATTGTATCAATCTTAGTTTTGAAGTGATTGGCAATCTCCTGGGCAGTGAGTGAGTTGGTGGGTGGAGGCAGTGGAGGACAGAGTAGAGTGTTGAAGGTAGAGAAGAGTTGACGTGGACTGGATGAGAAGGTGTTAATGAGTGTGATAAAGTAGGTCTGTTTGGCAGTGTGAAGGCAGGAGTAGTATTTTAGGAGGGCAGATTTATATTGTGTGAAGTCTTCCTGGGTCTTAGTCTTATGCCACAGGCGCTCAAGAGCGCGGCTACGTTTTCTGAGACTTCTGGTGTCATCTGTTTGCCAGGGTTGTAGCAGTCGGGGCCTAATTCTGCGTGTAGTGAGGGGGGCCAGCTTGTCTAGGGAGGAAGACAGTGAGCTGTTGTAGATGAAAGTAGCTAGGTTGGGGCAGGACAGGGGGGAGATTTTGTCATAGAGGTGATCAGTATCAGAGTAGAGAAGAGAAGGGTTGAGGTGGCGAAGGTTTCTGCGTATAACTGTTAGGCGGTTGGAGGGAGAAGAGGTGGAAGACAAGGAGAGAGCAAAACTAATAAGGTGGTGATCAGAGAGTGGGAGTGGATTGTTGGAAAGGTTGCACGGAGTGCACAGATAGGAGAAGGCAAGGGTGTTGCCGTTGGAGTGGGTAGGAGCCTGTATCCATTGCTTCAGGTCAAGCGATGAGGTTAGATTAAGAAGTTTAGAAGTAATAGTAGTGTTAGTGTTGACAGGGATGTTGAAGTCCCCAAGAATAATTGTGGGGATTTCAGAAGAGAGAAAGTAGGGTAGCCAGGCAGAGAAGTCATCAAGAAAGGCTGATACCGGTCCAGGGGGCCGGTAGATGACAGCAATTCTTAGAGAAATAGGAGAGAAAAGACGAATGCAGTGTGCCTCAAAAGAGGAGAGTGTCAGAGAGGGAGGTGGGTGAAGAACCTGATAGGTGCTGCATGGGGCTAGAAGGATTCCCACTCCACCTCCCTTCCGTCCACTTGGTCTGGGGGAGTGAGTCCCGAGAAGGCCCCCATGGGAGAGGGAAGCAGGAGAAATAGTATCCGATTCATGAAGCCAGGTTTCAGTAATGGCAAGTAGGTTAAAGGAATTTGTGATGAAGAGGTCGTGGAGGGCGGTGAGTTTGTTGCAGACAGAACGTGCATTCCACAGGGCACAGGAAAAGGGGGGGCTGGTTTTGGAAAGAGGAATAGAGACCAAGTTCTGTGGGTTTCGGCTCCTGCCAGAGGGTGTAGGGGGATGGGAGCGTTGGGCAAAGACAGATGATGGTGGCCCAGGGTTTGGGGATATGTCACCAGAGATTAGGATAAGCAGGAGGGTGAGGGAGGTAATGTGGGACTGTGATTTATGTGAAGAATATAATTTTATGCATAGCTTGTCTTTTCACATTTTAAAATACAGCCAACATATGAATAAGAATAACTTCTCTGCTTTTCTGAGGAATATAATGTCTGACACCAGATCATTTTGGCTAAATCTTATTTGTTATAATGAATTTTGAATGGCTGTTAAGATTCCATTGTGTTGTAGATTATCCCTAGACCTGACTTAAAAACACATAAATAGTCATTATTTTTTGGCTCACGTTCCCTGATTTTCACACCTTAATACCTGTTTATGATGGTTCTGTGTTGGTCCCTTCAGTGACGATTTGTGTATCAAGAATGGCCTGATGCCAATAGACAGTCGGGTGCATCATATGCATATTAAATCTACACTCCCCTTCGAAGTTGGGCAGCCTGAATTGCCTATAACCTGGTTTGTGCAAAGCATTACAGAATATAACACTCAAACAAAACCAGCCACAATTGGGCTCTTGCAGGAAATTTCAATATTTAATGTTTTTTATAATTGTGCAGGCTTACCTTTTACCTTTCTTTGTCTAAGTCTGATAATGGCTTTGTGCAGGATGTTCTTTGCAGAAATTTATGCCTCTTCTTCCCCACCACAAAAACTTCACTGAGGATGTTGCATTTTTGTAGTCAGAAGCTCCATATATCCACAAAAGGGCATGACACCATCAGCTGGCTTTGTGATGACTGTAGTAGTTGGACAGGGCTGCAAATTCTTGTAGGGATGTTGTCACTGGAGTCTTTGACAGATAAAAGAAGCCAACATGTGATTCAAATTGGCAGTAACCAAGCAAAACAAAAATATTGGTTATATGTGGAGTTAGCCTAAATGAATATTGGAGTTTAATTGTACTATTGAGTAGAGCTGCACAATTAATCGTTAAAAAATCATGATCTTGATTCAACCCCCCTCATGATCTTAATACAGCATTTCCACGATTCATGTTAAACGAGTGCAGAGCCGTCCTCTGCTCAGAGTTGTCAAAAAAAACAAACAGCTGGAAAATGTTTATCAACAGCGCTGAGATGAAGATAAACCATGTATCTCTTGGTTCTTTTATGTCAAAGGGATGAACTTCGGTCTACAAATGAGGGCAGTTTAACCACTTAAAGGCTAAACCTTTTTTGACACTTGTTGCTTACAAGTTAACCACTTAAGGACAGAGCCTCGTTTTGAGATTTGGTGTTTACAAGTTAAAATCAGGTTTTTTTTTTCTAGAAAATTACTTGGAACCCCCAAACATATTTTTTTCTAACACTCTAGAGAATAAAATGGAGGTTGTTGCAATACTTTCTGTCACACCGTATTTGCGCAGCGGTCTTACACTTTTTTTTGGAAAAAATACACTTTTTTTTAATTAAATGAGACAACAGTAAAGTCAGCCTATTTTTTTGTTTATATTGTGAAAGATAATGTTACGCCAAGTAAATTGATACCCAACATGTCATGCTGCAAAATTGCGCCCGCTCAAATGGAATGGCGACAAACTTTTACCCTTACAAATCTCCATAGGTGATGTTTAAAAAATTCTATAGGTTGCATGTTTTAAGTTACAGAGGAGGTCAAAGGCTGGAATTATCACTCTCACTCTAAAGATCGCGGTGATACCTCTCGTGTGGTTTGAACACTGCATTTGCTTCTGCACGCGAGCATTTATTTATTTCACTTTTTAGTTTTTGGTTTTTAGTTTTACACTGTTCTTTTGAAATAAAAAATTGTTTCACTTGTATTCCTATTACAAGGAATGTAAACATCCCTTGTAATAGAGAAAAAGCATGACAGGACCTCTTAAATATGAGATGTGGGGTCAAAAAGACCTCAGCTCTCATATTTACACTAAAATGCAGAAAAAAGTAGTTTGAGAAAAAAAAAATTAAAAAATTTCCCTTTAAGAGCTATGGGTGGAAGTGACGTTATGACGTCGCTTCCGCCTTGCAATGGTATGGAACCAAGTGGGGGGCCACCTTCCCCCTCAGTCAGCTCCATACCACAGACCGTGAAGGATCCCGATCGCCTTTGCCGCTACCAACGGCTCCGTTAAGCGGCCGAGGGCACCAGAGCGTGGCGGGGGCCCTCTCCCGCTACCGTTAAAAGTGACCTCGCTGCGAATCCGCTGCAGAGCCCACTTTTATCTGAAAGCTGACCGCCCACTGAAGAAGAGGATAGCGGGGTTATGAAAGCTAGCTGCCATGACAACAATATTCCTCTTTAAGGCTCCATTCACACTAGCGCATTTTTTGATGCATTTTGCATTTTGCAGAAATGCATGGGAATTTTTTAACATGGGTTCCTATGGAACATGTTCACATCAATGCCTTTTTGTACCCCTGCATTTTTGGAAAGGGTCAGGGACTTTTTTTCATGCAAAATGCAGCGTTTTGCATGTAATACAATTCAATGGACCAGCATCAAAAACGCATGTGCACCGTTTTTGCAGCGTTTTTACAGCATTTTTGATGCGTTTTTGGCTTTTTTTTTGTTTGTTTTTTTTAAACTGTAAAAAAAAAAAAAAAACGCAAAACTCCGCAAAAACGCTGTAAAAACGCTACAAAAACGCTGCTCAAAAACGTGGCAAGCATGACAAAGAAAACTCCAAAAACGCTCAAAAGCAACATGCATAGGTGTGAATCGAGCCTAAACAGCCGAAGTATAACGATGGCGGGCAGTCGGCAAGTGGTTAAAATCAGTATTTTTTTGCTAGAAAATTACTTTGAACCCCCAAACAAAAACAAAATATATATATATATATATATATAATAATTTTTTATAGAGAATAAAATGGCAGTCATTGCAATATTTTATGTCACACTGTATTTGCGCAGCGGTCTTTCAAAAGCAATTTTTTGGGATAAAATACACTTTAAGAAACCGTACAGTTAGCCCAATTTTTTTTGTATCGTGTGAAAGATGATGTTACGCTGAGAATCGTGATCTTTATTTAAAGCAAAAAAATTGTGCTTCTCATATTTATCCAGAATCGTACAGCTCTACTATCGAGCTACAGCTAGTAAGCCATGATGCATGATGAGAACCCTGTATCAGTCCAACCCTACAGGGTGCCATAATTATATACGTTTTAATATATTCATGTTTTATATGAAAATAAATTGTACATAGACAGCGCACAGCCATTGGTATGAAATTATATTTCCCATATATAGTTGCAGCAGTATAGGTACTGTTAAACTGGTATTTTGAGTGGGACAGTGGGGAGCATCCCCATTTCTATGGGTACTTCTCAGTTGAAAAAAAAAAAGTTTTTATTATCTTTTCATCTCGATTTGCAGCCTTTACTTGCCATGACAGTGGAGCAACTGTGGTTGCTTATGCACCAAAAAACCAGCTGCTAATATCTGGAGGCAGGAAAGGATTCACATGTTTGTTTGACTTGCGTCAGAGACAACAAAGGCATGTTTTCCAGAGCCATGATTCTGCTGTGAAGGCCATTGCTATAGACACAACAGAAGAATATTTCATTACAGGATCTGCAGAAGGAAACATTAAGGTAAGTGTCTGTCTCTTTAAGGTTTTCAATATCTACAAAATCTTTCTTGATCCTAAAAAAGTACCAGGCATCAATCACATTTTTCTGTTGAGGCCAAAAGCATAAAAATTTAATTTGCCCATAACAAAATAAAATTTTCTCCTTGTCTTTAGCAACCATTCCGATTTTTTTTTTTTTTAATTACCTTTGCACTCCAAAAATTACACTTTGATGCCAATTTGTTGCTATGGACATAATGTCAAGAAATGTCTGGCAGATCTTTCTTATGTAAGCCCCCTCATGCCCAAAGTTTTTCTTTTTCTGTAGTATCAAAACTTATAATTTCACAAGGAATACAAATGATGCAGCGACTAACCATATCACATCAATAAAACAATAAAAAGGAATTTCAAATTGGATGTGCGTATATATTTGACTATGTATGGTACCACTATTGGAGTCACATTTGAGCGATGTTGGACCTCCTATGATTTAGAGGTCTAAGTATCAGGTGAGCATATAAGTGCGAAAGGGCACTGAGGGAATGGGTTTTTGCACGTTGGATGAAAAATTGTGTTGAACACAAGAAATCTGAAGGAAGAAGATTTAGGTGGTGGAATTTTATATATTGTAAACAGAGTGTTTTTCTAAACGAAAATAGCTAAATAAAGTGAAAAAACACAGTGGCGCTAAGATATAACTTCTATATAAAAAATTCCTTATTTCAGGCGATCCAGTGAAAAAAACAACAATATATGTGCAATATATCCCCCAAGTGACAAGTGATATTATTAAAACATATCAAAAAATATTGTAATCAAAAAATCACAAAAAAAAGTCCTTAAATGGTGACTTCTTCTTATAACTTCCACCACACCCAAGTGTTCAGTGATCCCACTCCCTATGGAAATCCACTCACCGACTCTCAGTGCCCACACTCTCGTGTAAGGCTCAAATGCTTTCTGACCGCATCATAAGGGTCACAGTGGCAATCCACAAACCAGATTGATGTGCAAAAGATCGTTCCACATGTGAAATAAAAATAATACTCCAATAGTGCAATAACGTATAACCAGTTTATTTATTATTATCTTTAGTATTCAACTCACGTTTTCCAAATATAAAAATAGCATAGAAACGTTCCCACAGCAAACAGCAAAAAAAGATTAAAAAAATGACATAAAAAAAAAAAATATGCCTTTAAGAAAAGTGGGCGGAGCTGACGTAATGATGTCGCTTCAGCCGTCCAATGGTATGGAGATGGGTGGCGGCCATCTTAGCCTCACTCGTCTCCATACCCAGGCACAGAAAGGTCCCGATCGCCTCCGCCGGGAGGGCGGTGGAGGGCGCTGGAGAGCGGCGGAGGGGGGGTGGCACCTCTCCCGCCGCCGATAACGGTGATCTCGCGGTGAACGCAGAGACCACCATTATCGTACACAGAACCGGCTCCTGTAAAGATGGATACCTCGGTTGTGGCAGCAGCTGCTGCCATTACCGAGATATCCATCTTCAAAGTGCCGACGTATATTTACAGGAGCCAGTCGGTAAGTGGTTAAATGCACCTTGAAGTTTCTGAGACCACATGGAAAATTGTGTTCTGGTCAGATGCATCAGTGCCCATCAATGCAGCCTATCGACGCACATCAGTGAAGAAGAAAATGTACTAATTTGCAAAATTGTATAACAGAAACAAAGGAAAAAGGATTTATTTTTTCAAATTTTCATTTTTTTTTTTCCATTAAAAAAAAAAAAAAAAAAACTGTGGTGATGAAATACCACCAAAAGAAAGCTCTATCTGTCTCAATAAAATTAGAATAATTTTACATGGGTACAATGTTGCATGACTGCACAATTGTCATTTAAAGTGTGACAGTGCTGAAAGCTGAAAATTGGAAGGGGGTGAAAGTGCCCTGTATTGAAGTGGTTTGGCTAGAAATCCACGCACTTTTTTAGCTGCTCCTTTTCTCTTCCTCCTCCATAGCGCAGGTTATAAGCTCATAGAAATGAAGAGAGCCAAAAGTGTAATATGCCAACTTTATTTAAGAAATTTAAAAAATGCACTTACATAAAGACAGATGTACATCGGCTTGTACACTACTATACGATTCTGTACAGTGTGCTGCAATAAAATGCAGCTCTGTACTGTGTTGCAGTGTGAATGGGATACAGAAAACACTGTTCATATCGCTGGAGAGTTTAAAGGCAGGATGTTTTTTTACCTAAGTGCATTCTCTGCATTAAGGTAACAAAAAACTTTGTGTGCAGTTTTCTCCCTTATACATACCTGAGCCAATTTTTGATGCAGCGCTGTGCTTGAGAGCAGCGTCTCTCTCTACTCTCTCCCTCCTCACAGCCGCGTTGTCTGTGTCTGATACGGGCAGCGCGGCTTAGCAGGTGTGACGCAATAGGAAGTGTCTTCCTATGGTGGCACACTGAGAAAAGGAGGAGCCAGGAACGCCAACAACAACTGTAGAAGAGGAGGATCAGGGCTTCTGTGCAAAAACATTGCACATAGCAGGTAAGTATAACATGTTTGTTAAAAAAAAAATAAAAATGAACCTTTAATAGTTAAGATAAAAATGCACATTTCTTCTGCAGTAATTTTCTTGCTATCATCCTGGAAACCCCCACCCCCAAATTAAATGTTGAGGCTTGCAATAAAATGATGTAGAGGATCACTGGTGAAAAGTGTATTCGGTACTAAGACTGCAGTAATATTTACACATGGGTCTATGCGTTTTTTTACATTGTTACAGAGCTTTCCACATTTTGTGGTTTTACAGCATGGAATTAAAATCGATTTAAACAGGGGTTACCAACTGATTTCACAATATTACTGTAGGCCATAATTTTAAAGTGGAAAACAATCAACATAATTATAAAAAAAAAAAATTACAAATGGAAAAAAATAATTGAACAGCATTACATGCTTAAGCATGTACTCTGTGCTTAAAGGATAAGTTCACCATATTCAGGGTGTAACATGTTACGAAAAGGACCGGCCCCCAATCCCCCCGCTGCTGTCAATTTTTTTAAAACGCAGCAATGCGGGGCTCCTGCCGCGCCACTCATTCCTAGCCCTCTGTGAATGGAAAACTTCAAGTTCTTGATGAACTACCATGGTGCCGTGAGTACTGCGGTAGTTCATTGATTCTTCCCAGGGCTTTTTTTCTTAGAGAATAGGTGCAAGAACTCGACCACGACTTCCCACACACCCTCCAAACCGCACCAAATAGTGGGTGTGGTAAAATTTTAGGAACAGTGGGAGGATCTTCATGCACTTCTGGTATTTAGTGCCCCTTTAGGTACCAAGTGCAGAGTTGGGGGGGAGGGGGGAGTTTACACACATAGTGTAGAGTTCAGAGGTGCTCTGCATGCAGATTACGAAGTTCAGCCTTCTTCCACATCTCACTTTCATCCCTCTCTCAGTTCTGACCTCTACATGCAACCCCCCTCCAATGTCCCATATTTTCCACTCATTAAAAGTGCCACCATCTTCCACGTGTCGTACTTTTGTTGCTGTATTAAGCTGAAGCACCCAGCCGGCTCTAGGACCTCTCGCACACTGTAGGTGGCTCTGATTCTCTCACTTCCAGGGAGATCGTCCAGTAGGGGTGTACTCATTTGCACTGCACTCTGGGCACCTGCATCTCCCTTGTCCCCATCCTGCACTCAGTGGGAGCTGCACTGGGGAACGGATCGTTGGGAGACGAGCTGTCACTTATAAACACAGAAGCTGAACATTTGTTTACAAGTGATAGTGGTGAGCAGGGAGCAGAAGACCTGAGCCAAAGGTGGAAGAACTGTGTTCCAGCTGAAAAAAAGCCCTGATTCTTCCTGTCAGTAAGTATCTGCTTGCCCATATGAGGTACAAGTGCTGATCGTGGGTGCACTGCTTTAAAAGCTCCTACAACAAGAAAATAACAAATGCACATTTTTTTTTTACCTATTTCTTTTTTGTCAAAATGTGATCTTATTCTTTAATCCCCCAAAGATCTCCTTAATTCTAGTGCAACCATCTGGCTTTTTAAGTCACTTGATTACATGTGTGGCACCCTTTTGAGTGCAATTACTGTTACTATTATTGCATGGTCTCAAAATGAACACGTTTTTGAAATGCCCCTGGGTAAGTTAGGGCTAGTTCACTCCACCTGTGGTACTGTGTTGGTGCACTTTGCTCTCTTTGAACGGCTCCCATCACACATCCAGAATACACCTGAATTGCAATATTGCATAATGTATATTGCGGTGTGCTGTGCTGCAAAACAATGTAGCAGGACCTAAATTATTTAAGGTGCATTACATTTAATTTTTAATGGGCTGGCTAATGTAGCGACCTGCAATATACCTCAACACACCTGAACATAAACCCTCCATTGTGACCACTCCTTATAGGTTCAGAAATAATCTGATGTAATTTGAATAACGGTCTGAACATCCCTGGAGCACTGTTAAAACGGTTGTAACCCAAAAAAGAAAAAAGCTTCTGTTCCTTTAAAGCATGATAAAAATGCCACAGTGCTTCTGCAGTGTCATTTGTCAAATTCTATGTTGTAAAATACCTGGTTGATCCTGCATGTTCCTGTGCCCCCCCTCGGTGCACTGACTATGGTAATCATTACTGCTGATCCATGATACCGTGGTCAGTTTATGTACCTCAGTCATCCTGCTCTGTACTCAGTCTCTCCTCCTTTTCTCTCCCTATTGCCTATCATTTCATTTCTTTGTGTGAGATTCAATCTCCTGCCCATCCTTCCCCTCTACTCTTGTCGCTATTCCCTGTGGCTGTAAAGCATGTTGTATGAATATACAAAGTACTGTGTGTCAGTTTTTCTAAAATGTAAAATCCTAAATACTTTCTTGCACAGTGCCTCTGTGTGGTCACGTGATCTCCCTCTGCTGGCCGGCTTACGTCAGAGGGGAATCTCCGCCCCTCCCGCTGCTCTCCTTAGATCAGGGAAGGAGAGCAGAGGGAGGTCACGTGACACCAGAGTGGAGCTGTGCAAAAAGGTATTTATGATTTTTTTAATTTTTTTTTTTAGAATAACTGACAAATAGGTACTTTATATCTTTATACAGCGGAGGGCATGCCAGTTATTTGTAAATCTGACTTTACAACCACTTTAAATCCATTATTACAACATTGAAATCATATGACACAGCTAACTTGAGCAGGCCTTTCACAAAATCTAAGAGAGATGCCCTTCTAGCTAAGGAGGGTGTTGGTGAGAAAAGCGATTAGGAGGCCAGTGATAACTCTGAGACAACTATAACCCAAATTTATCACAAATCCAGAATTTATAAAAGAGTGAAAAAACAAAACTAGAACAGTGAGTTTTCCATAAAGTATTTGAAAATGGTAAACATGTAAAAACACTCTGGACTCACTTTTTGAACTTATCAGAAAATGCTATGCCGACACTGCCCATCACCTGAGAACACTACCCCATATTGGTAGCATCATGTTATAAGGGTGCTTTCTATTGGCATGTAGAAAACTAGTCAAGTTTGAGGGCAAGAGACAAATAGAGGCCAATTTTAGAGGAAAACCTTTAGGCTGCCATTTTTGACCATCTTCTAAAAACGCTTTTTGCCTATATAAAGTGTTATGTATGTTGAATAAATCGTATGTTAAAAATTCCTTTTTAAATGCTTTTTATTTTCATGTTATAACACTATAAATTTGAAAAATTATAAGGGGGGGTGAATATTTATGTAAAGCACTATCTAACGTATCTAGTAAATAAACATAAAAAATACAATGTGGTAATTCTAACATGTTTGAAAATAACGTGGCTTACGTTAAATCAAAACGAGTGTGCTCTTCTAAATTTTGCAGCCAGACTCTGCCTCCCCAAAGGCTTAGTTGGCAGCAGTGATTTTACTGACTTGTGACAGTAACTTTTCAGTGTAAGACTGTTGACATCACTCTAGCTTTTTGGCTAGATCAAATATGTTACAGTGACATGGAGAATCATCCCCTTCTTTTCAAATTTGGGTTTTGGCTGGAAGTATTTTCTCACCCATATTTTGTTTTCCTTGCAGATCTGGAGCCTTACAAATTTCACATTGCTGCACACTTTTCTCAATGAGCATGCGCGACAGTCCCTCTTCAGAAATATTGGAACAGGGGTGATGCAGATAGAGACTGGACCAGCCAACTACATCTTTTCATGTGGCGCTGATGGCACTGTCAAAATGAGAACATTACCAGATCGTTTTAGCACAATAAATGACCCCCTAAGAAACGACGTCAAATTTTTTCTTTGAATTACCATTTTGTATTGTTTAACCCCTGTGAACATTTGAGTGGTTTTACAATGCTTTGTCCTGCACTAGCACTGAAAGTGGATTAAACTTTATGTATGAAAGTGAGAGGTGGCCGACGGGTGAATTGTGCAATGCATTACAGACGTGCCACTAAGATGATGCTTTACGTAGTTTGTATTTATTTTTGTGATTTTCTTTCTTTCTTTTGCCCTTGAAGCACTGATGCCTTAAATATGATTAACATGATCATTCATCTATTGAATGCTATGTTGCCTAAAATAGGAAAATGGATAAATATGTAAAATATGATATATACATATATTCCTACATACTTGTACCGCTGCTGTTTTCTTGATTTATTTTTTTTTCTAACTTTTATCCCATTTTTAAATTTCTTTAAAAAATCTGCACACCTGGAAAATATTTTATTGGTATGTGTATAAAATCTGAAACTTATGATTTAATTATAATGTTATATATACTTAAATGAAGATAAATTATATTTTAGAACAGTTTAAAGGTCATATAAAAGAGTAGATTTAGGTAAAGATTTACCTATGTTATAGTGAGTTCTGGTATAAAAACAAATGGCTTTTTTTTTTTTTTTGTCTGACCTTTTTAGCATATGGTCTTTGAAGCACTTAACTATGTTAAAGTGAAGCAGCTTTACAGGTTATACGGTCATATTGTGAAGTTTATAGACTTCAGATAAAGTTAACATTTTTTTGCCAAACTGTAGATTCAGTAATGATTATGACCAAATACTAAAAGCACAAGAAACTTCAACTTTTTATTGCCTCATTTGTTGTTTTTTAATTTAACATGTATATTCCTTACTACACGTTAAATACTAAATTCAACGTTTGTCATCCTACTTCCTGATATGTTATAGCTAAAAGCTTAGATTGACCCTTGGAATCAATGGTTACTGGCTAATGTAAAATAAAATGGACATCAAAGGAATTTTATAGATTTTACCACTTTGTCTCTTGGAAATGTCCCCACACAGCAGGTGTTTATGAGAGAGGCAGTAGTAGGTAGCCCTCTCATGACATGTCAGAGAGCTTGTTTAATGCAGTTGATTTCTACCCTTCTGTTCCCTGGAATAGCAGCTGTACATTGTTGGGGACTGTTCAGTCTGCAAGAATTGGAGAAAGTTGTTCTTCAGAGGAAATCTAGTACAGCACCATTCACACATACCACATGCCCAATAAGCTATTTAAAGTCCCATGCAACGTTTTTTGTAAATAAGCTAACGGCTTCTTGATGTATTTATTTTCATTGGCCAAGTATGGACGTGACGTGTGTCATGACTTTAGCAATAACATATACTGTATATAGCTACAATAGGAGGACTGATGTTGAAGATACATTTGAAGGCATATGAATGCTAATGGGTGACTTTTATAACATTCTCAGGACTTGGGATTTTTTTTTTTTTTTTATTCCACTAAGGATGATTTTGTAAATTGTATTTTCATTGTTTGAAATACTTTGACAACCACAAAATCCTGAATTTAAGTCTCTGAAGAGGTGCAATAACTTGAATAGCAGTTAATGTTCCACAGTAGAGGATAGCATTAGGTGTAGTTTTAACGCTACAAAACAACTGACCTTAACTGTGTTAATTGACTGTTTTTAAGCCTACAAGTTGAATATACATTACCACAATTATTACTAAACAATGGGAACAATCGTGTTTTGTTTTCAGAGTTTCTAATGAACCATAAAAAATGATGTGATTTGTCATGTACTAAGTAAAACATCTTTTCAATAAAAGTAGAGACCATACAGTTTGGCTTTGATAATGTTGCCTTTGGACTTTGATGTTGTGACATTTTACCCGTAATCCCTAGTGCTTGCCAAAAATTTATATTTTAGTGTGGAAAGTGTTAGCGCCTCTGTCAGTTGTGTTTCCCTATTGGAGAGGTTTCCGCTTACTTGATCTTTGGACAGGAAGTTATGAGTAGTCTTACCAACCAGGGCATAGACTTAAACTAAAAACAGATTTAGAACTTTTGGCCATGTTTTTATTTAAGTCTGTGCTTTTCTGTCCTGATGACAACTGCTTCTCCCTATTTCCTGTCCTTGTATCACAGGGACAGCAATTGAGGGAAAACAATTTTCTAGTGGGTAGTGACAGACTGAAATAAATTACTATAAAAAAAATAATCTTCCATACACTATGAAATTGTGATGGAGGAAGTTAACCGCTTGCCACCCAAACCAGTTCTGGCATTTTTCTCCTACATGTAAAAATCTTTTTCTTTTTTTTTTTTTTGCTAGAACATTACTCGGAACCCCCAAACATTTTACATATATAAATTCAATTTCGACCACCGTATTTTTTGGGTGATCAGTGCCTGAACAAGCTGTAGTGTTAGCAATGTCCTTGCCAGTCTGTAACATAGGTGGAAGGAAAATTTCCAGATGCAAGTCCGTTGTCCTCCAGGCCATAAAGAAATGCTCAGATGAAAGTATGGATTTTAAGGCGATGGGGGGGGGGGGGGTGCTTTGTTAATGAGGACAAGGGTCTCTTCTTCATAACCCTGGGCTGTGGTTGTGGGGGTCTGCGGGCAGGGGGCTTATCGGAACCCGGAAGCCCCTTTAAACAAGAGGGTTCCCAGCCCCCCCCCATGTGAATGAGTAGAGGTACATTGTACCCCTACCCATTCACCAAAAAAGTGATAAAAACAGACCGTTTTTGACAATTTCTTTATTTAAAAAAAATGCTGGGGACGGGGCCACCTGGTGGCACCATCCACCTGTGACGTCCATGGCCCAGATAATGGCAGTGCCTGGGGGGTTGATGGAATCAGTGGCAGTACTGGGTGCAGATGGGATCAGTGACGCTTGCTGTCACCTGTCAGTCAGTGTCCACTCAGTTCCCCCTGCCTACATGTGAGCAAGAGGGGTCAGAGAGAGGTCAAAAAGGTGGGTGAGAGAAAGAGAGGTGGGTCACAGAGAGGTATGGAGAGCAAGAGAGAGGGGTGAGAGAGAAAGAGGGGTCCGGGGTGGTGAGAGAGATGCCCAGTACCTTCCATAGGACATTTATGCTGGCCAGCAGCGTGCAGGACCCATTCTCCTTCTGGTCAAGGTGCTCTGCTCTTTCCAGCGGATTCATAGACTGCGGACTGTCCTGGGCAGATAGCAGTCCCTGGCTGCCTGCGCCTGCCATGGGTCTTTGATCTGCCTGTCATCCGGCTGCTGTCAGAGCTGGGAGTGGAGAGGTGGGCAGATAACAGTCCCTCGCTGCCTGCGGGTCCCTGATCTGCCTGTCCTCTGGCCTGCTGTCAGAGCTGGGAAAGGAGAGGAGGGCGGAGGAATCCAGGCTCTGGGTGGCGCCGCTGTGTCAGGTATGCTGCGCCTGCTACTCCTCACCTCTCCGGTGATCAGGGAGCTCTTCTCCCTTCCGGTCTCTCTTCACCCTGCCCCTGCCGCCACTGGTCCAAGGCTTCCCTTGACAAGGGGCTCGGGGAGCAGCTGCTTCGGGCCCCTCAACAATGACTGGGCCCTGTGCAGCTGCACCTTTTGCCCTGCGTTAAAG
Organism: Aquarana catesbeiana; assembly: GCF_042186555.1. NCBI lineage: Eukaryota > Metazoa > Chordata > Amphibia > Anura > Ranidae > Aquarana > Aquarana catesbeiana. The sequence goes on from NC_133324.1 coordinate 201,105,843, forward strand.
GCTGCCCTGTCAGTAGCATATTTCCAGTCCTAGCATGATAAAACTTAATTATTATACAGTATCAATTTTTTTAACCTATCAAACAAATATAGCAAAACTCTTTAATGGTATATTTAACAGACCAAATATTACATTTTAGTTTTTTGGATTAGATACCCTTTAATAGAACTGTAAAGAGCATATACTCTGACTCCTGGAGAATATCACTAGCATTTAAACTGCAGTTCTTTTAGAAAAATATGCAGAAAACATCCTAAATAACAAAAAATAGCTAAAAAAATGTAAAGCTGTACACTATATTACCAAAAGTATTGGTATGCTTGCCTTTACACGCACATGAATTGTAATGGCATCCCAGTCTTAGTCCATATTGTTCAATATTAAGTTGGTAAAGAAAAAAGTTGTGATAGCGCTGCCCAATAGTGAACATTCAATAATTACCTCCTGTGCTATAAACCTTGAAAACTGCATAAACACATCTTAGGTAAACAAAGTCCCAGCAGTCCACAGATAGTGTGCTCTAGTGCATCTTCATATTACAATATGTACTCAACCATATAACAAGAGTGCTCCATCACCAGGTGAAATACTCACTCACTTCAGAAGACCCTCAACAGGGCCAACACAGCATAATGGTAATCAATCCTGTACACCAGATAGAAGATACTTACAGTACCTACAGGTAAGTCTTACTATAGGCACAATTAAAGAGGAAGACTTTACTTCCTCTTTAAGGAAATGCACTCGCATTTATTTAGTTAAAAACGAGCAATATGATGATATAACAGAGTAACAGGGTCTCACAGAATCCAGATCAAGTAATGATGCACGCTGTCTAGCTCCCCCTTTATGCGTTACACCACTCTCCCATGTGGCGTCTTCCTTTTTTTTTTTTTTTTTCTTTACCTGCACTATATGTGGGGACACATTTAGTGATTGCAGCAGCCTCACGTTATATATAGAAGTGGCAGCGCACAACATCTTTATTATTTAAATATTGAGTTGGCCCAGCCTTTGCAGCTATAACAGCTTCAACTCTTCTGTGAAGGCTGTCCACAAGGTTTAGGAGTGTGTCAATGGGAAGATTTGACCATTCTTTCAGAAGTGCATTTGTGAGGTCAGGCACTGATATGGACCAGAAGGCCTGGCTCACTGTCTCTGTTCTGTGCAGGCCAGTCAAGTTCCTCCACCCCAAACTCGCTCATCCATCTCTTTGGAGGGGGGGGTTATGGTGTGGTTTTGTTTTTCAGGTGTTGGACTTGGCCCCTTAGTTCCAGTGAAGGGAACTCCTAAGATGTCAGCATACCAAGACATTTTGGACAATTTCATGCTCCCAACTTTGTGGGATCAGTTTGGGGATGGCCCCTTCCTTTTCCAGCATGACTGCACACCAGTGCACAAAGCAAGGTCCATAAAGACATGGCTGAGCGAGTTCAGAGTGGAGGACTGGACTGGCCTGCAAAGAGTCCTGACCCCAACCCGCTAGAACATCTTTAGGATAAGCGGAGACTGCAAGCCAGGCCTTTTCATCCACATTAGTGCTGACCTCACAAATGTGCTTCTGGAAGAATGGTCAAACATTCCCATAGACACACTCCTAAACCTTCTGGACAGCCTTCCCAGAAGAGATGAGGTTGTTATAGCTGCAAAGGGTGGGCCAACTCAATATTGAACCCTACGGACTAAGACCAGGATACCATTAAGGTTCATGTGCGTGTAAAGGCAGGCATCCCAATATTTTTGGTAATCTAATATACAGTATCTCACAAAAGTGAGTACACCCCTCACATTTTTGCAGATATTTTATATCTTTTCATGTGACGACACTGAAGAAAAGACACTTTGCTACAATATAAAGTAGTAAATGTACAGCTTGTATAACAGTGTAAATGTTCTGTCCCCTCAAAATAACTCAACACAAAGCCATTAATGTCTAAACGGCTGGCAGCAAAAGTGAGTACACCCCTAAGTGAAAATGTCCAAATTGGGCCCAATTAGCCATTTTCCCTCCCCAGTGTAATATGACTCATTAGTGTTACAAGGTCTCAGGTGTGAATGAAAAGCAGGTGTGTGAAATTTGGTGGTATCGCTCTCACTCTCATACCGATCACTGTAGGTTCAACATGGCACCTCATGGCAAAGAACTCTCTGAGGATCTGAAAAAAATAATTGTTGCTCCACATAAAGATAGCCTAGGCCAGGGATATGCAATTAGCCGACCTCCAGCTGTTGCAAAAGTCCCATCATGCCTTTGCTTCTGGGTGTCATGGTTGTGGCTGTCAGAGTCTTGATATGCCTCATGGGACTTGTAGTTCTGCAACAGCTGGAGGTCCACTAATTGCATATCCCTGGCCTAGGCTGTAAGAAGATTATTGCCAAGACACTGAAGCTGAGCTGCAGCATGGTGGCCAAGCGGTTTAACAGGACAGGTTCCACTCAGACCAGGCCTCGCCATGGTTGACCAAAGAAGTTGCTCAGCATCATATCCAGAGGTTGTCTTTTGGGAAATAGTTGTATGAGTGCTGCCAGCATTGCTGCAGAGGTTGAAGGGGTGGGGGGTCAGCCAGTCAGTACTCAGACCATACACTTCATCAAATTGGTCTGTATAGCTGTTGTCCCAGAAGGGAGCTTCTTCTAAGGATGATGCACAAGAAAGCTCACAAACAGTTTGCAGAAGACAAGCGGACTAAAGACAAGGATTACTGGAACCATTTCCTGTGGTCTGATGAGACCAAGATAAACTTATTTGGTTCAGATGGTGTCAAGCGTGTGTGGCGGCAACCAGGTGAGGAGTACAAAAACAAGTGTATCTTGCCTACAGTCAAGTTCGGTGGTGGGAGTATCATTGTCTGGGGCTGCATGAGTGCTGCCGGCACTGGGGAGCTACAGTTCACTGAGGGAACCATGAATGCCAACATGTACTGTGCCATACTGAAGCAGAGCAGGATCCCCTCTCTTCGGAGACTGGGCCGCAGGGCAGTATTCCAACATGATAACGACCTCAAACACACGTCCAAGACGATCCACTGCCTTGCTAAAGAAGCTGAGGGTAAAGGTGATGGACTGGTCAAGCATGTCTCCAGACCTAAACCCTATTGAGCATCTGTGAGGCATCCTCAAACGGAAGGTGGAGGAGCGCAAGGTCTCTAACATCCACCAGCTCCGTGATGTCATCATAGAGGAGTGGAAGAGGACTCCAATGGCAACCTGTGAAGCTCTGGTGAACTCCATGCCCAAGAGGGTTAAGGCAGTGCTGGAAAATAATGGTGGCCACACAAAATATTGACACTTTGGGCCCAATTTGGACATTTTGACTTAAGGGTGTACTCATTTTTGTTGCCAGCGGTTTAGACATTAACCACTTCAGCCCTGGAAGGATTTGCCCCCTTCCTGACCAGAGCATTTTTTACAATTTGCCACTGCGCTGCTTTAACTGGTAATTGTGCGGTCATGCGATGCTGTACCCAAACAAAATTTGCTTCTTTTTTTTTTTCCCCACAAATAGAGCTTTCTTTTGGTGGTATTTGATCACCTCTGCGGTTTTTATTTTTTGTGCTATAAACGAGAAAAGACCTAAAATTTTGTTATAAAAAAAAAATACAATAAACTCAATTTTAGTCATATATTTAGGCCAAAATGCATTCAGCCACATGTCTGGTAAAAAAAAAAAAATTCAATAAGCATATATTTATTGGTTTGCGCAAAAGTTATAGCGTCTACAAACTAGGGTACATTTTCTGGAATTTACGCAACTTTTAGCTTGACTGCCTTTCTCATTTCTTGAGGTGCTATAATGGCAGGGCAGTACAACACCCCCTTAAACATGCCATAGGCATATGTGAAATTACACCCCTAAATACATTCTGTTGCTTCTCCTGAGTACAAGGATACCACGTGTGGGACTTTTTGGGAGCCTAGCTGCGTACAGGATCCCGAAAACCAACCACCGCCTTCAGGCTCTCTAAGGGTGTAAAATGGTGATTTCACTCCTCACTACCTATCACCGTTTCGGAGGCCCTGAAATGTCAAGATAGCACAACCCCCCCCCCCCCCTCCCCCCAAATGACCCCATTTTGGAAAGTAGACACCCCAAGCTATTTGCTGAGAGGCATGTTGAGTATTTTGCAGATCTCGCTTTTTGTCACAAAGTTTTGAAAAAAAACATATTCCTTTTTTTTCCTTCATTTTCAAAAACAAATGAGCTGCAAAATACTCACCATGCCTCTTAGCAAATACCTTGGGGTGATAGGTAGTGAGGAGTAAAATGACCATTTTGCACTCTTAGAAATCCTGAAGGCGGTGATTGGTTTTCGGGGTCCTGTACGCAGATAGGCTCCCAAAAAAGTCCCACACATGTGATATCCCCATACTCCGGAAAAGCAGTAGAATGTATTTTGGGGTGCAATTCCACATATACCCATGTCATCTGTGAGAAATATATCATTTTGTGACAACTATGTGTAAAAAAAAAAAAAAAAAAAATTGTAATTTTCCTGAAACAAAATATTAAATATTACATGGACTCAACATGCCTCTCAGCAAATAGCTTGGGGTGTCTACGTTCCAAAATGGGGTAATTTGGGGGGGGGGGGGGGGGGGGGGGGGTTTGAACTGTCCTGGTATTTTTTGCACAACATTAGAAGCTTAGGCCACACATCACCCACTTATCTAAGACAAAGCCCTTTCTGACACTTTTTTTGTTTACATGAAAGAAAAATTTTTTTTGCTACACACTATATTGCCCAAATGTTTGATAAAATCTAAAAGATGATCTTATGCCGAGTATATAGATACCAAACACGACATGCTTTCAAATTTCGCACAACCGCGCAGCGGCGACAAACTACATACATTAAAAGCCTTTACAGGTTACCACTTTAAATTTACAGAGGGGGTCTGCTGCTAAAATTACTGCCCTCGATCTGCCATTCACGGTGATACCTCACAGTGTGTCCTAGGACTGTGCAGTGCTGTACCCAACGCTAATACTTCACTAGTGTGTGGTAGCGTTGGAAACATTCACTGATGCAATGACCAATTTGGATAGGACAGGAGGGACAATAAAAGTGGGTGTCACGCCTGTATCTCCTTTTTCTACAGACACAACATCTTCTTTGGGGGGTTTGTTGGGTAGGGGTACCACGGAGGACATACGGAAAATGCCTCTCATGCAGCCGACTCACTGTATTTGCATTAGGAAGTTGGAGCACAGCACCGTCTGGAAACAGAAGGGCTGTGATGATCTCTTCCTGGAATTTAAGGAAGGATCCAGTTCGTCTTGACGCTTTTTATAGCACATAAGCGTTCAGCAGAGCCAATTGATATAGGTATACAGACACTTTTTTGTACCAGCGTCTGGCTCTACTGGCAATTAAGTACGGCGCCATCAACTAGTCGTTGAGGTTGTATTCGTGGACACAGAGGGGTTTCTCCACAACACTAGTCGCCGTTGGAATTTGGACTGTTGTATCTGCATGAAGGGGGGACAGGATGAAAACATTTCGTGAATCCCCCCACTTCACTGTGAGCAAATTTTTACATCTCAAGCAGGCTCACTCCCCCAATCTAAGTTACCCCCAGTCAAGCCTCTGGGGAAAGCCCTGGCGATTAGATCGCACAGTACCACATGCGCCAATTCCACAATCAAAAAGGTGACTAAAGTGCCACGCTTGTGTAATAATTGTCCATGTACAAGTGGTACCCCTTTCTGAATAAGGGTGACACCAAGTCCCAAACAATCTTGCCAGCGCTCCTTATGTAGTCTGGGCAGTTTCTTGGGCTCCACATGATTATCTTTTCCCTCGTAAACCATAAAACTATATGTATAGCCTATTGCCCTGTCACAGAGCTTATACAACTTGACCCCATATCTAGCACGCTTGCTGGGAAGATACTGTTTGAAACACAAGCGCCCAGAAAACCTAATCAGGGACTCACCAATGCAGACTTTTGTAGAGCCGATCAAATCCAGGGTCACCCCGAGGATGATAGAGTTCATTGTCCTTGAAGTGCATAAACCGCAAGATCTGCTCGTATCTAGCCCCGGTCATGGATGCAAAGAACATGGGCATATGGTGAATCGGGTCAGTGGACCAATATGACCGCAACTCACTCTTTTTAGTTATGCCCATGAGAAGGGATAGGCCCAGAAAGGTCTTAAATTTGGAAACCGTAATAGGTTTCCAATCTCTGGCAAGGGTCAACTGGGGATTAGCGGCGATGAATTGACCAGCATACAAATTGCTTTGGTCCACAATAGATCTATATAGATCTTTCGTGAAAAACAGCGATCAAAAATCAAGTGACGTAAAATCAACAGTTTCCACTGGAATTCCGGGTTGGGCAGTGAATGGGGGAAGTACGGGCGCTGTAGAAGTGGTGGGCTCCGAATTAGGATGGGCAAATCCAGTGGTAAGGGCACTATGGGCTCGACGGGCCTGTGTTTGTCTTCTTGGTGGCTGCGGGATACTACTTGTGCTAGCCACCGCACCAGCTTGAACTGCACTTATGGGACTCACCACATCACCACGTGATACTGCAGTGCTGGTTTTAATACGACCGGGGTGTACTAGGCTGCTGGTGCTTGCCAGTTCACCAGAAGGATGAGTGGCACTAGTACTGGCTCTCTGCTCCATACGAGAGCCCTGCGGTTCTTGCACCTCAACAACAGCAGAAGAACGGGGTCGGGTATGCCTGATCTTAGCAGGGACCACAACTCCGTTGTCAGAGCTATCTGTCAGGGTGCCGCTGCTTTCTACTGGTTTGTATTCTGAACCTGAATCTGACAGATGGATGACTTCCTCTTCACTCTCATCTGTCATGCTCAGACACGTGTAGGCCTCTTCACTAGTGTACCTTCAATTGGACATTGTGGCCCCTAAATTTACTAGTACAACAAGTGCCACTCATAGGCAAAAAGAGCACCTGAATGTCAGAGCCTGCTTCAATCGCTACCAAAATAAACTGTTAGCGTTCATAGGGATCAGGCCTGACTCTGCGAACGCTGCAGTTATGTGTTTTGTAAGTAACAGTGATGAATTGATACTGCACTTGGGTGGACGAACACTGCATTTTTGGGAACCCTAAATTACTGGGGACGCTAATATACAGTAGTTCTGATCAGATCAAAGATATTGTTCCCTTCAGACACTATACTACTAAATGAGGTGTAGGGTGCATGGGTGTTAGCACTACTGGCATAATCTGATGCTGCCTGGGGCTGACACTGACCCTAACTGACGCTAAAACCTAACTGATGTCACCCGCCGGGCGATCAGGGGGTTAAACCTTTATTAAGTAATATATGGCGGGTGCCCTGACGCTATAAAAAAAAAAAAAAAAACTAACCAGCATCACCCCTGACACTAATACGGTGATCACTGGTGACAGGGGGTGAAAGGTTTAACTGGGGGAGATCAAGGGGCTAAAACCTTTATTCGGTAATGTATGGGGATACCCTGACGTTATAAAAGGCTGACGCTGAAACTGACCAACTAACTGGCTAACCCGTGACACTAATACAGTGTATAGATCTATATTCTGATTGCCGTATCAGTGACACTGGTGACAGGGGGTGAAAGGGTTAACTGGGGGGTGATCAAGGGGTTAAACCTTTATTAGGGGGGTTTAGGGGGTACCATAGACCTACTACTAACTGCCCTAACACTTATTAGTGTCACAAATGACACCAATGCAGTGATCAGTGAAAAATCTTAAAACTGCAATTGGTGACACAGTGACAGGAAGTGAAGGGGTTAACTGGGGGGGGGGGGCGATCGGGGGTTGACAAGTGTGCCTACGTGTGGTGTTGTGCAACTCACGGTTAGATGTCCTCTCTCCTCTCTCTGGAACTGAAAAGAGTTCCACGAGGGGAGAATACATAATTTCCTCTGCCTGTGTTTACACTTACAGGCAGAGGACAGTCTCTAATTCGCCAGAACCACCAGGTCCAGGCCAGAAATCATTGACCTGGGCCTGGAGACTGATCGGTTCTGAAGCGAATCAGATCGCCGCGGGTGCACTTATACCTACGGCGATTTGCCCAGGAGAGCCGACCTGCCGCTGTATAATGATGGCGGCTGGTTGGCTACTGGTTAATGGCTGTGTGTTGAGTTATTTTGAGGGGACAGCAAACTTACACTGTTAAACAAGCTGTACACTCACTACTTTACATGCAAAGTATCATTTCTTCAGTGTTGTCACATGAAAAGATATAATAAAATATTTTTAAAAATGTGCGGGGTGTACTCACTTTTGTGAGATACTGTGTGTATATATATATATATATATATATATATATATATATATAATATACACACACACACACACAGTGCCTTGAAAGGTATTCATACCCCTTGAAATTTTCCACATTTTGTCATATTACAACCAAAAACTTAATGTATTTTATTAGGATTTTATCTGATAGACCAACACAAAGTGGCACATAATTGTGAAGTGAAAGGAAAATTATAAATTGTTTTTAACATTTTTTACAAATAAATATGTGAACAGTGTGGCCTGCATTTGTATTTAGCCCCACTGTCAATACTTTATAGAACCACCTTTCGCTGCAATTACAGCTGCAAGTCATTTTGGGGATGTCTCTACCAGCTTTGCACATCAAGAGAGTGACATTTTTGCCTATTCTTCTTTGGAAAATAGCTCAAGCTCTGTAAGATTGGAGAGCGTCTGTGAACAGCAATTTTCCTGATGGCTTCATGTCAGCACAACTGGGGTATAGGACTTAACTCATATAAATTTGAGCTCACCTACAGCCTTGGCGTTCTTCTTTTTTCCTCCTATGCGCAGGACCTAGGTGTGCTCCTCTACCTGGCTGATCCAAAGGGTTGGCCGTCCGTCCATGCATGTGGATTAGGCTGCACGCAGTCCCTGGTGTCTCGGCTAAGTTACCCATAATCCAGGGAGCCCCCCTGCTGGTCCTTAGGGCAGCATTTACCAGGGCTAATAGCCTTATTTGGGGTCCACTGGGTCCATGTAAAGTGGGCAGCAGTGTTGGCAGAGTCTCCCCTATGCACGCGCACCCGCACTGTGCAGGTGTTTACGGTCGGATGATGGAGGATGGGTGAGCTAAATTTGAAAAATGCTTTGTATCCAAATGAATGCTGCATTGCTGGGTATAGTTGTGCCTTGCTCCCTGTAGTCACTATGCATAGCCTGAGCTCCTCCACAGGGAGTACTCTGCATAACAGGTACACAAAGTACCATTTTGTCTGTTCATACATGGCAATAACCTGTTGGTGGCTTCTCATGTTTGCTTTACTGATGTGCCATTATGCCAACCCCTTCAAAAGACCAACATTTGCAGAGAAGGTAGAGGAGTCACCTGTGTATAACTACTGGGCCAGCCATGGCCTGTTGAAGTATGGAATATCCTTTTATATTTCTATGTGCTCTCCAGTTTTTCATCAAAAAAAAAAAAGGGGGGGGGGGGGGGGGGGAGAGAAGCATGTTTATGAGGTCTACAATTCCCTTGGTTAGTGTACATTGCAGAATATTAGTGTAATTCTGTTGCAAATTCCTACCTTTTTGTTGCTGTTCTGAACAAAATTTTTCATTATGTCCTGATTGCTGGCAGGGCAAGGTTTAGCTCATTAACCACCTGGTGAATCAGGGCTGTAGATGGAGGCTTCAGTCTCCCTCTAGCCGTGGTTAACCGCTTTAGGTTTGTTACTAAGCAAACTATTTTACTGCATTTAATTATTTTTATGGGCTGGTTTGTTAATTGGCAAGCAAAACCCTGTGGAAAGGTTATCTATTGGTAATTGCCAGTCTTAAAACAAACAGCCCTCTTCAGGCTCTTCAATAAAGAAGACATGGATGAACATGACTGTGTAAATCTTGCTTTGATTAGTCAACCAGAGATGAGGATGATGATACCTAACAGGTTGGCTTATTTATTAAACAAGTGGCCAGTACACTCAAAGGAGTTATTCCCACTTACCCTGTGAAGGGGTTAAATTCTTTGGCAAGGAGCAGTCTCCTAGCTTTCCCAAGCAAACATCCCTCTTCACACTGTAGAAGAGGAATACATGGATGGGCATGACAGTATGTATCCCACTGGCTCAAGCAGCCAGGGATAAGGATGACACCTAATAGGATGTCACATTCAATAAACACATTGTCAATACACTCTAAAGGAGTGGTTTCTGCTCACCCTTTCAAAGGGTTATCTGCTCTGGCAAAGTGAAGTTGCCTAGCCATACCAGGTGACAGACTATTTTCCAAATTTCCAGATGGACATGACAGTATGTATCCCACTGGCTCAAGCAGCCAGGGATAAGAATAACACCTAATAGGGTGTCACATTCAATAAACACATTGTCCATACACTCTAAAGGAGTGGTTTCTGCTCACCCTTTGAAAGGGTTATCTGCTCTGGCAATGAGAAGCTGCCTAGTCATACCAGGCGAAACAGCCCATTTTCCGAATTTCCAAATGGACATGACTGCATAAATTCTGCTTTGTTCAAGCAACCAAGGATTAAGATGACGACACCTAACAGGTTGTCACATTCATTAAGCCTATGGTCAATACACTCTAAAGGAGTGTTTTCACCCTGTGAAAGAGTTACTGAGCAGTCTCCAAGCGTTCCCAGGCAAACAATCAGCTTCAGATTCTTCCAAAGAGAAGACAGACGAACATGACTGCAAGAATGTTACCTTGTTCAAGCAACCTAGGATAAAGATGACAACAACAAAGTAGAAAAACACATTCATGAGTTGACACAGCTGCGCACCCCGAAAAGAATAGCAAAATAGTGTAAGCGTTTCCCCAGGGTTTTTTTTTAGCAGCAAAGTATTCCTGAAACCGTATTTGTAAAAAATATTATTATTTAATTCTCACATGAAATAAATTACATTTGTACAATCAATATTGAATAAAATTTCTGGTTGGCGACACAGACAACAAAAAACCATCACACATGGTAATCAATACATCAAGAAAATTCTAATTATACAATTGCATTATAATATTGCTATCCACATGAATACCCCATGAAACCCCCGATGCATTTCGACCCTTTTCACTTCTGGTCTTCTTCAGGGGGATTTTAAATTCTAAAGAGATACATCAACAAGTTCTATTAGGGATTTTCTGCACTGTACAAAACATAATTGGTCATTTCATAATATTTTTAAATGTTTTGAAAGTACATCTCCATACATATGGTGAAGTACTTACCATTCTGGGGATGGGAAAGTAAGAATGTATCGCATGGCCAGAGTTATTAAAAGCGGTTGCATTCGTGGTGGTCCCACAATGTCCGCTCATTCCCTCTGTCCCCTCCAGGCGTGTCCACAGGGCTTGCAAGGAGCCACGCACTTGAACCCAGTGGGTAAGGTGTAGGGCGAGGCACTTGTAATTCGATATTTGTAAAAATTAGTGTACAGTCAGCAGGTGTCGGGTAAGTGTTCAGTGCTGCCTTATATAGCCAGACTGCTTAATGTTCAAATCAAATATTAGGGAAGTATTGTCTAATATTGTCCATTTGCTTGTATTTGAGTTTGTTCATTTGTTTAATTTGTAATAATATATAATATATAAGTTGGACTGGGTGTACTATGTACTATTAAGGGAAATTACACAAGTGATAATGCTGAGTAGTGAAGTGGTGTATAGGAATAAATAAGTGATAGGGTCTGGATGTGATAAAATATATAGCATAGGAAAAATTGTGTTCCAAAAACAGAAAAAAAAAAAAATATAAAAAAAAGGTGCCAAACATGTGCAAAGAGGAAAAAATTGTGAATGCTTGTGATATTTGCTGGTGGAAAAAATCCCGTATGAAGTGAATAGAAATGAATGTGAATGTGAATGAATGAATGTGCCTAATGAATAGGGATATAAAGCGATATAAACAAATGATAAAAATAATAATAATAATATTGAAAGTTAGACTATGTATATAAAATATCAGTATAATGGTAATGTATTGAGAAACCTAAATAATGAAAAATATGTGAATGAAATATTCCATGCAGTGTAAGCTGCAGTTGGTCTGGCATATCCAGTAATTGCACTTACTTGTTAGTTCCGTCCCTTCCTACATATGTTGGCAGCATTCCAGAGATCACCTAAAGATTCTCCGGAAGCTGCACCTTTATATAGTATTTGAATTGAATACCTATTAGTCACAGGTGCTCATCTCTGCCCCACATCTCCCCCCCACACATGGAGACCGACCGCAATGATAGAGGTGTTAGCGTGGCCCCCTTGGCGTTCCGGAAGGCGATGCCCGGCGATAGCCATTACCCCCCGACACAACATATGTGACGTTATATCCCTCTCCTAGTACCACTGCGCGGGTCCCTCCTTTCCACTCGGCTTCCCGGCATGATAGGGAGATGCAGCCATCTGGAGTTTCCCCTTCTATGTGCTTCCACAGTGGGACCCTTCTTGTTTTGGGCCACTGGAGAGGGCTCTTTTCCATGCCGGCGGCATTCCTTGATTACTGCCGGATCTTTAGGTGATCTCTGGAATGCTGCCAACATATGTAGGAAGGGAACTAACAAGTAAGTGCAATTACTGGATATGCCAGACCAACTGCAGCTTACACTGCATGGGATATTTCATTCACATATTTTTCATTATTTAGGTTTCTCGATACATTACCATTATACTGATATTTTATATACATAGTCTAACTTTCAATATTATTATTATTATTTTTATCATTTGCTTATATCCCTATTCATTAGGCACTTCACATTAATTTCCATTCACTTCATACGGGATTTTTTCCACCAGCAAATATCGCAAGCATTCACAATCTTTTCCTCTTTGCACATGTTTGGCACCTTTTTATATATTTTTTCTGTTTTTTGAACACATACATTTTTCCTATGCTATATATTTTATCACATCCAAACCCTATCACTTATTAAATCCTATACACCACTTCACTACTCAGCACTATCACTTGTGTAATTTCCCTTAATAATACATAGTAAACCTAGTCCAACTTATCATATATTATTACAAATTAAACAAATGAACAAACTCAAATACAAGCAAATGGACAATATTAGTTGATACTTCCCTAATATTTGATTTGAACATTAAGCAGTCTGGCTATATAAGGCAGCACTGAACACTTACCCGACACCTGCTGACTGTACACTAATTTTTACAAATATCGAATTACAGGTGCCTCGCCCTACACCTTACCCACTGGGTCCAAGTGCGTGGCTCCTTGCAAGCCCCGTGGACTATGGACACGCCTGGAGGGGACGGAGGGAATGAGCGGACATCGTGGGACCACCGAATGCAACCGCTTTTAATTACTCTGGCCATGCGATACCATTCTGGGGATGGGAAAGTAAGAATGTAAGTACTTCACCATATGTATGGAGATGTACTTTCAAAACATTTAAAAATATTATGAAATGACCAATTATGTTTTCTACAGCGAAGAAAATCCCTAATAGAACTTGTTGATGTATCTCTTTAGAATTAAAAATCCCCCTGAAGAAGACCAGAAGTGAAAAGGGTCAAAATGCATTGGGGTATTCATGGGTTATTCATGTGGATAGCAATATTATAATGCAATTGTATAAATAGAATTTTCTTGATGTATTGATTACCATGTGTGATGGTTTTTTGTTGTTGTCTGTGTCGCCAACCAGAAATTGTATTCAATATTGATTGTACAAATGTAATTTATTTCATGTTAGAATTAAATAATAATATTTTTTACAAATACATTTTCAGGAATACCTTGCTGCTAAAAAAACCCCTGGGGAAACTTCCACTATTTTGCAAAGATGACAACAACAACTAACCAGTTGTCACATTCATTTAGCATGTGGTCAATACACTCTAAAGTAGTTGTTTCCACTCACTCTGAGAAGGGATCATATATGGTGCCAATGAATAGTCTCAGGACCTCCTCAGGCAAATTAACCCTTGTCAGCTTCTTCTCAAGTAGAGGTGAATAAACATGTGATTCCTACCTTGTTCAGGCAGGCTACAATTAAGATGATGGTGACCAAGTTGTCACAATTAAGTATATGGTTAAGACACTCTAAGGCTACTTTCACACTGAGGCGTGCGGGCGCCGGCGGTACAGCAGCGCTAAATATAGCGCCGCTTTACCAACATTTTAGCGGCGCTAGCGGGGCGGTTCTAACCCCCCGCTAGCAGCCGAAAAAGGGTTTGCAGCGCTGCCCCATTGTTTTCAATGGGAAGGGGCGCTTTATGAGCGGTAATTACACCGCTCCTAATGCGCTCCAAAGATGCGGCTTGCAGGACTTTTATGACCGCCCTGCAAGCGCACCGCTCCAGTGTGAAAGCCCTCGGGGCTTTCACACTGGAGTGCATTGAGCAGCTCTTTCGGGGTGCTTTGCAGGCGCTATTTTTAGCACTTTAGCGCCTGCAAAGCGCCTCAGTGTGAAAGGAGCCTAAAGGAATTGCTGAATTCATCTTCTGCAAGGGCCATTGATTCTGACAATGTCCAGTCTTCTATTCAGGGCCTTCTCAAGCAAATCAATCCTCTTCAGTTTCTTCTGAACAGGAGGATGTGGATGACCTTTGTCCGGATTGGTAAGATTGGTGAAATGCCTTTGAGTAGAAGTGAAGCTTCTACTTAGCCTCAAGATGAATGTCTGCGTTAAAGTAGACCGAAAAACTCAAGAGTCAGTTTCCACACTTACTCTCACTCCAGAGAGCTTAGCTTCTGCATTTCTGGCTAGGAGTCCAGGAAAAACTGGGAAGCCAACGCATAAACCAAGAAGTCACTAAAGAGTTCCACGTTAGGATGCCTTCTGTTATTTTGGGATTGTGCCACCCATACATGCCTTATGGGCACTATGTGGCTCCTCTGTGGACATAGGTACGGCTTTGGTGATTGACACGTGGTCCACTAAGGCAAGCATTTTAGGCCATCTTTGGAGATCTTTCATCCTTCCCGTCTCAGATTGAGCCATAGAAATCGCCTCGCTCCAGCAGCTCATGTAGGCTCAGTTTAACTCTCGCTCCCATTCAAGTTGGGTTTCTGGACCAGTGGCCTAAACTTATGGTTGAAGAAACTAAATCGTCTGCATTGTTCCGGGGTAAGCCTGTCCTGGTAAAGTGGGACAGCGCAATTACTGTGGCCTTCATCTGGAAACAAGGCTCAGTCTCTCCCTTCTGAAGGAGGTTTCTCTAATTCTAGAATCTGTCCAAGTCAATCTTCTGCAGCTATCTGCGGCTTATATGCCTGGTCAGAAGAATCTTCAGGCAAACTATTTATCCAGGACAAGTCTGGACGACAATGAATGGTCCAGACTACTGTGAGTCTTTTGAGGACTAACAGAGCTTGGTATTTTTCTTCCAGAGGTAGACCGCTCACATCCCCAGTCAACACCAAGTTGCTGAAGTTCCATTGCAGGGCCCAGAATCCGCAAGCAATCGGGGTGGAGGTGCTGACTGAAGAGTGGATCTCCAAGAGAGCTCATGCCTTTCTGCTGCTCCCTCTGATTCTCAGCTTCCAGCTGAGGCTGTGGTGGGGGAAGGTGACAGTTCTGGTGATGATCATAGATTGGCCGAAGGGGCCTTGGTACCCTTTGCTCATCCTTATAAGTGTCAAGGATTGACTCCCTCCGTATGTAAGATCAAATCTTCTCCAAAGTCCCATTCATCCAGCATCCGACAGGCTCAGGCTGATGGCCTGGGTCTAGAGAGGCAGAGGCTAATGGATTTGAATGCTCTGTGAAGATTGTAAATACTCTTACAAAAACAAGAAAGGACTGCACTAACTGTGCCTATAGTAGAATATGGCATAAATTCCCAGTATTATTGCTGAAATGCCTGCAGGCGTGGCTTGATTTAGGTCTATGCGTAAGTATGCTATAGGCACACATTTTACCTATCTCTGCCTTCACTGGCATACAGTGGGAATCCAACACTTAATTATACTGTTTTTCAAGATGCAATTTGGTTGAAACCTCGAATTGTTTCCGAAATGGGATCTCCCATTGCTGTTGGACATTATTGCATCAGATGCCCTCAATCACCCCATTGGTACCTCTCACTGAAAACTGCTTTACCGGTGGCAATAACATCAGCCAGAAGAGAGTCAGCATTGGTGGCCTTGGGGTTTAAAGAACCCATACTCGCGTACTTCCCAGACAGGGTGGTACTCTTGAATTTTTGTGCCTGAACTGACCTTCAGAGTCCCTATCACACAAAAGGTTGTCCTCCTATGTTCCTTTTGGGGAGTACTCAGGAAATTAGCCCATTGAATATGAGCCAAGCTTTAAAATGTTTAATCAAGGCGACTTCTGCCATCGGGAAGTCCGAGCATCTGTTTGTCATTCCAGGTGGAACACATAATGATTTTATGGCTTCCAGCAAGATTATTGCCTCTTGGTTGGTAAAGCTCATCTCCTTGGCCTACAAGTTGAAAGTTGGCCGTGCCAGGAGAATCACGGCACCCTTCACTAGAAGGGTCTCGACCTTGAGAGTGGCAGCAGGCCTAGTGTCTGAAACTTTCTGCAAGGCAGCTACGTGGGCACCAAAATATTCATATTCATGGCTTAATGACAGTTGAGTTTGGCAGAGGCATCCTGGCTTCTGTTTTTTTAGTCAGAATTGAGGAGTGTGTAGCATTATCCCTCCCCTGTTTTGGCTAGTTAGTTCCCAGCTGTGCTGACATGGAGCCGTCAGGAAAATAAAAATGCACAGAAAATGGCAGCACAGATCCCACCCAGCTTGGTAGGACTAGTTACAGAACGCCGAGGCTGTAGGTGGGCTCAAAATTAAGTTACGTCCTGGAGGCATGGGGGCGGAGCCTATACCCCAGCTGTGCTGCCATGGAGCTCGTCAGGAAAAGGAAGATTACGGTAAGTATTTGAATTAAATTTTCCATTTTCAAGTCTTGCCACAGATTCTCAATTGTATTTAAAGCGGAGTTCCACCCAAAAGCGGCACTTCCACTTATTTGCTTCCCCCCTCCAGTGCCACATCCTCCTTCCTGCTCTGACGGGCCAGTTAGAAAGTGCAGCACACTTCAGGCATGGGAAAGGCTTCGCTACTGCTTTCCCTTACCATGAATGGCGGCGGCGGCAGCCCCCGACAGCCGATCCAAAAATCGGCTGGGGTGCGGACATCGCGGGCTCCCCGCACAGGTAAATGTCCATATAATAAAAGTCAGCAGCTACAGTATTTGTAGCTGCTGACTTTTCTTTTTTTTTTCCCCAGGCGGAACGCCTCTTTAAGTCTGGACTTTGACTGGGCCATTCTAACACATGAATATGCTTTGATCTAAACCATTCCATTGTAGCTCTGGCTGTATGTTTAGGTTGTTGTCCTGCTGGAAAGTGAACCTCTGCCCCAGTCTCAAGTCTTTTGCAGACTAACAGGTTTTCGTCTAAGATTGCCCAGTATTTGGCTCCATCCATCTTCCCATCAACTCTAACCAGCTTCCCTGTCCTTGCTGAAGAAAAGCATCCCCACAACATGATGCTGCTGCCACCATGTTTCACAGTGAGGATGGTGTGTTCAGGTTGATGTGCAGTGTTAGTTTTCCGCCACACATACAGTAGCGTTTTGCTTTTATGCCAAAAAGTACAATTTTGGTCTCATCTGACCAGAGCACCTTCTTCCACATATTTGCTGTGTTTCCCACATGGCTTCTCGCAAACTGCAAATGGGACTTCTTATGGCTTTCTTTCTACAATGGCTTTCTTCTTGTCACTCTTCTATAAAGGCCAGATTTGCGGAGTGCACAACTAATAGTTGTCCTGTGGACAGATTCTCCTACCTAAGCTGTGGATCTCTGTAGCTCCTCCAGAGTTTCCATGGGCCTCTTGGCTGCTTCTCTGATTAATGCTCTCCTTGCCCAGCCTGTCAGTTTAGGTGGACGGCCATATCTTTGAAGATTTGTAGTTGTGCCATACTTTTTCAATTTTTGGATGATGGATTGAACAGTGCTCTGTGAGATGTTCAAAGCTTGGGTTATATTTTTATAACCTGAACCTGCTTTAAACTTCTGCACAACTTTATCCCTGACCTGTCTGGTGTGTTCCTTGGCCTTTATGATGCTGTTTGTTCTATAAGGTTCTCTAACAAACCTTTGAAGGCTTCACAGAACAGCTGTATTTATACTGAGATTAAATTATACACAGGTGGAATCTATTTACTAGTTAGGTGACTTCTGAAGGCAATTGGTTCCACTAGCTTTTAGTAAGGGGTATCAGAGTAAAGGGGGCTGACTACAAATGCACACCATACTTTTCAGATATTTATTTGTAAAAGAAAATTGAAAACCATTTATCATTTTCCTTCCACTTCACAGTTATGCGTCACTTTGTGTTGGTCTATCAAAAAAATCCCAATAAAATACATTCACATTTTTGGTTGTAACATGACAAAATATGGAAAATTTAAAGGGGTAGGAATACTTTTTCGAGGCACTGTATATATATCCTACAAGGCTTTATGCTGGCGAGGCAAAAACAAACCCTTTACAAATTAATGTGCAGATTCCCAATTCAACAAATGCAACGCCCCTACCCATTTCTGCAACTGACACAGCATCTGTTGCTCTGTTTTAAAAAGCGACCCTTTCCCATTGCATACCTCTTTGTCCTGTACAGCCTATCTGCAAAAAGCTTTAGGTGGTTGACCCATCCTGTTTAAATGGCAGGATAGGCAGAACATTAGAAGCTCACCCCCTCCAGCTCACACTGAATTTGATTAAAGATCATAGGCTCACTTTGAACTTGCATTTATCAGTTTTCCTGTGGACTTGAGCTTCCCAAAGATATACAGTACATGGTGTGATCATGTTGTTTTACATGTCAGTTTATGTCATGGGCACTCAGTGCACACACACACCCCACATTTCAAGCTGGGTGATTTGGGTTCTGCATTTCATTTTTTTTTTTTTTGCATTCCACGGCCTCTACGCCAACACCCCTTCCCTGGCATGTTGTTTAACAGTTCAGCATCCACCTGTGCATTCCCTGCTAGCAGAAACAGAAGTCGTATACAAAGGTACTTCCAGTTTGTGCTGCACATGTGACCACATTGGATTGTGAGTTATTGTGAGCAAGGAGGCGGAGGGGGGGGGATTCCTCCACCCACTTTAGCTGTGTAGATGAGGAATCTTTTTTTAACCGTCTATGCCCAGTTTAAGGCTTATAATTTGTCATTATTCCTAAGGGCTAAATCATGCGCCCCACACTACAGGCAGGTCCTGTGTTGGGTAAAAGTGTAGCATACATGATAAAGATCAAGATTTTTTTTTTTCTAGATGTTTTATATTAATGCATATGTAACAGGTACCTGCTGATAGTATAAATGAATAAAAGTAGTTTATTCTTGCGGCCTTGATGATTTCAGAGAGAATCTCTTTGGAGCTGTGAGGTCCTCGGGATGAAAAATAAACTTTCATCCACTAAGTGGCTCCTGCTTGCAGCTTCTGTATTGTCATTGTGCAGCTTTTCAGGGGGCTGCAGCCATTACTGCAGGTATGATTTAGCTTCAAAGTCTCTCTGCATGTACACCGCTCAGGAGAGACTCTCTGCAAAGTTGCATACTGAGAATGATTGTACAGAAGTGGTAGGCAGGGGACCCTTGTTAGTATGAATGAATAAACCTTAATTTCCTCCTGCGGTCCTGACAGCTCTGAAGAGACTCACTATGGAGCTGTCAGGGCTGCAGGATGAGAACACTTTAATTCAGGTGTCTCAAACTGGCGGCCCTCCAGCTGTTGCAAAACTACAAGTCCCATCATGCCTCTGCCTGTGGGAGTCATGCTTGTAACTGTCGGCCTTGCAATGCCTCATGGGATTTGTAGTTTGGCAAACAGCTGGGGGGCCGCCAGTTTAAGATTATGCATGATTTATCCATTCAAACTATTAGTAAGCAGCAGAAGCACTGTCAGTATGAGCTATGGCAGCTGTGTGGGTATCTGGAAGCTAGTAGCATCTGACACTCCTAGAAGTGTGAGATTCCTAATTCATTTTCTATACCTTATTAATAAAAGAAAAAGCTATCAATATAAAAACAGAACACATGTATCAATTTCAAAGGTCTCTTTAGAGCATATTTTGTAGGTGCAAGGACTGTGGTATATGTGTACTTACTGTATATACAGTATGAGTAGGCTCAGGTTCTACTTAAAATATTTTCATTTTGGATAGAGCTAGGGAGGGTTATAACCCCTTTCAGATTTTTTTCCACCATCTGTGTCCAACTGCAGAAATAACCAAACAGGAAGTGAGAAGAAATCCCTGTAAATTAAGGGAATTCCTTGGGGACCCCCAGGTCACAAGAACTAGTGTCCCTATTGGAAGATTTACCCTCTATTACTTTTCTGGGGACAACCTAACGTTGGGGATTTTCTTTTACTTTCTCTTTCAATGATAATGGTGAATCTCCCTAACATGGACACAGACAGCAATAAAAACTGACAGGTGTTCTAATCCATCTATACTCTATCCAAAACTAATTAAAAATTGTGTCTTTAGTTATACTTTAACCACTTGCTGACCAGCCGCCCTCATTATATGGTGGCAGGTCGGCACGTTCCATAGGTGTACGTCGGCTCCTTTAAGGAGCCATAGCAAGCCCGATGTATGGCGGGGGACCGTGATGTGCGCCGGTCATCCACGCTCGCAGAAGCGAGAGCCAGAACGGGGATCTGTAAACAGACAGATCCCCGTCCCGACAGGGGAGTTAGAGAGATCTGCTGTTCCTAGTGATTAGGAACAGCGATCTCTCTCCTCCTCCAGTCAGCCCAGCCCCCATACAGTTAGAAACACTCCCAGGGAGCACACTTAACCCCTTGATCGCCCCCTAGTGTTAACCCCTTCCCTGCCAGTGAAATTTATACAGTAATCAGTGGCTATTTTTAGCTCTGATCGCTGTATAAATGTCAATGGTCACTCAAAAGTGTCCGATCTGTCTGCCACAATGTCGCAGTCCCATTAAAAATTGCAGATCACCACCATTACTAGTAAAAAAAAAAAATAATAATATAAAAATACCATAAATATATCCTCTATTTTGTAGACGCTATAACGTTTGCGCAAACCAATCAATATATGCTTATTGCGTTTTTTTTTCTTACCAAAATTATGTAGAAGAATACATATTGGCCTAAACTGATGAAGAAATTTTTTTTTTGGGGGGGGGGGGATATTTATTATAGCAAAAAGTAAACAATATTGTTTTTTTTTTTTTTTTTTCCAAAATCATCGCTCTTTTTTCTCTTTTTTTTGTTTATAGCGCAAAAAATAAAAAATCACAGAGGTGATCAAATACCACCAAAAGAAAGCTCTGTTTGGCTACAGCGTCGCACAATGGCGCAATTGTCAGTTAAATCGACGCAGTTCTGTCCGAATTGACAGTTCGCACTGTGAACTGCGAACCGATCTGGGGGTGTCATTACCTTTGTATCGACGTTCCCCGCAGTTTGCATGTGGCAGTGTGAACTGTCTGTGGGAGGCATGCGATGCTGCAACCAGTACTGGATTCGCAGGGTTTCCGCATCAATGCAGTGTGAACCAAGCCTTAAGCCCCATACACACGATACGAAAATCGGAAGTAAAATTTCATCCGATGAACGATCTGCCGATTTTCGGATCATTAGTATGGTGTTTGACAGCCGATTCCAATTTTTTTGTACGACAAAAGCTGGATGTGCAGACTATACATTTTTTGTCGGATGTGAACACAACGTAAAAGAAATGAGAGAACACATGCAAAACATTTCAACACATTACGTCACTTCTAAAGTTGAATTCAGTCGTACGAGAATTTTTGTATGGTGAGTAACCTCTTCACTTTCAACATGAGACTAGCATGCAGCAAAAAACGGACGACCATTTGTCCGAAAATCTGATCGTGTGTACTGTGCTTTGGAGCTTATTTATGAATCATTATTTTAGAATCATTTGGGTAGATTAACTAAAACTTGAGCACTCAGAATCTGGTGCAACTGTGCATGGTAGCCAATCAACTTCTAACTTCAGTTTGTTCAATTAAGCTTTGGCAATAAAACCTGGAAGCTGGTTTCTATGCAGAGCTGCACCAGATTTGCACTCTCCAGTTTTAGTAAATCCCCCCCATTGTTTCTGTGCAGGGTTTTATATATAAGTATATGGGGACAGCCACATTTTCTCACTACATTTGCAGGCTCAGCTTTCCATGTCTAGCAGTAATTAAAGATATAAATTATTGTTGCACCTATATCCCTAAGGCTCCGTTCACACCTCCGCGTTCCAAATTGTGGGCGAAATGGCTGCGATTCGCAGTAGCAGCAAATCCCGTGCGTTCTCGGTGCATTGCCCATCGATTTCAATAGCACCCCAAATGCGGTGCGATTTTCCTGCGATACGCTGGGTGAGAATCGCAGTCAAAACACGCAAACAGAATCGCGGGATGCCTGTCGTCCAAGTATATGAGCTTCTTTTGGGCGACGGGTGTCCAGTGATTCTATTTGCATGATTTTACCGCGATTGTCGCCACCATACGCCTAGATGTGAACGGAGCCTAATATCAAGTGTGCATAAAGTAAATCTCTATGTGATCTTCTAATTATATAATTCCATGATATCCTATAGATACATAATCCTGTGCTGTTATAACAAACAATTGACAATAAACAAGCAATAATCATTCCTTGAAGCTATCCTTTTTAAAGTCAATAAAATTGCAATGAATCCGTGAACAGGTGTGTTCCTCTTTTAAAGTGCTTCAACTCCAATGAATGTATTCCATGTAAAAAGTTCTAGTGCTTCAAAATCTTCAGTATAAAAACATTCCACCTTAAAAGCGCTAGTGCTTCAGTGACTCCAATGTAGGTGTAATCCACAATAAATGTGCTAAGTGCTTCAGGACAGACCAACCACCTTCCACATTATGCCCTCACCTCTATTATTGACCTCTCATACCGGGTCAAGTCACGCTTTCCCCTGAATTAGGGCATATAAGGTAGGGGTCCTTTATATTCTCTCTCCTCCTTCTTAGTTCCACTCACTAACCGTCTTTAGGGTGTATGGCCCTTTAGCATCGCGGTACCTCTGTGCAGTGGCTCATACAAAAAGGTGTAACCTCATAGTGTAGCAGTTATGTAGAACATTTATTTAAAACCAGTAGTAACTTACATGTAGAAGAGGATCATTCAGCATAACAGCAGCGGTGCTCAGAGGCTCCCGTGTCACTTCTGGCACTCCAGGCATATCGTTGCGGTCACGTGACTTCCTCAGGAGTATCACATGACGTCACAAGGGGACGGGCTCTCCGGGTGACGTCATCAGATGGCCACCCCCCATGGCTATATAAGAGATGTCAGACAGTGGAGGACATCACAACGGAGGAAGACAGCCTCAGGACAAGATTGGCCTTTTTTGTTTTTAGCGGGTAACCGGTGGCGAGGAAGAAGACCACGGCGCGGGAGAAGACAGCTCAGGGAGAAGACGACAGTGGGAGAGACGGCGGCGGGATAAGATGGCTCAGAGCTATTTTTTTAATAAAGGACTTGTCAAAAACCAGTTCTTGTTTTTCTTTATATTTCACTGCTTTTTTGGTGAACGGGTACAATGTACCCGATATCCCTTCCCATGGGGGGGCAGGATCTGGGGGTCCCCTGTAAAGGGGGCTTCCAGATTCTGATAAGCCCCCCGCCCGCAGACCCCGACAACCACCGGCCAGGCCCTTGTCCCCATCAACAAAGCACCCACCCCCCTTGTTGAGGGCATGCGGTCTGGTATGGTTCAGGAGAAGGGGGGCGCTCGCTTGTCCCCTCCCTTTTCTGACCTGCCAGGCTGCATGCTCGGATAAGGGTCTGGTAAGGATTTTTGGGGCGACCCCACGCCATTTTTTTCAATTTTGGCATGGGAGTGTCCCCTTTTAATCCATACGAAGTGTCTGGTATGGTGTTTGGGGGCTCACGACATTTTTTTCCGGAATTTTTTTTTTTATGTTCAGCTGTCAGCGGGGAAGCCTGCTGACAGCTGATGACTCATCAGTTGTTAAGGACGCAGTGGCCAGCTTCCCGGCCTTCTCCTCAGCAACCAGCTATATGCAGTGAATGTAAAAAAAGACCCCAAATCGTGGTAAAATCACGGTAAAAACAAAGTACTTGCGTTTTGGATGCAGGTCCATTGAAGTCTATTATATGCAAAACGTCGCATTTTGTGGGAAAAAAAGTCCCCGACCCTTTACAAAAACGCAGAGGCACAAGATGCATTGATGTGAACGTGTTCCATAGGAACCCATGTTAAACAAATTCCCTGCATTTTTGCAAAAAGCATCAAAAAACACATTTGTGTGAATCGAGCCTTAGGCCTCATGCACACAGGACATTTTGCAAACCCTTCTAAAAACCTTCCCCCCTGGCAGCAGCATTTTGGCAGAAAAAAAAAAAACACCTAATGCTTGCAAAACTGTGTAACACTTTTAGGGGCGTTTACAGGCGTCAAGCGCTTCGGTGTTAATTAATTTTATTGGCCAGAATAATAATTTATTCTGGCCATTGAAATAAAATATCACTCAAATGAACGGACTGCTGTGCCCGTGCAAACACGACAGGCAGAAGCGCAGAGATGTGCACCTAGGCTAAAGCTAAAGGACACATGCATTAAATACACAATATAACGAGCAACCAGTGAAGCAAAACAGCAAATTCCTGTTGTGATAAAATACTCACTACCTGAAGCAGCTAAACTATGTACT
Organism: Aquarana catesbeiana; assembly: GCF_042186555.1. Taxonomy (NCBI): domain Eukaryota; kingdom Metazoa; phylum Chordata; class Amphibia; order Anura; family Ranidae; genus Aquarana; species Aquarana catesbeiana. The sequence goes on from NC_133324.1 coordinate 201,130,527, forward strand.
AAGCAAGTATATTAATGCTATATTTACAATCCAGTGACAAAAAAAGGACAGCTGTGTGCCTGAAATAGCAGGTGGACACCTGCAATAGGGCTCAAAATAGTAATATAACTAAGAAAACATACCACAGAATAATGTACCAAAACTAGGCATAATAATATATGACATTAAGAAATAAGCTCAGCTAAAAATATTTGCATGTTTAACAGGATGTCACAGTCCATTACCAGTCATCATTTACTGCCGTTGATGGTTACGTAGTTTCTTGTGGCTTGTGGGTCCTGACACTGAGGCATGGTTTCAGTGCATTTACGGGTAGTGATGACTCCTAGGGGGCCACTGGAAATAATTGGGTTCTCTCATCTGTCCCGTGGCTACCTACCCTGTATCTCAACCCAACAGCTCACTGCCAAACCTGGCAATAAAAAACAAAACTGGCAATAATCAGGCTCAGGTCACTTGGGTCTTTTTACCACTCATTGCAGTACTCAGAACTAGAGAAGGGTTCAGGGATGCAGGATACCCAAAGAAAATATCCAATACCCAAACCAGGAGTGTAGGATACCTAAAATATAAGGACTTGAAAACTGGATTAACAATATGTTCCTATGAGAGCAAACATTGAAAAATGAGATGATGATAGACAGAGGGCATTTAGATAAATCTGGGACCCTTAGAGCAACCACAGTGTTTCCATGTTTGTGTATCTAGCTTCTGTCCCTTGGTATAGAGATAAAAACACCAGAGCCTTTTTGCAAAGAATCCTTCTTATAATGTCCAGATGGCAGCTTCTACCCAGCTCCTCTGCGATACTCTTCAGCAAAAAATTCTGTTCACTCTGTTCCCCTCAAGTATGCACTCCAGTAATAGCTTAGTTTCTCGGGCCCTTAATACAAGTATTTTACAGTTGTGCTCATAAGTTTACATACCCTGGCAGAATTTATGATTTCTTCGCCATTTTTGCAGAGAATATGAATGATAACACAAAAACATTTTTCGCTCATGGTTAGTGTTTGGCTGAAGCTATTTTTTATCAATCAACTGTGTTTTACTCTTTTTAAATCATAATCACAACAGAAACTACCCAAATGACCCTGATCAAAAGTTTACATACCCTGGTGATTTTGGCCTGATAAAATGCACACAAGTTGACACAAAGGAGTTTGAATGGCTATTAAAGGTAACCACCCCCACCTGTGATCTGTTTGCTTGTAATTAGTGTGTGTATAAAAGGTCAATGAGTTTCTGGACTCCTGACAGACCCTTGCATCCTCCATCCAGTGCGGCACTGACGTTTCTGAATTCTGAGTCATGGGGAAAGCAAAAAGAATTGTCAAAGGATCTGTGGGAAAAGGTAGTTGAACTGTATAAAACAGGAAAGGGCTTGACAAAGATATCCGAAGAATTGATATTGCCAAACAACAATGTTCAAACTCTAATCAAGAAGTGTAAAATGAGGGGTTCTGTTGAAACGAAACCACGGTCAGGTAGACCAATGAAAATTTCAGCCACAACTGCCAGGAACATTGTTCAGGATGCAAAGAAAAACCCGCAAATGACTTCAGGTGAAATACAGGACTCTCTGAAAACATGTGGTGTGGCTGTTTCAAGATACACAATAAGGAGGCACTTGAAGAAAGATGGGCTGCATGGTCGAGTCGCAGTGTTGCCAACCCCCCCAAAGTGAAATTTACTGGCAGGATGCCAAAATTTACAAACGGCACAAATTTTTTTTTTTTACTGGCAAAAAACATGAAAATTCCTGACAGACGCATTTTTTAATGGCACTGCAAAAAAGTACCTAAAATTACAATTTTCAGTGCAAATATCAATATTTAAACTATAAACATAAACACATTGCTAAAAGCACTAGCTATAACTTAAACAAAAGTCAAAAAACATATTTCTCCATTGACATGAAAGTAAGGTTACTATAACCCAGCCAGCACTGCGTTCCCCCTTACATCAGAGTCTGCAGGATTCCCCCTTACAGTGAAAGGGAACTCTTATGTAAAGGGGAACGCTGCAGATCATGATCTAAAGGGGGGACTCTGATGTAAGGGGAGGCTCTGGTGACCAGACACCACCTTATATCAGAGTCCACTGCATTCCCTTTACATCAGGGTCTGCAGCATTGCCCTTGCACTGTGGGGGGCAATCCTGCAGACTGATGTAAAGGGGAATGCCAGGAACTCTGATGTGGGGGTACTCTGGTGACCAGAGACCACCTTCCGCAGAGTGAATACACTAAGGTAAGGGGGGTACTAATATAGGGGGGGAACTAGCTAAGATTCAACAGGGTCTCAGATGGCGCAGGTTAGGCATAACTCACCTGAAACACATTTTTCACAATGGGGCTTTACTACCCTTTAGGGAACTACAATCTAAATATGCACTTCCTTCCAACATGTTATTCTATTATATGCAGCTATCACATGCATTTACGGCTCAGGGGGATGCAGTGGAGTGGACTCAGTCCTCAACTCCAGTTTTTTATATACTGCAAGATGCGACAGACACCAAAAGGTGTAATTTCCCAATGCTATAATATGCTATTAGTGTCATTTCTAGATGGATATCCCATGAAGGCAGTGTCACAATGGGAGGCGGATTTAGGACCCATTGGGGGGGAGCTATGGGAAGAGGCCATGCAGGCAGTCAAAATATGCTCTTTGAATGTGGCACAAAAGGTGTCACAACTTTATATACTACTGAGAGTTCATTACACTCCCGTAAAACTACACAAAATGGGCAAGATACCTGACCCACTGTGCGGCAGGTGTAGAGTGGCGTCGGGAGATCTGATTCACCTACTATGGCGTTGCCCAAAGCTTCACAGGTACTGGACGGAGGTCCTGGCTACACTAAATCAGGTGTTCCAGACCAACGTTCCATTGGACCCTATTAATTGTGTGTTGGGAATTTTGGAAGGAGTGATAGAGGAGGAGGGGACGAGAATTGCTTTTGCTAGGGCTCTGTTTCAGGCCAGGAAAACAATACTTATGAGTTGGAAATCAGCAGTTCCACCAAAGACTTCAGTATGGATACAACACATGGGCAGGATGCTTATCATGGAAAAATACATATATCAGCATAGGGGGAACCCTGGCAAATTTGATAAACTATGGGACGCTTGGCTTGACATACCAGGAATAAGCCCCTTGGAGCTGGTACAAATGAGGATGTTAAAGGGAATATAGGTACATCCTGGGCAAGAGAACGGGTTAAATAACGCAATACTCCCGGAAATTAAGATGTGAGTCCTAGTGGTGTGGAAAGGTGGCTAATAGGTAGATGTATGGGGAAGACAGCAATAAACTTGATGGCATATCAAATGTAAGGATAATAAAAAGATTACAAAAATGTTTTTTGGGTTTTTTTTGACAATGTTGATACAATTTAAATGTGGATATTATGGTGGAAAATCCTAATATATGAACAATGTGTACTGTACTTCATGTTTTGAAAGTAATATTGTATGTCTTTATGTGAAATAAAAACCTTTTTGATTGAAAAAAAAATATAGGGGGGACCTGTATATCAGTGCTCCCTTACATTATTGTATTCACTCCCCCTTACATCAGCAACCCACCCCTAGACCGGCCTGGCGGCACTGTCACTAACCTCCTCTCAGGTGCATCGTGCAGGGCTCAGTCAGATGGCTCCAGCTTGACGACTCTGGTTTTATCCTGTAGTCTCTTCTAAACAGTCCACACACGTCTGACTCCCACCGTAACCCCAGAATCCCGGCGGCACTCCCACTCATGACTCCTCTCCTGATTCCCCCTCAGAGACTGCAGGAGATGGTCAGAGGCTGCAGGCATGATACAGAAGATAGTCAGAGGCTGCAGGCATGATACAGAAGATAGTCAGAGGCTGCAGGCATGATACAGAAGATAGTCAGAGGCTGCAGGCATGATACAGAAGATAGTCAGAGGCTGCAGACAGGATACGGTAACAGCAGATGGTTAGAGGCCGTGGACAGCAGATGGTCAGAGGTCGTGGACAGCAGATGGTCAGACGCCGTGGACAGCAGATGGTCAGACGCCGTGGACAGCAGATGGTCAGACGCCGTGGACAGCAGATGGTCAGATGCCGTGGACAGCAGATGGTCAGACGCCGCGGACAGCAGATGGTCAGACGCCGCGGACAGCAGATGGTCAAAGGCCGCGGACAGCAGATGGTCAAAGGCCGCGGACAGCAGATGGTCAAAGGCCGTGGACATGAGATGAACAGGACATGGTTAAAGGCTGTTAACAGGACATGGTTAAAGGCTGTTGACAGGACATGGTTAAAGGCTGTTGACAGGACATGGTTAAAGGCTGTTGACATGGTAGTTTCCTCCACTGTTCCCCATTACCATACCTGTCTCCACATCAGTCAGTGACAGTGTCCTCCTTCTGTCACTGTGACTGTGTCCCTTTCATCTCTGTCAGACACATCAGTGTCCTCCGCTCCTCTACCAGGTCGGCTTCACCCCCCCCCCCAGTAATGTACTGAGTCCTGTGGCTCCTCTCTGCACTGTTACCTTACGCCCCCCACGTGCGTGCACGCAGCACCGCCGAGAAGAGCAAGTGGCCCCTGTTTAAAAATGGTGCCAGATGGCGACATTACGTTACTGAGCATGCGCCGTCCAGCCGAGCCTGTACGATCATTCCCGAGTCTTGCAGGCTTCGGAACGGCGCATGCGTAGTTGCACGGCAGGCCTGCAGCCATCTTTTTTACGGGCAGCGCTGCCCTTAACAGACATTCATGGGCACCCCGAAAATGGGGTAATTTTTACGAGCTGCCCGTAAATTAATGGTGGTTGGCAACACTGTCGAGTCGCCAGAAGAAAGCCATTACTACGCAAATGCCACAAAGTATCCCGCTTTCAATACGCCAAACAGCACAGAGACAAGCCTCAAACCTTCTGGCACAAAGTTATTTTACAGTGATGAGACCAAAAATGAGCTTTTTGGCCACAACCATAAACACTACATTTGGAGAGGAGTCAACAAGGCCTATGATGAAAGGTATACAATTCCTACTGTGAAACACGGAGGTGGATTGCTGATGTTTTGGGGATGTGTGAGCTACAAAGGCACAGGAAATTTGGTCAAAATTGATGGCAAGATGAATGAAGTATGTTATCAAAAAATACCGGAGGAACATTTGCATTCATCAGCCAGGAAGCTGCGCATGGGACGTACTTGGACATTCCACCATGACAATGATCCAAAACACAAGGCCAAGTCGACCTGTCATTGGCTACAGCAGAATAAAGTGAAGGTTCTGGAGTGGCCATCTCAGTCTCCTGACCTCAATATCATTGAGCCACTCTGGGGAGATCTCAAACGTGCCGTTCATGCAAGACAGCCCAAGGATTTACAGGAACTGGAGGATTTTTGCCAAGAGGAATGGGTATCTTTACTATGTGATAAGATAAAGAGCCTCATCCACAAATACTACAAAAGACTTCAAGCTGTCATTGATGTTAAAGGGGGCAATACACGGTATTAAGATCTGGGGTATGTAAACTTTTGATTCGGTTAGTTTCTGTTGTCATTATGGTTTAAAAAGAGAAAACAGTTGATTGATAATAAATGGCTTAAGCCAAACACTAACCATGAGTGAAAGAAAAGATTGTGTTATCATTCATATTCTCTGAAAAATGGCCAAGAAGTCATAAATTCTGCCAGGGTATGCAAACTTATGAGCACAATTGTATGTTTCATACATGATTTATCAACATTAGACATTAGTGGTGATCAGGGTACAATTATATCACATAAGATATCTTAATCTGACTTTCCCACAATATCAACGAAATATAAATCAGATAAATCTTATTCAGAAGTTTTGGGTTTTAGGGACCTCTAACTGCTGGCCCTTTCGATCCGCCTCCATTCTGCTGTTTGCACGACTGGCTGGACAGTATAATTGTGCAACCCCTACTAGCCACCACTCCAGGCCATTCAAACTGTGCACATGCACAGTGCACGCTCTCTCCTTCCCTAACTGCAGTGGCTGGGCTTAGATAGAGGAGGAGTCCAGACCTAGCTGCAAGCTACCCCCAGGTCACCTAACAGGTACTCATGGAGAGACAGATAGATTAGTGGCAGAAAAGCTGTAGGGCAGACTGGACTAAAGAAGGTTGGAGGCAGCATTAAAGAGGCATCTCTGGACTTCAGAGTGCTTTCCATAGTCTACATAGAATGGAGAGTCTCCAGAAATTGAATTAACAAAAATATTATGGGCGAACTTCGTTCAAGCCAGAAAAGAGACCCAGCGGTCATGATGTTCAAAATGAGAAAGTGGAGAAACTGTTCCTGGGTTTTGTTTGTTCTCTGTGTTTGACCATTACATGGAGGATGGTAAGTGGATCAAAATAAAAGAGAAATGTTTAAAAGAGAACAGTGTTAGAGCCTATACACACTATACGAAAATCGAATGGAAAAATTCCTACGACGAGCTGTCCACCGATTTTCGGATCGTTGGTATGGTGCTTTCGACAGCCGATTTTGCTTTTTCATCAGACAAAAGCTGGATGTGCAGACTATAATTTTTTTGTCAGATGTGAACTCAATGTCCCACTGCAGTTTATCTTAAAATAGGCTCTGCCTGACCCAAGATGGCTGCCCGAGTCACATGGGACAACAGCATTCAATCGGATCGCTTCCCCAGTGACCCAGGAAACCATAGAAGAACTATGTTCCTCCTGACTTCCTCTCCAACTGCAGAGCCGCTGCTGTTGAGCATCACCTGGAGTGGAGGAAATAAACTGCACCTGCCTACAAGAGCCTCATGTTGATGCTCCAGGAGCAGAAGATACAAGTGGAGGAAGCAGTCATGTGGGGTGGCTGAACAGAACTCATGGATGCGATTACGAAAAAACATTGTTTATTGGAACATTTTGTTTACTTTTTGACAGAGCTGTTTTAATTGGATCCCTGGCAGATTGCTTGAATTTCTGGTCAAAATTTGCCTATTATTAATATAGATCTGCATTTCTGTCACAATCACAGAGAAAGTTTTTTTTTTATATAGTAATGTCTGATGAGGAGGCTGGATAGACAGAAAAACAAGGAGGGGTGACCTCCATAGATTTCTGTGCGTTATCTGTGTTGTGGTGTGTAGCACAGCAAATTTTGTGCAGTACAGCGTACATATGTGCCTAATTTCGCCAGTGTTACCTAATTCATTGTACTTGTCAAATTGCATTAGCAGTTTGTAATGTATTGTTTTTCTCATTTTTTAAATGTAGGCCCTCGACTTTTATTTTTTTTGCTGCACCCCCAGATCAGACAGGCTAGCTCTGGCCCTGTGAACTGAGCTCCCCTGTCTGAGAATTTCTCAAGGATTGGTGCTAAAGTTGTGGCCAAGGGAAAAGCTGTGAGGGGAACAAATACGTAATTTTCAAGAACCTGTCAACCACAACCTAAATGACCGACCCTTATGCCATGTACACACGGGAGGACTTTTCGACCGGACTGGTCCGACGGGGCGAATCCGTCGGACAATCCAACCGTGTGTGGGCTTCATTGGACCTGCAGCGGACTTTTTCTGTTGAAAATCAGACGGACTTTAGATTTGGAACATGTTTCAAATCTTTCCGATGGACTCAAGTCCGGTCGAAAAATCCGCTCGTCTGTATGCTAGTCCAACGGACGAAAACCAATGCTAGGGCAGCTATTGGCTACTGGCTATCAACTTCCTTATTTTAGTCATCACGTACAAATCCGTCGGACTTTGGTGTGACCGTGTGTAGGCTAGTCCGTTCGTTTGAAAGTCTGTCGGAAAGACCGTCGGACCTTTGATGCCAAAAAGTCCGCCCGTGTGTACACGACATTACAGGGAGGAAGGTTTGTGATAAAGCCTGTGGACACAGTTCCAAGGTTGGTTAGGCACTGGATGGGGAGGTGGGAAATGGACCTGCCAGGGTACTGCATGTTCTGTGCACAGGTGTTAGATGTGTTTACAGTTCTTGATGTCCTTCCTCAATCCTGGCCACCAGTAATGATGGGTCAAAAAAGCAAATGTTCTGCGTACTCCTGGATGACCAGCTAGTTAGGCTTGGTTCACACTAATGCAATTTCAGATGAGACTTGACTTACAGAGAATCACATAACAAGGGAAATCACACTATTTTCAAAAGTGCTTGTTCACAACAATGCAACTTAGTATGTTGCGATTTTGGAAAAGGTTCCTGTATTACTTTGGTGAGATTTACAGTGTAATTTGGCCCAATAGAATATGCAAACCACAATCAAAGCTGCATCAAAGTCACACTACATAATCGCACTGCAAATTGCATCAAAATCGCATCCCATCAGTATGAATCGAGCCTAAAGAATTATGTGCCCAGTGAAGAATCTTGATCCTGAGGTTAAGATGCAGAAGGGTGTTGCCAGGAGGAATGAAAGTCTTGGTGATGGCAGTAATGGACAGAATCTGGGAAGGAGGACTTAGGAACTAGAAGGCTCCAATGATCACGACTCATGGGGGTCAAAGGAACAGGAGAGAGTAACAGCTCTTGTATTGCTGGAACGACATTTGTATGTAATAATTAAAATGAGAAAAAAAACAGCGAGCTCATCTTGGATTGAGACAACAGTTATGCCGCGTACACACGAGCGGACTTTACGGCAGACTTTGCCCCGCGGACGGGATTTCGTCGGACAATTCGATCGTGTGTGGGCTCCAGCGGACTTTGTTTGCTCAAAAGTTGGACGGACTTAGATTTGAAACATGTTTTAAATCTATCCGTCCAACTTGAGTCCGGTCGAAAAGTCCGCTCGTCTGTATGCTAGTTCGACGGACAAAAAGCCACGCTAGGGCAGCTATTGGCTACTGGCTATGAACTTTCTTGTTTTAGTCCGGTCGTATGTCATCACGTACGAATTCGACGGACTTCGGTGGATTGTGTGTAGGCAAGTCCGTTCATTCAGAAAGACCGCCGTAAAGTCCGCCGAAAAGTCCGCCGGGCAAAGTCTGCCGTAAAGTCCGCTCGTGTGTACGCGGCATTAGAGTGAAGAGATTGTGGATTCTTGTATCAGTAAATATGGTAAGATGATGGGGAGAGCCCCCAAAAATATGCTTCCATTCTTCTAAAGCCAACCTAATGGCCAGTAACTATCGGTCTTCTGTGCCATAATTATGTTCTGTTGGTAAAAATTTATTTGACAAGAAGGCACAAGGGTGCTTCTTGTCTTGGACCTTCTGCAACAATAAAGCTCTTACCCCCTACAGTGAATGCATCAACTTCCAAGAAGAAAGGTTTGGCAGCATCAAGATGGTATAAAGTTGGTCCATTTAGAAGGTTTCAGGGCATCACAGGCTTTTAGACTCCAGTTCTTGGGATCAGCACCTTCATGGGTCAAAGCTGCCACCAGTAAAGAACAGCCATTGATAAACTGTAGTACAGCGGTAGTAATTAAAAAAAAACTAAAAAATCTGTCTAGAAGGACACGGCTGAGATATTGTCAGGATCCATTTGAAGGCCATCTTTAGAAACAATTTATTCTCTAAAGGGTACCTCCTGCAGCTGAAAGATACACTTCTAAGCTTTGGCACTGAGTATGTTCTCTCTTGACATGGTAGGACCATTTGCATGTGATAGCAAAGTTCTGGGAGGCTAGCAGAGTAGACCAGACTATCTTCTAGGTAACTATCTTCTAGGTAGGTACACTGCCTCTCACATATTTATTTATTTTATTATTTATTTCAGGTACTTATATAGCGCCGTCAATTTACGCAGCGCTTTACAGAGGTCTCTAAAGATTTAATTTACAATGCACTGTAAGACCGCAAGGGCAATACACACGCTGAAGGGCATTGCAAAGTATTCATATCGCCCATTACAAATGTTGAGCCCAGTTTTCCATTCTTCCCACTCCTTTATTTGGATCAAATTTGAGTATTTCTCAGGTCAAATTTAGAAAAAATCTGGGCTCTATGTAAGCAATAAAACAGTTTGGTAGTGAGAGGTAGCTAATACGGATTTAGGTAATGATGGGATTCAACCCAAAGTAGTCTATACAAGGTCTTATGCCTCCATACACACGGTCAGACATTGATCGGACATTCCGACAACAAAATCCTAGGATTTTTTCCAACAGATGTTGGCTCAAACTTGTCTTGCATACACACGGTCACACAAAGTTGTCGGAAAATCCGATCATTCTGAACGCGGTGACGTAAAACACATACGTCGGGACTATAAATGGGGCAGTAGCCAATAGCTTTCATCTGTTTATTTATTCTGAGCATGCGTGGCACTTTGTGCGTCGGATTTGTGTACACACGATCGGAAATTCAGACAATGGATTTTGTTGTCAGAAAATTTTATAGCCTGCTCTCAAACTTTGTGTGTCGGAAAATCCGATGGAAAATGTGTGATGGAGCCTACACACGGTCGGAATTTCCGACAACAAGGTCCTATCACACATTTTCCGTCGGAAAATCCGACCGTGTGTACGGGGCATTAGAGTTCCATCTTTCGTAACAAACACTGAAAAAGTTGCTCTAGCTGGTGAGGTGGACCTGCGGATAAAGCCTTTTTTTCACAATTTTAGAAATGTATGGCTTGTGTTTCGGGATCTGAAAGAGGGTAGGTTCTGCCACAAAGAGGAGAGGAGCCAGGGATTAAGTCAATGAGGCAGTAAGGTGTTATTAGCTCATTTAGAAAAAAAATCAGAGTAGTCAGGATAGGCAGCAGGATTTGGTGTGGGCTTGGGCCAGCAGAACTACATTGGAAGTTGGAGAGAATGGTAAACACCAAGACTGGACAGAGATTCAAAATTAGTTTAGTTAATGGCTAATTAAAGCTGCTGTAGCCAGGGTAGGCCCAGAATGGTGGGAGAAACAACCTGTGGCAATACAAGTAAAAAAAAAAATGTAAAAAAATTTTTTTGTAGAAATCCTATGCACATCTTTGGGGGGAAGGAGGGGTGGTGTTTGCTGGCATATGGGACTGCAGGAAAGTAAGGAGCCATCAATACTGAGGCAAAAAAGACACATGAATAGATTTTTCCTAGAGTCCTAATTTTAGAAATAGATCTACTCTAATTAAATTATCTACGGTTTCCAAGTCAATCTTAGGATCCCCTGAGTAGTGTGGAGGCTGATAAAGATGCAGGGTTGAAGAAGAAGGACTTGGCTGAGGTACAGATACAATAGGTGCAGGCATGGCAGAGGTAGACAATGCAGTTAAAGAATTCTGTAGATTGTCGAGATGAGAGTCTAAAAACATTATTGTACTAGATGATTCTGTGTGGATTGCTGTACCTTCAATTGCTGAACAGGCCTTCCAGCGCATCATTGGTAGGCAAAGGGCACCTGTGAGGGGCCCATCTTTGGCATGAGCATACTGACAAAACTGACATGGGATGTGGAAGTAGGCCCTTTACGCCAACATTATTGTTTCCCCTGAAGGTGGAGTCTCAGGTGCAACTGGTGTTCCGCCAGGGACGTCTTCAAGGGAGCTTAGCCTCAGGTGCAAGCTACTTCCAGGTTACAAAACAGGTACTCATGGACGGAGAGGTAGGTTGGTGTCAAAAATATAGTAGGGCACACTGGATTGAAGCAGACTGAACTATAGCAGAGTGGACTTTAGCAGACTAGACTGTAGCAGACGGGACCCTAGCAGACTGGACTGTAGCATACTGGACTGAAGAAGACAAAACAGTAGTCGACTGATTTGAAGTAGACTGGACAGTAGTGGACTGGACTGAAGAAAACAGGAAAGAAATGGACTGGCCTGAAGCAGACTGGACAGTATTAAAGTGAACTATAGCAGACTGGACAGTAGCATGTAGGCAGGGCCTAAGTGGTGTTCCTGAACTTTTGGAATGATCACACTACAAGGTGACTCAATTGAGCAATCATCAATTACAACAGTCCAATATAACATTGGCACCACTAAGTTGTGAAATATTCCTTGTCTGTAGAATACTGGAAGTGGGTAGACTTCATTCAGCAGGGTTACAAAAATCTTAGCGCCAGAAGAGTGCACCATTAGAGTGGAAGTATTATGGGTAAATGACACAGGGTTTTGCTAGGCCTCTGCAGTATATGACGTCCATATACAGTCTGTTCGGGACTAGTACAACTGTAACACTTTGCTAATCTGGGACCTCTTCCTACTTCTGCACCTCTGCTTTCTCTACCCAGTGGAGTTCTCTCCCCACCCTACTGCCTCACTTTGGGTGCACCGAGTGACATAGGCCCCTATACTTATAGGGTCCTTTGTGAAGAAGACCACCCAAATCTCACAGGACTTTGGTATATAATAGGATCACCATCCTCCCCAAAATGGCCACCTAGAGCTCAAGATAGGAGACATTTCCTCTGCATTAGTTTGTTTTATTTTTAAAACTAGTTTATCTGCGACTACAGTTAAAAAAGTTAGTAAAGCACTACTTATCCTGCTACTTAACATTTGCTCTACAAATAATGTATGACAAAGGGCTTGCACAGCAAAAACTCCCTGCCTTCATTTGTCTGACAAGGAATCCTTACTCCTTTCTCTCATTCACTTGTGTGTGTGTCGATATGAGCTTTAGCTACTGAGCCCTGTAAATTACAGACTTTTTAGAACAAAGGAACTAAGGAGACAGAAGTCCACTGTGAATTAAACAATTAAGTGCGTTGTGCTATATTTTTTTCAATTCTTGTGCAAAAAATAAATTCACTGCAAGCCTCTTCTGAATTTCACTCTACCAACATACCAACACTCAAGACTTATACAATGTTAGGAACCATAAACCAGGCAGAGACAGAAAATGTAACGAAAATCACACCTTAAATGTAATAGCATAAATAACAACAGTTCAGGAACGTGGTCAAAAACAGAAGCCAGGGTTTGGAAGCCAAAGCAGGTAATCAGACAAACCAGGAAACCATAAGTCAGCGTTGTCAGGAGTCAAAAATTAAGAGCACGAATCAGAAGGGAAGTCAGCCAGGCCAAGACATACACGGGACCACATTTGAGATGTTAACCACATGAGGGCACAGAGGGAATGAGCAAAGCTGTTTAAATAGCCAAAAGGGGCTGGCTGTAGGCTGGACTAATGGGGCAGGTGATGGTAACCAGGTGAGTCACTGTTGAAACAATGAATGGTTGGTACTTAAACAACAGCTGAGCAGCCCCTGTGCACTGAAAGAAAGAGCTGCTAGTAAATAGCAGGGGCCCAGCCCTGATATACTGCTTATTCTATTGATCTGGTCTGCTGTATATATGCTCCCTATTTTACTACCTATTCATTGAAAATACCGCTAATATACTTCCACAATTGAGAACAGGCTGAGCTTGCACCACAGATGGTGGAGCCAGCCTGTCATAGATATGAGGCAATTTATTCCAGGTGCATGGTGGAATGGACCTTATAATGCAAGTGCATGTATTGTTGGTTTTTAATGGTGCGATTTTTAATAAAAGGTTTCACACTACAGTAGATGACTTTTTTCTTTCTTGCGGTTTATAATATACACTATATTACCAAAAGTATTGGGACGTAAGGTTCAATATTAAGTTGGCCTATCCTTACCCTTTGCAGCTATAACAGCTTCAACTCTTCTGGGAAGTCTGTCCACAAGGTTTAGGAATGTTTCAATGGGAATGTTTGGCCATTCTTCCAGAAGTGCATTTGTGAGGTCAGGCACTGATGTTGGCGAGAAGGCCTGTCTCTCAGTCTCCACTCTAATTCATCCCAAAGGTGTTCTATCAGGTTGAGGTCAGGACTCTGCAGGCCAGTCAAGTTCCTCCACCCCAAGCTCGCTCATCCATGTCTTTATGGACCTTGCTTTGTGCACTGGTCCACATCATTTGGATTGAATTATGGTGTGGGGTTGTTTTTTTTAGGTGTTGGGCTTGGCCCCTTAGTACCAGTGAGGGGAACACTTAAGGCATCAGCATACCAAGACATTTTGGACAATTTCATACTCCCAACTTTGTGGGAACCTTTTGGGGATGGCCTCTTCTTGTTCCAATATGACTGGGCACCAGTGCACAAACAAGGTCCATAAAGACATGTATGAGCGTGTCTGGGGTGGACGAACTTGACTGGCCTGCACAGAGTCCTGACCTCAACCTGATAGAACACCCTTGGGATGAATTAGAGTGGAGACTGCAAGCCAGGCCTTCTCGTCCACATTAGTGCCTGACCTCACAAATATTCTTCTGGAAGAATGGTCAAACATTCCCATAGACACACTCCTAAACCTTGTGGACAGCCTTCCCAGAAGAGTTGAGGCTGTTATAGCTGCAAAGGGTGGGCTAACTCAATATTGAACCCTACGGTCTATGACTGGGATGCCATTAAAGTTCATGTGCATGTAAAGACAGGCGTCTTAATATCCTTGCTAATATAGAGTACACATTAAGAGGAAGCAGTAGCTCCGTTCCTGGATGGTTTGTTCCCTAAGGGAACAAAGCGTATGTTGACCCAAGAAGTTTGGGAGGGGGGGAGTCACGGATTTTCAGAGAATTCTCCTGAGTGTTGGTGTTGGCACGTTAGTGGAGTGAAATACTGAAGAGTCTTGCAGTGGACTTATTTTTGCACAAGAAATGAAGAAATTATAGCACAAGGTACTTTATTATTTAATTCACAGTTGATGCTTTATAAGAAGCACCTTATATGTTTGCACCTTTTGTTAGTGGCACGTTATTGAATCAAATCATGATTGCTTAATGATTGTGGCACTGTGCCTTTGACATTAGTGTGACGAGCTACAGTGTACTTAAAGTGGGGTTCCACCCAAAAAACAAAAATACCTGGAAAAATTCTTAAAAAAAAACAAAAAACTTTTGGATATTTTTTTTTTTTTTTACTTACCTCTAAATGCCTGTTGCTAGGTGGTCCCTCGTAGTCTGCCTATTCCTCTGCCTGGGCTGGTGACATCACTTCCCCCCAGGCACAGGAAGGGCTCCGCTCTGCTCCCTCCCTCCTGTCAATCATCTGGGACCCATTACAGGTCCCAGGTGATTGATCGGCCAATCACAGCGCGCGGCGCCACTCGCGCATGCGCAGTGGGTGCCAGGCTGTGAAGCCACAGCCTGGCGCCCACAGTTGAAATGCCGGCGCCGACGAGCGAAGGGGGGGGACGAGCGGGGCTTCGATCCCCCGCATCGCTGGACCCAGGGACAGGTAAGTGTCCAATTAAAAGTCAGCAGCTGCAGTATTTGTAGCTGCTGACTTTTAATTTTTTTTTTTTTTGACGGCCCCCCTGGGTGGAACTCCTCTTTAAGTTATGGATAAACATACTTTTCTCAGCCAATTGACCACTTAAAGACCAGCCTCGTTTTGGATTTTAGGTGTTTACATGTTTAAAACAGTTTTTTTTTCTAGAAAATTACTTAGAACCCCCAAATATTATATATTGTTTTTTTTCTAACACCCTAGAGAATAAAATGGCGGTCATTGCAATACTTTTTTTTGCACCGTATTTGCGCAGCGTTCTTATAAGCGCACTTTTTTGGAAAAAATTCACTTTTTTGAATAAAAAAATAAGACAACAGTAAAGTTAGCCAAATTTTTTTTTATATTGTGAAATATAATGTTACACCAAGTAAATTGATACCCAACATGTCATGCTTCAAAATTGCACCCGCTTGTGGAATGGCGTCAAACTTTTACCCTTAAAAATCTCCATAGGCGACTTTTAAAAAATTCTACAGGTTGCATGTTTTGCGTTACAGAGGAGGTCTAGGGCTAGAGTTATTGCTCTCACTCTACCGGTCACGGCGACACCTCACATGTGTGGTTTGACCACCGTTTTCATATGCGGGCGCTACTCACATATGCGTTCGCTTCTGCGCGCGAGCTCGTCGGGACAGGGCGCTTTAAAATAAATTTTTTTTCTTATTTATTTTACTTTATTTTTTCACTGTTTTTAAAAAAAAAAAATTGGATCACTTTTATTTCTATTACAAGGAATGTAAACATCCCTTGTAATAGAAAAAAGCATGACAGGTCCTCTTAAATATGAGATGTGGGGTCAAAAAGTCCTCACATCTCATATTTAGACTTTAATGCAAAAAAAAAAAAATAAATAAGTCGTTTAAAAAAATGACACAAAAAAATTGTGCCTTTAAGGCAGTTGGGCGGAGCTGAGGTAATGACGTCGCTTCAGCCGTCCTATGGTATGGAGACGGGTGGGGGCCATCTTAGCCTCACTCGTCTCCATACTGAGAAAGTGAAAGGACCCGATCGCCTCCGCCGATACCGACGGCTCCGGTAAGCGGCAGAGGGCGCGGGAGAGCCGTGGGAGGGGGGGTGGCACCTCTCCCGCCGCCGATAACGGTGATCTCGCGGCGAACCCACCGCAGAGACCACCATTATCGTGTGCAGAACCGCCGGCCCTAAAGATGGATACCTCGGTTGTGGCAGCAGCTGCTGCCGTTACCGAGATATCCATCTTTAAAGTAATGACGTATATATACAGTGGCCGGTCGGTAAGTGGTTAAATTTGCGGCTAAGCATGCTAGGAAAAGCTATTTAATGAAAAGAAGTCAGGTGATAAGGGTCAGTCTTCCCGCCCAGGGCTGCACCCTGGGTGGATGTGTGTACAACTCCTGGCTGCTAGGCCTGAAGCCTGAGGCTTATCTGAGGCCTATCCGGGTGTTCAAGTTTATGCAGAGAAGAGCTTTCTGAGAAAGCACCAGAGGTGACTCTTCGTGAACTGGAGGCTAGGGAGGACTTCAAGAGAGAATTCATCCAAGGGAATCTGAGATGAATCAGTGAGTAAAGCTCAGTTAGTAGAGGAGACAGCCTATCCTTCAAAGTACAGATGTTCTGGTTCAGCTTAAAGGCTCTTATCCCTGTAATGTTGTCTGCCTAATCTCACCTATTTTTGTCTAAGGAGTCTGCCAATCTGCCTGTTGATGATCATTTTTAAGGGTGTCCTGTGCCCGATCCCCCTCTCTCCCACATTTTTTCTGTTCAAGAAATAAACTTCACTCTGTTTAAAGCATAAAAGTGACTGGCGCCCAATGTTCTTTCTTGTTCATTACCCACCATGCCCACAAACCTGCACCCAAGAATGTATGTCAGCCATCCCTACCCCCGGTAGTCACCATCAGACTCCCGGAAAATCGGGGTAGGCGCTACAGGAGCATAGAGCTCTACCTGCTAGCTGGGTAGAAGACTGCATAAACTTTGTATGAATCATATAATCACTCCCCAAAAATGATTTATTATATTTTTTAATCCTGACTTTATCGAAAAGTGTACAAACCCTCTTCACATTTCCTTATACATATTCAGAATGTATAGGAGTGCTGCCTATTCTGCATGGAGTCATGGACTTTGTGTTCTTCTGATAAAGAGAGCCTATACTGATGTAAACTGTTTTGTTGACCATTGCTGGCCTTCATCTGAAAATTCCACTTGCCCACCTGTCTTTGGCGTCAATCACTCTTGCGGAAATAACATGCAGACACCAAATTTAGATTGTGAAGTCAAAACCTCAAATTTTTTTCTGATCAGTAAATTTAGAAACTAGTTCCTGGTCAGTAAATTTAGAAACTACCGAAGACATTGGAAACATCATGACATCCAGGGAGCTAGCATTTTCAAAAGGAAAGATAGGGAATGGCAGCCTACAAGTTTCCTTTAGAGTGTCTCCGTTGCTATTTCAAGAAAGTAAAAACAAAGCTCTCTGCAAAGAAAGAAATTGATCCTCACCTTTCCCGCTGCCTGCACAGCAGTAATAAAATCAAAACCAAAAATGTAATATATTGCAGCTTACCAATCATTAGATGTGGTGGCTGCATTCATTTTTGTTTTTTGTTTTTTTGTTTTTTTTATCTTTTTTCCCTCTGTTTTCCTAATGATCTGACCAGTAACATACCTCCTGTATTAGGGAGACACACCTCTGGATAAATGAGCACAGGAGACACAGCAGTCAGCAGCATTGTCAGTCTGGGAGGGTAGTGTTAAATATGTAAATACAATAACCAATAAAGCCAAACTCCAGCTCACACTTTATAATCAGTTACAGCAACAGTTTTATACTTTCCGTTTGGGATAAAGGTTTTGCATGAATAAACTAAAGCTAACCACTGACCTGCCAGTGGTAAATGGTTTGTCTCATCCATGTAAAGTGATACATTCAGCTGGAGAGCTTGTGCTTCTGAAAAACAATGGATCACCAGATGAAAAAGAAAAGCCTAAAAAAGGAACCTAATGCAGCCATCACATCTAAGAATTGGTAATCTGCAATATTATAAATGTTTGCTTTTGGGTTTAATGCCACTTTAATTGCTTTCTTTGAAATAATTAGTTTGTTTTCTTTTAAAGTAGTGTCAGTGTTCTTTCTTAAATAGTGTCAGAGTTGCTTTAAAGCAGAACTTCACCCAAAAGTGGAAGCTCTGCTTGTCTGCCTCCTTTAACTTTTTTGTTTCTAGGTTGAAGAACTGCTTTAAGTTGGTTAATAAAACTGCTAACCTTGTGTCTTCCTCAGAAGGGGGTAAATCTTTATCTATACAGCAGTCACATATAGGTCATTCAAAACCATGAACAGTTCATTTTCTATATATTCAGTTGGCTTTAGGCCTCA
The DNA here is from genome assembly GCF_042186555.1 of Aquarana catesbeiana. Classification (NCBI taxonomy): domain Eukaryota; kingdom Metazoa; phylum Chordata; class Amphibia; order Anura; family Ranidae; genus Aquarana; species Aquarana catesbeiana. The sequence goes on from NC_133324.1 coordinate 201,149,064, forward strand.
TGCGCACAGGACGTTTTTACTGCTGTTTTTATCGACATCAGACATTTTTTTTTTCTGTTTCCAAACACCCCTCCATGTTATTCTATGTATCCATGCACACATAGACTTTTAGCAGCATTTACTGAGAGGGACTTTTAGAGGCAGGAAAAAAAAACCCACTGCCAGTGTGTCCAGGAGCAACAGAGTTTTGGCAGAAAAAACGCTTGATGCTTGTAAACGCGTGTTAACGCTAGGCACATTTAGCGCTTGAGTGGGAATTTATTTAAATGATCAGAATGAATTATTATTCTGGCCAATGAAAATAATTAACGTCAAAGCATTTGATGCCTGTGTAGCTAACTCTAGAGTGTGCTACTAGTGTTGAGAGTAGGTAAAAGCATATTCTAGCCAGGAATAATCTCAGTCATTGAATTGGGTCAGGGTTACTAGAGGCCAGGGCTGGATGACTCATCCTGGCAGCTCTCTGGTGCCTCCTGGTGTCTGGAAGGTTGGAGAACATTCTAGAACTAAAGGGCGGAGGTTAGGAGGAGTTGCCATGAATATTTATGGAGCTTCAGCCAAACCCCAGAGGTGGACTGGCAGGGGGCTGAGATAACCCCATAAATAGACATGGGCCATTCCAGCAGGGGAGTCGGGTGGAAGATGGAGAAGTGCTGAGGAGAGGCTGTCGGTGGCCTTTGAGGGACCCCTTACCGGGAGGGTTCTACTTCGGGCCGGGTGCTTAGGAAAGCTGGCCTGGAAGAATCCTAACACAGGAGGCAGTGAAATGATTCAGGACGGAGAGGCAGCGAGAAGGAGCAAGGAGAGACAGTGAGTAGATCAGCAAGGTGCAGGAACAGACAAGTGGAGAGACTGACATCTGCAGCAGGCCTCTCTTGAAGACTGTGTAGTGCCAAGTCTTCATCTAACCTTGCCCTGGGAGGTCTCCATGTGTATGAGCCAGTCGAGCAGGACTGAGGCAGAGAGTCATTCTGGAGGACTAGGAGGAAGATCAGACAGGCATGGCTGGTGGCAACCAGCTGGGCTAGAATTTTCTGAAGTAGAGCTGGGATCAGTAGCCACAGGGAAGCAGAAAGAGGAATGTCATTCTGTTCACTCACATTGCAGCACATTGCAAGGGACTGAGAGCTCCTGCCTATAATGGGCCTTTGCTGAACTAGTTCCTTGTTCCTACAGGAGTGAGCAGCAGGCGCTGTGCTGTGAAAACCAAGTTTATGCACGAGGAAGGAAAAGTGGACTTTTTGTAAATAGTGTTCATAGTCCCTGGTGTTCATAGTTCTAGACATTTTTCAGGTTGGGCATTAGGGTTGCCACCTGTTCGGGATTCACCCGGACAGTAAGGGTCTTGAATCATGTGCCTGGGTTTTGTACTGCCTAACCCGGACACATGATTCAGCCCAGAACAGGGACAGACCAATCAGGCGGGGGGAACCATCAGCACACCTATCACTGTGAGACAGCAACAGTGGCATTGCTTGTAAATAAGTACACTGTGCCTGCGGTGTGTGCTGGAATCTAAAGCTCCTTTATCTATCTCTCTCTCCCCCCCACAGTCTCCTGCATGGTCTCTGGTATCTCATCCAACTACCCCCCCTCCAATCACCAGTGTGTTGTGCTGAGAGAATCGGGAGGCAGAGCTGAGGAGGAGCTCACTGTAGCTCCTTTCGGGCAGGCCGCTGCTCACATTACATGCAGGTAGGAGGTGAGCTGAGTTTTTTTTTCTGAGAAAAGTCTCCTAGGAAGGAAAGCTGCAAAGTTTAGGAGTATTTGTTTTGCAGGTGATGCAGTGAAGGTTTAAGGTGACAGGAGAATCAGGTGAGATAATAAGTGTATGGGGGGGGGGGGGGGGTGTGCAGCTCGATCACAGCTGACAGATACCTCCTAAGTAAGGATGAGCTCAGGCGTGTTGGCAAACCGCCCGGAAGTCGGCACTGTGGAGCGCTAATCACAAGCAGTGAGATATTGTCCCAATGCGCTGCTGCAGAGATTGAGAAATGTCTCACTGCTTGTGATTAGTGCTCTGCAGTGCCGACTTCCTGGCGGGCTCGGCACATGCGGTTTGCGAACACGCCTGAGCTCATCAACACTTCTAAGCAGCACACATGTCTATCTATACAAACATCCCCCAATCACTCAGACCAGATAATGTGAAAGTAATGTATGACCATTCCTGTAACCCCGTGTATATGTGATGAGTCTACACTTCCGATTGTACAGACTCAGAGACTGGATAACACAGGGTTACATGAATGGTCATAAATTACCTTCACATCATCTGTACATACAGACAGAGTACTGGGGGCTGGATTATATAGATATGTACTTACAGCTTATAACAAATTGTTTTCTTTGAATAGTACTGCTGTATGATTTATTGCTGTATACATTAGTAGATGAACACAAGAGCTTCTTTTGATTAGAGACATCACCATCTGACCACTTCTCAGCCCCCAAATCCCCCCAGCTTACATCACCCTCAGACCACTTTATACATCCAGCTGAGGGACATCATTCCATGGTCACTTTCCTTCCCTTATCTTCCCAACACCACTCCCTGGTCACCCCGTAGACACTGCAAGAAATCCCTCCCCATTCTGTCCCCATCATACCCTCCACACTCTTCTCCTGTACATACTGTCCCCATCATACCCTCCGCACTCCTCTCCCGTACATACTGCCCCCATCATACCCTCCGCACTGCTCTCCCGTACATACTGCCCCCATCATACCCTCCACACTCCTCTCCCATACATACTGCCCCCATCATACCCTCCGCACTGCTCTCCCGCACATACTGCCCCCATCATACCCTCCGCACTGCTCTCCCGTATATACTGCCCCCATCATACCCTCCACACTCCTCTCCCATACATACTGCCCCCATCATACCCTCCGCACTCCTCTCCCATACATACTGCCCCCATCATACCCTCCGCACTCCTCTCCCGTACATACTGCCCCATCATACCCTTCACAATCCTCTCCCGTACATACTGCCCCCATCATACCCTTCGCACTCCTCTCCAGTACATACTGTCACTACCATACTCTCCGCATTTCTCTCCTGTACATACTGACCCCATCATACCCTCCACACTCCTCTCCCGTACATACTGCCACCACCATACTCTCCGCACTTCTCTCCCGTACATACTGACCCCATCATACCCTCCACACTCCTCTCCCGTACATACTGCCCCCATCATACCCCCCGCACTCCTCTCCCGTACATACTGCCCCATGTGAAGGGGAACAAACCCTGTGCATTCAGATGTAAAGGGGAACTCTGCGGATTCACTCTTGTGATTAATTCCATATGATTAGAAATGTTATTTAATCACAAAAAAATATATGTATAGTGTATACTACATAACAAAATTGCTGTGCATTGCTTTGTACAGATGTAAGGAATTGAATTTACTTCATAAAAAAAATTGGCGTGCGCTGCTTAAGCGTTTGGGTTTGGCTTGACGAAAAGGTGGCAACCCTATTGGGCATCCCTGTAAAAAGACAGAAAAGTTCTATTCTGTGGTCTTTTTATAATTTTTGCTGTATAAAAGAGAATTGCAACATGAAAGTCCTATAATACAAAGCTGAACTGAGTAGCACAGACAATTGTAAAATGTAAAGCCTAACAGCCCACCTATGTGTTCATGAACAAAGTTTACCTAGCCTGATGAAAAAATAGGGTTATACAAGGGATGAGAGGGGAGGGGTGGATGAGCTGGGCCAGCACAGACAGTAAATAGACAGTTTCAGTAAAGGATAGGGCCAGGAAGTGCAAGGAGGGAGGGGATTGTGCTAAGGGTTGACTTTCCTGAATTACACTCTATTCACTTTTTTTTTTCAAGTTCAGAGGCACATTGGAGGGCATTAAAATAATTTATGGAAAGAAAAAACACTGCTCGTTAGTATTGTAAATACTTGATTTTTCTGGATTTTGTCTGAATTTTTTACAGAGTCTGACCGAACTACAGTGTATGTTAGCATACCTAGATTTAGGTGAAATTCACACTTTGGTCATTTTATAGGTGTCTTCATTGAGCGTTCATACAGGTGTTTTTTTTTTTTTTTTTTTTGTATGTTTTTACTTGAGTGTTTTTTTCAAATTAGTTTTAGCCAATGAGAAGCTAGTTACTAGGGTAAAAACACATTTTAGGGCAATTGTGGCATTTTTTCAGATGTTCCCATTGAAGTCTATTGGGGCAAAAACACTTGATGTTTGCAATTCATAAGAAGCCAATGTACTTTTTTGAGCTACAAGCTTCAAGTGATACTACGCTCAGATGACACTGATGGGCAGGACTGCATTCTGGAAGCCTTTATTATACATAGAAATGTGTCACTGACAGTTGGCAACATGATTTATGGGTGGCTGTGTACTCCCCCCCCCCCACCTTTCAGCAGCCTGAGGCCATGGCTTATGTTGACTGTGCAGGAATTCAGACCTAATGACAATTCTGTTTTCTGTTTTTTCCCTTCAGTCCCTTGCTGCATTTTCCAGCTGGAAACATATGAATGCAGCCGCTCAGTCACAGGGCATTGAACCCAGAGGATTAAAATGACAGCCAGGCAGTAGGACAGCTCTGGTTCAAACCCCCACAGGTTTGGTGAATTATGTTTGAAATCCGGCAAACATGAACTTATCGGGTGTATCCCATTGATGTGTGTAAAGGGAAAGGGGATCCTGTTTAAAAAAATCTGGCCATTTTTAGGGCTAATAGGCAAGCTATTGACGGTTCGGGAACAACATTAAAAATACACAATTCCTTGAAATAACATGCTTGGGGGATATCTTAAAGTGTTTGTTACCCCAGCATTTCATATTCCTGATATGTACCTGCTGTACCATGTACTTGTATGAAAATGTCTCCTGTTCTCTTTGTATCGCTTCCTTTATATAAAATCCCTGGTGTACCTGCTAGTCCCTCTGCTTTCCAATTGAAAACTGACCACACTAAGCAGGAGAACACACTGTGGTCAGTTCTCTAGCTATGCTGGGAACTCAGCCTGCTCTCCTCCAATGATCAGACTTGTCCTGACAGACAACCCCCCCCCCCACACACACACACACACACACAGCCATTCACTGGGAAGATCAGTGTCCTGTTGCTTCACCTCCCCCAAGCTCTTATGCAGCTGGGAACAGAGGGGACAGAGGGAGTATGATCACTAATAAGGGGGGTGGGAGGTATTTCTAATTTTTTTTCTATCTATAGTATACACAAATGTGTTGCCTTTTGTTTCCATTTTAAACTGAATGGGCTGTTTTACGAAGTGATTGTTTACAATCACTTTAACGCATTCACTGTCAGAACCATTTTTTTATTTCTTGTGCACATGTTTCATGTTTAAAACATTATTTTAGGCTTGAAGATTACTTAAAGCGGTAGTAAACCACCCTTTTTTTTCGTCTTAATTAGAAACCCTGCTAGACAGTGGCATAATTTGTTAGTACACATCGCATACTAGCACATTATGAAACTTGTACGTTAGGACGAAGCCCCCCAGCGGCACGCTGTCACCGATGACAGGGTTTCTATCTTCACTCTGTCTTCCTTTTGGGTTTGCGTGCTCCGGCCGTCTGATTGGCCATGCTGCAATGATTGTCACTCTCGTGCATGTGTGTGGGAGTCACAGACCGTGACACAGAGCTCTGAAGGGACAGCACCAGCATGACGTCTCTTCGGAGTGCATGCGCCGGTGACATCACTAGCTGCATGTAGTGTGCATTTCTCCTAAACAGTGCAAGTTTAGAGGATATTCAATGTACCTACAGGTAAGCCTTATTATAGACTTACTTGTAGGTACAAGTTACAAATAAGCGTTTACTACCACTTTAAACCCCCTAAACATTATACTGTATACTGTGTGTGTATATATATATATAGATATATATCTATATAGATATATATCTATATAGATATATATATATATTTTTTTTTTTTTCTTAGACCCCTTTTACACTGGGATGCCCAGCCTTTAGCGCTAAAACGCTGTTCGTTTTTGCGGCGCTTTAGCACTGTTTTAGCACCGCTTTTGCACAGCTTTTAGGCCGCTATCGGAGTGGTTTCTACCCAAAAAAGGAAAAAAGGTAAATACTCAAGTTTTGCGAAGCTTTCAAAGTGACTTGGAAGCGCTGCCCATTCATTGCAATGGGCAGGGCGTTTTTGGAGCACTAAATACAGCGCCCCAAAGATGCTGCTTGCAGGTGAAAAGACACACTGGAATGAATGGAATGAATGGGAGGCGGTATTCAGGTGCTTTGTAGAAGCTATTTCTAGCGCTAAAGCGCCTGAAAACTGCCCCAGTTTGAAAGGGGTCTTAAAGTAGACACTCTAGAGCACATGTGTCAATTGCAAGACCCGCAGGCAGAGACCAGACCTACCAGGCCATTTTTATGGGGCCCTCGCACCTCTCCTGCAGCTGTGTTACCTCCCTCATTTCAGCAGTCTGCAAAACTCCTCTGCCAGATCCCGCATTTCTCTGCGCTGCCGTGGAGAGGCTCATCTCTAAGAGGGTGGGGTGCTCTAGACATCTAGTCTTACAGATACGACTGTCCCTTTGTGAGCAACCATAATGCTGATGTGGCCCCCAATGAAATTGAGTTTGACACCCCTGTGCTAGAGAGTAACATTTTTATTTGAGCAAATTTTAAGTGAAAAATTAACTAATGTTCATTTTTGGAGAGCACAAACGCGATTGATTACTCAATTTTTGGTAAATTATAAAAGATGAGGTTGAGCTATGTAAAAATAAACTTAATATGTGAAGCTTTAAAATTGCGCGTGCCTGTAAAACGATGTCAGACTTTGGTATGCAAATGTTTCCATAGGTGACGTATTCAAAGCCCTACAGGTCATCAAGTTAGAGTTAATCATGAATAATGGCCCTGGAATTATTGCTTTCACTCCGGCATGCACAGTGATATGTAACGTGTGTAGTGCAAGCAACATTTTTATATGTAGAAACCCCTATCAGTGGTGTTTACATTCATTTGTTCGTGTATGAGGGCTCAAATTTTTGGGGGGTATTTTAAGTGCTTGGGAGTTAATTCATTTTTTACCCTATTTTTTGCTAAAACTTTATTTATATTACATAGGGGACAAAAAGTGATATGAATAGTGCCCAATGTGATATGTTTTCTGTGCGTTCCCATTTATCCTGCGTAAGGTAGCTCTTTCATTTCAATGGGCTGCTCTATGCATGATAAATGTGTAAAAGAAATCCCCGACCCTTTTGTAAAATCATGCTGCACTGCACCATATGGTGCTTCCGCACCAGGTGTTTTGGCAAGCGAAAACGTGCGATAGCAGATGCGTGGGGTGGCACTTAGAGTGACACAGCGCACATCTGCTAAAGGGCAATGTTTTTACGGTCATGTTCATAAAGTGCACAACTTTGCACACGTTCCTGACTTGCACAGATCTGAACAAAGCCTTACTGTGTATGGATATTTTTGGTGAGTAAGGATATTGTTTAGTTTCACTTGTGTACCTTCACCTTCTTCAATGACTTTCTATAATCCCCCATGTATCAGATATTATTTTTTATTTCATTTTTTTTAATAAAAAAAATGTTTTTGTGTCACCTGTTTTGCATTTTTGGCTTTTGACCTAAGCCAGAATGGTCTCCCCCTTCCCACCCAAAAGCCTCCTTGGATACTTATATCAGATATCTCAGGAGGCTTTGAGGCAATCTCCGCCGTACTGTGCAAAGCATGTGTCATGACTAGAGATGAGCCATACCCCCCCCCCCCCCCCCGGTTCGGTTCACGGCAGAGCATGCAAACGGACCGAAAGTTTGCACGGACATTCGAACACCGTTAAAGTCTATGGGACTTGAACATGAAAAATTAAAAGTGTGAATTTTAAAGGCTAATATGCAAGTTATTGTCCTAAAAAGTGTTTGGGGACCCGAGTCCTGCCCCAGGGGACATGTATCAATGCAAAAAAAGTTTTAAAAACGGCCGTTTTTTCGGGACCAGTGATTTTAATAATGCTTAAAGTGAAAAAATAAAAGTGAAATGTTACTTTAAATATCGTACCTGGGAGGTGACTATAGTATGCCTGTAAAGTGGCGCGTGTTTCCCGTGTTCAGAACAGTCCCTGCACAAAATTACATTTCTAAAGGAATAAAAGTCATTTAAAACTGCTTGCGGCTGTAATGTAATGTCGGGTCCCGGCAATATGGATGAAAATTATTGAGAAAAACGGCATGGGTACCCCCTCCCCAGCCCATTACCAGGCCCTTTGGGTCTTGTATGGATATTAAGGGGAACCCCGCACCCAAATTAAAAAAGAAAAGGCGTGGGGCCCCCAGGCCCTATATACTCTGAACAGCAGTACACAGGGGGTCCAAACAAGGCAGGGACTGTAGGTTTGTTCTTAAGTTGAATCTGTTTGTAATTTGGAACAGGTACATTTTGTAAGTGTAGCTCCAGCCAAAAAATCAATTTTTAAGCTTTTTGGATAACATAGGGAAGGGTTATCACCCCTGTAACATTTGTTTTGCTGTCTGTGCCCCTGTTCAGAAGATTTCACCTCACTTTCTGTCCCAATGACAATTGGATTTTGAATATTTTGGGTTATTAGGGAAACAAGGATTGGTGATAAAGCATCAGTGGAGACATGTTTTTCCCATATTAACTCTTACAGGAGAGAATTTCCCTTCCTAGGGGTAGATTTCCTCTCACTTCCTGTTGTCTCCCTCCGTTTGTAAGTAGGAGTCGTTTGTAAGTCGGATGTTTGAAAGTAGGGGGCCGCCTGTATATACTATACGGCCTGCCCTAAATACTCTGCAGAAAATTGGGCCTTAGGTGTTGGTGGTACCAGAACACTGTAAGCCCTCACAGTTACTCTTGGTGGGCCCTGCTGTGAAATATTATATCAAGAATTGTAATTACATGCCCCTGTTGAACAGGGGCTGAAAAATTGGGCCTTTGGTGGTGGTGTGGTGGTGGTGCCACAACACTGTACGCCCTCACAGTTACTCTTGGTGGGCGCAGGAACAGGCCCTGCTGTGAAATATTATATCAAGAATTGTACTTACATGCCCCTGTTGAACAGGGGCAGAAAGATTGGGCCTTGGTGGTGGTGCCCTGAAACAAAAATGTTCTTAGAAGCTATCAACATGAACATTGAGGAGGAATAGGATAGTCACTCAGCATAACAGGATAGTCACTCAGCATAGGCAGTCTTCAAGGGATCTCACATTCATAGAAAAATTAATCGGTTACATCAACATCAGGTGCTTGGTAGCTGGTGATCCGAGACGGATTCATTTTTATAAAGGTGAGCCGATCAACTGAGTCTGTGGACAGGCGCACTCTGTGATCGGTTACAAAGCCTCCAGCAGCACTGAATGTGCGTTCAGAAAGAACACTGGATTCAGGACAGGCCAGTAGCTCAATTGCATATTGTGCAAGCTCTGGCCAGTGATCCATCCTCTAGACCCAGTAACCCAGTGGATTTTCGGTTGTAAAGGTCTCCAAGTCTGATCTTGCCCCCAGGTATTCCTGCACCATGTAAATTAGACGCTGGCGATGGTTGCTGGAACCGATCACACCTGCGGACCAAAGAATTGTCTGAACGCAACGGGCAGACGGCCACCTTCTCCACCGCTCCTTCTGTGACTGACCAAAGCCTCAGCAACACATTGTCCAGGAGAACCAGGAAATTGTAACCTCCCAAGCTCTGGAAACGCATTGCACAAACCACTGCAAGGCCTCCCGAAGATGTTTCATCCTCTGCTCCCTCTGCGAAGGCTGGATAAATTCTGCAACTTTAACCTTGTAACGTGGATCAAGAAGGGTTGCCAGCCAGTAATGATCCCTCTCCTTGATACCACAAATCCGAGGGTCCTTGCGCAGACTTTGCAGGATCAGAAAGGCCATGCAGCAAAGGTTTGCTGAGGCATTCGATCCGGAATCCTCTGGGTCACTAAGGATGACATGATCCACAGCCACCTCCTCCCAGCCACGTACAAGTCCATGGGTTTCTAAGGACTGAAAATGATCCCTTGAAGACTGCTGCTGATGCTGAGTGCTAGGCTCCACCTCCATGCTGACACAATCCTCATCCTCCTTCTCCTCCTCCTCTTCCTGTGTGATTGGCGGGCCCGCAGGAATACTGTCTGGATAAAGGGGACCTTGAGAGGTAAGGAAGTCCTCCTCTTCCTCTCTCTGTTCTGCCTCTAGTGCCCTGTCCATTATTCCACGAAGCGTGTGCTCCAACAGGAAGACAAGAGGGACAGTATCACTGATGCATGCATTGTCACTGCTCACCATCCTCGTGGCCTGCTCAAATGGTGACAGGACAGTGCATGCATCCTTGATCAGTAGCCACTGATGTGGCGATAAAAAACCAAGCTCCCCTGACCCTGTCCTGGTGCGATACTCACACAGGTACTCATTGATTGGCCCTCTGCTGCATGTGCAGCCGCTGCAGCATTCCCAACGTTGAGTTCCACCTGGTGGGCATGTCACAAATGAGGCGGTTCTTGGGCAGGTTGCATTCCTTTTGAAGGTTAGCCAGCCGAGCACTGGCATTATATGACCGACGGAAATGCCCACAGACTTTCCTGGCCTGCCTCAGGAGATCCTGTAAGCCCGGGTACCTGCACAGGAACAGCTGCACCACCAAATTAAGGATGTGAGCCAAACAGGGAACATGGGGCGGAGAGGAGGTTGGTGCCATTGTCGCAAAAAAACATTCCTGGCTGAAGCTGGCGTGGCATCAACCACCTCTGAGTCTGCCCCTGCAGAGCTGACAGAATCTCTGCCCCAGTGTGGCTCCTGTTCCCTAAGCAGACCAACTCAAGCATCGCATGGCATCTTTTTGCCTGAGTGCTTGCGTAGCCCCTTGAACGCCTACGGAGCACCGCTGGTTCCGAGGTCAAATCTGCAGAGGAAGAGGCCATAGAGGAAGCAGAAGAGGAGGGAGTGGAGGAGAGAGGTATGGCAGAATCACCACTACTAGCATTTTGGAGGCATGGCGGTGGAACAAGCTCCAACAATACTGCATCCTGTCCTGCATCCTTCCCAGCTGCCAGCAGAGTTACCCAGTGTGCCGTGAAAAAAAGGTAACGTCCCTGTCCATGCCTGCTGGACCATGAGTCAGCGGTAATATGCACCTTACCGCTGACCGCCCTGTCCAACAAGGCCAAGACATTGCCTTCCACATGCCGGTAGAGAGGCGGAATGGCCTTCCGTGAAAAGAAATGGCATTTGGGAACCTGCCACTGAGGTACAGCACATTCCACAAATTCACGAAAGGGGGCAGAGTCTACCAGCTGAAAAGGCAGCATTTGGAGTGCTAGCAATTTAGCCAAGCTAGCATTCAGCCGCTGAGCATGTGAATGGCTGAGACCGAATTTCTTTTGATGGTTTAGCAACTGGGGTAGGGAAATTTGCCTGCTACAATCGGATGTTGGTGTAGCGATTGCCCGCAAGTACTTGGCACACCTAATTCTACACCTTCTTTCCTCTCAGTGCAGGTTTCTGAGAGGACTGAAGGTATAGTGGGGTTGGAGATCCCAGCTGATGAGGAGCAAGGAGAGGTCCGCCTTGTTCTTTGGGGTGGGTCTTTTAAGTACTGTTGCCAACGGATTGCATGGGAGGTCGACATATGTCTGGTCAAGCATGTGGTGCCCAAGCAGCTGCTGTTTTGGCCACGCTTAATACGCTTCAGATATATGTTGCAAACAGCAATGGTGCGATCTGCTGCACAGGTATCAAAAAAGGCCCACACCAAAGAACTTTTCAAAATACGTGGGGAGTCAGCAGCGCCCTGCACATGCGAAGCTCTGCAGTGTGATGCAGTCGGGTGGCTGCCCTTAAGCTGGCCCCTGGAGGGCATCCTGCCTTGTTGGAGATGTGCCCCCTCCTCCTCCTCCTTCTCTTTTCTATCAGGCACCCACGTAGAGTCAGTGACCTCCTCATCCCCTCCCTCCTCGTCACTGGAGCAAACCTGACAGTAAGCTGCAGCTGGGGGAACATGACTGCCAGTTTCTTGTCCTTCTTGGGCACCCCCTCTCTCTGGGCTCACGTTACTGCCTTCCTCAACCTGGGTACCATCATCGGAGTCTTCAAAACGCTGTGCATCCTCCTACAGCATGTACCCGACACTGTGGTCGAACAGTTCAGGGGACTCCTCCGTACATGATGGTGGGGCTAGAGAAGGAGTGACTGATGACATTGAGCCGATGGAATAGGCCACTTTGGCAGCTGCATTGGCAGGCAAACTACTCTGAGCCTGGGTGACAGAGGATGAGAAGGATGTGGACGGCTTAGTTATCCACTCTACCAACTCTTCTGCATGTTGTGGATCAACACGGCCAGCTGCCAAAAAAAGGACAAGCGTGCGCCACGGCCACGTGCTGAGGATGTACCATGTCCATGACCAGCACTGTTGGCTGTAGACACAGAGCCTGCTTGCCCTCTTTTAGTGGCCTGCGAGCGTCTGCCTCTCCTTGGTGGCCTTCCAGACATGCTGTAAAATTTTATTAGCAAGACACCGCCTGAAGTTTACTAGAAAAAGTACACCAGGAATGGCCTGCAGTCAGATATAAGCTTGGCTAGACTAGAATGCAGTGGATATATATATATATATATATATATATATATATATATGAGATTAATGCACTGAAAATCACTGAATCACCTGCCTGTCTGAAAGTATATTTGAAAACGTACACCAGGAATGGCCTGCAGACAGATATAGGCTTGGCTAGACTGGAATGCAGTGGATATATATGTAGGAGACTGTATATATATTTAATGCACTGCAGATCACTGAATCACCTGCCTGCCTGCCTGAAAGTGTATTTGAAAACTTACACCAGGAATGGCCTGCAGTCAGATATATGCTTGGCTAGACTGGAATGCAGTGGATATATATATGTAGGAGACTGTATATATATTTAATGCACTGCAGATCACTGAATCACCTGCCTGCCTGCAAGTGTATTTGAAACACTAGCATAGCTGCCAACTGTCCCGGATTTCCCGGGACATTCCCGGGACTTGGACTTCATTCCCGGATTTGTGGTGTCCCGGGAAATGTCCCGAAAAATCCGGTTCCCGTTTTTGAAGCCACCGCCGCCGCCGCTGCCGCCGCAGCCGCCGCAGCCGCCGCTAGAGGTCGGCGGCCGGCGGAGACATTGTCTCCGCTGGCCGCCATTTTGTGGAAGTTCAGGAAGACGGCTGGGGGGGCTAGACGAAGCTTCTGCGTCGCCGCCCACCCCCTGCCCCGCTCCGCCTTGGCCCGCCCTGCTCCGCCTCGCCCCGCTCCGCCTCGGCCCGCCCCACTCCGCTACGCCTCGCCCCGCTCCGCCTCGGCCCGCCTACCCCCGCCCCGCTGCCAGTCTGATATGGAAAGGGGCGGGGGTTCTAGGTGGGGGGGAGCGCGCGCACCGCTGTGGGACACCTGAGGTGAGTGGGGGGGCACTGGGGACACCTGATGTGAGTGGGGGGGGCACTGGGGACTCCTGATGTGAGTGGGGGGGCACTGGGGACACCTGATGTGAGGGGGGGGCACTGGGGACTCCTGATGTGAGAGGGGGGCACTGGGGACACCTGATGTGAGGGGGGGGCACTGGGGACACCTGATGTGAGTGGGGGGGCACTGGGGACACCTGATGTGAGGGGGGGCACTGGGGACACCTGATGTGAGTGGGGGGGGCACTGGGGACACCTGATGTGAGGGGGGGGCACTGGGGACTCCTGATGTGAGGGGGGGGCACTGGGGACACCTGATGTGAGGGGGGGCACTGGGGACACCTGATGTGAGGGGGGGCACTGGGGACACCTGAGGTGAGTGGGGGGGCACTGGGGACACCTGATGTGAGGGGGGGCACTGGGGACACCTGATGTGAGGGGGGGGCACTGGGGACTCCTAATGTGAGGGGGAGCTCCGCCGGGGACACCTGATGTGAGGGGGGGCTCCGCCGGGGACTCCTGATTGTGAGGGGGGGCTCTGCCGGGGACTCCTGATGTGAGGGGGGCTCCGCCGGGGACTCCTGATGTGAGGGGGGGCTCCGCCGGGGACTCCTGATGTGAGGGGGGGCTCCGCCGGGGACTCCTGATGTGAGGGGGGGCTCCGCCGGGGACTCCTGATGTGAGGGGGGCTCCGCCGGGGACACCTGATGTGAGGGGGAGCTCCGCCGGGGACACCTGATGTGAGGGGGAGCTCCGCCGGGGACTCCTGATTGTGAGGGGGGCTCCGCCGGGGACTCCTGATGTGAGGGGGGGCTCCGCCGGGGACTCCTGATGTGAGGGGGGGCTCCGCCGGGGACTCCTGATGTGAGGGGGGCTCCGCCGGGGACTCCTGATGTGAGGGGGGGCTCCGCCGGGGACACCTGATGTGAGGGGGAGCTCCGCCGGGGACTCCTGATGTGAGGGGGGGCTCCGCCGGGGACTCCTGGTGTGAGGGGGGGCTCCGCCGGGGACTCCTGGTGTGAGGGGGGGCTCCGCCGGGGACTCCTGGTGTGAGGGGGGGCTCCGCCGGGGACACCTGATGTGAGGGGGGGCTCCGCCGGGGACTCCTGGTGTGAGGGGGGGCTCCCTTGGGGACACCTGATGTGAGGGGGAGCTCCGCCGGGGACACCTGATGTGAGGGGGAGCTCCGCCGGGGACTCCTGGTGTGAGGGGGGGCTCCGCCGGGGACTCCTGGTGTGAGGGGGGGCTCCGCCGGGGACTCCTGGTGTGAGGGGGGGCTCCGCTGGGGACATCTGATGCGAGGACGGACTCTGCTCGGACATCTGAAGCAAGGACGGTCGGCTGGTGGCAGGCGACGTGGCTGGTGACACGCTCAGGGATCCCACTGATTCTGCATTATGGTGAGTTGAATGATTTCATTTTATATTACAATATAATAATAGAAATAATGCGCTTCAATCATCCTGACACCATAACAACCATGGTGCCGGGATGATTGAAGTGCTAACACCAGGTGTTTGGAGTATCTTTATCTGCTGATTGTTAAACTTTCTAGAATACACATATTTCTATTGTGTAGGATCTAGGGCTGCTGTCCCGTCATTTCCCTCTCTCTCCCCCTCTCTCCCCCTCTCCATCCCTCATTCATTTCAGACTCTAACCACACCCTCTAGAGCCACGCCCATTTAAGCCACGCCCACAATTTCACGTAAACCACGCCCATTTTTCGCTTCACGCGCCGCACTTGTCTATTTTTGCTAGGCCACGCCTGCTGACGAATGCCCCGCCCCCTAATTATTGGACAGCTCCGCCTACAGCCACAAAAGTGTCCCACATTTTTTTTTTACAATGTTGGCAACTATGCACTAGGAATAGCCTGCAGTCAGATATAGGCTTGGCTAGACTGGAATGCAGTGGATATATATATGTAGGAGACTGTATAAATATTTAATGCACTGTAGATCACTGAATCACCTGCCTGCCTGCAAGTGTATTTGAAAACACTAGGAATAGCCTGCAGTCAGATATAGGCTTGGCTAGACTGGAATGCAGTGGATAAATATATGTAGGAGACTGTACATATATTTATTGCACTGCAGATCACTGAATCACCTGCCTGGCTGCCTGAAAGTATATTTGAAAAGGTACACCAGGAATGGCTTGCAGTCAGATATAGGCTTGGCTAGACTAGAATGCAGTGGATATATATATGTAGGAGACTCTATATATATTTTATGCATTGCAGATCACTGAATCACCTGCCTGCCTGAAAGCATATTTGAAAACGTACACCAGGAATGGCCTGCAGTCAGATATAGGTTTGGCTAGACTGGAATGCAGTGGATATTTATATGTAGGAGACTGTATATATATTTTATGCACTGCAGATCACTGAATCACCTGCCTGCCTGACAGTATATTAGAAAAAGTACACCAGGAACAGCATGCAGTCAGATCTAGCTACATTGGATACAGTGGATGGATATATATATATACAGTGGGGACGGAAAGTATTCAGACCCCCTTAAATTTTTCAATCTTTGTTATATTGCAGCCATTTGCTAAAATCATTTAAGTTCATTTTTTTCCTCATTAATGTACACACAGCACCCCATATTAACAGAAAAACACAGAATTGTTGACATTTTTGCAGATTTATTAAAAAAGAAAAACTGAAATATCCCATGGTCCTAAGTATTCAGACCCTTTGCTGTGACACTCATATATTTAACTCAGGTGCTGTCCATTTCTTCTGATCATCCTTGAGATGGTTCTACACCTTCATTTGAGTCCAGCTGTGTTTGATTATACTGATTGGACTTGATTAGGAAAGCCACACACCTGTCTATATAAGACCTTACAGCTCACAGTGCATGTCAGAGCAAATGAGAATCATGAGGTGAAAGGAACTGCCCGAGGAGCTCAGAGACAGAATTGTGGCAAGACACAAATCTGGCCAAGGTTAAAAAAAAATTTCTGCTGCACTTAAGGTTCCTAAGAGCACAGTGGCCTCCATAATCCTTAAATGGAAGACGTTTGGGGCGACCAGAAACCTTCCTAGAGCTGGCCGTCCGGCCAAACTGAGCTATCGAGGAAGAAGAGCCTTGGTGAGAGAGGTAAAGAAGAACCCAAAGATCACTGTGGCTGACCCCTTAAATTTTTCACTCTTTGTTATATTGCAGCCATTTGCTAAAATCATTTAAGTTCATTTTATTCCTCATTAATGTACACACAGCACCCCATATTGACAGAAAAACACAGAATTGATGACATTTTTGCAGATTTATTAGAAAAGAAAAACTGAAATATCACATGGTCCTAAGTATTCAGACCCTTTGCTCAGTATTTAGTAGAAGCACCCTTTTGATCTAATACAGCCATGAGTCTTTTTGGGAAAGATGCAACAAGTCTTTCACACCTAGATTTGAGGATCCTCTGCCATTCCTCCATGCAGATCCTCTCCAGTTCTGTCAGGTTGGATGGTAAACATTGGTGGGCAGCCATTTTTAGGTCTCTCCAGAGATGCTCAATTGGGTTTAAGTCAGGGCTCTGGCTGGGCCATTCAAGAACAGTCACTGAGTTGTTGTGAAGCCACTCCTTCATTATTTTAGCTGTGTGCTTAGGGTCATTGTCTTGATGGAAGGTAAACCTTCGGCCCAGTCTGAGGATCTGAGCACTCTGGAGAAGGTTTTCGTCCAGGATATTCCTGTACTTGGTCGCATTCATCTTTCCCTCGATTGCAACCAGTCGTCCTGTCCCTGCAGCTGAAAAACACCCCCACAGCATGATGTTGCCACCATGCTTCACTGTTGGGACTGTATTGGACAGGTGATGAGCAGTGCCTGGTTTTCGCCACACATACCGCTTAGAATTAAGGCCAAAAATTCCTATCTTGGTCTCATCAGACCAAAGAATCTTATTTCTCACCATCTTGGAGTCCTTAAGGTGTTTTTTTAGCAAACTCCATGCAGGCTTTCATGTGTCTTGCACTGAGGAGAGGCTTCCGTCGGGCCACTCTGCCATAAAGCCCCGACTGGTGGAGGGCTGCAGTGATGGTTGACTTTCTACAACTTCCGACTGCATCTCTGGAGCTCAGCCACAGTGATCTTTGGGTTCTTCTTTACCTCTCTCACCAAGGCTCTTCTCCCCCCGATAGCTCAGTTTGGCCAGACGGCCAGCTCTAGGAAGGGTTCTGGTTGTCCCAGTCCTTCATTTAAGGACTATGGAGGCCACTGTGCTCTTAGGAACCTTAAGTGCAGCAGAAAGTGTTTTGTAACCTTGGCCAGATCTGTGTCTTGCTACAATTCTGTCTCTGAGCTCTTCAGGCAGTTCCTTTGACCTCATGATTCTCATTTACTCTGACATGCTTTGTGAGCTGTAAGGTCTTATATAGACAGGTGTGTGGCTTTCCTAACCAAGTCCAATCAGTATAATCAAACACAGCTGGACTCAAATGAAGGTGTAGAACCATCACAAGGATGATCAGAAGAAATGGACAGCACCTGAGTTAAATATATGAGTGTCACAGCAAAGGGTCTGAATACTTAGGACCATGTGATATTTCAGTTTTTCTTTTTTAATAACTCTGCAAAAATGTCAACAATTCTGTGTTTTTCTGTCAATATGGGGTGCTGTGTGTACATTAATGAGGAAAAAAAATTAACTTAAATGGTTTTAGTAAATGACTGCAATATAACAAAGAGTGAAAAATTTAAGGGGGTCTGAATACTTTCTGTCCCCACTGTATATATTAAATACACTGCAGCTAACTGAATCGCCTGCCTGCTCAATTTAAATGAAATGACACTCTCTCTCGGTCAACGCCAGCAACACACTACACAGGGCCGACGTGCAGGTGGCCTTATATAGTGTGGGGCGTGGATTTAACCCCATGAGCCATAATTGGCCAAAGGCATCCTGCCTTTGGCCAATTATGGCTCTCTTTGCTGACGACGCCAAAAAATGCGGGTCATAGTGCATGCTTGGCCAATCATCAGACAGCAATGTATTGCGATTTCGCAGTGCATTATGGGGCGTGACGCGCCACTCAAATTTGGCGCGAACGCCCCATAATGTTCGTATTTCGACGAACGCTTGAACAGCCAATGTTCGAGTCTAACTCATGTTCGACCCGAACATAAAGCTCATCCCTAGTCATGACATGTCATAAGGGGTGGCTGCAAGAATTTGGTAGAAACAGTCAGCCCCTTATGGTGGCACAGGACCTGGTGAGTGGCAGAATACACCAGACAACATTGAATTTGCTGGGTGTGTATATTTTGAGATAAGGGAAGAGGGGAAATAAACAAAATGTACGGAGGAATTAACTTCCTCTTTAGAATGTTAATATACCTTCAGTTTTTCTAGCTCTTTCAGCAGCTACGGCTATGTTTACACTTGTCTTTGGAGGGCCTGTAAAAACACATGGTTGATCTGCATTTTAACTGCTCCCCCTTAGGCTGCAAAGACAGCAGATAGAGACATACCTAAGCAGTGGCATCATGGCGTGGAAAAAATTATCCCCCCATTGCATCCAGCAGGCAGTACTGCCCACTAAACATGGCCCATTTTACTGAACAGAGCTGAGCTGCAATCACTCTGCAATTGCATGCATTCCATGGTGGTGTGGGTTTTTAGGGTTTAAAACAGGCAGTGAGGAGGCGACATAATGCCTCTTTACTGCCCTCTAAAAAGAGATCCACCACACCTCATGTATTATTATTACAGGTACTTTATATACCACTGTCAATTTACGCAGCACAGTATACAGTGTACATTCACATCAGTCCCTGCCCTCAAGGCGCTTACAATCTAAGGTCCCTAACTCACATTCATACACATACTAGAGCCAGTTCACTTACCAGCATGTCTTTGGTATGTTCCAGTTTCAGCCAGTGCCATTAGGGTGCGCACCCCAAAGCTCAAACACATTTGCGTGTGTGTGCATGTGTATATATATATATATATATATATATATATATATATATATATATATATATATATATATATATAAAAAACGAGGGAGTCAATAGGGCAGTGGACAGTGTCAGTAGTTTTTATTTTTTATTATTTTATTTTTTATTATTTTTTTACAATTGTTATCTTTTTTCTCAATTGTTTTTAGGAGCCCCATTAGGGGGCTGTGGTGAAATAACAGTGGTCTAAACAGAGGGGGAATCTGTGCCACACTGGGTGATTAGGGTGTGCCCAGGCACACCTGGCACACCCTGTGCGCACACCTATGGCTGGTGCCATGACTACTGTGCCAGGTTTCCTGATTCAGGGTGGCTCCTTTCTCTTGATGCATCCTATGAAACCACCTTTGCATGCAGGGACTAGAGCTATGTCTCCCTTGTGCATCAATAGAACCCCCCCCCCCCCCCACCCAACCTAGGATCCCCTTCTCCTCCCTCCTCCTCTTCTCTTCTTCGAGCTAACAGACTGGCTGGAGACTGCACTGTCCACTTTTAAAGCTTGACTCTGCAAGGCTTAATAGCTTATTTTGTCTACAGGAGAGGAGAAATAGTTTTACTTACCTGATCCTCCACTCCCCCAGCAGATAGTGTTCTCCCAGATGATGTCAGGACCCGAGACTAGTAGAGTATGGGGAGGGGGGGAGTGATATGGGGGCCAGTGTAGCCTGGAGTTGGTCTTTAACCCTTTCCTGTAAAGACTGGACTTTTGGGGAAGTAGCACTAAAACAGCATGTAAACCGTTCTTTCCAACTATGCCAAGTTTGTCGGCGGGGTCATTTGTGCCCATGCACCTTGGCTATCACTCGCGTGGAGTACGCTCATCAATGCCCGAGACCAGGCAGAGACTGCAGTCATGTGAAGAATCTAACATTAAGGCAGTTCCCCGACTTAGAGATAAACTTTCACTGTGTGCAGTAATAAAGTACAGCGTTCCTCTGAAAAATGACTTGTCCCGTGTCACTACACACTGTACTTATATGTTGCTTTAGAAGGGATACTCTGAGCATGCGTCCACTCCACCAGTCCAGTGAACCTCTGTTACCAGTAACAGAATGGGGTCCCACCAAGCACCTAGCGCAGACCTCATGCATGCTTTCACTTAACTCTTTCCTTCCTGTACCACATGACCAGACCATAGATCTCCGTAGTCTGCTCTCGGTTGCTATGGAAGATGGACTGCTAGGGAGGAAGCCAGAACATTAACCCCCTCGCTACTGGAGGACCTGTCACCTTTACCAGGTACCATGCTTAACAACTGGTTGCTTGTAGCTTGTTTCTTCACTTTGCTACCCATAGCAACTACATTCTTCTTAGTTGTCTTGCCAAGATAACCTTTTGTACTAGTATTACTTCGTACCCCATGGTGCTTTACAGACCTTGGTTGTTTGGAATACACCGGCTCCAACATGCACCCCTGGAATAACTTCAGACCAGGCTTGGAATGGTTAACGTACAGTGCCTTGAAAGAGTATTACAACCAAAAAATTAAATGCATTTTATTGGGATTTGATGTGCTAGACCAACACAACGTGGCACATAATTGTGAAGTGGAAGGAAAATGATAAATGGTTTTCAACATTTTTTACAAATAAATATCTGAAAAGTGCGGTATGCATTTGTATTCAGTCAATAGCTCAAACTCTGTCAGATTGGATGGAGAGCATCTTTGAACAGCAGTTTTCAGGTCTTGTCACATATTCTCAATTGGATTTAGGTCTGGACTTTGACTGGGCCATTCTAACACATTAAAATGCTTTGATCTAAACCATTCCATTGTAGCTCTGGCTGTATGTTTAGGGTCGTTGTCTTGCTGGAAGGTGAACCCCCGCCCCAGTCCCAAGTCTTTTGCAGACTCTAACATGTTTTCTCCTAATGCCCTGTACACACGATAGGATTTTCCGACAACAAAATCCATGTTTTTTTTTCCGACGGATGTTGGCTCAAACTTGTCTTCCATACACACGGTCACACAAATCTTGTCGGAAATTCCAAACGTCAAGAACGCGATGACGTACAACACGTATGACGAGCCAAGAAAAATGAAGTTCAATAGCCAGTGCGGGTCTTCTGCTTGATTCCGAGCATGCGTGGAACTTTGTGTGTCATAATTGTGTACACATGATCGGAATTTAGGACAGATTTTGTTGTTGGAAAATTTGAGATCCAGATCTTAAATTTTGTGTCACGGAAATTCCGATAGAAAATGTCCGATGGAGCCTTCACACGGTTGGAATTAACCCACAACAAGCACCCATAGAGCATTTTCCGTCGGAAAATCCTATCGTGTGTACGGGGCATAAGATTGTCCTGTATTTGGCTGCATCCATCTTCCCATCAACATGCTTCTCTGTCCCTGCTAAAGAAAAGGATCCCCACAACATGATGCTGCCACCACCATGTTTCATGGTGGGGATAGTATATTGAGGGTCATGTGCAATGTTTGTTTTCCGCCACACATAGTGTTTTGTTTTTAGGCTAAAAAGTAAAATTTCGGTCTCATCTGACCAGAGCACCTTCTTCCAAGTATTTGCTGTGTCCCCTATATGGGTTCTTGTAAACAGCAAACGGAACTTCTCATGGCTTTCTTTCAACAATGGTTTTCTTCTTGCCACTCTTCCATAAAGACCAGATTTGTGGAGAGTATGACTAATAGTTGTCCTGTGGACAGATTTTCCCACTTGAGCTATGGATCTCTGCAGCTCCTCCAGAATTTCCATGGGCCTCTTGGCTGCTTCTCTGATTAATGCTCTCCTTGCCCAGCCTGTCAGTTTAGGTGAACGGCCATGTCTTGGTAGATTTGCAGTTGTGCCATACTTTTTCCATTTTTGGATTATGGATCCGTAAGATGTTCAAAGCTTGTAATATTTTTTTATAACCTAACCCTGCTTTAAATTTCTCCACAACTTTATCCCTGTCCTGGTTGGTGTGTTCCTTGGCCTTCATGATGCTGTTTGTTCATTAAGATTCTCTAACAAACTTCTGAGGGCTTCAGAGAACAGTTGTGTTTATACTGAGATTAAATTACACACAGGTGGACTCTATTTACTAATTAGGTGACTTCTGAAGGCAATTGGTTCCACTAGATTTTAGTTAAGGGTATCAGAGTAAAGGGGTCTTTACTAATGTAGGCCACACTTTTCAGATATTTATTTGTAAAAAATGTTGAAAACCATTTATCATTCTCCTTCCACTTCACAATTATGTGCCACCATTGGTCTATCACAGTTTATCACAGGTTCCTCTTCTTTCTGCTGCACGGGCCCCCCTGGTCCCTCTCCTCCCCTCACAGTGCTGCTGGCTTGCACTCTCCTGTTCCACTGGATGCTGCAGGGCAGTGATGGCGAACGTTGGCACCCCAGATGTTTTGGAACTACATTTCCCATGATGCTCAACTACACTGCAGAGTGAATGAGCATCATGGGAAATGTAGTTCCAAAACATCTGGGGTGCCAAGGTTTGCCATCACTGCTGCAGGGGATGTTTCAGGATGGAAAGCGGAGGATGGGACCGGTAAATATGCCCCTTGCTTTTCTGAATGAACTCAGAGAGTGATCTGTACTGATTACTCACTGTGTTCATTCATGACTGAAGCATAGTAAACAATGTTTACTACACTTCAGTTTGTGAATGAACAAGTAGCCACTCAGCACAGAGCACTTCCCATTTATTCATTGTCCAGTGCAGTTGAGGCTTCAGAGAAAGGCACTGGGAAATCTGTCCTCAGTCGCTTTCTCTGTTTGACACCCTTACATTGCTCCTAAGAAAATTGTACAAAAAAAAAAAACAAAAAACGAAATAATAATGGTATTGTAATAATAAAAAAAATGATTCAGAATACTTTATTAATCCCAAAGAGAAATTACTAAATACAGTTACATTCAACAAAGACAACACAAAGATCACAATAACAGGACACAACTACAATAAAATAACCCAACAAAAAAAAAAAAATACTGAAGCTAACCTGTGCCCTACTGACACCCATCCATGCCCTACTGACACCGTTCACTCAACAAAACTTATCAATAAAGTGGCACCAGATTCTGCAGTGTTCAGCATTATGCTAATTGTGCATGCAGAATAAGTGTTTACTTAATCACTTGATGCCCACGCTATAGCCGAAAGATGGCTTCAGCGCGGGCCTTAAATTGCCTGGAGGGCGTACATGGACGTCCTCCTGTGCTCGCACTGCCTGGGACTCGGCTGATCACAGATCGGAGTAAGGGGCCGATCCCGGCCCTTTACCACGTGATCAGCAGTCAGCCAATGACAGCTGATCACATGATGTAAACAGAACCCGGTAATCAGCTTTTTTTTTTTTTCCTCACGCTGACAGCATGAGGAGAAAAAAATAACCCAATTACCAGTTTGTGTAAACAGGACATCGGTCCCACACACTGAGAGCCACTGCTGCTAAGCAGTGCCCACCAGTGCCACCTACCAGTGCCCATCAGTACTGCTAAGCAGTGCCACCTATCAGTGCCCACCAGTGCCTCATCATCAGTTCCACTTATCAGTACTTTCTATCACTGCCACCTACCAGTGCCTATCAGTGCCCATTAGTGCCGCTCATCAGTATCGCCTATCAATGCCCTTCAGTGCCACCTATCAGTTCCTATCAGTGCAGCCTATCAGTGCCCATCAGTGCAGCCTTACCAACGCACATCAGTAAAGGAAAAAAATTACCTGTTTGCAAAAATTTTTAGCAAACTATGAAAAATGAAATGAAATTTAATGAAAAATAAATGAAAAATTTTCATTCTTTTTTTGTTTGTTTAGCAAAAAACCCAGTAGTGATTAAATGCCACCAAAAGAAAGCTCTATTTATGGGGAAAAAATGATAAAAATTTCATATGGGTGCAGTGTTGCATGACCGCTCATTTGTCATTCAAATTGCGACAGCGCTGAACGCTGAAAATTGGCCTGGGCAGGAAGCGGGTATAAGCGGCAGCATATACACTACGGTACACAAACAACGACTTGGGTGTTTTCACAGATCACTGGCAGCGTATACACTACGGTACACAACGACTTGGGTGTTTTCACAGATCACTGGCAGCGTATACACTACGGTACACAACGACTTGGGTGTTTTCACAGATCACCAGAAGAGTATACACTATGGTACACAACGACTTGGGTGTTTTCACAGATCACCAGAAGAGTATACACTATGGTACACAACGACTTGGGTGTTTTCACAGATCACCAGAAGAGTATACACTATGGTATACAACGACTTGGGTGTTTTCACAGATCACCAGAAGAGTATACACTATGGTACACAACGACTTGGGTGTTTTCACAGATCACCAGAAGAGTATACACTATGGTATACAACGACTTGGGTGTTTTCACAGATCACCAGAAGAGTATACACTATGGTATACAACAACTTGGGTGTTTTCACAGATCACCTGAAGAGTATACACTATGGTATACAACGACTTGGGTGTTTTCACAGATCACCTGAAGAGTATACACTATGGTATACAACGACTTGGGTGTTTTCACAGATCACCAGAAGAGTATACACTATGGTATACAACGACTTGGGTGTTTTCACAGATCACCAGAAGAGTATACACTATGGTATACAAAGACTTGGGTGTTTTCACAGATCACCTGAAGAGTATACACTATGGTATACAACGACTTGGGTGTTTTCACAGATCACCAGAAGAGTATACACTATGGTATACAACGACTTGGGTGTTTTCACAGATCACCAGAAGAGTATACACTATGGTATACAAAGACTTGGGTGTTTTCACAGATCACCAGAAGAGTATACACTATGGTATACAACGACTTGGGTGTTTTCACAGATCACCAGAAGAGTATACACTATGGTATACAACGACTTGGGTGTTTTCACAGATCACCTGAAGAGTATACACTATGGTACACAAAGACTTGGGTGTTTTCACAGGACAGTGGAAGCGTATACACTATGGTATACAATGACTTGGGTGTTTTGATAGAACAACAGGTAAGCAGTAAAAAAGTTGTCGCCTCCTTGGAGGCGGCCATGTTGTTAGTTAGAAGCTGGCGGACTGACCATGCCCACTCATTATATTGTCTACTGTAGTGTATACGCTGCCGGTATTCTGTCATAACAGGCAAGTCAGCGAAATCTGCAAATACTTCTGCTGGAGAGAAAGCGGAAGTGATGTAATTGGAGATTTTGAAAAGTTGTCTCTTTTAACAGAACACTGGAACTGAGGACTCCCGCGTGCATGCGCAGGAATGATGTCATCGCGGTTCTGGCCAATCACATAGCCGGAGTGTGCGAATACGGAAGAAAGGTCGGGGGAAGATGTCAGTGGCGACAGCACGGCGCTGAAGGGCTTTGTTCTGAGGTAAGTATTTCATAATTTGCTAGTTAGGGTTGCCACCTGTCCGGGATTCACCCAGACAGTTCGGGTTTTGAATCATGTGTCCGGGTTTCAGTCGACCTGAAACCCAGACACAATATTCAGACAGGAATCTCTATAAAATATGCTAAAAAAAAAGTTTTTTTTTGCTGTGCGCCGCTAAATTCTTGGGTTTGGCTTGAAGAAAAAGTGGCAACCCTAGTGCTAGTATGCGATGCGATGCATACTAGCACATTATGCCATTGCCGTGCAGGATTGTTTTTTTTGTTTACAATGGGCACGGTTTATAACCGCTTTAACCACCTCCCGTCCGCGCTATAGCCCATCAGTGTAGTCTCATCAGTGCTGCTAAGCAGTGCCACCTATCAGTGCCCACCAGTGCCTCATCATCAGTTCCACTTATCAGTACTTTCTATCACTGCCACCTACCAGTGCCTATCAGTGCCCATTAGTGCCGCTCATCAGTATCGCCTATCAATGCCCTTCAGTGCCACCTATCAGTTCCTATCAGTGCAGCCTATCAGTGCCCATCAGTGCAGCCTTACCAACGCACATCAGTAAAGGAAAAAAATTACCTGTTTGCAAAAATTTTTAGCAAACTATGAAAAATGAAATGAAATTTAATGAAAAATAAATGAAAAATTTTCATTCTTTTTTTGTTTGTTTAGCAAAAAACCCAGTAGTGATTAAATGCCACCAAAAGAAAGCTCTATTTATGGGGAAAAAATGATAAAAATTTCATATGGGTGCAGTGTTGCATGACCGCTCATTTGTCATTCAAATTGCGACAGCGCTGAACGCTGAAAATTGGCCTGGGCAGGAAGCGGGTATAAGCGGCAGCATATACACTACGGTACACAAACAACGACTTGGGTGTTTTCACAGATCACTGGCAGCGTATACACTACGGTACACAACGACTTGGGTGTTTTCACAGATCACTGGCAGCGTATACACTACGGTACACAACGACTTGGGTGTTTTCACAGATCACCAGAAGAGTATACACTATGGTACACAACGACTTGGGTGTTTTCACAGATCACCAGAAGAGTATACACTATGGTACACAACGACTTGGGTGTTTTCACAGATCACCAGAAGAGTATACACTATGGTATACAACGACTTGGGTGTTTTCACAGATCACCAGAAGAGTATACACTATGGTACACAACGACTTGGGTGTTTTCACAGATCACCAGAAGAGTATACACTATGGTACACAACGACTTGGGTGTTTTCACAGATCACCAGAAGAGTATACACTATGGTATACAACGACTTGGGTGTTTTCACAGATCACCAGAAGAGTATACACTATGGTACACAACGACTTGGGTGTTTTCACAGATCACCAGAAGAGTATACACTATGGTATACAACGACTTGGGTGTTTTCACAGATCACCTGAAGAGTATACACTATGGTACACAAAGACTTGGGTGTTTTCACAGGACAGTGGAAGCGTATACACTATGGTATACAATGACTTGGGTGTTTTGATAGAACAACAGGTAAGCAGTAAAAAAGTTGTCGCCTCCTTGGAGGCGGCCATGTTGTTAGTTAGAAGCTGGCGGACTGACCATGCCCACTCATTATATTGTCTACTGTAGTGTATACGCTGCCGGTATTCTGTCATAACAGGCAAGTCAGCGAAATCTGCAAATACTTCTGCTGGAGAGAAAGCGGAAGTGATGTAATTGGAGATTTTGAAAAGTTGTCTCTTTTAACAGAACACTGGAACTGAGGACTCCCGCGTGCATGCGCAGGAATGATGTCATCGCGGTTCTGGCCAATCACATAGCCGGAGTGTGCGAATACGGAAGAAAGGTCGGGGGAAGATGTCAGTGGCGACAGCACGGCGCTGAAGGGCTTTGTTCTGAGGTAAGTATTTCATAATTTGCTAGTTAGGGTTGCCACCTGTCCGGGATTCACCCAGACAGTTCGGGTTTTGAATCATGTGTCCGGGTTTCAGTCGACCTGAAACCCAGACACAATATTCAGACAGGAATCTCTATAAAATATGCTAAAAAAAAAGTTTTTTTTTGCTGTGCGCCGCTAAATTCTTGGGTTTGGCTTAAAGAAAAAGTGGCAACCCTAGTGCTAGTATGCGATGCGATGCATACTAGCACATTATGCCATTGCCGTGCAGGATTGTTTTTTTTGTTTACAATGGGCACGGTTTATAACCGCTTTAACCACCTCCCGTCCGCGCTATAGCCCATCAGTGTAGTCTCATCAGTGCCCATCAGTGTAGTCTCATCAGTGCCCATCAGTGTAGTCTCATCAGTGTAGTCTCATCAGTGCCCATCAGTGTAGTCTCATCAGTGTAGTCTCATCAGTGTAGTCTCATCAGTGTAGTCTCATCAGTGCCCATCAGTGTAATCTCATCAGTGTAGTATCATCAGTGTAGTCTCATCAGTGCCCATCAGTGTAGTCTCATCAGTGTAGTCTCATCAGTGTAGTCTCATCAGTGTAGTCTCATCAGTGCCCATCAGTGTAATCTCATCAGTGTAGTCTCATCAGTGTAGTCTCATCAGTGCCCATCAGTGTAATCTCATCAGTGTAGTATCATCAGTGTAGTCTCATAAGTGCCCGTCAGTGTAATCTCATCAGTGTAGTCTCATAAGTGCCCATCAGTGTAATCTCATCAGTGTAGTCTCATCAGTGTAGTCTCATAAGTGCCCATCAGTATAGTCTCATCAGTGTAGTCTCATCAGTGTAGTCTCATCAGTGCCCATCAGTGTAGTCTCATCAGTGTAGTCTCATCAGTGCCCATCAGTGTAGTCTCATCAGTGTAGTCTCATAAGTGCCCATCAGTATAGTCTCATCAGTGTAGTCTCATCAGTGCCCATCAGTGTAGTCTCATCAGTGTAGTCTCATCAGTGCCCATCAGTGTAGTCTCATCAGTGTAGTCTCATCAGTGTAGCCTCATCAGTGTAGTCTCATCAGTGCCCATCAGTGTAAACTCATCAGTGTAGCCTCATCAGTGTAGTCTCATCAGTGTAGCCTCATCAGTGTAGTCTCATCAGTGCCCATCAGTGTAGTCTCATCAGTGTAATCTCATCAGTGTAGTCTCATCAGTGTAGTCTCATCAGTGTAGTCTCATAAGTGCCCATCAGTGTAGTCTCATCAGTGTAATCTCATAAGTGCCCATCAGTATAGTCTCATCAGTGTAGTCTCATCAGTGTAGTCTCATCAGTGCCCATCAGTGTAGTCTCATCAGTGTAGTCTCATCAGTGCCCATCAGTGTAGTCTCATCAGTGTAGTCTCATCAGTGTAGCCTCATCAGTGTAGTCTCATCAGTGCCCATCAGTGTAGCCTCATCAGTGTAGCCTTATCAGTGTAGTCTCATCAGTGTAGTCTCATCAGTGCCCATCAGTGTAGTCTCATCAGTGTAGTCTCATCAGTGTAGTCTCATCAGTGTAGTCTCATCAGTGCCCATCAGTGTAGTCTCATCAGTGTAGTCTCATCAGTGCCCATCAGTGTAGTCTCATCAGTGTAGTCTCATCAGTGCCCATCAGTGTAGTCTCATCAGTGCCCATCAGTGTAGTCTCATCAGTGCCCATCAGTGTAGTTTCATCAGTGTAGTCTCATCAGTGCCCATCAGTGTAGTCTCATCAGTGTAGTCTCATCAGTGTAGTCTCATCAGTGCCCATCAGTGTAGTCTCATCAGTGCCCATCAGTGTAGTCTCATCAGTGCCCATCAGTGTAGTCTCATCAGTGTAGTCTCATCAGTGCCCATCAGTGTAGTCTCATCAGTGTAGTCTCATCAGTGTAGTCTCATCAGTGCCCATCAGTGTAATCTCATCAGTGTAGTCTCATCAGTGTAGTCTCATAAGTGCCCATCAGTGTAATCTCATCAGTGTAGTCTCATAAGTGCCCATCAGTGTAATCTCATCAGTGTAGTCTCATCAGTGTAGTCTCATAAGTGCCCATCAGTATAGTCTCATCAGTGTAGTCTCATCAGTGTAGTCTCATCAGTGCCCATCAGTGTAGTCTCATCAGTGCCCATCAGTGTAGTCTCATCAGTGGAGTCTCATCAGTGTAGCCTCATCAGTGTAGTCTCATCAGTGCCCATCAGTGTAAACTCATCAGTGTAGCCTCATCAGTGTAGTCTCATCAGTGTAGCCTCATCAGTGTAGTCTCATCAGTGTAGCCTCATCAGTGTAGTCTCATCAGTGTAGCCTCATCAGTGTAGTCTCATCAGTGCCCATCAGTGTAGCCTCATCAGTGTAGCCTTATCAGTGTAGTCTCATCAGTGTAGTCTCATCAGTGCCCATCAGTGTAGTCTCATCAGTGCCCATCAGTGTAGTCTCATCAGTGTAGTCTCATCAGTGCCCATCAGTGTAGTCTCATCAGTGCCCATCAGTGTAGTCTCATCAGTGGAGTCTCATCAGTGTAGCCTCATCAGTGTAGTCTCATCAGTGCCCATCAGTGTAAACTCATCAGTGTAGCCTCATCAGTGTAGTCTCATCAGTGTAGCCTCATCAGTGTAGTCTCATCAGTGTAGCCTCATCAGTGTAGTCTCATCAGTGTAGCCTCATCAGTGTAGTCTCATCAGTGCCCATCAGTGTAGTCTCATCAGTGTAATCTCATCAGTGTAGTCTCATCAGTGTAGTCTCATCAGTGTAGTCTCATCAGTGTAATCTCATAAGTGCCCATCAGTATAGTCTCATCAGTGTAGTCTCATCAGTGTAGTCTCATCAGTGCCCATCAGTGTAGTCTCATCAGTGTAGTCTCATCAGTGCCCATCAGTGTAGTCTCATCAGTGTAGTCTCATCAGTGTAGCCTCATCAGTGTAGTCTCATCAGTGCCCATCAGTGTAGCCTCATCAGTGTAGCCTTATCAGTGTAGTCTCATCAGTGTAGTCTCATCAGTGCCCATCAGTGTAGTCTCATCAGTGTAGTCTCATCAGTGTAGTCTCATCAGTGTAGTCTCATCAGTGCCCATCAGTGTAGTCTCATCAGTGTAGTCTCATCAGTGCCCATCAGTGTAGTCTCATCAGTGTAGTCTCATCAGTGCCCATCAGTGTAGTCTCATCAGTGTAGTCTCATCAGTGCCTATCAGTGTAGTCTCATCAGTGTAGTCTCATCAGTGCCTATCAGTGTAGTCTCATCAGTGTAGTCTCATCAGCAAATATCAATGAAGGAGAAAAATTACCCATTTGCAAAATTTTATAACAAAATATGAAACTTTTTTTTTTGTCAAAAATTTCTGTATTTTTTTTGTTTATTTGTTTGTTTGTTTAGCAAAAAATAAAAACGCAAATGGTGATTTAATACCACCAAAAGAAAGCTCCATTTGTGTAGAAAAAAAAAAGGATAAAAATGTCATTTGAGTACAGTGTTGTATGACCTCGCAATTCTCATTCAAAAAGTGACAGCGCTGAAATCTGAGAATTAGTCTGGGCAGGAAGGGGGGGTTTAAGTATCCTGTAAGCAAGTGGTTAAATGAGGAACGTTTGTTTTCTTCTACACTGACTGAGGTGTCTTAATACATGAAGAGGTGAGGAGGTGTACAGTTCAGACTTGTAGTGTGTGGTGAGGAGCCCTTAGAGACATGCCTGTTCTCTGTACAGACACGCCCCTCACATAGCACACACCGGGCTCTGTACAGACACGCCCCTCACATAGCACACACCGGGCTCTGTACAGACACGCCCCTCACATAGCACACACCGGGCTCTGTACAGACACGCCCCTCACATAGCACACACCGGGCTCTGTACAGACACGCCCCTCACATAGCGCACACAGGTTCCCTCAGGCAGGAGACCAGATTGTGCACTATGGGCGAGGCTCCGCCCCCTCTGCTCTCGGGCTCCTCCCCCCCGGAGAATCAAGCTGTCCGTACTCCGCTCCGCTGTACAGCGCCATAAGTTCCCCGGACGGAGCCCGCAGTGTGGCCGGTACCTGGAGCTGTCACCCCGCCGTGTCCCCTCTGTGGAGCCTCACACCAAGTAAGTGTCCCCGGATAGGAGGAGGGTGGTCCTGGGATAGCTGAGCTCTCATCCTACAACTTCCCTCACAGACATGACACGGAGCGGGGCTCGGGGGGATCCTAATGGGCTCAGTCTATGGCAGGCGGGCGGCATTTTTTCCTGATGCGTTTCAATGCATGGCGGGTCTTTGGAGGAAAGAAAGCTGTAAATAGCGTCAGAGAATGGAGAACGCACCATGACGCATTACACAGTGTGCACACAGGGCAGATCTATGTGTTGTGACCCCAGAGAATCTACAGGGAAAGTCATGTATGGAGCACACAGCGTACATGTGATTGGCCGCTCATGTCAGCGCTTACTTGTGATTGGAGGTTGTGAGTGACCCCCAGACTGGACACAATTCATCTTGTAGTTTGTATATGTGTGTAGAACAGGGCACTGCTGAGCCCAGATGTGGGGCTGGCATCTTGTGCTCTATAAATCCTGTATAATAATCAGTGCTGAGCCCAGATGTGGGGCTGGCATCTTGTGCTCTATAAATCCTGTATAATAATCAGTGCTGTGATTGGGCCCCTGTGGGGTCATATCACCTTTTTAGTTTGGAGATGAATCCTGTCCTCTGTACACATGTATATGGCCCCCCTCCTCAGAGCTGTGTGCCCACCCGCTCCTGTCTGTCAAACTTTGGCATGAGATTGTGTCCGTGCCGGTGTGGCATGTGCCTCCACCTCTATGGGCTTCTAATGCCCCTTTCACACGGGCTTTCCAATCAGATCCACCTGTCAGTTTTTCAGGCAGACCTGAACAGACGCTCCATTCACCCCTATGGAGCAGCGGATGTCAGTGATGACGTCTGCTGACATCCGCAGCTATCCGATCCTTTCCGCCAAATCAAGACGGATGGTGGTCCTATTTACCATCCGATTGGATGAAAACGGACAGGCAGATCCGTTTTCATCCGACCTCCCCATAGAGGAGAGCGGGGCTCTGACAGGCCCGTTTCTGCACAATGAGTGGAGATGGACCTGTCATCCGCCTGCTGAGCGGGGAACAGCGGAGCAGAGTCCGCCAAATGGATCTGCCCTGTGTGAAAGGGGCCTACAATGTCACCGTACACCCTCCCTACCTCAGTCCTCGCTCTACTTGCCTCCGTGGGTGATACAGCTCAGTATATTTGTCCTGGGGTGTGATAATTGCTCTTCTTTCCCTGGGGACACCCGGATGGATCAGAGCAGTACTGATCGGTCAACATAGTAATGTGCTGACACTAACCAATCACTTTGTGGATAGGGACCACCCACCAAGGTAAGTGCAGCCAGGGGAGGGTGCAGGGTGTTCCCCCTTTTTCATTTTTTCTGAAAAGGTAAACTAACCCTTTTAATGTTGGTTCACACCACAAAAACGCACTCCAGATCTGTTTGTAATGCATTTCCCCATGCACATTTTTAACGTGTTTTCGACTCGTTCCAGTGTAGGGCTGCAACTAACGATTATTTTCATAATCAATTAGTGGGCCAATTTATTGTTTTGATTAATCGGTTGATAACCTTAGAAAAAAGTGTGGTGTATAATTCAGTTAATATGTAAAGTTTAAAAAAAAGGCAATTTATTCTTAAATATCTCTATGCAGTGCTAAATATAAATAACCAACTATATGGTTGGGGAGCAAAATGTCTAATCTACTCTGAGAATAACAGACAGAAGAGATATACTGTATATAGTATTAGAGGAGATATACTGTATATAGTATTAGAGGAGATATACTGACTATATTGATCCATGTGGCCATCATAAGGCTTGGTACACACCTGTGCAGTTTGCTTTTGATCTGTTTCTGCACTGCTTTTTGCTGTGTGTTTTGATTTTTGCGCACATGATTTTGCTGCGATTTGCGTTTTTTTTGGCCAATTTGTTGTTGGGCATATTAAAAAACGCATTACATGCTTTTCTGCAGCTTCTCCATTAAAGTATATTGAACCAAAAAAGTACCGTTTTGCGTTAAAAGTCCTTGACCCTTTTCAAATACGCAGTGGCTGAAAAAGCATAGATGTGAACATGTCCCGTACAAAGCCATGTAAATGAGCTGTAGTGCGTTTCTGCAAAAAGCACCAAAAAAACACATAGATGTGAACCAGGTCTAAGACATTTAGTAACATAATGGGGTTTTGGAACTACATTTCCCATGATGCTCATGCACTCTGCAGTGTAGTTCCAAAACATCTGGGGTGCCAAGGTTCGCCATCACTGCCCTAGTGAATAAAATGGCTGTTGTTGCAATACTTTATGTCACATTGTATTTGCACAGCAGCCTTTCAAACACAATTTATTTGGGGGGGGATACACTTTATGAATAAATATAATGTGAAAGTTAATGTTATGCTGTGTGAATAGATACCTAACATGGTGACAAACAGCGGGAATTAAGTCTCCATAGGCAACGCTTTAAAAATGTTTACAGGTTACCTGTTTAGAGACAGGGGAGGTCTTGCACTAGAATTATTGTTCTCGCTCTACCCATTACGGTGATACCTGACGTGTGGTGTGTAAAGGGGGGTGTGTCCTCTCCCTCCAATCAGCTCTCAGAGCTCTCCTCACTGTTGTAACTTCAGCTCTCCGCCCTCTGCTTTTCAGAGCTGAGAGATCTTGTGTAAATTTTTCGCTTTGAATGGATGTAGGGGAAAGATGGCTGTAGATCAACAGGTAGAACTTATATAGGAGGATTTATTTCATATTTGTGTATCACCTGAGGCCAGTCACTTCACTGGGTTTACAACTACTTTAAAAGAAAAGTATGTTTTTTTTTTTTTTCTATTACAGATTCATACTCACCTAGGTGGATGCAGCATCAGACCGATGCTGCATCTATCCCCCGCCATCTCTGCACTGAGAACCGAACATCGCTCTCTGCTGAGAACGGGTCACAGCGGTGCAAAACAAATTGCACTCCTGTGACCCAGAGCAGCGACGGCTGGACTTCTTTTAAATGGCAAACTGTAGGTCACTGTGTTTGGAACGCAGCATAAAGGACGTTCTACATCTACAATGTCCTGCGATGGATTGGAAAGGTGTCTCTTTTTTTTTTTGGAGCACAATACATGTTATGTGTGGAGTGGACAAATCCAAGTTAACCCTTGCCATCCTTTCCACCTGGTCAGCCCCTCCCTGGCGCTGTGTAGAGAACGGTATGCACAGTTACTGCTGTCCAACTCTTAAAAAAGTTTATAGAAGTGATAAAACTCATGGCTGAGCTGCAGCTCTCATTACCCTCCCATGTCAGCGGAGTGCTGAGTTCATGAGGTTGTTCAGTTATGTTAGATCAGTGTTTCTCAACTCCAGTCCTTAAGGCGCACCAACAGGTCATGTTTTCAGGCTTCCCATTATTTTGCACAGGTGATTTGATCAGTTTCACTGCCTTAGTAATTCCCAAAGCCGTTTCAGATGAGGGAAATCCTGAAAACATGACCTGTTGGGGCGCTTTGAGGACTGGAGTTGAGAAACACTGTGTTAGATTATCACATCCAATGTACAGCATTGCGTATGAAGATGAATATGATAAATGGTGACTGTGGGGTTGATTTATTAAAACTGGAGAGCGCAAAATCTGGTGCAGCTCTGCATAGAAACCAATCAGCTTCCAGGTTGTTTTGTCAAAGCTTAACTGAACAAGCTGAAAGGGGTTGTAAAGTCAGAAGGTTTTCTATGCATTACGATAAAAAGTCTTCTGTGTGTAGCAGCCTCCCTCAGCCCCCCTAATACTTACCTGAGCCCCATCTCTCTCTAGCGATGTCCCTCGGCCATCCGGGACTCTCTTCACGATTGGCTGAGACACAGCAGTGGTGCCATTGGCTCCCCCGGCTGTCAATCAAAGTCAGTAAGCCTATCAAGAGAGAGGGGGTGGTGCCGATCGGCAGCTCCGTGTCTGAATGGACACAGGGAACTGCAGCTCAGCTTGGGTGCCGCCATAGCAAGCTGCTTGCTGTGGGGACACTTGACAGGAAGGAGGGTCCAGGAGCACAGAAGAGGGACCTGAGAAGAGGAGGATCCAGGCTGCTTTGTGCAAAACCACTACACATAGGAGGTAAGTATAACAGGTTTGTTATTTAAAAAAAACAACACCAGAGCTACACCAGATTTTGAACTCAGTTTTAGTAAATTAACCTCTTTGTATTGTAGCAGAGTTCATGCCATGTGTATCCTTCATCAGAATATAACTGCTGGGTGTTTCCATATTATTCCCCTTGGAGTCAAGGTCAAGACTGCATTAGTTAGGAGTTGTGTTTTTTAATTTTTTTTTCAGTGTCCTAAGACTAAAGCTGGCCATAGATGCCATAGCAGGCTAAATGGAAAAAAAATAACAGATTCCTCCATTCAAACAAATTAGGTGAATGGAGGAATCTCTCCTGTCAAGACATTGTATTGGCTGCAGCCGCGGATCGAGAAGAGTTTTCCAACCTATCCATTGGATAATCTAATGATCGACTTCTGTTGAACAGGGGCGGCCACACACTGTATGACATTCCGCCATTCCCTGCAGAACCAGACAAATTTTGATCCATCTATGGAAAGCTTTAGCTGGTGAGCCAGCCAAAATTGAAGCTGTGGGTAGCCCTGTTGACCCCCTCTTGCCTGACATTCCTCAATTGGAGAAAAATCAAAGAAGCCAAGCAAAAAGTTGTTGGCTGAACAGCGGCTGCATTCAATCAGCTGCAGTCACAATTGAGTATTCTAACAGTTGCAGGTGGCAGATCAGAATACAATAGTCGACAAGAGAGATGTGTTTAGTGTGGATAGGAAAACCTTCCAGTATATGGCCAGCTTTAAAGGGAATTTAAATTTGTACAGTGTGTTAATGCACATGCATTGCGCTAAAGTGGTTGTAAACCTCAGACATGAAATATGAACAAAGCATATCCCTCTATACTGTGTACTTATCTTAATCCAGAGCACTAAGTGTCATTCCTGTCTTCTGCTTTCTTCCTTTGCTATCAGCGTGAATCACTTCTGACAAGTTTTCCTGACACCAAGAGAAAAAAAAGGTGACAGGGGAGCTCCGTTGCTGTGTGAAGGGGTGTGAGTCCCTTCAATCAGCTCTGAGCTCCCTTCATTAAGCTCTGCTGAGTGTAAATTCAGCTCACCTCCCCTTTTTCTGACAACTCAGAAAAGCTTTATCAATTCTAGATTTTGAACAGATGTAGAGAAAAGAAAACTGCAGATAAACCGGTAAAACTTTATGTAGGAGGATTTGTTCCATCTATGTGTATCACCTGAGGCCAGTCACTGAGTATATGTAAGGGTTTACAACCATGCAATAGCTGTATATATACACATTCATTGCGGTTTGCAAGTGTATTACCAGGGTTATGGCTGAAGTTATCAGCCAGAATTTTTATTTCTTTTTTTCAGCCGGTGGCTGGCTTTCTCTTGAAAGCATTCTGAGCAGCTGGAACATTTTCAGAAGCGACAGAGAATTGGGGTTTTTGACCCCAGATCTCTCCATAAAGAGGACCTGTCATCCTTATTTCTATTACAAGGGATATATCCTGTGATGCATAGATATAAATTCACCCCTGTAATTAGAATAAAAGTGATCCAAAAAAATAATAAAGGGACAGTGTGAGATGGCAAGAATTGTCCTACAAAAGGAGAGTTTGCTGTGGGAAGTGCAGAGTACCCGACAATGCAGGAAGACAAGACATTCCAAAGGAGAATCCTGTTGGCACATCTGGAGAACATAGTTACATAGGTTGAAAAAAGACACTAAGTCCAGTTCAACCATAAAAATAAATAAAAAATAATATCATACAATCCCATATACCCAATCCTATATCCACAGTTGATCCAGAGGAAGGCGAAAAACCCCAGCAAAGCATGCTCCAATTTGCTACAGCAGGGGGAAAAATTCCTTCCTGAGCCCCCGAGAGGCAATCAGACAAAAATAAATAAGAAAAAAAATAAATATTAAAATTAAATAAATATTAAAGCACCTACATCATATGTAAGGTGTTCGCACCACACATGTGAGGTATCGCCACGAACATTCGAGCGAGAGCAATAATTCTAGCACTATACCTTCTCTGTATCTCTAAACAGGTAACCTGTAAAGGCGTTTAAAGCGTCTCCTATGGAGATTTTTAAGTATTGGAGTGCTATTTAAAATGAATGGCACTGCAATGTGTCAATGCATAAAATATGTTGCTGTGCATTGCAGTAACGCATCAAGCAAGCCTTTTTACTATTCTCTAAATTGGTGCCTTTCATGTCCGTGTCCAGGAAACCAAGTGAACAGGCCAGATCTTTAGGATGTCTTTGGTTAGCTGCCTGCCAGTGTAGCTGATACGGTTGCCCTAGTGATCCGAGAGTCGGTTATTCCACATTCACATACGAGACTATGTACTTCAGATTGTTATTAAACTTAGCCCTGATTCGCACCAGTGGGATTTGTCATGCCAAAAATCGCATGACAAGTCGCACCCCATTGCTGACAATAGAACCATTCAAATCATTGAAACTCAAATCAGGTTCATGCGCTACTTTTTTTTGCAATTTCATTGCGACTTGCATTGACTTCTGTTAAATGAAGTCGCAAGCCGCAGTGAAATGGCACATTAAACTTTTAATTTGCACTGAAGTAGTGCGGTTTCAAAGCTGCACTGGTGTGAACCGGGGGTAAAGGCTGGGGTCCAGAACGTCAGCCATACTACAGGTGGGCAGTGGAGCGCATGCTGGGCATATAACTGTGTTGGTAGATGTTCTCCAGCCTACTAGAAAACCACGGTTCTCATACATGTGATGGTTTCCTCTCCTCTAAGAAATCGGCTGTACTTTAAATGTTTGTCAGGATGTTGCAGCTTCATAGCAAATGATGGTGCGGTTTAAGTTGCTCAGTGATTGCTATGAGGACAGGCACATAGGTTAGCACAGATCTGACCCTTTATAGTCTTAGGGAGCCAAAGTGTGATACTTGTGTGAAAAGCTTCAAATGGAAGCTGACATTCTGACTTCTGCAATTTTTATACAAAATCTAGGGCAGTATTGACCCTTGTGGGGAAGTGGAACTAGATCAACTTCAGTACCTCAAAATGAACCCTTTGGTTAGAGATGAACAGCTTCCGTCTAAGGCTTCTCCTTGAAATATTTTGTTTTGGGGCTGATTGTATTTTATGTAGGCATTGCACCTTTGAAAGTTGTATAGGTGACATTAAAGGGGAAAAAAAAAAGGTTTGTGCAGTCTTTACAACATTGCCAGCCTATGATTTCTTCTGTTGAGTTTCCGCATAAAGGGTGTCTCCCCTGTCTCCAGTGTCTCTCTGGTGACACCCTGACATGCAGCAGGGCCCACCAGCACTTTGCCTGGCCGGTACATGCACAGTAAGAGCTGCTGCCTGTCAGTGCTTTGGCACTGTGATCAGCTGGCCAAATGGATGAAGCAGGGATGTCTGCAGGTTGTAAGGTACAGGTTCTTCTACAACAAGCAGCACATCGCCAAATTTGTAACATCTCCAGATGGTGACATCACCGAACTGTAATCCAAATCTTGTAAGGATAATAGGTAACAGTGTCTTAGATGATCTCCTGCTGCAGATACACAACTACCCTGTTTCCCTGAAAATAAGACCTAGCGTGATTGTCAGTGATGGCAGCAATATAAGCCCTACCCCCCAAATAAGCCCTACCCTGTTTCCCCCAAAAATAAGTCCTACCCTGAAAATAAGACCTACAAGGACTTTAACTAGGGCTTATTTGGGGGTTAGGGCTTATATTGCAGCCATCACCGACAATCACGCTAGGTCTTATTTTCAGGGAAACAGGGTATGAAGCAATAGGCACAGTCACATGTCAGGAATATGTACTTTTATACACATTGTAAGAATACTGTAATTCCTCTTGAAGTGGAACCCAAAAAGGGAAGTTCCGCTTTAAATCTCCCTCCCCTGCCACATTTGCCATGTCATGTTGGGCCTTTTTTTGACACCAGGGACTGCTTTCATGGAAGAAAATTTTGCCAAGGACTGGGAGGTTGTTTCAAGGGTTTTGGCGGTTATGGTGTCAGGAGGGTTGAAACGCATTTCTATTCTTACATTGTAAAATATAATGAAATACTTCAACTCTCCATAATGCTGAATAAGTGTCACTG
This sequence comes from Aquarana catesbeiana, assembly GCF_042186555.1. Taxonomy (NCBI): domain Eukaryota; kingdom Metazoa; phylum Chordata; class Amphibia; order Anura; family Ranidae; genus Aquarana; species Aquarana catesbeiana. The sequence continues at coordinate 201,188,935 of NC_133324.1, forward strand.
TAGCCTGCCATCAGATGCAGCTTGTCACTTTGTAAGGCCAATTTGTAAGGGTTTTGTACAGTGAAATAACTTAATAGTAAAGCCTCTGCCCAGTGCTATGGTCTCGCAAGGAATCTGGCAGGACCTGGAAACCAGCACATGCAGTTTATTTACAGGGTTCTGCTCCTAATGAGATTTGAGACCCAACAGTGGTGATGCGAGCAATGAGGCTCTGGTCTCTGCTCATCTGCCGTTCACCTCCTTCAGTGCAGCCTGGCTTCAAGTAGGGCACGGCATCGGTCCATGGCCCAGGGAGGGGACCCCTGCACTAGTCGATCCGAGCAGAAGATTTCTTTTCCTCCTCCCTCCCCGCAGTCTTCTGGGACACGTCACAGGTCCCAGAAGAACAGGATCATTTTCAAAGCCTAGCATGGCTTACTCATGTGCAGTGAGCAGCCGGCTGTGAAGTCAAAAGCAGAATAGCCGGCTGCCCACATTTTGGATGCTGGTGCCAGGAGCCTGCAGGTTAGTGAACAACTAGCCTGGGTGAGGACGGTCATGGACCCCTGGACAGGTAAGTGTCATTTTATTAAAAGTCAGCAGCTACATGATTTAGATGCTGCCTTTTGATTTATTTATCTCTCCCCCCCCCCCCCCCAGAGTAAACCTCCTCTTTAGCCTCTTTATGCCTCTTTAGGTTCTTATCTCTGGGGGGGGGTAAATTAACCACTTGACCTCCAGGCTTTTTCTGGCACTTTTGTTTTGTTTTTTTTCATATAACAATCAGTATTTTTTGCTAGAAAATGACTTGGAACCCGCAAACGTTACATATATTGTAACCTGGGGTAGCTCTGTAATAACCAACAGCCAGTTTATTGAAAGCAAACAGTTCATTTATTTCAATCAAAACTAAACGACAGCTTACTTCAGCCATAGTAAATAAGTCCAAAATCCTGGTATTGGTAATTTAAAGAGGAAGTAAACCCTATTGGGTTTTACCTCCTTTTTTTGCTCGCTGCAAATCCTGAAAATGAAAAGCATAATGGGCTAGTATGCATCGCATACTAGCCCATTATGTGCCACTTGCATGCAAGAATCCAGCGATGTCCCCTGTGTAGGCAGCGTCCATCTTCTGGCCCCTCTTCCTTCTGTGATTCGCCGGAGCCGCGTGATGTCACTCCCGCACATACGCACGGGAGCCGCGATTAACGGCACAGGCTAGGGAAGAAACGGCACTTAGTTTAGGTTCTTCCCCGCGCATGCGCCGTTGGAATTTTCAGCGGACTACAAGTGAAATATCTCCTAAACCGCGCACGTTTAGGAGATATTTCCACTACCTATAGGTAAGCCTTATTCTAGGCTTACCTATAGGTAGAAGTCCAAAAAGTGGGTTTACAACCACTTTAAGCAGGCTCACCGCTAGTTTTTCTTTGGTCCCATACAGGGGTTAGGCTTCTCCAGAGCAAGGGTGCCATGTAGGTCAGCAGCCTGTGTCTCCTTAGGTCAAAGAGCTCTCTCTCCCACTTCTCCCCTTCGACACAGGTGCATATTTCCCTCTGCTGCCTTTCAAGCCTCCCTCGGGACATAACCCCTTCAGTACCAAAGTCCTAGTGATCAGGGTTTGAAGACGATGCACCGAATGGGTTTTTTGGGGCCGAAACCGATGCCGAAGTAGGCTTTTTTTTTTTTAATAAAAAAAAAAAAAAATATATATATATATATATATATTACCCCAAAAAATTATTGGATATACAAAATTGTGTTACATTCGTATTCGTTATATTCAACTTAATCATTCATTCATTTTATGAAGAAAAGAATACTACAATCCAGTAATGTCAAAAAGTACTTTAATAAAAAGTAACCCACATAAAATTGGACAGTGGACACAGAAGATAAAAATAAAATAAGACTGCAGTCAGTGCACATTGCACCACCATACCAAATAAAACCGGCATAAAAAAAAATAAAATAAAAAATATATAATATTAATAATAAAAATTAATATTAATATAAAAATACCAAAGACTGACTTTTTTATATTAATTTCCAACTTACATCAGAACTAGAAATTCAGTTCTCTCTCCCTAAGGTGTCAGCGTCTGGATGTGCGATAAGTGTATGTATGTAGCTGCGGGTTATACAGTAGACCGGGTCTAACAGTAGACCGCACTGTGTTCCGGGTATGGGCGGAGACATCCTGGGACACAGACTAGTCTACAGCAGCCAATCACAGCAAGCAATGTAGGCTAGTCTGTGTTTATGGAAGTCACCACTCATACCTGGAACACAGTGCGTTACTGTAGTATGTAGACTGCCACAGATACAAAACATACAGTTTTGCACATGCAGCGGGCTGACAGCTTAGGGAGAGACAATGACAATGACATAGTTTGGCCCAACAACAGAACAAACTATGTATAAGTAAGTAGTTCTTTAAAGAACAACTCTTTCAACTAACCATAACAGAAATATGGCAGAAGGCAGTTATTCTGTTTCACAGTTTCTGTAAATATAACGTAGTACAGTGCTATGCTATAATAACATTTTTATTTTATTATTTTCTTTCAACTTAAATGAGAACTAGTAGTTTTTTCCCCACGTTCTCTCCCTAAGGTGTCAGTGGCTGGAAGTGCAATATAAAAGACAAGTGTACGTATGTATGTAGCTGCGGGTTAGATACATACTAGTCATACAGTAGACCGCATTGTGTTCCGGCCCCCGGTATGGCCGGAGACATCCTGAAGTGGAACTAGTCTACAGCAGCGGTGCTCAGCCAATCACAGCAAGCAACGTAGACTAGTCTGTGTTTATGGAAGTCACCGCCCATACCCGGAACACAGTGCGGTATAGTACTGTAGTATGTAGACAGCCACAGATACAGAACATACAGTTTTGCATTTGCACATACAGCTGGCTGACAGCTTAAGGAGAGACATAGTTTGGCCCAACAGCAACAAACTATGGTACAGTAGTTCAAGAGCTGGAGTTCTCTCTTAAATTGAAGTGCAAAAAACTGTAGAACTACAATGAACAACCAACAAATGGCACAACTAGACAATTGGAACATACTAGGTAGTCAGTCATACTATGTTGTATGTTCCAGTTGTCCAATGCTACGGTCTATGCTACGGATTTTTAAATCTATTTCAGTAAAAGTGGCAGATTTCGCTTTAAGAACAAAAGCTGTTCAGCTTTCTCACAGGAGAGACGGTTTCTCTTCTCATCAAGAATATAAGATGCTAGACTGAATAGTCTTTCACTCTCTGTACTGGTGCTTGGAGCAGATAAATATCTGCATGCAATTTGTGCAAGCAAGGGAAAACGTTCTTTGTTGATGCGCCAGTACTCAAGGGGATTGTCGCTTCTGGCAATAGGCTGTTCAGTTAAATAAATGTGCATTCGTGTAAAATTTCTTCAAACATATCAGATATGGAGGGAGTGTGTTCCTCTTCACTTGTATGCGACCGTTTCTCTCCTCTGTGCGACACCTCGAAACTCCTTCACTAGATGCTTCCACCACCTCCATTTGTGCCAGTATCATTTCCCGTGCACGCTGCTTTTTCTCCACATTAAAGTAATGCTCTTTAAATCAAGGATCAAGAACTGTTGCAATGCAGTACAGAGGGTTGGACTCGGTGTCTTGAAATCGGTTGGTAACGGCCTCCAGTAGAGTGGTTTTAGCCGTTTTTACGCCATGGTCTGTTTCTACCTCTTTTCCAAGCAGACGCTTCAGTGCAGCAATCAAGGGGATAACTTCAGCAATGGGAGCATTAGCTGAGCCTATTTCTTTTGTTAACTGTTCAAATGGAGATAGAAGAGACCAACTATTTTCAACTAACGTCCACTGATGTGCACTCGGTGTTGCTGGCAGCTCGTAATCTGCAATGTATGCAGCTAAAACACACTTTTGTTCAAAAAGACTTTGTAGCGTATACAGTAGTAGGTGCTGTTCCAACAAGTGGCTAAATCTTGCTGTAGTCGTTTCGGTGTCATTCCAAACTGCATCTGCAAAGCTTGTAATCTGGAATAAGCAAGTGGAGAATGCTTAGGGTGACACACAATTTTTCTTCCTTTTGATACGATATCAGATATGGTGAGCTGACTCGGCAATCCTTCATTCACAGCCAATTGTAGTGTGTGTGCCATGCACGGTATGTCTTGAAGTTCACTGTCCTCCATTGCCTTTGCCATGTTCCGCGCATTATCTCGGACAATCAAATGCACTTTAGACTTCTCAATGTGCCAAGCATGATTTTTAAAGCATCAGATATTGCTGCTGCAGTATGTGATCCAACAAACTCACGTGCGTTAAGTAGGATGTTTTGCAATTGAAATTTGTTATTTATCCATTGCGCTGTCAGGCTGAGCATGGTCGTTGGACTGACATCTGAACTCCAAATGTTGGTCGTAAAACTGATTGCTATGATGTCGGTAGTCATGAGCTCCTGAACGTGTTTTCTGACACTGCTAAACAATTCATGTAGACTGGTATCTGCAAAGTAGCGTCTGCTTGGTAGTGAGTAACGCGGCTCAATATGTTGCATGAGCCTACGGAATCCAGTGTCCTCCACAACAGAGAATGGCTGGTCGTCTAATGCAATAAATTCCATAATTTTAGCTGTAATAGCATGAGCTTTGGGACTGTCACTTGCATGTTTTTTAACATTTTCAAACGCTGTGGCCACAGATGGTGTTAAGCCTAGAGCACTTTTTGAAAGTGGCACTGTTTTCTTGTAATCAGAATGCTGAACTGGATGACATATTTTCAGGTGATGTATCAAACCTGTTGTTAAAAAATTCTTTGGCACTGTACCCCCTCTTGAAATTTCTGTTGAGCAAAGAGTACAGATTGCAAATTTGGGGTCTTTATCAGAAACTTTAATATATTTCCACGCCTCAGATATGGTCCACCTTTGCTGGTAATGTAGAATAATATCATAGAATGATTTATAGTGGGAGTGAAATCTGAGGGGGGTAAAAAAAAGACTAAATCAATTTAAAAGCTAAACCCCAGGAGGCAGCTTTAAAAAAATAAAATAAAAACTAACCAATCCTCCTTCTTCCCTTTTTTTTTTTTTTTTTTTTTTTTTTTTTTATGGTGCTGCTCTTGGCATGCAAGGTAGTTATGTCTGCAGTACATCTGACTTGTACCAAAAAAATATAATTGAACTGAATAAATTTGATTTGAAATGGAATGGAAGGCTTGCAATGCAAATTGCAATTGCATGCTTTGTCTCAGCGTAGTATTATAAGTTATACAGTTGTACGACACTGACATGACAGCAAGCACATTAATTTTTTAAACATGACGGTACGCAATAAATAGAATTGTTAATAATTATATTTATTGCATACTGTCATATTTAAAAAAAATCATGCGCTTGCTGTCTTGTCAGTACTCTATAACTTATACTATGCTGTCAAAGTGACACATTCAATAACAGCAAGCGCATGAATTTTATACTGTATACTACAGAATAGCACAAAAAAAATACCTTGCAATTCATTACATAACATTCCATTTCAAATCATATTTAATCACTCAGTCAGTTCAATTATATAATTTTTTTTTTTTTTTTTGCTACAGGTCAGATCATATGTACTGCAGTGCAGACAAGTGGTCATTTTAAATAGTCAGTACTAGTACTATAATAAAATAATCAAGAAATAAAATTACTAGTTTGTTTCTGTCAGTTTAAGAAGGCAAAAGCAGCAATGCTCACCGGCGAATAGTAATGGTAGCCATCCATGAGTGACAGTGCCCACTCTTATACTTGAGTATGCTATGTGCAGCCCTCTATGAAGCCGTCTCTCGCTTCCCTGCAGCGTTTCCCAGGTCCCAGCAGCGTCTCCCAAGCACGAGGAGGGGAAGGTGCCAGCGTCTCAGCAGGGAACGTGCTTACGAGTGCGGCGTTGCGGCGTCTTAACCACGAGGAACATGCACGCCGCCCACACAACGAGTGTTGTCACCCGCTGGTTCTACCGCCTCTACTGCGCAATTTTTGGCGCCAGTATCGGCAAGAATTCTCTTTCGTTTTTTTGGCCGATATGTTTCAGTGGCCGAAATTTCGGTGCATCCCTAATAAAAAAAAAAAAAAATATTATATATATATATATATATATATATATATATATATATATATATATATATATATATATATATATATATATATATATATATATATAGCTATATAGCAGAGGCCCTAGAAAGTGAATTGGTGGGTCACAGTTCCTAGCTGCAGGCATCATCCCAGTAATAACCACTTGAAGCCCAGCGAGATATCTGCAAGCGGGTAAAAGTCAGCAGCTACAAATCGTGTTTAATAATTTTTTTTTTTTTTTTTGCATGCAGGGACATCTTTCAGGGTTTGGAAATTCTGGCTAGGAAAGGTGAAGTTCCTGTTTAAGTATTGCGAATGTGTACTCATTTTTCAAGGTACTTGACTTTTTCTTACAATGATATGGCAATCTGGCTTTGTTTCAAGCTGAACTGAAGAGTGTAAAACACAAGCATTTAAAGACTTAAAGGATATGTGTATTTTTCAACCCTCCTCCAGCATGCTGACCATAGGATATACTTGCCTACAGAGAGCTGGTCAGTGGGGTTGCCTGTCTTGTCTGTAATATTTAGAAGACTTCCATACCCTATTGGCACACGTGTTGTAGTCTCTTTTAACCTCACTGGAAAGCCTGTCCACTTCAGGGAACATCCAACAGTCAGGCTTTATAGTATATACTAGGGATGTCCCGATACCGATACTAGTATCGGTATCGGCACCGATACCGAGCATTTGCCCAAGTACTTGTACTCGGGCAAATGCTCCCGATGCTTCCACCGATACCTGGAAGTCAGCTGTGATCGGCGCATGGGGGAGATACAAAGATTCTCCCCCAGCGGCTTTCAGCTGCTTTAGTGACATACAGCTGTGATCGGTCACAGCTGTATGTCACTGCATCCTCCTCCGTGCCCCCTCTGTTCCTCTGTGCCTCTCCGCTGTCCCCTGCATTCCTCTCTCCTTATCTGTCCCTCTCAGCTGTCCCCTCCGTAGTGCTCTTCTTATCTGTCCCCTCCGTTCTCCCCCTCCGTTCCTCCGTCCCCCTCCTCCTTCCTTTGTGTATGGAGAGAGTCAGCTGACTCTGTCTATTCACATAACTGAAACATTGTAATCTCCTGTGATTACAATGTGTCAGTTTATGAATGGAGAGAAGCCGCTGTCTCCTCTCCATTCATTCTCAGTGCAGCTGACGCTGCAGAGAAAGGGACTGGGGAATCTCTATCCTCTGTCTCTTTCTCTGTCTCAAGGGGGAGATATCAGAGGTCTGTTAAGACCCCTGATATCTCACCAAAGCCCCCCAAAAGGGCTGATTAAAAAAAAAAAAAAAAAACAATAAAGAATAAAAAAAATATTATTGTAAAAAAAAAAATTGTAAAAAAAAAAAAATAACACACACATACAACGTTCACCCCCTCCCCCCCCCCCAAAAAAAAGCAAGCACTGTTAATAAAAAAAAAAAAAAAAACTGTCACGTGACATTAAAAAAAAAGTATCGGTAATCGGTATCGGCGAGTACTTGAAAAAAAGTATCGGTACTTGTACTCGGTCCTAAAAAAGTGGTATCGGGACAACCCTAGTATATACTATGGTGGGAAGGAAGAGGATCCGAAAGGAAGAGTGTACTCTTCAGGTTGGCTTGCTATTATTGTCATGTCTCTTACCTATTTGTGAAATACGGCTATGGTTTTTCCAGTGTCACTGAGACAGTGAGAAAACCGTTATAAACAGTGACACGTTTGATAAAAATCTAGCCTGCCCTGAATAGTGGAGAAATGGCTTGTGACCTTTGTATGTACACACCAGTCTCTTGAAGACTGCAAAGCCTTGTTCATATTTCTTTCCCTTCATTCTTGGATGAATGCCAGATGTATGGGGCACCTAACCTGAAAACCTCAATGTGAGTCGTAACTCTTGGAAGGAAATGTTCTTAGAGCGGCTGTGATTCTACGATTCCTGGCTGCTGGGGTTTTGTTGACCTGCTTGGGTTGCTATTTTATTTTTTAAGGTAATTCTCATATACAAGAAAAAAATAAGTATCTAAAGCCAGTTAATAAGAAGTGGGGACTGTTTTTTGCTTTTTTGAGGGGAGGTCAGCCAACAACAGCTAAGCTGATAATAGCTGTTTTTATGAAGGTTAAATTCTCCTGCTGCTTCTTATGCCTCTCTTTTGAGGATGCAATCATAGAATGTCTTCACCTAAGTAACTGTCCACCCTCCGCAGTCAGGATTCACTGCCTTTTTTTTTTTTTTTTTTCTTGAGTTTATATTATGGCTGATGCTGCAGCAGGGTTAAGATTTTGTGGAGATGCTGGTGGGACTTACTACGTTAAGATGTTGATTTACCAGAAAAACAGTTGCTATAAAGTACATTTTCATAAAGAACATTAATCCACAGTACTTTCATAACAACAGTTTCTGATTTTTGCATTTTGAGATGAATTGGTACACCCTTATAGGGTGCCAGAAGGATGCAGCATCAGTTGATCTATGCACCTCATATGTGGCCAGGCAGCAGCAACAAGAGCCAAACCCTACACCTCATAAGTGGGCAGGATTTCTGCATTTTAAAGATTGATTGGTACACCTTTTATAGGTGGCCAGTAGATACAGTCAGTCTCTACACTTTAATAAGGAAAGGAATGGTCGGCACTCAGGATGACATCCAAAATAGTATTCCTTTATTAAATACATGTACAGAGCTGTAACACGGCCTACGCGTTTCGGACGTTAGTCCTGAGCAATAACTAAGGACTAACGTCTGAAACATGTAGGCTGTTTTACAGCTCTGTTCATGTATTTAATAAAGGAATACTATTTTATATGTCATCCTGAATGCCGACCATCCCTTTCCTTATTTTGGTATGTTAGAGGTGTCGGCAGCCTCAAGGTCTGAGCACTGGGCAGAGCTTTTATGTGGGAAGCTTTCAGCACTTATACACTTGTTGTCCTTTGTCTGCACCTTATAGGTGACCAGGAAGCAGCAGCAGAGAATTTCTGTACTTCATAAGTGGTCAGGAAGCAACAGCAGTCCAAACCTGTACTTTTTTTTTTTTTTTTATATAGGCGACCAAGAAGCAGCAATCAACCTTGTAAGTGTTTAGACCCCCGCATAATTACTTTTAGGTGGCAAGGAATCGGCAACCAATCTGTTCACCTCATAGGTGAAGAGATTGGTTGGCCAGGAAGCAGCAGCAGTCAATCTCTGCACCTAAACTTATATAATGTATAACCTGTATTAAAGCAAGCTAATGTTAGACAATCGAATTATCAGTTTACAAATGTTGTTATTATTATTATTATTATTATTATTATACGAGATTTATATAGCGCCAACAGTTTACGCAGTGCTTTACAATGTATAAGGGGGACAGTGTTTAGACATTTGCATGACAACTAACATCCAAGGTGTGTTTGCTGTACAGTGAGCTAGCAATAGGTACTCCTTCTTGTACTGTGTATTTGGAATGGCCTTTTTTTGTAATATAGGTTTTAAGATTTTTTTTTTTTTTTTTTTTCTTTTTTACGGTTACCTTATTTTGCCTAAAAAGTGTTCATAAAGACAGGAAGTGGCCCAACTCTTAGTTTGTTTAAACGGTTGTGTAAGATGGTAGTAGTATGTGTTTATAAATGTCGGCTTGTTCTGTGTTCGGTCACACTGTTTCACCTTATAAGTAACAATGTTTTTGCTTGTGTTAACATGCCATCACATACACGTGCAAGTAATTAGTGTTTTCTTGACTGCTAGGTTCCAACAATGTGTGATGAGTGAACGTTCCTATAAACGCATAAATCCATTTCTTATCCTACAGAGAGGCGCTACTTTGCAGTCACCGTTTTTGTTTGTTTTAATTTTTCATTTAATGTAATGATTATTTTAAAATTCTGCTGCACATTTGTATAATTTAGAAGGGGGGATTTATCATTTTATTAGTTGGTTATATTGATATTTTAAACAAACTCAATACCAACAGTCCAAAAAACAAACTATTATTTACATTACATTGGTAATTCTAGGTCTCCTCTTGTGACCTAATAACTAGTGACTTGTGGTGATCTCAGATGTCTTGGTTTTGCTGGGATAATTACGATTTTTGAGAAACCACATCACTGCATTTAAGGCTTGCCATGGATGGAGCGATGTCAGTGTTGATGGGGGAATCCCTCCTGCAGATCCATTGTGTTCTCCCAGCGGGGGTAGCTGTCCCTGCCAGGAGATAAGTGATTACTGCTAGTGGCTATAAATAGCTGCTAGCAATAATTGCATATAAAATCCAACAGGCTAGTTGTACCCAAGTTGATTGATCAACTTGGGTACATTCAACCTGCCTATACATGGTTTGAATCTCGTCTGGTCCCTGCTGAACTGGCTCAGATTCTTTATTTGTGCAGGAAAGGGTTTGTCTTTGTCAGTTTATTTATTTTCATTCTGTTTATTTTGGGGTTTTTACTTTTACTTTCTGTTCAGACGAGAAGTAATTTAAACAAATCGAATCAATGAGTGAACAAAAAGCAAAAAAGATGTATATATTTTTTTTGTTTAGCCACTTCAGCCCCAGAAGAATTTACCCCCTTCCTGACCAGAGCACTTTTTGCGATTCGGCACTGCGTCGTTTTAACTGACAATTGTACAGTCGTGTGACGTGGCTCCCAAACAAAATTGAGGTCCCCCCCCCCCCCCACAAATAGAGCTTTCTTTTGGTGGTATTTGATCACCTCTGTGGTTTGTAACAAATTAACAAAAAAAATAGCGTAAATTTTGAAAAAAACTCATAATTTTTTACTTTTTGCTATAATAAATATCCCCAAAAATATTTAAAAAAAAAAGTTTTCCTCAGTTTAGGCTGATTTGTATTCTTCTACATATTTTTGGTAAAAAAAATCGCAATAAGCGTTTGATTGGTTTGTGCAAAAGTTATAGCGTCTACAAAATAGGGGATAGTTTTATGGCATTTTTCTTGATATTTATTTATTTTTTTTACTAGTAATGGCGGCGATCATTGATTTTTTTTTTTTTTATCGTGACTGCGACATTATGGCGGACGCATCTAACATTTTTGACACATTTTTGGGACCATTGTCATTTATACAGCAATCGGTGCTATACAAATGCACTGATTCCTGTGTAAATGACACTGGCAGTGAAGGGGTTAACCACTAGGGGGCAGTGTAGGGGTTACGTATGTCCTGGAAAGTGTTTCTAACTGGGGAGGCGTGGCTACTTGTGACACATCACTGATCTCTGCTCCCGATCACAGGGAGCAGAGATCAGTGACACTGTCACTAGGCAGAACGGGGAGATGCTTGTTTACATTGGGCGATGGCGGGTATCCCCACAGCGATTGAGTCCGCGGGACCCGCGACCCGACTCATGGAGCTCCCGGCCGGCGCACACGCAATGGCACGGTGGCAAATTTAAAAGGACGTGCCATTCTGCCGACGTACATCAGCGTGCGCTGGTCGGGAACCGGTTAGTAGAGTAGGGAAGAAATATAAAGTGGGTATAGAAAAGAATTGCCGCCCCAAACCCCCCCCCCCTTTTAAAATCACATTTTGTTGCTTTGCAGCCGGAAATAAAGACAGACACAGTTTTTGTTTTATCCAGCTGTATTTACTTAGTGCAGCTTATAACATCCAAGTGAAAGATCTAACACATGTCAGAAAAGATAAAAATGTGATAGAGATTCATTATTAGGCTTGATAAACAGGAGCTGTTTTACCTGTCAAAGGATTTTGTTTTTTCCATGCAGTTCTGTCTAGCTAAGCATGAGATCGCGTTTTTTTTGTTTTTTAAGTAACATTTACAGGTTTTGCACTGTAGTCCATTGAACATGGTATTCTATGGAACATGTTCTGTAGTTCAAATCTGAAAAAAGCACTAAAAATGCATAGGTGTGAACCAGGCCTTAGGCTGCATTCACACTTATGCCGGTTTCCCTTCATCCAATTTGATGACAGGAGACTGACCGACTCCCAATGGAACCGGTTCACACACCTTCGGGGCGGCCGTGGTCCACACTGGAAAAAGGGTCCTGTGTGTCTTTGGCTCTGTTTCAGGTCTGAATTCAGGCAAAAATTCGGACGTTATTCGCTGCTGAAACAGAACAGGGATGCAGCAGACCCCCTGCTGCAAGCCGTAGTCAGTGTAAACCTGGCCTTACACGTTGTGTCATTTTTACATTTAAATTCTATTTATGCCTTTTCTCGCCACTGTCCTTTGTTTCACCCCCCGGGTGCTGTCCTGGGAATATGATAGTACTGAATAGAATTCACCATGTGGTTAGTTCTCATCTATGAGCTGCAGTTTAGGAAACCGGACACATCATTTGAGTATTTATATACAGTAAACATGCTCATTGGATGAAATGCATGTTAAATATTAAGAACACTGCGAATCAATAAAAGTGGCGCTAAATGACAGTGTTTATACTATCTAGTATTCAGAAGGTTCTGTAAACCAAAGTGATCTAGTGCTGTAGCAAACAATATATATATATAAACCATAAGTGAAAAATCTCATCAATGTACAAGTGAAAATTGTGACAGTGCCAATGAAGGTATACCATTCACAGAGCAATTTATATCGCAAATTGTATCAAAAGTGAGATTTAGGTATTTTAGTCCATAAAGAATCCATAGACAGAACACCGTGAAGAAAATGTGCAGTATCTGGAAACAGTCCACCAATTCACTCAGTGTCAGTGATTCCTCTCCCCTTGAATTCAACACTCACCAGCTCAATATGCCTCACACTCTCGTGTTTTGGCAATAAGGCATAGGCATATAGTTGGTCAAATGCAGGTAAAGATCCAGATTCCTTATTTATTCCAGTGTCACCTGGCACAATGTTTTTTCACTCGCCACAGATAATACACAATGTATGATTCATAGATTTAGTGAAGGAGTTATGATCACATTCTATTTTATTTGATTTATGTGATTTTTCACTAGTAGTTAGGGGTAGTGAGGGGTATGTTTGGGGAAATGGCCCAATTCACAGACCTGATTGGGTAGTGTATGGGTTGTATGGATTGATCATATGTTACAGAGTGACAGGGCGAGTTCACTATTTAACATTTCCAGGTGAATGTTTTTACATGCCATATGGGGGATGTTCTAGAAATAGGGCGTATTTACACTGTCAATCAGAATCCCATGAATAATGCCTATAATTGAAAGTTTCTTTTTCTGTTTTGCATTTCCTTTGTTCTTCACCTGCAATCCGATCTATGCAATATATTTGGTCATATATGTTCCGGCATTCTTTAAGATGTGTTGCAATGAAAATGTTCTCTGGTGAATGTGATCGGGCCCAGCATTGCTGCTTTGGGGGCCGCGGGGACATCTGGGAACGTGGAGACAGGATTGCAAGCAGCTACGTCGAAAGACGTGAGGGGTATAAGAGTAGGAGATGCCGTGCCGTACAGCCAATCCCATGAGGAAGTCAGGTATGACGAAACATGTCGGGGCGTGGCTGTACGGCATCTACTATTAGCAGTTAGTGACGGACGGGACGTGGCTGTGTATCTCCGCGCACCGGCGGGAGCTTTTGAAGGCGATAGAGGAGCTGCTTCCTGGGCTCGTGTGCCAGCAGGAGATCTACATCAGCAGAGCGTCAGCGAAGTGGGGTGAGAACCTATTCAACGCTGCTCTTTGGGGTCCGCCGCGACCCTCATTTCCACAGTGGTGCTGGGCGTTTCACAGAGGAGGATTGAGTTTGATTTGATTTGCAGTGTCAGTTTGGCTTGAATCAAGAGGCTTTTTTGTGAGTGTAATGATTGAAGTTTTAAGTTGAATAAATTTTATATGTTTTACGGTATCACACTATTGTGAGTCTTTTTATACATTGAAAAGGTGACACTGGAATAAATAAGGAATCTGGATCTTTACCTGCATTTGACCAACTATATGCCCATGCCTTATTGCCAAAACACGAAAGTGTGAGGCATATTGAGCTGGTGAGTGTTGAATTCAAGGGGAGAGGAATCACTGACACTGAGTGAATTGGTGGACTGTTTCCAGATACTGCACATTTTCTTCACGGTGTTCTGTCTATGGATTCTTTATGGACTAAAATACCTAAATCTCACTTTTGATACAATTTGCGATATAAATTGCTCTGTGTATGGTATAACTTCATTGGCACTGTCACGATTTTCACTTGTAGGCCCCTTTCACACGATCGGACCGTTCAGGTCCGCCTGTCAGTTTTGACGGCGGACCTGAACGGGCGCTCCATGTTAGCCTATGGAGCGTCGGATGTCAGCGGAGACATGTCCGCTGACATCCGACCCCGTCCGATCCGCTAAAAGCAGACGTATGGCTCTACGTCCAGATCCGTCGCTATCGGATCGGGTGAGATCTGACGAAAACGGACACGCTGTCCGTTTTCGTCCGATCCCTCCATAGGCGGCAGCGGCGCCTGACAAGCCCCTCCCCACTCAGTGAGCAGAGAGGGACCTGTCATCCGCCGGCTCAGCGGAGATCAACGGACAGATCTCCCGCTGAGCCGGCGGACCGAGTGAAAGGGGCCGTACATTGATGAGATTTTTCACTTATGGTTTATATATATATATATATATATATATATATATATATATATATATATATATATATATATATATATATATATATATATATATATATATATATATATATATATATATATATATATATATATATTGTTTGCTACAGCACTAGATCACTTTGGTTTACAGAACCTTCTGAATACTAGATAGTATAAACACTGTCATTTAGCGCCACTTTTATTGATTCGCAGGGGCTGTTTATGGGCTCTTAGAAACAATAGAAAGATTTGTTCAGTTTATACTTTTAAAGTGGCAGCTTCGGATTAATTTCATTAGGACGTTTGCTCACATTTTTTTTGTAGGGGGGCTAACACCCCTTTGCCTGGCATTTGGGCGCAGTGGTGAGAACTTGAGAAGGGCGCATTGTTTTGAGTTTTCACATTTGTCAAATATTAAGAACAACCTTTCGCTTGGCTCAAATTCTAAATGGACTGCTGCACTTTGAATACCCTGAATGCTGGGTAAAACAAATGTAAATCACAAAAATAGTGTGCCATCCCTTTAAATATATTCACACTATCAAAACTTGTGCATATCCCAAAAAGGACAACTATTAAATGTGCAGCGTTAATGAACCGAATCAACCTTGACTTTTAAATGCCTGAAACATATATTCTCAACACATTGTTATTGAATGTTTGCCTAATGCATGAAAGTATTTCAATTGCTATCATTTTTGGCTTTGATAGTGCTTCTATTACGAACAATAACTGTTTTCTTGTGGCTGAAGTTTATTTTTAATTTCTAGGAATTTTTCAATATTTTGGCAGAAAAATGGAGATATGCATAAAAACAATTCAGCGTCTCATAGACAGAGTTGACCTGTTTATTAAAGCCATGTGCCTGTAGAAAACACTCCGACTCCAAACTTTCCCTTCTATTAAGTGGAGTCAGGAAACTTTAAAATACACAAGAGCTTGTTAAGGCTTCAGTTTTGTATTTCCTTCCAAGACAGAAGTGGTAGTTTGTTTTCATCTGGTTGTATATGTCTGTGTGATTAGTTATTGCTTTTATTACATCTCAGTTTTTCTAATGCTGTTTTGCTGTCCTGGTGTGTGGTTTATGTACGCAGCCTTAACAAGCATTTGTGTTCATTGCAGACACTGTTGCATTGTAAAGCTTGGCAAATTAAGTTATGCAAAAAAAAAAAAAAAATTTCAACAGTTAGTTTTAAAAGCCTTGCTAGCTTTTTATTTAATCAGCATGGTCATTTGTACAAAGCAACGGTTTTCCAGCCAGGCAATAAATTACTCAATACTTCTGGCATGATGAAAGACCTCTTCATCTCCCTCTTGCACAGAGTATGTATTGTATTGTTTCCTCTTACCATCTAAACATTTACACATGTAACCTAACATGGGTAACATAATGGTGACTAAGTGCACAAAACTGTCATGGTGGGGAATTCCCTTTCAGTACCAGGTGTCATTCTATGGAACGTATTCTTTTTGCATTGTGTGCTAGTTGTTAAACTGAGCTGGATTGTTCTTGAAATGATATCAGGTTGATACCTTTCATTGTGACTTTTACTCACACCATGGTTGTTAACTTTTCTGAATTTCAAGAGCATACTTGTTTTTAACACGATGAATACACTTGTTAAAAGCAAGAAAATTATTTTAAACTGGTTTCTTTTTTATACAGCAATACTATTGTTTTACATGTTCTAAAAGAAGCAAAGCCAGAATGAGCAGGCTGCATGTAAAGTGATTGTAAGGTAAAGCAATAATTTGGGCTCCTTTTGCATTTGTTGCGTAAGATACATTTATCCTATAATTTCTTATATGGGTAGTTGACATTTTTTGTCCTGGAGTTTATTACATTCCTAAAATACAGGATGGATTTTATTTTTATAAGTTCATGTGGGTTATGGCGGTGCTTAACCCCAAACCAAAAATGAAATATATTGCAGCTTACAAATCATTAGATGTGGCTGCATTAATTTTATATCCCCCCCCCCCCCTCTGATTTTCACCTGGGGATCTGGGCAGTAACCTTTATCCTGTATTAGAGTGCCTCCACTCTGGATAATGGAGCAACAGAGACACCTTTTGGATGCAGCATTGTCAGTTTAAGGGGAGGGTAGTGTTAGATATACTAGCAGGATTGGATGCACTAACAAATTGAAGCCAAACTCCAGCTCACATAGGCAGTTAGTGCAGGTTCACAGCTGTCAGGCGACTTAGCTGCCTGACGAGTCATGCATTGCAATGGAACCATTCTAATAGGAGCGACTCAAGTTGCTCCGACTTAGAAAAAGGTTCCTATGCTACTTCGGGGTGATTTCGGAGCGGCTTGCATTGACTTCTATACAGAAGTCATTTTGCAAGCCGCGCTGAAGTCATGCTGTACAGATTGGCATCAGAGTCACACGACTTTGAAGCCGCCACCTGTGTGAACCGGTACTTACAGCTTTTTTTTTTCTCCCTTTTGGGGTAAAGGTTTTACATGAATAAATAAAAGCCAATCATTGTAAGCACCCCTGTCGGTGGTCAGTTTATTTAAGCACACCAAATACTACATTTGCAGGAGTGCTTGTTTTTTCCCGTGAATGCAGGTTTGATTTACATTAAACCAGTCACAGCGCTGTATGCTTTTATTTGGAATTTCTTTCCTCCTATAGAACTGCTTTCCTTTCTTTGCCCAGCCAAGGTAATAAACTCCTGAAGTTTGATAATTGTGCAAAAACTTCTGTACAACGCCTAAAAAAGAAAAAAAAATCGCCTGGAATATGCTGTGCTGTGAATGCAGGCTTACACGCAAGTTGGTTTGCCAATTCCTGTATCCATTTGCTCCTATTTTGAGCAAAATCCTTTTTCTTTTTTGGGTTACATCACTGACCACCTTGCAGTGGCTCCTGACAGGTGGGGTGGTTCTGTGGAGCCATATTGCACCTAGACTTGCTACACTTAGGCCTCTTGCACACAGCTTTATGAAAATAGCATTTTTTCTGACAGAATTTAGTAGAAAACAAACATCTCTAATGTTATAATATGTATGTGTGTAGGGCATTTGAGCGTAAATGCAGTCTGCTGGCCAAAATGTTAATATATTCTGGCCAATTAAATATAATTATGGACATACACATCTTATCTGCTCAAAAGCTCTTCTCAGAATGTGCCTTTTTGTTTTTTTTTTTTCTGCCTATAAACGCTGCTCTTAACCTCCCTGGCGGTATGATTATTTCAGATTTTTGCATCTCAAAGCGGTACAATTATTTTGCATAGAAATTTGACGTTTTATATTGTAGGTCTATAATTCTTAGCAATAACACACTTATATCTGTCCACCAAGAGTCTAGTAGATATCCCGGGTATGATGAAGTTTGAAACACAATCATAAATTATAATATAATAAATATAAAAAAAAAATAATATAATAAAATAAATTTCCCCACGATTCACTATCGCTCAATTCTGCAAGTAGTCTAATTTATTATCGCCGTTTTCTAGCTGGTCTAAAGCCAGTTTTGATGTAAAGGGACACTTTTTGGTTGCTATGGACAATCTCAAGTTTCCAGGCAGAAAGAACAGTAGATATAATATAAAACTGCATGCAGGGCGTGAGCCAAAGCACTGGGGACAAAAGGGATGATTTCATACAGTACTGTAATCTGTAAGATTACAGTACTGTATGTGTTATAATTTTGACATTTTTTTTGAATTTGCCGCCAGCGTGCACCCCCGTGCGTCGCGCGTTCGCAGGGAACCGAGCCCAGCACAGAGAGGCTTCGGGCAGAGGACGGAGCCTGCAGACACAGCGGGGGGACATTGCAGGATCCTGGGGACAAGGTAAGTATACCACTCCAGGATCCTGAGATGTAATCCCGAGTGTGCCTCGAGGTTACCGCTAATGGTGCTGAAAATTAACCCCGAGCCACACTCTGGAATACTGTCAGGGAGGCTACACACCTTCCTGCCCAGTTTATAGCAGATTGATGGCTGGGCCGAACGTTACTCCTAAATGGATGTCATATGACCTCCTTTAACCACTTCAGCCCCGGAAGGATTTACCCCCTTCCTGACCAGAGCACTTTTTACAATTTGGCACTACGTCGCTTTAACTGCTAATTGCGTGGTCATGCAATGCTGTACCCAAACGAAATTTGCGTCCTTTTCTTCCCACAAATAGAGCTTTCTTTTGATGTTATTTGATCACCTCTGCGGTTTTTATTTTTTGCGCTATAAACGGAAAAAGACCGAAAATTTTGAAAAAAAAAATTACATTTTCTATTTTTTGTTATAAAAAAAATCCAATAAACTCAATTTAATCGTACATTTAGGCCAAAATGTATTCGGTCACATGTCTTTGGTAAAAAAAAATGTCAATAAGCGTATATTTATCGGTTTGCGCAAAAGTTATAGCGTCTACAAACTAGGGTACATTTTCTGGAATTTACACAGCTTTTAGTTTATGACTGCCTATGTCATTTCTTGAGGTGCTAAAATGGCAGGGCAGTACAACCCCCCCCCCCCAAATGACCCCATTTTGGAAAGTAAGTAAGAGGCATGTTGAACCCATTGAATATTCATTTTTTTTGTCCCAAGTGATTGAATAATGAAAAAAAAAAAAAAAGTTACAAAAAGTTGTCACTAAATGATATATTGCTCACACAGGCCATGGGCATATGTGGAATTGCACCCAAAATACATTCGGCTGCTTCTCCTGAGTACGGGGATACCACATGTGTGGGACTTTTTGGGAGCCTAGCCGCGTACGGCCCCCGAAAACCAAGCACCGCCTTCAGGATTTCTAAGGGCGTAAATTTTTGATTTCACTCCTCACTACCTAGAACAGTTTTGAAGGCCATAAAATGCCCAGATGGCACAACCCCCCCCCCCCCCCCCAAATGACCCCATTTTGGAAAGTAGACACCCCAAGCTATTTGCTGAGAGGCATGTTGAGTCCATGGAATATTTTATATTTTGACACACGTTGCGGGAATGTGACACTTTTTTTTTTTTTTTTTGCACAAAGTTGTCACTAAATGATATATTGCTCACACAAGCCAGGGCATATGTGGAATTGCACCCCAAAATACATTCTGTTGCTTCTCCTGAGTATGGGGATACCCCATGTGTGGGACTTTTTGGGAGCCTAACCGCGTACGGGGCCACGAAAACCAATCACCGCCTTCAGGATTTCTAAGGGTGTAAATTTTTGATTTCACTCTTCACTGCCTATCACAGTTTTGGAGGCAATGGAATGCCCAGGTGGCACAAAACCCCCCCAAATGACCCCATTTTGGAAAGTAGACACCCCAAGCTATTTGCTGAGAGGCATGGTGAGTATTTTGCAGCTCTCATTTGTTTTTGAAAATGAAGACAGACAAAAAAAAAAAATTTTTTTTCTTTTTTCAATTTTCAAAACTTTGTGACAAAAAGTGAGGTCTGCAAAATACTCACTATACCTCTCAGCAAATAGCTTGGGGTGTCTACTTTCCAAAATAGGGTCATTTGGGGGGGTTTGTGCCACCTGGGCATTCCATGGCCTCCGAAACTGTGATAGGCAGTGAAGAGTGAAATCAAAAATTTACGCCCTTAGAAAGCCTGAAGGCGGTGCTTGGTTTCGGGGTCCCGTATGCGGCTAGGCTCCCAAAAAGTCTCACACATGGGGTATCCCCATACTCAGGAGAAGCAACAGAATGTATTTTGGGGTGTAATTTCACATATTCCCATGGCATGTTTGAGCAGTATATCATTTAGTGACAACTTTGTGCAAAAAAAAAATTGTCTTTTTCCCGCAGCTTGTGTCACAATATAAAATATTCCATGGACTCGACATGCCTCTCAGCAAATAGCTTGGGGTGTCTACTTTCCAAAATGGGGTCATTTGGGGGGGTTTTGAACTGTCCTGGCATTTTATGCACAACATTTAGAAGCTTATGTAACACATCACCCACTCTTCTAACCACTTGAAGACAAAGCCCTTTCTGACACTTTTTGTTTACATGAAAAAATGATTTTTTTTTTTTTGCAAGAAAATTACTTTGAACCCCCAAACATTATATATTTTTTTTAAAGCAAATGCCCTACAGATTAAAATGGTGGGTGTTTCATTTTTTTTTTTTTCACAAAGTATTTGCGCAGCGATTTTTCAAATGCATTTTTTGGGGAAAAAACACACTTTTTAAAATTTTAATGCACTAAAACACACTATATTGCCCAAATGTTTGATGAAATAAAAAAGATGATCTTAGGCCGAGTACATGGATACCAAACATGACATGCTTTAAAATTGCGCACAAACATGCAGTGACAACAAAATAAATACATTTTTAAAAGCCTTTACAGGTTACCACTTTAGATTTACAGAGGAGGTCTACTGCTAAAATTACTGCCCTCGATCTGACCTTCGCGGTGATACCTCACATGCGTGGGGCAATTGCTGTTTACATTTGACGCCAGACCTACGCTTGCGTTCGCCTTAGCGTGAGAGCAGGGGGGGGACAGGGGTGCTTTTTTTTTTTTTTTTTTTTTTTTTTTTTTTAAATCATTTTTATTGTTATCTCGGGGAATGTAAATATCCCCTATGATAGCAATAGGTAGTGACAGGTACTCTTTTTTGAAATAATTGGGGTCTATTAGACCCTAGATCTCTCCTCTGCCCTCAAAGCATCTGACCACACCAAGATCAGTGTGATAAAATGCTTTCCCAATTTCCCAATGGCGCTGTTTACATCCGGCGAAATCTAAGTCATGAAATGCTCGTAGCTTCCGGTTTCTTAGGCCATAGAGATGTTTGGAGCCACTCTGGTCTCTGATCAGCTCTATGGTCAGCTGGCTGAATCACCGGCTGCATTCTCAGGTTCCCTGTTGAAACAGGAGAGCCAGAGAAAAACACGGAAGATGGTGGTGGGGGGGGGCATTCCCTCCCACTGCTTGTAAAAGCAGTCTGGAGGCCAATTAGCCGCTAGGATTGCTTTTACATGAAAGCCGACCGCTGGCTGAAAAGAATGATACCAAGATGATACCTAAACCTGCAGGCGTCATTCTGGCATAACCAGTCAAATTCGTGAATTGCGTACCTGAAGACAAAAAAATGGTTAACAATAAAACACAGTAAACGGTAAAGTATAAAAAATTGCATACCTGAAAAGCAAACATAATAACAATAAAACATTGCAGAATAGAATACAGTAAAAAAGAGCAGAACAATAGAGAGAGAATAGAGCGAGAGAGAACAATGAAACGACAACTATTTTTTTTTTTTTTTTTTTTTTTTTTAATATTTTTTTTGTGTTTTTACACTTTTTTTTGTAACTAACTTTTATAACTATAACCGGTTCCAGGTTTGGGTCTCTCAAAATGCGATGGCATCTTGGGAGACCCTGTGAAAGTGTGCCTAGTCTGTGCAATGTTGTACCCTACGCTAATACGCAACTAGTGAATGGTAGCGTTCAAAACATTCACCAATGCAAAGACCAGGATTGTCAGGACAGGAGGGACAATAATAGCGGGTGTCACGCCTATATCAGCACTTGCTGCAGGCACGACATCTTTTTTGGGAGGGGTTCGTTGGGTAGGGGTACTCGGGAGGACATAAAAATGCCTCTCATGCAGCCGACTGCATTTGGTTGGGGATGTGAATGGGGGAAGTACAGGTGCTGCAGAAGTGGTGGGTTCCCAATTATTAGGATTGGCGAATACAGCAGGAAGGGCATTATGGGCACGACGGGCCTGTGTTTGTCTTCTTGGTGGCAGCGGGACACTACTTGTGTTTGCCACCTCACCAGCTTGAACTGCACTTATGGGACTCGCCACGTCACCAAGTGTTACTGCAGTGCTGGTTTGACTACGACCGGGGTGTATTAGGCCACTGGTGCTTACCAGTTCACCAAAACGCTACCAAAAAAACTGTTAGCGATCACAGGGATCAGGCCTGACTCTGCGAATGCTGCATTTATGTGTTTAGTGTTTTGTAAGTGTCAGTGATCGATCGATACTGCACTTGGGTGGGCTGGGCCGGGCCACGTGGAGGGGCAAAACGCAGGTGCTAGCAGGTATCTGGGCTGATCCCACTAACACTGCGTTTTTGGGAACCCTAAACTGCTGGTGACGGTAGTATAGATCTGATCGGATCAGATATTGATCCCATCAGATACTATACCACTAAGGGAGGTGTACGGTGCGTGCGTGGGTGTTAGCGGTACTGGCGCTAACCTGACGGTGCCTGGGGCTGGTGCTTGCCAGTTCACCAAAACGCTACCAAAAAAAGGTTAGCGATCGCAGGGATCAGGCCTGACTCTGCGAACGCTGCAGTTATGCGTTTAGTGTTTTGTAAGTGACAGTGATCGATCGATAATGCACTTGGGTGGGCTGGGCTGGGCTGGGCGGAGGGGCAAAACGCAGGTGCTAGCAGGTATCTGGGCTGATCCAGCTAACACTGCGTTTTTGGGAACCCTAAACTGCTGGGGATGCTAGTATAGATCTGATCGGATCAGATATTGATCCGTTCAGATACTATACCACTAAGGGAGGCGTATGCTGCGTGCGTGGGTGTTAGCGGTACTGGCGCTAATCTGACGCTGCCTGGGGCAACGCATATCACCGCCGGGCAATCAGGGGGCTAAACCTTTATTCGGTAATAAACGGCGGGTGCCCTGACACTATAAAAAATAAACAAACTAACCAGCGTCACCCGTAACAGTTATACGGTGATCAGTGGTGAAAGGGTTAACTAGGGGGCAATCAAGGAGTTAAAACATTTATTAGGTAGTATATGGGGGTCCCTGTCGCTATAAAACGCTGACGGCGAACCTAAATATTTACCTCCCTAACTAGCGTCACCAGCGACACTTATACAGCGATCAGAAAAATGATCGCTTAGCGACACTGGCGACGGGGGGTGATCAAGGGGTTAAAACTTTATTAGGGGGGGTTAGGGGAGTACCCTAGACCTACAGAGGGCTAACACTAACTGCCCTACCACACTAGCTGTCACAAACTGACACCATGCAATAATCAGAAAAAAAAAAAAATGCTTGGTGTCAGTGTGACGGGGGGGGGGGGGGGAGGGGTGATCGGGGGTGATTCTCTGCCGTAGTATATCTGCGTGAGGCGTTCGGCAAGTGGTTAAGAAGGCAACACCCGCACGGCCATACAGCAGCGTGATCTGTCACTGACTATGTCCACTGGACACAGCCGGTGACTGATCAGTGTATCGGCTCACTGCCGGTACCATGTGACTGCTGTAACCAATCACAGCAGATCACATGATGATTGTAAACAATGAAAAGCTTCCTTTCGTGCCATGAATTGTGTACTATTGTGCTGCTAGCTCACTGCGATCACATGGTACAAATGGAGCCAATCACAGCCCATCTGTACCATGTGATTAGCTCTGGCTAATCACAGCAAAACAAACAATCATTTTCATTCAGTAAAATGCTTATAGCAAGGACATTCACTGCTATGTGTATTTAAAAAAAAAAAAACAACAGAAAAACCCTGATCACTTTTACAGAGTAGTACACTATGGTAACATTAAACCATTATATTGCTCTGGTCAGTGTCTTAAAAATTTTTTTTAAAAATTTGTGATTGGAAGGTGTCATCGTAATGGGGGACTTTAATTATCCAGACATAGACTGGGCAGAAGGAACCACGCATTCGTTTAAGGCTCGCCAGTTCATAGATGTCTTGCATGACAATTTCATGGATCAGATGGTAGACGCACCAACTAGAAACAAAGCGTTATTAGACCTACTGATTGCCAATAATACAGACCTGATCACGGATTTGGAAATGGGGGGCAATTTAGGAAACAGCGATCACAGTTCAATTAGCTTCAGTATAAATCACACATATAGGAAACACAAGGGGAATACAAAGACATTGAATTTCAAAAGGGCAAACTTACCCAAACTACGAACCTTGCTAGAAGATATAAATTGGGATAAAATCTTAGGAACAGAGAACATGGAGGAGAGATGGGTTTGCTTTAAGAGCATATTAAATAAGGGCATTAGCCAGTGCATCCCATTGGGAAATAAATTTTAAGAGCGAACAAAAGTCCTGGATGGCTTAACTAAAAATGCAAATAAAAGCAAAGGAGAAGGCCTTCAAAAAATACAAGGATGAGAGATCATCATCAGTATTCAGACTTTACAAAGAATGTAACAAGAAATGTAAGGGTGCAATTAGGATGGCTAAGTGTAAGAACACAAAAGGTACATAGCGGAGAAGAGCAAAAAAAAACCCAAAGAAATTCTTTAAGCATATATACAGTAAAAAAGGGAGGACAGACCATATTGGCTCCATAAAAAATGAGGAAGGAAATCTGGTTACAAGGATGGGGAGATGGCAAAGGTATTAAATGTATTCTTCACGAGGGAATCGGGGGGGGGGGGGGGGGCTTGTGGTGTCTTCGGTAACCAAAACTGCAGTGTTTATCCTCATGACACATCACAGGAAACACCCTCATGGCTAACAGAGGACAGAATTGGAAATAGACTTGGAAAACTTAACATTAATAAATCACCGGGACCAGATGACTTGCACCTGAGGGTCCTGGGGGAACTCAGTCAAGTAATTGCCAGCCTATTGTTCCTAATTTTTACTGACAGTCTACTGACTGGAATGGTACCAGCTGATTGGAGAATAGCCAATGTAGCTCCAATATTTAAAAAAGGAACAAAATACATCCCTGGGAATTACAGACCAATTAGCCTAACATCAATAGTATGCAAGCTCTTGGAGGGGATGATAAAGGACTATATACAAGATTTTAGTAATGAAAAACGGTATCATTCGCAGTAATCGGCATGGGTTCATGAAGTATCGTTCTTGCCAAACCAATCTATTAACCTTTTATGAGAAGGTGAATTGCCATCTAGCTAAAGGAAGGCCCGTAGACGTGGTGTATCTGGATTTTGCAAAAGCATTTGACACAGTTCCCCATAAACGTTTACTGTACAAAGTAAGGTCTGTTGGCATGAACCATAGGGTGAGTACATGGATTGAAAACTGGCTACAAGGGCTAGTTCAGAGGGTGGTGATAAATGGGGGATACTCAGAATGGTCAGGGGTGGTAAGTGGGGTCCCCCAGGGTTCTGTGCTGGGACCAATCCTATTTAATTTGTTCATAAACGACCTGGAGGATGGGGTAAACAGTTCAATCTCTGTATTTGCAGACGATACTAAGCTAAGCAGGGCAATAACTTCTCTGCAAGATGTGGAAACCTTGCAAAAAGATCTGAACAAATTAATGGGGTGGGCAACTACTTGGCAAATGAGGTTTAATGTGGAAAAATTTAAATTTAATGCATTTGGGTGGCAAAAATATGAATGCAATCTACTCACTGGGGGGAGAAACGCTGGGAGAATCAAGGATGGAAAAGGACCTGGGGGTCCTAGTAGATGATAGGCTCAACAATGGCATGCAGTGCCAAGCTGCTGGTAACAAAGCAAACAATATTGGCATCCATTAAAAAGGGATCAACTCCAGAGATAAGATAATTCTCCCACTCTACAAAAGTCTGGTCCAGCCGCACCTAGAGTATGCTGTCCAGTTCTGGGCACCAGTCCTCAGGAAGGATGTACTGGAAATGGAGCGAGTACAAAGAAGGGCAACAAAACAAATAAAGGGTCTGGAGGATATTAGTTATGAAGAAAGGTTGCGAGCACTGAACTTATTCTCTCTGGAGAAGAGACGCTTGAGGGGGGATATGATTTCAATATACAAATACTGTACTGGTGAGACCCCCACAATAGGGATAAAACTTTTTCGCGGAAGGGAGTTTAACGAGACTCGTCGCCACTCATGAAAATTAGAAGAAAAGAGGTTTAACCTTAAACTACATAGAGGGTTCTTTACTGTAATGCCGCGTACACACGGTCGGACTTTTCGTCTACAAAAGTCCGACAGCCTGTCCGACAGACTTCCGACGTACCTTCGGCGGACTTGCGGCAGACTTTCTTACGAACGGACTTGCACACACACGACCACACAAAAGTACGACAGCCTAGTACGCGGTGACGTACACCAAGTCCGACGAGACTATAAAACGGAAGTTCAATAGCCCGTACGACACCCTTTGGGCTCCTTCTGCTAATCTCGTGTTTATCTCGTGTTAGTAGAAGTTTGGTGAGAGACGATTCGCGCTTGTGAGACTCGTATTTTTCAGTTCGTTTTAACTGTTGTTCAGTCTGTGCTTGTGAGGTTTGTATCTGCTTTTCAGTGCGTTTGGTCAGTTGGCATTGAGAAATCTTTGTTTTATTGGCCGCTCGTTCCTGATTTTCAGGTCGTTCTTCACAGGCCTTGCTGTTCTTCAGTGCGTTCTGTTTAGTGCGTTCTGACCAGCCGACCGTTTTGAAGCCATGTTACCTGTACGTACTCGTCGTAGAGCTCGTGCATTGTATGTGCTTGGTGCTGTAGTTTATTCTTCAGCCCAAGACCAGTCCATGAACAGGGCGAGGAGGAGTTCATGGACCAAGAATTGGTTGCTTCAGCGTGACCAGTTCTGTCACATGCCTTTGCTCCGTGAGATCCGTGAGAATAATCCTGAGGATTTCAGGAACTTTCTCCGGATGACGGACCCCGTTTTTGACCGTTTGTTGGCTTTGCTGACCCCCTATATCAGCAGGCAGGATACCTGCATGAGGCAAGCCATCACTCCGGAGCAGAGGCTGGTCGCTACCTTGCGGTATTTGGCCACAGGGAGAAGCCTGCAGGACCTTAAGTTCTCGACAGGCATCTCCCCCCAGGCTCTGGGGATCATTATCCCAGAGACCTGTTCTGCCATCATACAGGTCCTGCAGAAGGACTATATTAAGGTAAGATATTTTTCTTTTATTAGTATCACATGTTCTTTTATGTAATCTTTGATAATGTGATGTATTTCTTGCTTCAAACACTACTTACCATCATTGCAATATAGTGTGAATGTCCCCTTTTTATCCTCACACATGCTGGAATTTTTTACTGTTATTTTTTGTCATGCATGTATATTTTCCTTCAATAACCTTCCCAGCATGAAGTGAGGGGAACATATCCACCTAGTCTACTCATTTGGAATGTATTTTGTTTGAGTGTATTTAGTGTGCTGCTAATGAGCAATTATCTAGATTTCACAACCCCCCCACCCCCCCCCCCCACCACCTAAACTCACTCCAAATAGTGTGCTGCTAATGAGCAATTATCTAGATTTCACAACCCCCCCACCCCCCCCCCCCCACCTAAACTCACTCCAAATAGTGTGCTGCTAATGAGCAATTATCTAGATTTCACAACCCCCCCACCCCCCCCCCCCCCACCTAAACTCACTCCAAATAGTGTGCTGCTAATGAGCAATTATCTAGATTTCACAACCCCCCCCCCACCTAAACTCACTCCAAATAGTGTGCTGCTAATGAGCAATTATCTAGATTTCACAACCCCCCCCCCCCCACCTAAACTCACTCCAAATAGTGTGCTGCTAATGAGCAATTATCTAGATTTCACAACCCCCCCACCCCCACCCTCGTTAAAATTTGCTGGAATGTTCTGTGGTGTTGATTTGTCTAAAGCAAATATATGTTGCACTTTGCAAAATGCATGTGCACTCTACAAGTGCATTTGTTCCAGTGCTTTAGTAAATGAGCAGAAGCTCTGCTGATTTCCATCATCAAATCATATGCAAGCCTCAAAGTGTTTTCATTAATTGCCCTTGCATGTGATTGTGTACTCCTTGCAACATGAATGCCTTTTTACATTACCTCATTTACTGTAAGCTGGTTAGCAACTGCACCTGCAGAGTGCGACAACTGCAGTCTTGTAGCCTTTTTAGTCCCTAAATTCCTGCGTGTCCTAAAAGTAATTTTTTTTAGGGATTTCACAACCCCCTAAAATGTAATCAATGTTCCATCAGAGGGGGTGAGCAATCTGATAAGTGTGCCTTTCCATATTAGTTATTCCAGAACAATTAAATTATTGAATGTTATACTGATGCTGGGGAATAATGTTTTTAATTGTCTAATTTTCTTGCAATGTTAGCTTCCAAATTAATTGATTTTGGTTTTCTTGTTTGATTTCCCAGTTTCCTTCAACGCCACAGGAATGGCAGACTGTGGCATCCCATTTTGCCAGCCGTTGGGACTTTCCCAATTGTGGAGGGGCTATAGATGGGAAACATGTCCACATTGTGCCACCACCCCATTCGGGGTCATATTATTTTAATTATAAGGGGTTCCACAGTATTGTTTTAATGGCGGTGGTGTCGGCACACTATGATTTTTTATATGTGGACGTGGGGAAGAATGGCCGGATGTCGGATGGAGGAGTATTTGCCCAGACGGAGTTCTGCCAGCGTCTCCAGAGTGGTGGCCTGGGATTGCCACCTGATGAGGATAACGTGGAAGGACTCCCCTTTGTCTTCATTGCCGATGAAGCCTTCGCTCTCAGCAAGCACCTCATGAGGCTATTCCCCCAAAGAACCCTCACCCCGGAGAGGAGGGTTTTTAATTACCGGCTGGCCAGAGCTAGAAGAGTGGTTGAGAATGCGTTTGGAATTCTGGCCAGCCGGTTCCGCCTGTTTCAAACAGCCATTAATTTGGCGGAATACAAACTTAATTTTATCGTTTTATCGTGCTGCATTCTGCACA